>NC_049230.1:15876267-16572479 GCF_011100685.1 Canis lupus familiaris
CTGAGCAGGGAGCCCAAGTGGAGCTTTATCCCCCTGGGATCATGACCTGAGCTAAAGGTGGATGCTTAACTGACTGAGCCACCCAAGTGCCCCAATACATTTATATTTAATAGCAATGGTTGTATACTGGTTTTTGTATACTGATTTTATAGTCATCAGATTTTTAAAAATCACAAACTTTGATGACTTAAAATATTGACCATGAAATGAAGAAACAATAACTTGTACCCACTGCTTATAGGAGTTTGTGGAACTACTTTTGGGGGCTTGGGGAGGGTGTCAATTTGGTAATGCCCCTTAAAGTTAAAAATATATAAACCCTATGATCAGCAATTTCCCTTCTATGTATATACCCTGGAGAAACCTTCCTATCAGGGGAAAGGTACAAGATGTTCATTACACTATTGTTTAAAGGTAGAAAAACTGGAATCCTAAATAATGTCCATTAACAGAAGAATAAATAGAAAAAATGAAATACTATGCAAAAGTTAAAACGAATGACCTAGCTCTATAAATATCCACATGGCTCATTTTCAAAGATGTACTAGTGAGAAAAGAAAGGATCTGCTGAGTGATATATATAGTATGGCAGCATTTAGGTAAATTTCAGTCAGGCATACTAATAATAAAGTATATATTTTTTAAAGGGTTAGAAGGTTTCATACCTAATTCATGAGAGCAGTGACCTCTGTTAAGAGAGAAGAAAGGAATTGGGATGGAAAACCAAAGGAACTTATCTTAATTCTATTTTTTTTAAGATTTTTTTTATTTATTTGAGAGAGTGTGTGCAAGAGAGTAAGGGGAGAGGCAGATGGAGATGGACAAGCAGACTCCAGGCCGAGTGTGGAGCCCCATAATGGGGCTCGATCTCATGACCCTGAGATCACAAGCTAAGCCCAAACCGAGAGTCAGATGCTTAACCAACTGAGCCACCCAGGTGCCCCTATTTCCTCCTCTTTCTCCTCCTCCTCCCCGCCACCCCCTCCATCTGAAGCAAAATAACATTTTTTTCGTTCTGGTAGCACATAGTTTTCTATCATCTGTACTTTTCTAAATAATGTATATTCCATACTCTCCTGCTCATTTCCCAATCCACTGCAGTCTGGACTGTGTCCTACATCAGTCAGGATCCCAACTGGAAACAAAGGGCACAAATGGGGTAATTTGAGGAGAGTTTAATATAGGGACTATTTACAAAGATGCTGACAGGATACTGAAGCCAGAAGAATAGTGTGACACCCCAGGGGCTGGTAACAGCGGGAAGCTGTCATTACCCTAGGCCTGCAGGAAAAAGGGAAGGAACCTTTACAGGAGCACAGGCTAAGAGAGTACTGTATGGAGAGGACCACCCAACAAGAGTGGGGGCCTTCAGAAGGCATGCAGGCAGGTCACATTGACCCATGTCAAGGGAGCCGAACAAGATGGACACCTTGACCCTTCTCTCCTTTCTCCCTCTGATTTCTTATTAATATTTCCTATTGGCCAACCCCTACTTGAAGCCAGAGGGCCAGGAAATCCACTGATGCTGCTCATACAGGCCAGCCTCCAAGGGATCAAAGCAGGGACAAACCAAGGGTATCCACAAACCCCAAATATCTCATGAAGTTTACCCATGCCTAACTATCAAATCCAGGAATTAATCATTTTCTTCTCCTTTATATCCCCTCCTCTAGTTTTTCAACTAACTCAAATGGCTCCATGCTAATCTTGTTCACTGGAAACTTTCTCTCCTTTTCTCAAGTGCTAAATTTCTCTAGGTTTCTATTTCTGACCCTCTTTTCCCACTCCTTCACTCCCATATACTTAATTCCTACCTCTTTGCCAATGAGGACTTAAAATCTTTATTTGTAGCTGAGACCTCTCAATTCCAGACCTGTAGATGGCATGTGACTCTCACATGGGCATCTGAAAGTCAGCATGACGAAGCCAAACACTGCCCCTTTCTCTGTAGACCTATTCCTCCTTAGAGTTTCGGCCAAGCAAATGACCCTGCTGCCACCTTCTACATACTGTCCAATTCTCTTTCCCTTGATATAGGGCTAATCAAGAGAGCTCACCCAAGCACAGAAATGGTGAGCTATTTAACTGGATTTATCCTGGAAGGGTGACAGAGCTGGGCTATGTGTCCTTACTTTGAATACTACAACACTACTTTTGGCACCAGATGCGTAGGTTTTCACATATCAAGCAATTCTGTAATACTAGCTTCATGTCCTACAATCTAATTCATTCTGACACTGGAGAAAATGTCATATACCACAGGTTAAGGGTTCAGGCCTACAGGATTGCCTCCTCCCTATTTCAGATGCCAGTTGCAAGTCCAGATCGTCACCTGTGCTTCTGACCAAGCAATTATAAATCTGATCTTCTCAGACTCATCTCTTCAGGTTTGATTAATTTGCTAGGGCAGCTCACAGAACCCAGGAAACCAGTTTACTTACTAGATGACTGGTTTATTTCAAAGGACATTAAAGGATACAAATGAGAACAGCCAAATGAAATGATACATAGGGCAAGGTCTAGAAAGGTCCTGAGCACAGGAGCCTCTGTCCCAGTGGAGTCTAGAGTTTGTCACCCTTCCAGCACACAGATGGAGGCTTATTCACCAACCCAGAAGCTCTCCACCCCGTCCTTTTGGATTTTTATGGAGGGTTCACTACATCAGCAGGATTGTTTTAAATTGCCAATGGCCAATGATCTAATCAATCTCTAGCCCCCCTTTCCTACCCAGAAACGGTGTGGGGGGTAGAGATGGGAGGCTGAAAGTTCCAACCTTTTAATCTTGGTTGGTTCCCCTGGCAACCAGCCCCCATCCTTAGGGGCTTTCCAAAAGTCACCTCATTAACATAAACTCAGTGTAGTTGAAAGGGGCTTGTTATGAATAACAAAAGACACTCACTTTCAGCTCTGAAGCTATTTCAGGAAAAACTAAATATTATAACAAAAGGTCCCCCTTACAAAGGGGCTCTTTGCTAGGGTTTTAGGAGCTATGTGCCAGGAACAGTGGGCCAAATATATATTTCTTATAAATCACAATATCACAAGACTGAATTGTGCCCCCCGCCCATTCCTATGTTGAAGCTCTAACTCCAAATGTGGCTATATTTGGAGATAAGGCCTGAAAGGCGGTAATTAAGGTTAAATGAGGTCACAAGAGTGAGGCCCCAATCTGATAGGACTGGTGTCCTTAAAAGAAATGGACACTAGAGCCTGCTCTGTCTCTGCCAGCGTTTGCACAGGGTAAAAAGGCCATGTAAGGACATAGCAAGAAGGTGGCCATTTGCAAACCAGAGAAAGGCTGTATCAGAAACCAACCCTGACAGTACCTTGATCTTGGAATCCTAGCCTCCTGGACTGTGAGAAAACAAATTTCTGTGGCTTAAGCCACTCAGTCTGTAGTATTTTGTTACAGCAGCCCAAGCAGAGTAACACACTTGGGAGAGTCCAGACAGGTCTTTCTCATCAACTCCCTGGGCAATTCTAATGCACAGCCAGGCTGGAGAAGTGCTGAGCTAGACAGAAAACAGATACCTACAGAAAGACCAACAGTCAAGGTGACAAGCCAGGGAAGCAGAGAGAGAGCAGCCCAGATGAGGGAAAGCCAGCTGGAGACTCTCACTACAATGCCACGGTAATTAAGGCCATCAGAGTAGGTTGGCCATGCCTTTAGCAGTCACCAGCTCCTAATAATCCCACCTCCTAAATAGTTTCCGACTCTGCCTCCTCACCAACAGCACTGTCCCTTTCCTCCTATACTCTAGTATTAGGGTTGGCAAACTGCAACCCACCGGCCAAATCTGGCCCACCACCTGTTTCTACAAAGTCACACTGGAGTATGGTCACACCTACTTGTATATATATTGTCTGTGGCTGCTTTTGTATGACAACAGCAGAGTTGAATATTTGCAACAAAGGCGATACAGCCCACAGGACCTAAACTATTCACTGACTGGCCACTTATGGAAAAGGTTTGCCGGCCCCTGCTCTAATAGATTGCCACTACCTTTGCCACTAATGGTTGTTGAGCCAGAGATCGTCGTTTATATATTAGTGCCTCGTTGGTCCAAAAGAATAAAAATTCTTCACAGTGTACCTAAGTCAGCCCTTACTGAGTACCTACTTTGTGCCAGACTCTGGTTAAGAAGTAGGGATATGACTGTGGATAAAAGCTGTATTACCTTTACACTCAGCCCAGAGGCCCCTTCACTTTAGAGGGTTATGCAGGTTACAAATACATACAAAAACAAACATGAAAGAATATGTGGTGCTTCCATCACTTGGACCCCTCGCTCAGCCTGGCACAGCATGACTTTTATCTCTGAACAACTATTCTTGCAGCTCGTACCATTTGGACCCTGGGAAAACTCTTTCCTACATCCCTGACAGTATGTTCTTAAGACTGAAAACACTATGGGACACCCGGATGACTCAGTAGGTTAAGCGTCTGCCTCCGGCTCAGGTTATGATCTCAGAGTCCTGCATTGGTCTTTCTCTGTTCAGTGGAGAGCCTGCTTCTCCTTCTTCCCTCCCCCCTGCTCCTTATCTCTCTCACTTGCTCTCTAGCTCAAATAAATAAATAATCTAAAAAAAAAAGGCCACCTGGGCAGCTCAGTGGTTGAGCATCTGCCTTTGGCTCAGGTCATAATCCCAGGGTTCTGGGATAGAGTCCCGTGTTAGACTCCCCGCAGGGAGCCTGCTTCTCTCTCTGCCTATCTCTCTGTGTCTTTCATGAATAAATGAAATCTTAAAAAAAAAAAAAAAAAGACTGAAAACACTAAAGACTGTGTCAGTGCCACAAAGATATGGGCTGTGCCACCACTAATGTCAGAGGAAGATACTTCTTGGCTTGTGGGGAGGATTTGAGCTGTGCAAGAGCCTAGGTAAGAGAAAAGGCAAATAAGTTGTCAGAACTTCCTTTCAGCATGAATGCAGTAAATTGTTGCAAAACAAAGTATAATTCCCCAGTGGGGCTGAAGATCTGTTTCCTTGCTTCTCTTCAGATTCTTTTAACTTATAGTTCTACAGGTAATTATGAAATAGTAATGATATTTATGATATTAATTCATATTGTGCATGCCTAGGTCTAGATATAGTTTATGAAGAGTGATACCAATTCTTTACATTGTCAGATAGTAGACATTATTACACACTAGAATTGAAATCCTTTTATTTATGTGTTTATGTATTTACTAAGATTTCATTATTTTTATGAAATATAGTCCTAAATAATTTTGATTCATTAATTATTGTCTTTCAAGATCTAGTTTTCAATAATTGACAAGAGTAGCACATATAATATAGATTAGCTTATTTGGGGACGTCTGGGT
Source organism: Canis lupus familiaris (assembly GCF_011100685.1). Classification (NCBI taxonomy): domain Eukaryota; kingdom Metazoa; phylum Chordata; class Mammalia; order Carnivora; family Canidae; genus Canis; species Canis lupus. The sequence goes on from NC_049230.1 coordinate 15,881,595, forward strand.
GACTCAGTGGTTGAGCATCTGCCTTTGGCTCAGGGCATGATCCCAGGGCCCTGGGATCGAGTCCCAGATAGGGTTCCCCATGGGGAGCCTGCTTCTCCCTCTGCCTATGTCTCTGCCTCTCTCTGTGTCTCTCATGAATAAATAAAATCTTTTTTAAAAATTAGCTTATTTTTACTTCAGTTTACTTTTTTTTTTAAGATTTTATGTCTAAGTAATCTCTACACCCAACATGGGGGTCAGACTCCCAATGCCAAGATCAAGAGTCACACACTCTACTGACTGAGCCAGCCAGGTGCCCCTACTTCAATTTACTTTTTTTTTTTTATGAAAATAACCCAAATTTTGTACTTTCAATACAATTACTCTTATTTTTAATCCTCTAGATTATGAGCAACTGAACACACACATTGTGTAAAAATCAGATTATAGTAACATAATTAGCGGTTACGCTGAAATGAAGACAAAAATTTTATAAAATATACGCTAGTTCTTAAATTGTGTGTCATTTTCATGACTCATCTAAACATGACTGGTCTATTAGTAGAACACTCAGACAGTCATAATAATTGTCTTTACTATTTTTGCCAACTTTTAATCCCCTCAGAATCATAGCTTTACATGTATTTTTCATCACATTTAAAGGAATACCTGTCAGGGTAAGAACATAAAGACATATTTGTGTTAGCTTGAAATTTATAATGTAGTTTATAATGCTTAAATATTTTTAAGGATTTTTATTTATTCATTCATGAAAGACAGAGAGAGGCAGAGACATAGGCAGAGGGAGAAGCAGGCTCCATGTAGGAAGCCCAATGTGGGACTCGATTCCAGAACCCCAGAATCATGCCGGAGTCAAAAGGCAGATGCTCAACTGCTGAGCCACCCAGGCATCCCTATAATGCTTAAATATTTAAACAAATAGAACATGGACACAAATGGAGAAGCAGGCCTAAAAGACAGACTGTCTCCAGCTCCTCAAGGGGCTTCCAGTCTAGTGGGAGATACTGGTGGGTGGATGTAGTCTTTGTTGTAACACAAAAATAGGGTGCCTGAAAAACATGTAGAGGGGATGGGGTGTGGTCAGGGAGGACTTCCTGGAGAAAGTTATTACTAGGCCAAGAACTGAAGGATAAGTGAGTGTTAACCAGGTGAAGGGAGGGAAGGAGTGGATATGGCAAAAGAACATAAAGATAAGAGAATTCTGGGCAGAGGGAATGGTATATGGCAAGGACAGCAAAGCTTTTCTATAAAGAGCCAGATAGTAAATATTTGAGGCTTTGCAGGCCATGGAGTCTCTGTTGCCACTACTCTACTGTTGAGTGCTGAGTGTTGTATGTTGTATTGTAGACAACCCATAAACGAACGGGTCTGGATATGTTCCAAAAGAACTTTATTTACAAAAGAGGCAGCAGGCCCATGGATCCTAGTTTGCTGACTCCTTGGTATATGGGAAGGCCCAGGGTTGGGAAAAAGCATAGTTGTGATAAACTGACAGTTTATCAGTACGGCTCCTGCATAGAAGATGAAGTGGGAGCAGGAGGTGAGAGGTCTGGGGAGTTAAGAGGCTGCAGAAATTGGGTGGGAGGAGTCTGGATGCAGAGACTGGAGAGGCTGCTGCTGTAGGCATCACTAACTCCCTGGGCTGAGGTAACAAAGTGAATGATTTGGAAGGGTAGTCTGTGAGTGGTGCTAGGGAGGAAGAGGGAAGGAGAAGGTCAAGGTTGACTCTCAGACTTCTGGCAGACAGTGGGCAGATGGTGCTGGGGGAGGTGGGAGACCTGGGGGAAGCAAAGTCGAGGGGAGGCTTGGGAAGAAGTAGCAGGATCTATTCCCCAGAAGGCTTAGTTCAGTGCGTGCCATACACATGTAGCTAGACATACACAAGGGCTTTTTTTTGGTCAGAAATGTAACAGGAAGTTTCTAACAGTCTACAAATCCTGAGAAAGTCAGAGGGAAACTGAACATGCAGCGCTAAATATCTTTGCAATGACAATTTTGGGGAATAATGACTATTGACAGGTTTTCTCTAGCCTATGCGGATTGTAGGTTTTAGTTACTTGGGTTCCCTTTTATTCACAACTAATGGAACAGCACCAGAACCTAGTATTTGCTGATAGTAGTGGCCACGGTGGTCAGGAAAGGGCCTCATCCAGGTAGTAAATCTACCAAATGGATTGGCACTTCAGACCATGAGAGTCCCAAGATGTAGGATTTGCTGTGGGTGGTGGTGGTGCTGTTCCTAGAGCCCCTCACCCATAGCCACCCCTGGCATGGTGTCCTGTGTAAAATGAAGGCATGCTCCAGAGAGGTGGGTGAGGGAGGGCAGACTTGGGGACACTGCCTCACTGAGGTGGATTGGCCATAAGTGCTATTCATCTATCAAGCCAGAACAAGGGTACTGTTTGCATTGCTGAAACAATTTAGATTCTCTGAATGAGAATTGATGGGCCTGTGGCATTTGTCATCAATCAGTAGTACACTCCATGGAGCAACTGCCTTAGAACAAATGTTGCTGGGGCTATTTGAGCAGCAGTGGCCCCAGTGACAGGGTGGGAAGGAGATGACACGTGGTGCCTCTTAGGGCTCCAGCTGGAGTGTCGGAAGCCTCTATCCTCTCACCCACACAACATCCTCCCTTGTTCCCCTCTTGCCCCCTTCTAATCCGTTATCTACAAGATTGCCTGTGTGTGACCTTTTTAAAATGTAAATTGGATCTTGTCACTCCTGTTTAAAAGCCTTTAACTGTTTCCATTGCGTTTAAGAGAAAATCCAAACTCCCCACGGCCTACAAGCCTACACACTGTGGTCCAGGTCTCCCTCCTCAGCCTCTCTCCCTGAGAATTCCTCCAGGCCAACCATGCTGGCTTTTTCTCAGTCCTTCCAATACCTCAAGTTCCTTCCTACTTTAGGGTCCTCATTATTCCCGTATTCTAGAAAGTTCTTTGCATTCCCCACCGCTAAGAGAGGTAGCTCCTTATATATGTCAGATATTCACTTCAAAATCATCACCTTAGATGATCACCTGATCACCCAGGCTAGGGTGGGTCTCCCTCTCTTGTTCTGGTACATCACCAAGGCCTTTTTTTATCCTAAAACTTGACATAACTTATAATTTTAAAATTATGCATATACCTATTTATTGTCTATTCCCATAACCCCCTATAAGCTCTTTGGAGGCAGGGAGCACAATTACTTTGTTCATCACTTAGTTCTCAGAGACTGAGTTCTGAGAGCCTAGCATATGTATGTTCAATAGATATTTGTTGAGTAAAGGAATAAGTGAGTAAATAAAAAGCCATTCAACTAATCCATCAATTGATATGTCCATCCATAAGTGTATATGTCCATGTGTGTAAATGTATAACTTCTGTTCTGGTTACCTATTGCTGGATTACAAACCATTGAGTTGAATGGCTTAAAACAACATTATCTCATGTTCAGTGTGTTCAGTGGTTCAGTTGAGCAGTTTTCCTTGGGATAGTTCATGTGGTTGCCATCAAGTGGCACCTGGAGTCCTCTAACATGACCATTCATGCTGGCTGTCAAGGGGGAGTACAGCTGGGCTGCCAACTAGAATGCCTACTTGTGGACTCTCCATGTAGCTTGGACTTTCACAGCTTGGTAACTGGGTTTGAGAGGCAGTGTCTCAAAGGAGTACCTTTTGCCTAAGAAACCCAGGCAGAGCTGCAAGGCTGCTTATGACCTAGACTCAGAAGTCCCACATGTCATTTCAGCCATATTCTCATAGTCACAAGTCACAAAGCAGCTTAGATTCAAGGGAGGAAATTTCACAAGGGCATTACTACCAGTACAAAGACACATGGTTCACTGGAGGCCATCTCTGCAGACTGGCTGCCACCATCTCCTCTATCATGATTATATAGATGGGTCTATCCCTGGTTTGCATTCCTTTCTTTATTTCTCTTAGGCTCCAACCCAAACCTTCTATAATCTATGTCCTTGATTGCAGTGACACTTATTGGTTAAAGTTGGAGCATCTCTTCCCCCAAAGTTTTCAGAGGGCTGAAATTAGTCCTTCAATTTCTAGTGACTCCAGGAAACTGGTCTACATTTTGGACGCTAACTTGCTGTGGGAGGAGCAGCAGTCTTTCTGTGCTTCTTGGTGCAGTAGAAGAGAAGCCAGTGCTGCTGGTCAACATCCAGGAATCGTGGTGTTCATTGTTCGTTGCCAAGCGCAATGCACTGACCCCGGTCAGCGCTCTCGGCGGTGAAATCACTGGCTTGGAGAGCCAAGCCTGAGGAGATGGGATAGTTTAAAGGGTCGAAGATGCCAGCCCTGTCTCAGTTTTGCCTTCAAGCTAGTGTTTTTTTTAATCCAAATGTGAAAAGCTCTCCTTCTCCACCTCTCTTGCACTCCCACACCGCACCCCCCCTCTTTCCAAATGTCCTTCCAGCTGCTATTTTTGATTCTGGCCTTGAGGCAAATGTTTCACTGTAGCAGAATTACTGTAAAATTCCTTCCTGGGCTCCTACAGATTATGGGACAATTCCCTAGAGAACGCCAGAAACCTACCATTTTAGAAATGGCCAAAGGCCATCCCCCAAAAAAGCAGATCTAAGGAAACAGAACTATCCTAAAAGGTTATCAACAAAGGGATGGGTCAAACAATAGGCTTGTTTTTAATGGCATTGGCTGAATCTAGGTACGTTTTCTTTCTCTTTTGCGTATCAAGTCAGTTTCAAAGCACCAAAGACAATTGAGCAGAAAATAGTACTACGAAGTTTGTTGATGGGCTCTTAAACTACAAACCTGGGATATAAAAAGAACTCCAGTGGGCAGTGTATAAACAAGGAGAAAACCTTATCCAAAAACAACCTGAAAAACTGCAGAGAAAGCATCCTTGAAAAACAATGAGTCATAAAACTTTTTTTTTTCCCTTCTTCTGATGGACAGAGCATACAAAAAAGGACTAGCATGAATACTGATGATAGGTGTTTCCATTTTCCTGCCATTTCAGCATGTCTGGGGAAGGCTGAAGATGGTCTGTGTCAGGTTTAAGAAGTCAGGCTGTCTGATTCATCATGAAAAGGAATCCTCCAATTAAACACTTCTGGAAATGTGTGTGTTGTCTTGAAGCAGTGCTCCTGGTTGCTAATTGGTTATTCCTTTCATGCTTCAGCTATTGAAATATACACATCATTTCAAATTCATTAGTTCAGTACTAAGGCAAGTTCAGATGGGTACCTTTATTGGATTCATTTTAAATTATAAAAACCAGTTTATTACATAAGAGAAAAATACATAAAAAGCCCTTTCTTGGGATCCCTGGGTGGCGCAGCAGTTTGGCGCCTGCCTTTGGCCCAGGGCGCGATCCTGGAGACCCAGGATCGAATCCCACATCGGGCTCCCGGTGCACGTAGCCTGCTTCTCCCTCTGCCTGTGTCTCTGCCTCTCTGCCTCTCTTTCTCTCTGTATGACTATCATAAAAAAAAAAAAAAAAAAAAAAAAAAAAAACAGCCCTTTCTTAAGAAAAAGAGGCAAGTCAGAACATAATTTACATGTTATAAAAGTTGATGAGGGGGCGCCTGGGTGGCTCAATTGGTTAAGTGTCTGCCTTCGGCACAGGTCATGATCCCGGGATCCTGGAATTGAGCCCTAGGTTGGGCTTCCTGCTCAGTGGGGAGTCTGCTTCTCCCTCTTCCCCTCCCCCCCACTTGTGTGCTTGCTCGTGAGCTCTCTCTCTCTCAAATAAAGTCTTTTTTTTTTTTTTTTTTTAAGTTGATGAGAGCCAAGTGTTTCCTGCAGAGCTTTCCTGGGGACAAAGAGAAAAGTGGACTTATGCTGACAAATGTTTGGGCGCTGAGTAGATTTGATCTCAATTCCTCATTCTTCTCTCTCTCATGTCTTTTGCCATGTGACTTTGCCGATTCCCCCTCAAAAGGGAAAGGATAGATTTTCCTACCTTTTGACTCTGACCATTTGATTTACATTCGCCAAAGGAACACTCATGTATATGATACAAATAGAGGCTTAGAAAAGCACTCACTCAAATGGACATGTTAGTGTTCTTCCTCTGTCAATGCCAAGAAAAGAATGTGCCTAAGCTGGCTGACTGGCCCTAGGGTATGAGGAAAGATATGTGGAGCAGAGTTGCCCTGCTAAGCTCAGCCTATAAGAGCGTCCCAACGGACTATGCCTGCATGAGCAAGCCCAGTCTAGATCAGCCAACCCCAACCAATTCCTAGATGCATGAACTGTAATAACAGGGGATTATTATTATGGTGGATCACTATTGTTATTCAATAATAATTAACCAACAGAGGTGTTATGGGGTCACATCGGCTCTGCAGTGGTTCTATAACCTCAGAATAGCCCTAATATCATAAGGGTTAATAACCAAATGAATCTACAAAGATATTAGTGAATATTTGCATGATAGGCCCACCATTCCTATCCAAAATGATAGAAAGCCTTCCCTAGTCTAAGGAAATATCCCAAGACTTTACCAGAAAGCTCTATCTTGGCTTGGGTTCCTCCCCAAGTTGACGCTGAGATAAAGGTTCAAGTGCAAGTGGTTTATTTAACTGATAGGAGTGCTGGGAGGGGGTGTTGCAAGAAGAAGGGATAGCAGGCCATGAAAGATGTGTCATCAAGCTGGCTACTACTGTGAGCAACAGGAACTTAATCCCACTGGACAAATCTGAGAGCCAACATAGAATGCACTTCAGAGGAATATCGTCCAAAAGATGAGGAGATGGGGTATTTCTTCAGCTCCTGCCAGTCAGGTACTGGCTAAGGGCTGCCACAGGAGGAATGATACCCAGGCACTTCTAGCCAACCACACTAGCAGTAGCCAGGGAGCACCATCAGGCAAGGAAATGGAGGTGCTGGAGACTAGAAGTCTGGTAGTCCTGTGTCAGAATTGCTGAGGCAAAGGGATAAAGGTAGGGCCTGATAGCACCTGCTATGCCTTTCTTCTGGTTTTATCTTTATTTGGGGAGCACAAAACCATGGTGGGTTGGGTGCTCAGCAGATCAGAGCAGTGGGATACCTTGTATGCTGACCAGAGCAATGTGTTCCTCCATACCAATTGTCCTTCATACTTCTGCATGTTTTTGTTTTCTGGTTGCTTCTCCAGTCCTAACTCCTACCCTCCTGTCACTTTCTAGGGTGTCTTTTCCACTAGGGCAAAAATCTACCCGTCACTCGCTCTTACCACAACTGCCCACAAGTCACAATTCAGGTCTGTCTGATACAAGGAGCAAGGAGATTGATGCTATCCATGAAATTTGAAAAACACCCTTTAATTTTATTAATTTAAAATAAATTTAATTAATATATACTGTATTATTAGCTTCAGAGGTAGAGTTTAGGGATTCATCACTTGCATGTAACACCTCACTACCCATTACATCACATCACATGCCCTCCTTAATGCCCATCTCCCAGTTACCCACTCCCCCCTCCCCTCCAGCAACCCAGTTTGTTTCCTAGAATTAAGAGCCTCAAAAAAAAAAAAAAAAAAAAGAGCCTCTTGTGGTTTATCTCTCTCCCCGATTTCATCTTATTTTATTTTTCCTTTCCATCCACTATGTTCGTCTGTTTTATTTCTAACACCCTTTAATTTTATAACATCTGCAAACAGTGTCAGGCTTTCCTCTGAAAGGCACAGCCATCCAGTGTGATAAGTACAGTCACACCTAATTCCACACAGTAGCTGTGGGTTTAAAAAGGCTCATATATTGATTAGTGTTCCTCAAACCTTTTCATCAAAGTTCTATTATCGGCAGAAAAAAGTAAACCATGTACCCCACCCCTGCTGGTAGCCCATAGTGGATAAAAATGTGTTAGATTACTGAACGTGGACATGTCATGAACATGTTTTTGTCTGATAGCATCCTTTCCTTGGATGAAATCATAGTCCCCCACTGCATCATTGCTGTTGAGCTCCCATTCATGATGCCACTGATCCTTGTCACAGGGCTGAGCTGCTAACACAGGCAGGGCTGACCATGGTACCCCACTGGCACCTATCTCCAACAAGGCCCCACAGCAATCTCTTTAATAGGTGTATGGATATGAGAAGTTCCTTTTTTTCTTTTTAAAAGATTTTATTTTTTTTAAAGATTTTATTTATTCATGAGAGACACACACACACACAGAGAGAGAGAGAGGCAGAGACAAAGGCAGAGGGAGAAGCAGGCTCCATGCAGGGAGCCCGACATGGGACTTGATCCCAGGTCTCCAGGATCATGCCCTGGGCCAAAGGTGGCGCTAAACCGCTGAGCCACCCGGGCTGCCCTAAAAGATTTTATTTTTAAATAATCTCTCTACCCAATGTGGGGCTCGAACTCACAATCCCCAGATCAGAAGTCACATGCTCTACTAATTGAGCCATCCAGAAGCCCCAAGAGAAGTCTTTTTTCTTCTTCTGGGTGGCTAAGCAAGGTAAATAAGGATCTGGAGTTGCCAGCTAACAAATTCAATTTAGAGAAAGCATACACACAGAATAAAGCCAAGCAAAGCAGAAAGCAAGAGCGTTAGAGCTCTGGGAGTACAATTGGAGCACTGTATCCAACCATACCTAAAGCTTCATAGGCTTTCTAATCAAGTGAAACCCCTCCATAAAAGGACAGAGTGGGTTTGCTTAGGCTAGTCCATTTGCAACTGGAAGGTTCCTAAATTGTTTAGTAAAATAGACATTGCAGAACAAGTGCCTTGTTTATCCTGTGGCTTCATATTTCCCCCAGCACATTGTCGTGTTCCCTAGGAATGTGGGAGGCCCTACATCTTTATTTCAGAGATGCCATACTGTACCTCTGCCTATTCTTCAAATCAATATTGATTCTGAACACTTTTGCTCTAAAATTTCCCAGTTCCTCCCCAACCTGAGGCTCCTGGGAAGATCTCAAGCTCTTTGCTGTGTCCTATCCTAACTATGGATCCCAACCCTCTACCCCAGTTCCCTCTACCACTTACAGGTTTATTGCCCTGCCCTCTTGGATCCTATACTGTACACTTAATGGTTCTTCTGCCTTCTCACCCCTACCTGCCTGACTGTGGACAGTCTAACCTTTGAAATATCAAATCCATGAGATGTTAGAGAAATTTCTGGGGTCAGAGCAGAGAGGAAGGTGACATCCCATTGCTAGAACAGACTTGGGAGAACCCATGATGGGAGAACCCATGATGTGGAAGCAGTGAATTTGGTTTTCAGGAACAGAAGGCAAGGGCAGGATCCCAACCCCAACCCAACAAACACAAAACATTCCTCTTTGATGAAGAAACGATTATACGTGTAGGACTATACTTAAGTGCCATAGGAGTACACAAAAGAAGTAGCAGACAGGCCCTGCTTTCAAGGCAATTTTAATTTAGCTGAAGGATAAAGTAAAAATTTAGAGAATGATCACGAGGTAAAACATAACAGTGCATGGCAGAGCAGAACAAAGAGTATTAGATGAGTAATAAGCAGATGTGGTAAAGGGAATGGCTGAGTGAAGTCAGTTCGTAAAAGAGGGAGGCTTGGAGGAAATCAATCTTGAGCCAGGCCCTGAAGGAAGTAATTGACAAATGTAAACTCTCCAGCTGGCCATGGGGAATAGGCTCTGTCTTAAGGAGTTGTGTAATTCAAATCTGCTCTGACCTGTTTGTGAAGATGCAGGCCAACTCTGAAGCTCTTTAGGCCGGACTTGTAAGGCTGCACAAAACCAGTGTTTTGGTCAAAAGAATGCAGTCATTTGGCACTGGGTATACCCGGTAGATGATATCATGTCTGTAGATCAAAGTTAGGCTAATGTCACCTGCGAGGGAAGAAGACTTGCAAAATGGTTTATATTCGCCTTTTATTTCCAAGTTTAATTTTAAAGATTTTTATTTTATTTTAATTATTATTTTTTTAGATTTTATTTATTTACTCATGAGGACACACATACACACAGAAAGAGAGAGAGAGAGAGAGAGAGAGAGAGAGAGAGAGAGAGAGAGAGAGAGAGAGAGAGAGAGAAGCAGGCTCCATGCAGGAAGCCTGATGTGGGACTCCATCCCGGGCCTCCAGGATCACACCCTGGACTGAAAGCAGTGCCAAACCGCTGAGCCACCCAGGCTGCCCCAAGATTTTTATCTTGATTACAGCTCTTGGTAAATGAATGTCACTTTAAAAGTTAGATTCTTTGCAGCAAAATGCAGAACTTTCGGCAACGTTAATTTTTGTTGATATGTTAATTGTGCTAAGTGAAGGCCAGTCCTCTATAAAACACAAACAACACCCCCCTACTTTTTGCCTTAGAAGCAGAAAGTTAGAGAGAGATGTAACAAACAAATTCACAGATTGTTCTCTCCTTGCAAGAGATATCAGCTAAAACAAGGTCTTTAGCCTTAATGAAAACATATTTTCACAGGGTTTTTTTGTTTTTTCTTATTTTGACAAGATAAAAACAAGTTGTTAAGAAACCATTTCTGTCAATACTAGAAACTTTGGCCTTACTGCCATTGTTAAAAGCAATCCAAGAAATACTATTAAAGGCTAATTTTGCTGCCCTTTTGAAGAGACTTTTGAAATCATACAGAGCCTGTAAAAAAAAATAAATAAAAATAAAAAAATAAAAAAATAATAAAAAAAAAAACAACAATAAGCTGAATTGGAAAGACAGGTTCCTCCTTGGCAGTATGTGTCAAATTACATTGTCTCCTGTCTGTGGATAAAACCGAGAACTGTGTTCTCCAGGGCTGGCAACCCCTTACGTGACAATACAAAAATTTAACAATAAATGAAACTGACAGCCTACTTCACCAGATTGGGAACACATCTGAACTTCTACAGAAAGATAGCCCGTCTCTAGTTCATTTTCCTAGAGGCTGGTCTACAGCAACACCTAATGAAAACAATGATGGGCACATATTTATTTCCAAGGCATTTGTAGCCTGCGCTCTGGTTCCAATCTTACCGCAGAACTGAGATCAATTTTCACATCTTTTCACTAAATGGATAGGATGTGAAATTACTTGCATTGACAATAAGCATTCTCAGGGGCTCGGGTAATTACGCAGCCCAGCCCAGCAGAAAAGAGGCACTGACAAAAACACACAGACAATTGGTTACCATCAATTTCCCCTGGTGCTGGCACATATAACTGCAGTAAAAATTGAGTTCTTGGGTAAACCTACTCCTTTCCAATCCAACCAGCAGAGCACAGCTGGCAGGTGATTTCTTCCCCAGCAATCTCTGGAAAGCTGTGTACCCAAATCTGACCACAGCCAGCATTTGCAGGCAGAGAAGCCACGGTACCTCAATTCTGGTAATTCTACATATAAACATCCCTCTCTTCGATCTCCCGTCTCCACTCCCATTTTTTTATTCTCCGTTTGTGTGCCAAATGGCCTCTTTCACAATGGACCATAGTAAACAGCTTCTTTATCATTTCCATCTTGAAAGGCTTGCCTTATGTGGGATGCTTAGATTGAAGACAGTTCCTGCTCCTTGCCTCCTTATTGGTTTTGTCTCAAATACTTCAGTCTATGTAACAAGCACAAAGAATGAAAACAAAGTAAGCCACTCTCAAGGTAGGTAGGACCCAGGCAGAAAGCCTGATAAAGTCTGGATGTGAGAGGTACTGCTCCAAGTCTCCAGACCTCAGATTGTCTTGCAACTACCAAAAGCTGCTCCAGCACTAATGAAACATCATTCTCAGGAAGGTGCCCATAAGGTCAACTTCCTTACTGCTATAAGAATGATTTATTTCCTCTAAAAGATTCCATCTAATTCAACCACAAGTAAATGTAATAAAAAGCATTTTATATGATTATATAAATATAACAAGTCAGAAGTGACTATTTTGACAGTTTGACAATAAAGTATAGGCAACAAAACAATTCTTGTGAAGTACATAGAAAATTGGATTAAAAATGTTACAAGATCAAGTTTACCTTTTGGAAATTTAGTTAAATTGGGATCTGGGCAGTCAGTCTTTCCACAGAAAGGCACATTTCTTTCATTCCTTTGCCTGTCTAAAGTTAAAAAAATAATAAAATGTTCTATCCATGTTTGCTATCAAAGAATTTCCTTTTTGCAGTCCCAGAAAACCAGATAGGAGAAGAAAACCAACAGTTTTCTGAGTGAGTAGCAGACATTATGTTAGGTACTTTGCATACAGTATATATTTCATAAATGTTATCTAACTGAATTTTTACAACACTGAAGAATTATTAAACCTCAGGGTTTCTGGCTCCTAAACTTGAGCTCCTCCCTCTGTATTCCATTATAGCACACAGTCTAGTGCATATCTGCCACCATACATAGTTACCAGAAAATTTTTTTTCTTGTGATAACTTTTTAAGATCTATTCTCTTAGCAGCTTCTAAATGTGAAGTACGGTATTAACTATAGTCACCATGCTATGATTATGCTCCCATGACTTACTTATTTTGTAACTGGTACTTTGTGCCTTTTGACCCTTCACCTGTTTCACTCACTTGCCACCACTGACATCTGGCAACCACCAACTTGTTCTCTGTATGTATGTATGAGTTTAGGTTTTGTTTTGCTTTTTTTTTTGGTTTTTATTTTTTTTAGATTTCACATATAACTAAGATCATATTTATCTTTCTCTGACTTATTTCACTTAGCATAATGCCCTCAAGATCTGTCCAGATTGTCACAAGTGGCAAGATTTCCTTTCTTATAGCTGAATAATATGCCATTGTGTATATACACATTTTCTTCATTCATCAAAGGACACTTAGGTTGCCTCTATGTCTTAGCTATGGTAAAAAGTGCTATTATGAACATGGTGCATATACCTTCTTGAGTTAGTGTTTTCATTTTCTTTGGATAAATACTTGGAAGTAGAATTGCTGGATCATATGGTAGTTCTATTTTTAATTTTTTGAGGAAGCTCCATACTGTTTTCCATAGGGGCTATGCCAGTTTGCATTCCCACCCTGTTGAGAGGGTTCTCTTTCTCCACATTCTCCTCACACTTATTTCTTGTCTTTTTGATAAAAGCCATTCTAACAAGTTAGTGTGAATTGCTATTTCATTGTGGTTTTGATTTGCATTTCCCTGATGACAAGTGATATTGAGCAGTGCTTCACATTCATCTGTATGTCTTTTTTGGACACATGTCTATTAGATCTTCCCCCATTTAAAAATAAGATTGTAGGGTTTTTTTTTTTTAAGAGTTTATTCATTTATTCATGAGAGACACAGAGCGAGAGAGGCAGAGACATAGGCAGAGGGAGAAGCAGGCTCCATGTAAGAAGCCCGATGTGGGACTCGATCCTGGGACACCAGGATCATGCCCTGAGGCAAAGGCAGATACTCAATCGCTGAGCCATCCAGGCATCCCCAGATTGTGTTTTTGCTGTTGCATACTACAAGTTCTTTATAAATTTTGAATATTCACTCCTTAACAGATGTGATTAGCAAACATTTTCTCTTATTCAGGTTTTTTCTTTTTTTCTTTAAGATTTCATCTTGTTGATGGTTTCCTTGCTGTGCAGAACCTTTTTAGTTGGATGTAGTTCCCATTAGATTTTTGCTTTTGTTGCCTTCACTTCTGGTATCAAATCCAAAAATTTTTTATTGCCAAGATCAATGTCAAGGAGCTCCTCTTCTAGGAGTTTTAAGGTTTTCAGGTCTTATGTTCAAGTCTTCAATCCATTTTGAGTTGGTTTTTGTGTGTGTTGTAGATCAGTGGTCTAGTTTCATTCTCTCACATGTGGCTGTCCAGTTTTCCCTGCACCATTTATTGAAGAGACTCTTTCCCCTACTGTCTATTCTTGGCTCCTTTGTCATAAATTAATTTACTGGGGCACTTGGGTGGGTCAGTTAGTTGAGTATCTGCCTTCAGCTCAGACCATGATCCTGGAGTCATGGGATTGAGCCCCATGTCCAGCTCCTTGCTCAGTGGGGAGTCTGCTTCTGGCTCCCCTCCTGCCCTTTCCCCCTGCCCCCCAACTTACACTCTCTCTCTCTCAAATAAAATCTTTAAAAAAAATTTTTTTTAATTAATTGGCCATACTATATATAGTGGGTTTATTCTTTGGCTCTATTCTGTTCCACCAATCTATGTAACTTTTTTTATGCCAGGAACATAATGTTTTATTAATGAAATTTTAAAGTATAATCCTCACTAATAATTAATAATCACATTTAAAACACATGTCCTTAACTTAAATTTGGTTATTCCAAGTGGTTAAGGTTTTATCAGGCAATACATTCATACTTGTGTGTTTCTATATGGAATGGCAAAGTTGCAGAACTTTTCTAGAAAGCTATTTGACAATGACTTTATCCAGTAATTCCACCCATGAAAATTAATCCTAAACAATCAGTTTATCATGCAAAAGCAAAAAATTGGAAACAATATAAAAATAATAAATATATGATGGCAGATTCATTAGACATTAGGTAGCCATGAAAGTCATGCTTTAAAAAATTTTCATGATGTAATCATATTTCAGTATGACATTAAGTTAAAAAGCACGATATATAATTATATACAATAGAATTTTAATTTTGTACAAATAAAAATAAGCAAAAGTATTAACTAATTTTCCTCCAGATAGTAGAATGAAGGCAATCTAAATTTTTTCTTTTAACTTTCTGTGTTTATTATAAGAAACATTTACTACTCTAATAATGAGGATTTAAAAAGCATTTTTTTTAGTGAAATAGTATGATGGGAATTCATGAAAATTTGTTTTCTTTCTTCACTACTACTAGCACAACAATAGGACTATTTCATATAGAATTGATCAATTACAAAGTATTTATTAACAATACTCAAATTATGGAAAGAGTCCAAATGTCCACCAACTGATGGATGCATAAAGAAGATGTGGTATAGCGGTATGTGACTAGCTCAGTTGGAGGAGCATGTGACTCTTGTCCTTGAGGTCATGAGTTTGAGCCCCATGTTAGGCACAGAGATTACTTAAATAAATAAAAACTACGCTACTAGGGATAAAATAAAGGAACATAATTCACAGTCTCTGACCCCAATTAACTTAAAGCTCAAATGAATTTCTCCTGAGTCTCTATTTTATATATATATAAGTGATGAGAACTAAATAAACAATCCCAACCAAAGCCTCCCCCCAAAATGAAATTTTTTTACCATTATTACTGCTGGACATTTGCTTCTATATTATAGATCTCAGAATTCTGACCTTAATAATTGCTCCCCCATGACTGTTCTGCTTTGTTCCCTCCTCCTTTCCCTGTTCTCTCCAGACTCCTTCCTAGCCACACTTTCCCCAAATATATATAGCTCCCCATGACTTCCATTGGATGCCCAGTAATGTAAAACAACACATATCCACTTTTATCAAATTAGTTGACCAGGCTTGTTTTTACATTTCCTTTTGCCAAGAATGGTGAAGGGTCTGAGATTTCCCCCTACGTGCAAATTAAGTTAGCCTATCACGGTATCATGAATGCTGACAGAAGACATAAGACTACTGGGTCAGAGACAAAAAACTTTATTACTCGTGGCAGATTGTGCTGTATGAACTTCATAATTCCACCTGTTACTCTTGCTCCCAGAGTCTTAGTGACACACAGAGGCTCAGGTAGATGCTATGCACATAGATTCGCTTCAAGGCTGAGGGCCCTGAGTTTAGGGAATCCAAATCTTTAAAAATGGGCTACAAGTGAACCTGCCCAATCTTTGCCCTGGTGGGAAACATTATATTATTATACCTTACAGTAAACAAACCTGCCCTTTGCTCTACAAGGGGATAGTCTTTATCTTCTTCTTCTTCTTTTTTTTTTTTTTTTTAAGATTTATCTGACAGAGAGATTACAAGTAGGGGGAGCAGCAGGTAGAGGGAAAGGGAGAAGCAGACTCTACTGAGCAGGGAGCCTGATCTGGAGCTCAATCCCAGAACCCTGGAATCATGACCTGAGCCGAAGGCAGACACTTAACCGACTGAGCCACCAAGGTACCCCAATCTATATCTTCCAAGGCTCTTTAACTACAGATAGCTTTTGTCCCAGACTAGTTTTTCAAGGATATCAGCACATCTGCTCCCAAGACAGGGAGAAACATGGGAGATATGGAGAATTGTCTCCCAGCATCTTTTCCAATGTTTTGGGGTAACATCTGATTTTGATATAAGTGAAAACATAGAGAAGTTCCAAGAATAGTGCAAGGGACTGCATTATACCTCTGTTTACCAATTAGATTTTCCTCTTTTTTTTCCTTTCCTCCCTCACTTTCTTTCCTGTGTGTATCCAATTTCCAAAGCAACTTGAGAATAAGTTGGAAATGTCACAGAAGTTTGTCCCAATGTCAATATTACATATGATCACTTGAGGGTGCCTGGGTGGCACAGTCAGTTACACATCCAACTTTTGGTTTTGGCTCAGGGTTGTGGGATCAGCCCCACCCCTGCATTGGACTCCACAGTCAGCAGTTTGCTTAAGATTCTCTCTCTCCCTCTGCCCCTCCTACTCATGCTCTTTCTCTCAAATAAATCTTTAAAAAACAATACATAGGGCAGCCTCTCAAATAAATCTTTAAAAAACAATACATAGGGCACCCTCTGCCCCTCCTACTCATGCTCTTTCCTCTCAAATAAATCTTTAAAAAACAATACATAGGCTCAGCGGTTTAGCGCCGCCTTCAGCCCAGGGCCTGATCTTGGAGAACTAGGGTTGAGTCCCCTGTCGGGCTCCCTGCATGGAGCCTGCTTCTCCCTCTGCTTGTCTCTCTGCCTCTCTATCTCTCTCTCTCTCTCTCTCTCTCTCATGAATAAATAAAATATTTTTAAAAAATTAAAAAAAAAACATACATAAATGTGATTACTTGGTTAGATGGTGTGTTTGCTCAGTTTCGCCACTATAAAGGTTCTATCTTTCATGGATGTTTGTACTGGTTAGTTTTCTATTATAAATATTTTTATTCAAAACTTTTTATGGACCTATACTTTCATTTCTCTTGGGTAAATACCTAGGTGTGGAATGCTCAAAACCATAGGATAGCTATTAGTTCAAATTTGTGAGAAACCACAAACTGTTTTCCAGGGTGGCTTTAGAATGTTGTGCTTCTATCAACAATGTATGAGTGTTCCAGTTGCTCCAAATTCTTGCCAAAGTTTTGTGTCATCAGTGTTCACAATTTTAGCCATCCTAGTAGACATGTAGAGCTATCTCACTGTGGTTTGTGTTTCCCTGATTAACTATGATGATTTACACTTAATATGTTTATTGGCCTTCTGGATATCCTTTGGAAAGTGTCCATTCAGGGTGCCTAGGTGGCTCAGTGGTTGAGTCTCTTCCTTTGGCTCAGGTCATGATCCTGGGGTCCTGGGATTGAGTCCTGCATCAGACTCCCCCCAGGGAGTCTGCTTATCCCTCTGCCTATGTCTTTGCCTCTCTCTGTCTCTCATGAATAAATAAAATCTAAAAAAAAGTGACTATTCAAATCCCATATCAATAATGACTTTTAAAAATTGAAGTATAGTTAACACACAGTGTTAAATAGTTTCAGGTAGACAACATAATGACTTAACAACTCTATACATTATGCTATGCTTACTACAAGTGTAGCTACCATCTGTCACCATACAATGCTATTGCAATACCATTGACTATATTCCCTTTGCTACCCTTCCTCCTGGCGATGTGTTCATTCAGTAACTAGAAGCCTGTATCTCCCATTTCCCTCCACCCATTTTGCCCATCTCCCTCTTCCCTCCCCTTTGGCAACCACCACTTTATTCTCTCTCTTATTATGGGTCTGTTACTGGTTTGTTTGTTTTTTTCTCCAGATTCCACATATAAGTGTAATGGTATTTGTCTTTGTCTTACTTATTTCACTTAGCATAATACCCCCCAGGTCCTTCCATGTTGTTGCAAATGGGGAGATCTCATTCTTTTATATGGCTGAATAATATTCCATTCATCTATTGATGACGCTTGGCTTGCCTCCATATCTTGGCTATTGTAAATAATGCTGCAATGAACATAGGATGGGTATATCTTTTCCAGTTAGTGTTTTTGTTTGGGGGGTTAGATACCCAGTGTTGGAATTATTGGATCATATGATATTTCTATTTTTAATTTTTTGAGAAAACTCCATACTGTTTTTCCACAGTGGCTATACCAAATTACATTACCATTAACAGTGCACAAGGTTTCCTTTTACTTTACATTCTAACACTTGTTATTTCTTGTCTTTGATACTAGCCATTCTGAGAGGTGTAAGGTGATATCTCTTTGTGGTTTTGATTTGCATTTCCCTGGTGATTAGTGATGCTGAGCATCTTTTCATATGTCTGTTGGCCCTCTGGATGTCATGTTTGGAAAAATATCTGTTCAGGTCCTCTGCCCATTTTTAAATCAGATTGTTTGGGTTTTCCTGGTGTTGTAGGATGTTCTTTAAATATTTTGGACATTAACCCCATATTGGACATATCATTTGCAAATATCATCTACCATTCCAAAGGTTGTCTTTTTGTTTTGTTGATAAGTTCCTTCACTGTACAAGTTTTTTATTTTGTAGTCCCAATTGTTTATTTTTGCTTTTGTTTCCTTTGCCTGAAGAGATTTATCTAGGAGAATATGCTAAGGATGATTTCAAAGAAATTACTGCCATGGGATCCCTGGGTGGCGCAGCAGTTTGGCGCCTGCCTTTGGCCCAGGGCGCGATCCTGGAGACCCGGGATCAAATCCCACGTCGGGCTCCCGGTGCATGGAGCCTGCTTCTCCCTCTGCCTGTGTCTCTGCCTCTCTCCTCTCTCTTGGTGACTATCATAAATAAATAAAAATTAAAAAAAAAAAAAAGAAATTACTGCCAATGTTTTCTTCTATGAGTTTTATGGCTTCAGGTCTCACATTTAGGTCTTTAATCCATTTTGAGTTTATTTTTGTGTATGGTGTAAGAAAGTGTCCAGTTTCACTCTTATGCATGTAGCTATATTGTTTTTCTAGCACCATTTATTGAAGAGACTGTCTTTCCCCCATAGATGTTATCTCTTTTGTCATAGATTGACCATATTCAGATGGGCTTATTTTTGGGCTCTCTGTTCTGTTCCTTTGACCTATGTTTCTGTTTTTATGCCATTACCATACTGGTATTTTGGTTTGTTTGGTTTTTTTTAAGATTTTATTTATTAAAAAAAAAAGATTTTATTTATTTAGAGAGCACATAGTGGGGGAGGGACAGGAGGAGAGGGAGAGAGAATCTGAAGCAGACTGAGCACAGAGCTACCTACAGGGCTTGATCCCACAACCCCATGAGATTGAGTCCATGATTGATCATGGGCTCAGATAGAGTTCACACAACCCTAAGATCATGACCTGAGCTGAAATCAAGAGTCAGACACTTGGGGTGCTTGGGTGGCTCAGTTGGTTAAGCAACTGCCTTTGACTCAGGTCATGATGCTAGAGTCCTGGGAGCTCTCTGCTCAGCAGAGAGCCTACTTCTCCCTCTCCCTCTGCTGCTCCCCCTGCTTGTGCATGTGTATTCTGTCTCTGTCTCTTTATCTCCGTCAAAATAAATAAAATCTTTAAAAAAAGCCAAGATACTTAACCTACTGAGCCACCCAGGTCCCCCAGTATCATACTTTTTAAAAATTATAGTCATGTGTAATATATTTTGAAATCTAAGATTATTTTAAAAAACAAATCTGGGATTGTGATACCTCTAGCTTTGTTGTTCTTAAGATTGTTTTGGCTATTCCAGAGTTTTCTATGGTTCCATACAAATTTTAGGATTATTTATTCTAGTTCTGTGAAAAATACTACTGGTATTTTGGTAAGGGTTACATTTAATCTGTAGATTGCTTTGGGTAGTCTGGATATTTTAACATTATTTATTTCAATCCATGAGCATGGTATGTCTTTCCATTTGTTTGTGTTGTCATCAATTTCTTTCAATGTTTTATAGTATTCAGAGTACACATCTCTCACCACCTTGGTTTAGTTTATTCCTAGGTATTTTATTCTTTTTAGCATAATTGTAAATGGAATGTTTTCTTTATCTCTTTCTGATACTTCATTATTAGTCTATAGAAATGCAATAGGTTTCTGTATATTTATTTTGTATCCTACAACTTTGCTGAATTCATTTATTCTAATAATTTTTAAGATTTATATTTGAGAAAAAGAGCACAGGTGCAAGTGGGGTAGGGAGAGGGACAAGCAGACTCTGTGCTGAGTGTGGAGCCTGGTTCAGGGGTGTATCACATGACCCTGAGATCATGACTTGAGCCAAAATCAAGAGTCAGATGCTTAATCAACTGAGCCACCCAGGCACCCCTGTTCTTTTTCTAGTTTCTAAAGGCATTGTTAGGTTGAGATTTTTCTTTTTTCTTTGTGTGTATTGCTATGAAATTCCCTCTGAGAACTGTTTTTGCTGTATCCCATAAGTTTTGGTATGTTGTTTTTCCATATTCGTCTCAAGATTCTTTTTCATTTTTCCTTTCTTTGATCATTGTTGCTCAGGAGAGTGTCAACTTCCATATTTTTTGCAAGTTTTCGAGTTTTTTTCCAGTTACTCATTTCTAGTTTCATACCATGTGGTCAGAGAAGATACTTGGTATGATTTCAGTCTTATTAAGTATGCTAAGACTGGTTTTGTGGCTTAATGTAGGGTTTGTTGTAGAAAATGCTTCATGTGTACTTGAGAAGAATGTGTATTCTGCTAATACAAAGATATAACATTCTGTATATTTTTGTTAGGTCCATTTGGTCTATGGTATTGTTCAAATCTGCTGTTCCCTTATTCTTTGTGTGGCAGAGCGAACTATTGTTGAGAGTAAAATACTAATAACAATTCTTGTGTTGCTGTTTATTTCTCTTTTTAGCTCTGTTAAGATTTTGCTTTTATATGTAGGTCCTCTAGTGTTGATGGCATGAAGATGTACAACTGTTATTTCTTCTTGATTGATTCATCCTTTTATCATTACTTAATGACCTTGTCTCTTTTTACCATTTTTAAAAAAGATTTTACTTATTTATTGATGAGAGATGGAGAAGCAGAGACACAGGCAGAGGGAGAAGCAGGCTCCTCACAGGGAACCCAATATGGGACTCAATCCGGGGACTCCAGGATCACACCGAGCTGAAGGCAGATGCTCAACCACTGAGCCACCCAGGCATCCCTCTTTTTACCACTTTTAAAGTCTGACTTTTTCTGGATTACAGTTTATGTGAAATATCTTTTTTCCATTCCTTCACTCTCAGTCTATGTGTATCTTTAAGGCCAAAGTGAATCTTATAGGTAGCTTTCATTAGATCTTGTTTGTTTGTTTTTTTAAGTCCATTCAGCAATTCTATATATTTTTTTATTGGAGAATTTAATCTATTTACATTTAATTAATGATAGGTCAGGACTTACTATTAGCAATTTGTTGTTTTCTGGCTTTTTTAGCTCTATTTCTTGTTTCACATTCAGTTGTCTTTTTTGTATGTTGTGATGCATTTTGTCATTAGTAAGTTTTGACCTCTTTTATCATGTTCTTTTGTAGAATTACTATAGGTTTTTCTCTGGTTATTATGAGGCTTACATAAAATATCTTGAAATTATAACACCCTATTTTAAAGTGATAATTTCAATAGTATAATAGTATAATTTTTATACTCTCACCCTCACATTTTAGTTTTTGATGTAACAGTTTACATATTTTTTATATTGTATAGCCAATAGCAGATTATTGTAGTTATGGTTATTTTTAGTACATTTGTTCTTTTTTAAACTACAGTTGGAAGCTAATCACACACCACCATTATCATATTATAGAATCTAACTTTGACTATATATATTTACCATTACCAATGAGTTTAAACTACCTTATTTTTTTATAATGTTAATTAGCATCTGTTTACTTCCACTCAAAGAACCCGCTTTAGCATTTCTTGTAAGGCTGTTCTAGTGATTATGAACTCCCTCAACTTTTATTTTTCCAGAAAGTCTTTCTTTCCCCTTCATTTCTGAAGGACACTATTGCTAGATATAAAATTCTTGGTTGAGAGTGTTTTTTTTTTTCCTTTCACTATTTTAAATATCATCCCATTCCCATCTGGCTTAAAACGTTTCTGTTGAGAAATCTTCCAACAGACTTATAAGGGTACACTTGCATATAACATTTTTCTCTTGCTGCTTTCAAAATTCTTTCTTTGACTCATGACCATTTAATGTATCTTGGTGTGAATCTACTCAGTTCAACCTCCTTGGGGACATTGGGCCTCATGAATCTTGATGTCCATTTCTCTCTCCAGGGTTGGGAAGTTTCAGCCATTATTGCTTTAAATATACTTTCTGCCTCTTTCTCTTTCTTTTCTCTCCTGGCATTCCCATAATGTAGGTATTATTTCTGTTGTGTCCCATAATTCCTGTAGGTTTTTTTTCATTCTTTTTCACTTTCTCTTTGCTCCACTGACTGGATAATATCACATTTTCTGTGTTCTAGATCACAGATTCTTTGTCTGCATTGTTCTGTCTGCTTTTAAAGCTCTCTATTGGGGATCCCTGGGTGGCTTAGTGGTTGAGCACCTGTCTTCGGCCCAGGGTGTGATCTTGGAGTCTGGGATCGAGTCCCACATTGGGCTCCCCACATGGAGCCTGCTTCTTCCTCTGCCTGTATCTCTGCCTCTCTCTCTCTCTCTCTCTCAAATAAATAAATAAATAAATAAATCTATAAAAAATAAAAATAAAACTCTATTGAAATCTTCAGTTTTAGAATTTCTATGGGGATTTTTCAATGGTTTTTATTTATTTTTTGAAAAGATTTTATTTAATCATGAGAAATAGAGCAAGAGAGGCAAAGACATAGGCAGAAGGAGAAGCAGGCTCCCCGTGGGGAACCTGATGTGGGACTTGATCCCTGGACCCCGGGATCAGGACCTGAACCAAAGGCAGATTCTCAACCAATGAACCACCCAGGTAACCCGTTTTTTATTTCTTTAAACTCTTTGCTCATGCATCGTTTTTCTAATTTCATTTACTTGTATTTCAGTAGATAACATTTTTCCATGTGAAGAACTGCATTATGGCAATGAAATTTTGTAATTTGGTAAAAAAATCAAATGCATTGTCACTTTAAAAGTAAACTAAATGGGGATCCCTGGGTGGCTCAGCGGTTTAGCTTCTGCCTTCCACCCAGGGCATGATCCTGGAGTCCCGGGATCGAGTCCCACATCAGGCTCCCTGCATGGAGCCTGCTTCTCCCTCTGCCTGTGTCTCTGCCTCTCTCTCTCTCTCTCTCATGAATAAATAAATAAAATCTTTTAAAAATAAATAAAAATAAAGGTTCTAAGAAATTTATTAAAAAAATAAATAAAATTAAAAGTAAATTAAAGGAAAAACATATTAACAGAATCAATAAATAATATTCTACCTGATAAACTTATTTTGGATCCTAAGTAGGTAATATTTTTCTAGTTATGAATTCTGGTATGTTTAAAGGCAAACTTAAATAGCAAAAAGAAAATATTCTAAACACTGAAAAAAGAGGCTATTTATGGCTTCGCTATGAAGCATGCTTGATAAGCTCTACCCATGAGAATTGCCAGTTGTGTGAATACATGTGCTTATACGGTGAAATTTGCCACATGAGAAAATAGGGGAATGGGGATGTCCAACTCACGTAGCTTTTTGGAAACTAGCAGACTCACCAAGATGTTCAGGAAATGGTGTCTTTAAACATGAAGACATAAAAAGAAATAGGAAGTAGGGAGCAACACCCCAGTTTAGGAAACAGCTGGTCTAGGTTTGAATTCTGGCTCCATGACCAGCCAACTGTGTGACTCCTCTGAGCCTCACTTTCCTCATTTATAAAGTAGTGGAATGAATCCCTAAAGTAACAAGGTTGTTGTGAGGATTAAGTGAGATGAAATGTGGGCACCTGGCTGGCTCAGCCCGTGATGCATGTGATTCTTGATCTCGGGGTTATAAATTCAAGACCCACAGTGGGTATAAAGATTACTAAAAAATAAAATCCTTTTTTTTTTTTTTTAATGAGATTAAGGGGCATCTGGGTGGCTTAGTCAGTTGAGTGTCCAACTCTTGATTTCGGCTCAGGTCATGATCGCAGGGCCATGAGATGGAGCCCCTTGTCTGGCTCTGTGCTCAGCAGGGAGTCTGCTCCCTCTCCCTCTGCCCTCTCCCTGCTCTAACAAATAAGTCTTTAAAAACTGAGATTAAATGTTAGTGACTTGTGGTTAGGAATCAGGCCTACCGTCATTACCAGTGGGGAGTGGAGAGGTTGCTTCATTCCTGCCTCCTTCCACTCTTAAGGGAGTAGTGTGGTCTCAAAGAGCATGAGTTCTGGTGTCAGTTGGATGCTGGCTAGGAATCCTGGCTTTGCTACTGAAAAACTTGTGATCTCAGGCAAGTTAATGTCCCTGAGTCTCAGAGATAAGGACACCTACCACATTAGGTTAATGTGCAGAGTAAATCACATGGTTTATATTTAGCTCCTACCACAGCAAGCGATAGATATTCAGTACACGCTATTTTGCCACAACATATGTCCCTTAAACATGAATGACCTCACATACCATAGGTAAATAGGAAATTGGTATAACATGAAGTCATGTTGGTTCCTATATAACTTTTTCCTAACATCTTAACGTTTGAGGCAACCAAAAGTCAGCCTTCTCACAGTAACTGGCCTCTTTAATAAGAAACTCAGCATTATAGAAGGCCTTTAAGAAAAGCTGAGAATACACAGAGCTGCCCTCTCTACCTGCAGAAAAAGACTGATGTTTTGACTTTAAGATCCCCATGTTATCCTCCTGGCACACTTTCTGAAGAAGTGAGGACACAAATGAAACTGTGAAGACATTTCCCTTAAATAAACACCACTCCTTAAATCCAATGTTGGATTGTGATGCAACTGGTCCCCATGAGGAACTAACATCCTCCAGGACTTTTATTTCAGAAGTACCACCAGGAGCCCCCAGTTCAAGGCCAGGATACCATGTACAGATGTTTGTGCAAGTTGAGGTTTTGTGGAGCTCACATTTTGCTAGTTTTTTGTTTTTTAAAGATTTGAGAAAGAGTACAAACTGGGGGAGCAGCAGAGCAAGAGAAGCAAGCTCCCGGAAGAGCAAGCCCCCAGGACCAGAGATCATGACCTGAGTTGAAGGCAGACACTTCACTGAGCCACCCAGGTGCCCCCATTTTGTTAGTTTTGACAGTTTTTGATAGTGCTCTGGTTACAAAGTTGCATGGGCTTTGAGTGGTCTGCCCCAACCCAGGTTTGTCCCCATCAGCCCACACTGTAGACCACGGGAGCTTTTCAGGAACAAATAGATGATGTGACAGCAGAGACATCTATATGCCTCTCCCTGCAGTATTTCTTGGACTGCATAAGTTTTCTTTTTTACCTATAGGTAAAAACCATAGGTAAGTGCCTAAGTGTAATAGTGAAAACAAGGGCTCATATTTTACTCTGTGCTCTTTACAAATGAGTTAACTCACTTAATTCTCACAACAACCCTGTGAACTAGGGGCTCCCTAGGACCCATTCTCTAACTGCAGAAACTAAGTAACTTGCCCAGGTCACCTAGCTGGAAAGTGCTAGAGAGTGAAAGCCTGTGTTTTCTCTATGCATTTAAACACATGATATTGTTTTTATGTAGTCAGTTTTTTTAAAACATAAATGAGAATTATACTTACATTGTTTCTTTAATTTACAGGCATTGCCCTATTAGAAAGCTGAAGTAAAGGAAAGCTGTTGATAATTCACAGCTATTTACATTTCACAAGACTCGTGTTTCATTCCAAGAAATCAGGCTCATCAATTATTTGCTTTTGGTAACATGTTAATTATACAAATAATTAGCTGTGAGACTAGACATGAACATGAAAGTATAATGAATAGTTTTGCTAATTGCTCTTTTCTGTTATGGACAGTTCCTGATCTGAAGTATTAACAGCTCTCATGTTTGGCTTGCTAAATTCTCTTTTCACTTCATGGAAAAATCCAAATCAGGGATGACAATTAGATTTTCTCTGTCATGCCAGCCCTAACTCAGTCATTATGACTGTTGAAAGCACTGTGTTGAGAAGTATTCCGGGGGACTGTCTGGGCCCCAGGGGAAGTCACATGGTGATTGATGAGTCTTTTCACCACAGGTGAGTGTGGGCTGGCTGCAGATAAACCAGATTTTTTGCCATCTCTGGCCTAAGTGTTAAATTTATTTCAACCTTAGGGGTCATACTTTCTGCACCCCCTAAAAAAATCCTATTAATGTGCTGTATTCTGGGGTGGAGATTTGAACAAGAATCAGATATGGATTCTGTCTTCTAAAAAGAAAAGCATAAATGGCCCTACATAAACTCGAAAGTGCTAAGTGCTGTAAAAGTAATAGATAGTGTGACATAAGGGATCAGGAGAGAGAACAGATTATTTATAGTAACAGGAAGGCTGGGGCAGAGATGGATCAAGTGTCCTTTCTGAGGTAGGCCTTAAAGAATATATAGAAATGGGGGGCAGGGGTGAAGTGAGGAAGGCTCAGGTTCCCCCCCTCCCCCCGCCCCTACTTTTGGGCAGATGATGAATCACCAGCCATAATGAAGAAGGAAATGTGAAACAGTGGTGTATACAAGGGAAAAGTTCAATGTGGCTGGACTGTAGGAAAAAAAGGAAGGTCAAGTTGAGAAATAAGGGCAGGCCTAGGTTGTAAAGGGCCTGGGAACACCAGATTAGGAATGTTCAAGAACAATGTCTCTCAAGGTGTGTCCACAGGACATTCATACTTTTGACGTAACTAAAGGATCCTGCTGTGAACGATGCTGGAGCAACATTGAATTAAAAACAAATTTCTATGCAAGAGGTTTTAGAGCTTTTAACATGCTAATGTACACTATGAATTTCCAAAAGGAACTTATACTTTGCAAAAATCCCAAATTTAGTGATAGTAGACTTGTCTTTCTTGGAGCACCTCATGAGATTAACATTCTGCAGAAGCTCTATGAAGGTAATGGCCATAGAGTGGTGTGATACGCAGAGTACACATTCAACGTTCCCTGCCAATTGACCAACTGACTGATCTTCTAGAAATCTATATTGTTGCAGGAATAGGGAGAAAATTTGCCCCCAAAGCAGCATCAACCCCCTCCCTCCCTGATTCCCCTGCTACTTTACAGTTAGAAGGTTCTGCCTTCAGCTGCTGCCCTGCCCACTTTAGCCAGACCCAGTTGCTCTCTTTCCTGCCTTGATAAAATTTTGCCTTGTTTCAGGGCTCTAATGGTGCCCTGTTCTGAATCTCCCATCTGTCATCCTGGATCCCAAACATGCTGCCTGCCCTTTCCTCGGCTGCCTGATGCCCCTTGACCCCTCCTCAGCTTGCCTGTATGCTTTCTTTACTGCTGCCCTGACCTCTACATACTTTGAGTGCTTCTGGTCCTTCTGGTAAACCTCGAGATGCCCCAGCTCCAGCCACTCACTGTTCTGGGGTGCCTGTCTCCAGGTGCTCACAGTTCTGGGGTAACTGTGGCTCCAGCTCCTGTGGAGACAAGACACCTGTGTGCTACATTCTAGGGGGCTAGGCTCATACATGCCCAATAAATACCCTTCTGCCACTTTTCCCAGTTAAGGTGGCTTCCAGGTGAGATTCCCTAATTCTGCTTTGAAGGGATGAACAAGCAGCATCTAAATTTAACATCATTTAATTATCCCAGGTGGAGGGGGAAAAAAATCACAGCAGTGACAGGTTTAGAGCTACACTCCCAAGAAGCTTCTGTTGATTGGACAAAATCAGGTGGGATCACAAAACAATCTAGAAGGGAGAGTGAAATCTCTTAAGTGTTTAGAGATTGCCAGGCTGTATCATTCAACAAGAAGCCAACGATGGTGAGATTAAATGAAGCTCGGTGAATGGCCAAAACTTTGCTGGGAATAAGAGCATGACAGGCAGGGCAAGTACAAACTGTAGAGGATGAAAGGCTACCACTATGAACCAACTGTTGTGACCTCAGAAAAGGCCTTGGGATTCATTGTAGGAGTGTGCAGCAAAGACTCTGGCCCCAAAGAGCCTACCAATTTTTGGAAACTATTAGGAAGAATAATCAACAAAAGTACAAAGAAGGTATTCCCTTACCTTTGTAAAGAATGTGCAGTTCTGGTTGATGCATTTCAAGAAAGAAAGAAATAATGGAGTTCACAAGGCATTTTAAGTGATCAGGGGGCTGGAGGGGCTTCTGGAGCCTGACAGGGGATATGCTCCAGTCTAGAAAATTTAAAGGCATGAAGGTGAACATAAACCAAAACCCACCTATTAGAACTAGAAAGCATTCTCGGATCATCTCAAAGGAGTAAGAAAAGGTTACTAAATGTATGGAACTCATTACCCCCCAAGATGTAGCACAGGTTGAAAATAGAAACTGCTTCAAAGCTGCTTACATCACACTGTGGCCGCTGGAACTATCCCAGGTTACTGAGGGAAATCTGATTGTTATAAATAATAGGGAGGCCACTGTGTCTTCCTAAATACAGTCCTTATCCTCAGCCTCAGTGATTGGACCATACCTGCCAATCTTATTTTTTAAAAGTATTGTCCTCTTATCAGATGCCTACCCAATATTAGGCATCATGCTAGGCACTTGTATATACCTTATCTTTAATCCTTAGAATAATACTGCAAGAGATAATAATTATCCATTTCATAGATGAGAAACCACTCAGATTAAGTAACTACTCAGGGTCACATACCTAGTACCTACTCAGGTTAAGTAACTACTCAATGTCACATGCCTAGTACCTAGGAGCTGGGACATGGAAGCCCAGGCATACTCTTAAAGACAGTACTGCCTCTCCTCTCACACATGTATGTTTTCCTGTACTTGTGCTTGAATTTAGTCTAAGACTGCCACCCCAAATCCCAAAAGCAATGGTTTTTTGCTCTTTGCTAGAAAAAAAATGACCTTTCATTATAGGGCTGGCACTTTTGTTCACATACCTCTACAGATCCAAGTACCCTGCTGGGGAAGAGGGGCCAGTTAGGGTCCTAGCACTGAGACAAAGGGAAGAGGAGAGCATAATAGGATTCTGACATGTAATTCTCATAACACCCATTTGAATCTCCATTCTGGAATGAAGGAGACTGGGTCTCAGACTATGTAACATGGCTAAGGGCCCATGGTGCATAGGCAGTAGATCCAGTAAGTGAACTAAATCTGTCTAGCCCCAAAGTTGCCTCCCTGGAAGGAGAGATCATTCCATCTCTGTCCTCTTTCCTTATAACCTCAGAGCTTACGTCCATTATCACAAACCATGGAGGACTGTCTGTTCTACACCTTTGCTAAGTCCACTGCTGGTAGGGGGTGGAGGAGTTCTGTGCTATACAGAAATTCAGGTTGGAATTGTTTCGAACAGATTGTGATCAGTCCCACCCTTTACCTTGTCAACATTTTTCCTAGTCAGCTATAGTGCTGGTTTTTAACAAGACAGATGGATATTCTGATTGCTCTAGCTCAGGGTTTTTCAACCTCAG
Source organism: Canis lupus familiaris (assembly GCF_011100685.1). Taxonomy (NCBI): domain Eukaryota; kingdom Metazoa; phylum Chordata; class Mammalia; order Carnivora; family Canidae; genus Canis; species Canis lupus. The sequence goes on from NC_049230.1 coordinate 15,911,006, forward strand.
CATATGGATATGTGAGCAGGATACTTCTTTTGTTGTTGGGGGCTGTCCTGTGCATTGTAGGATGTTTAGCAACATCCCCGGTCTCTAGACTACCATACGCAGTATCATCCACTACATATCAGTAACACCCCCCTCCCTCACCAGTTGTGACAACCAAAAATGTCCACAGACCTTAACCAAATGGTGTCTGGGATCACCCCTTGTTGAAAACCACTACCAGAAGAAGGCAAAGGAGCTAGATATCCTTACCTTTCTACCAAAAACCCAACCCCAGTGTAAGCTGAAGTGAGGTCGTCCAATGACACCTGTGGATGGGGTTGGGCTTTTCTGGTTCAGAGGAGGGAACGCCGCAGATTGCTGGCCCTGTACTTATTTGATGCCCCCACGAGACGTGAAAAATGTAGAGCTTTCACTGTGCAGATGGCTCGCGCTGCTTAATTACCAGCCGAAAGCATGCTAACATTTCCATCCCTCTCCCTGCCTGCAACAGCCCTCCAGGAGCAGTGGAGGCATTAACAACGGGGAGCGGCTGCCCTTTCCCGCATCCTTATCACACACTAATTATTTTATTCTAAAGACAAAGTAGAGAGAATGTAACATATGATTCTGACGACAAACAAACAAACAAAAAAAACCTGTCTGCTTTTCCTAGTGACTAGAGCATTGAAGCTGGTTGCTAAGCAACTGGGAAACTGCAGACTCCTGTACTGGCCATGCTGGTTTCGGAAATGAGCCATAAAAGGAATTCCCCAGTGAGAAAGGGATCCCATACCATTGCCTCGTTGCCATGGACACCATACATAAGTGATGGATCCTGGGTTACAGGCCCTGCTTCAGAAAAAACGCCCCTGCTTAAGGCTTGAATGGTATGAGAAAGGTATGGAAGCCTTCTTCCCCTGCGTTCTCCATGCAGGCACGTCCGAGGCCCTGCCTCTTCCCCACGCATTCCCCTGAAAGAGAGGTCTGATTCTAAGTGGCTGAGACATTCTGTCCAATTTCAGCTCTGCTTTTTAATATGTTCCAGTCTTTGCTCGAGTTGGAAGGGAGTCTGCAATCTGGAAAGCAAATTTTTAAGCAAGAAAAGATGCCTCGGGTGGCAGACAGGCTGTCTGTCTGTCTATCATCCACCCCTGGTTGGGGGCCACACAGCGCCAAGATCAGGCACAAGGGCAACTCTCTATGTTCACACGTTCTATTGGAATTTTGCAAAACAAGAGAGATTAGCAGGGAAAAAGACAATAGCCGTGACTCCAAAATGAAATTGGCATGTCATGCAGAGCACGGCACACAATAGGCCACTGCAATTCTGTCAGAAATTAGAAACAGACTTCAGATAATAGGAGTGAAAAATGCAAGGCAAATATAAAGATGTGGAGCTTGAAATACAAAGAAGTGCAGGTTTAACTGGGCTTCCTACACTCAACCATAGAACATATAGGCCTGTTGTAACATCATGGGCCATATGACAAGAGACTTGAGACACTGAATACTAACCCCCAAGTCTCTTAGGAGATGGACCCAAAGAATAGCAGTGATTTGCTCAAGGTCATAGAAGACAAACATTGCTGAGGGGTGATCTACGAAGGACAACTCTGCATTTTTAATATTGCTGCATAATAAATTACCCTTTAGCAGCTTGAAACAGCAAATATTTATTGTCTTCCAGTTTCCGTGGGTTGGAATCCAGAACATCTTGGCTGGATGCCTCAGATTTCGGGGAACCTTCACAGAGTACATCAGGATGTCAGACAGGCTGCAGTTATCTTGAGGCTTAAGTGGCATGGATCACTCACACAGTTATTGGTAGACCTCACTGGTCCTCACTGGTTGGAGACCAGTTCCTTGGTATGTGTGACTCTCAGGGCAGTTTACAGCATGGCAGCCAGCTTCCTCTGAGCCAAAGAGCACCAAAAATGGAAGTAGGGGTCTTTTTTAACTTAAGCTTATCCCATCGTTTTTATCTTATTCATTAGAATCAAGTTACTAGATCCAACACATATGGAAAAGGAGGGGATCCCATGACAGCATGGATACGAGAAAGTAGGGACCATTGGTGGCCCTCTCTGAGGCTGCCTACCACAATAATCAAGTATGCTTCCTGGATCCAAACTGAATGGGAAAGACCAGGGGTTGGAGATCAGGCTCCTAATTAGGCCTGGAACATGGGAGAAGGCAGAGGAGGGGTGTCCCGGAAGGGACAGCTAGGGGAAGCTGAAGGGAGTAGATAGGCAAATAAAATAGTAGCAGAGAAGGGCAAGAGAACCCGGTAGAATGGGGACAGAGAGGGGTGGGAGAAGCAAGCTGAAATGATGGACACAAATTATAAGAAAGTGGCATCGAGAATGAACTGGAAGAGTTAAGAAGGAATAAAGACCAGGGAAAGGGATGTAGAAAGAGAGGGAGGGAAAGAGAACTAGGAAGCCAAGAGCTTAAGCAGATGGTGCCGGAGAGAAGGTGAGGGTGGGAGGGTGTACAGAAGAGGTGGAAAAATGCGGGAGGTATTATGGGGCTGGGGCAATGGTAGCAACTGGGCAAAATAACTTTGACAATACTCTTTATCGAGTGCTATTACCTCACTTAGTCTTCATGCCAGCCAACACTGTAAATGCTGTTATTTACAGCATTTCAGAAATGGGGAAATTGAATTTTAGGATCAAGTACCTGCCCAAGGTTGTACAGTCAAGAAGTAGTGCAGGTGAATGTTGACAGGGCATCTTCTTGCCAGTCATCTGGGTCAAGCACAGATTGGGAAGGTTGGATTCCTTGCCAGTAACAGTAACCTCATCAAACATGAAGTACAAGGTGACTGCCTCATTTTATCATGTGGACCCACATATCAAAATAGAACTCTTCTGCTACACTGTATAGTTATTTCTCTATACCTGCTTTACTAAGAGCCACGAAGACACCATGTCTCATTCTTCAAATCTCCCACCATGCCTGCACTGTCTTGAGGAAAATTCAAGAAAATTTGTGGAACCAAACATTTCTTTCTCCTGAATCCAATGAGAAATTCTGTCTTATTAGCCTCACAGTGAAGAGGGAAAAGACTGGCCCTTCCCCCTTAGGGACACCTCTTCACTAGCTGTTTGATTTTGGACAAATTACTTAACCACACTGGAATGCAGCACCCTTATCAGTTAGACAGGTTGGCTAAATGATTTGTAAAGTCTTTTCTAGCTCTGAAACCTCACAAATTACGTATCAGGGACTGGAATTAGTCGAAATGGTCAATGGATCTGATACAGATACTGGCTGCCACTTTGGGAGACTTGATAGTGGAGTGTTCTGAATTTCATTTGGCCAAGATGCCAGTCCATCAATATGTTTCTCAAGGGAAGACCAGCTCCACTCATTTGTGGCATCTGTGTGCAATACAAACTCCATGAGCGTAATTCTGTTTCTCACCAAGTTCTATGATGCTATGGGAAGAACTTAGACTTATCAACTCTCAAAACAAGATACCAACTGGGGCACCTGCCAGAATGACATTAGGGATAAACAGAGCAGCAGGACCTGAGATTCCAGGGTCATCAAGAGAACGTCATCGGAGTTAGGATGCCTGGGTTTAATCATACTTTTCAGTCGTTGATATTTGGAGCTGGAACATGAATAAAGGACAGTGTCACATAGCTCTGTTTAGCCCCTGCCCACTTGGGCAAGTTATAGACAGTCTGCCCCCCATACCAGGTCCACAAGGTACCCAGGGATAGGTGAGCCCTTCTGAAAAACATCTAAGGAGTAAGCATATGCTACTCCTGGAAATCTAATGGTAGATCAAAGATCATCTTGAGAATAAAGGCTGCCTATATTTGCTTCTATATCTTTCACCCACTGAAAGTGATGGATGGGAACATTTTGAAAAGAGTTGACATTAATCTGTTGGTGGTGGCCGCTGGTTACATTTCCTGGTATTTCTGCACAGATATTTTAAGGGGTATACTTTACTTTCCTAATAATGAATCTCTAAAAACCTTTTAAGAAAACACCTCTACACCCAACATGGGGCTTGAACTCAACAACTCCAAAATCAAGAGTCCCATGCTCTACCAACTAAACCAGCCGACAGCCCCAAATTCTTTTTTGATTGGCAGATAACTCACGTAGAAGACACCAGGAGTGGGTAGTTAGTGGCTCTCAGGAGCTATGGAGAGCCCCATCTCCTCACACGTGCTCTGAGGAGCTAAGCGTAGCAGATGTGTTGGTGTCCTGCCCAGAGCTGGTTACATTTCAGCCATTTACATTTGGCTTGGATTCCAGCTGCCAGCACTTATGATCCAAAAGCTTTCTTGGATGTGGTAGCCCCTGCCCATGTAGAAGGTAGAAGGGCTGGGAAATTAACGCCTCCTTCTTTGAATGCAGCCCTCACCTAATGACAATGGGAGCCCAGGTAGAAGCATCCTAGGCCCCCTCACCTCAGGTGTGCCTCCTACACTGCCTCCCAGAGGTTACCAGCACAACTGAGCGTCTCTTGCCCACCCGTGCCCTTCATGTCCTATCCTAAATTGCCTTCCTCCCCTCCCATGGATTACTTCCCAACCCGCTGCTGGTGTTTCTTGGCATTACCTCCCTAGTAAGCCATTTGCACAGAAACCCTTCTATCTCAAGGCCTGCTACTAGGGGAACCGCAACTTCTGCTAGGGCCATAGGAAGGAATGGAGAAAAAAATGATAGTATTTCAAAAGGAGGATGTCTGTAAGCATGTGCTCCCATGGTGCATTTAAGAGTTTCTTTATAGCTCATCACCTACCTTTACAGAAATGCTATGGTAAGAAGTGCTGCCAACTACAGACCAGTCAGAAATGGAGACAAGGCCTCTCTGAAATGGTCCTGGAGTTACTAGGAACATTGACTTGATTTGCAAAATTTGTTTGCTTACGCCTCTCCTCCAGAAAAATGCAGCATGCCTGTAGGGATAACCAAGTGCAGCACCCTTGAGACGCATGTCCGTGGAGTCATCCAGAAAAACACTGATGGGGGACAAGGGTCTTTTGAGAAGACACAGTGCTGGAGCTTGGCGGGGCTGCACTGGGTCATCTGGTTTGCCTCCAGCAGCATCTGGTCAGAGCAATGGGGGAGGGGAGAGCATACACCATAACTCTGGAGGGCAACTGAATAGGAAGCAGCTTACGGCATGTGGGCTCAATTTCCCTCAAAAAGCTCATAATATAACTTGTCAAAAATGGCACTCTGAACCCAAATTATAAGATAATTGTATTCAGTCCCAAATTTAACACAATAAAGGTTATATGCTCTCATGCCCTAGCAACCATCTCATGGGGGGCGGGGGGAAAATACCACACAAAAACAAAATATAAACTTGCAAAGCTGTAATAAAACCAGCACACAACTATTCATTTCAAGTCTATTTTGAAAAGCCTTTGATAATACCAGTAATTCCCTTATAAAGCTTCTATTCTCTTGCCACAATTCCCTTCTGAAGATAGAAAAAGGTTTTGCTCTTCTACAGCCACTCTTTTTACAGAGATAAAGTCCACTTTATTTCCCAATTTTAAATGTTTGTCATTCTTAAAAAAAAAAAAATAGCCAAAATCCCTGACCACCTACATGCAGCTAAATGAACCATATAGACAGGGCTTAGTGGCAATATCAACGGGAACCCTCCTTGTTTTGCCCAACAAGATTCATTTGATGGTGCTTATCAAGGTGCTTAAATGTCGCTCAAGGGCCTTGTCCACGAGATACTAAAACATTTCAATGAAAAGAAAATTCAACGGTCTACACATCTCCAAATATTTTGAGCCTTCATAACATCCAGGTTGGGTGGTATCCCTTTTATGCCCCAGATGACACTACAGAGGCTAAGCAGTCACACACCTCGGGGTGTGACTGGCAGGTCTACCTACGATAGAGGAAGGGGTTTGAAGCCCTGTTGGATTGAAGAACAGAAATCTACTTAGACAAGCTCACATGAAAGAGGGCGATGGTTGTAAGTGCTCTTGGACTCAAGGAAAGCTGAGTGATGAAACTTCAGGAAGAGTGGGAACAGGCAGCAGTTGTTGCAGGAGAGTGAGGTGGTAGACAAAGGGCAAGCAGATGCCCCTACGAGTGAGCAGGCATGCCGGCAATTAGTCTCTCGAAGGTAGGAAGGCAACAAGGGAAAGAAGGGGGGTCAAGCAGCCAAATACAGGAACTGAAGAGAAAAAGACTGCATAAACTGAGCAGTGAAGGAATGTCCTCAACAAATGTTTCAGCCAGTAGTCAGCCACCCACTGGCCCTGAAGATAGGCTATCCCCAATGGAGAACCAGCTTGCAGAACACATGAGGTTGCAAACACAAAGCCCTTCCAAGTAACCGAATTGGTCATTCTGATTTACATGGAATAGGGTCAAATTTATATTCTGATTTTATGGGCTATATTTAAAGAGTTAAAGTTACATTCATTGAAATGATATGCATGATCTTAATGAAGTCCATGTACTTTTTTAAAAAGTTTTTATTTAAGTCCTCTCTATACCCAACATAAGTTTTGAACTCATGACCCCTGAGATCAAGAGTCACATGCTCTTCCAACTGAACCAGCCAGGCATCCACCCCCATGTACTTTTTATACTTTATTTTTTTTATTATTTTTTTTAATTTTTATTTATTTATGATAGTCACAGAGAGAGAGAGAGAGAGAGAGGCAGAGACACAGGCAGAGGGAGAAGCAGGCTCCATGCACCGGGAGCCCGACGTGGGATTCGATCCCGGGTCTCCAGGATCGCGCCCTGGGCCAAAGGCAGGCGCCAAACCGCTGCGCCACCCAGGGATCCCTGCTTTTTATACTTTAATGTTAAAGTTTTAATAACTTGGTTTACATATGTGATAGGATCCATACTTGTAGTTTGGGCTACTCTGATGTTTACTATAACTGACATGGACTTCACTTTGCTTCACAAGGTTTATTTCCACATATATAGTGGCCATTCTTTGTCCCAAAATATATGCCCTAAACTCCAATAAATTTATTTTTTTTATATTACTACTTCTTCCCTTTATTATACAAAAGGTAGCATACCATGTATATTTTCAGTGCTTAAATTTCAAATCAGTTTTTATCAGAATTGTTTCCTGGCTACCTACCTATGATGTTAAAGGCACCATGTTAAACATTTATATGGGTACAGAGATGAGCACAGCATAGCCCTGTCTTTAGGGATCTTATAATTTGAAAGTGGAGAGGCCATGTGGAAGGAGAATTAGACACAATTAGAAGTATATACCAGTAACTATAAGGCAATAAAGATCGTTACTGGCTACATTGGAAGGCCTTCTTAAGCCTCCCCTTTCCCCCAGCTCTGTGACTAGAGCCTTTGACCACAACCATCCCCCATACCTCCCCTCAATCTCTAGTCTAAAACCTACCCCCCTCTTCATCCTCTCATTCTGTGCCCCATCTTGGCAGATCTTCCATTGCACGTGGCCTCTCTGGAACCTCTACAGCGTTTGTTCATTCCACTATGTTGGGAGTTACGACTGGAAGCTAAGTGGGGCCTTTAAGATAGCTTAAATTAACTGATATAGTGCAGATCTCTCAGGGAGATCCTGAACACTGAACATTTGTGTGAGCTGTGCAGTAACTGGATCCCTTTTGCTACTCACTTGCTGGGCTCTTGTTTCCGGCTTCATTCAGGACTTCACATTTCTGATTTCTCTCATAAGAGTTCTTCATGCTTTGATCAGACTGGAGTATGCGTGTATGCACATCCGAGTGGAAAGGAGAACTCTGAAGGGTTTGCCAACCCTCATTCTCTCTCTCTTACCTTTCTGTTCACAGCAGCCTCTCAAAATCCAGGTGAGTGACTGCTCCGTATCATGCGTGTGTTGACTCACACATATTCATCAGCCCATTCTTGGAGAGAGCCTGAGTACCAAGGAAAAGTTTGGGTTACTGACTGTGAAGACACAGTGTCTTGCAAGGCCAACCACAAAGTGGTATCCTGGAAACCTCGTCCCTGGAGGTTGAGTACAGGAGGTCCTGCCTTCATTCCCTCTGCCTTGATTCTAATGGTGGAAGGATCAGATGCCTAGGACTTTCTAGTCTGCTTGTTGCCACATCAGTGCTTGCCTATTACCCAAGGATCCTCACCAGATGTCTCTGGCCTGCAGCCTAAGCACCATGGAGGTAGTGGTTGACTCTTACTGCTGTGAAAGGGCAGCCTTCAGCATAGACCCTGGCCAAACGCAACTGATTCTTATCAGAGACTGAAGGACAGGTTTTACCAGAGTTCCTATGCCTAAACTTGAAAAGCGAGTTCACCTGCCCCTTTACTCCACACACTAGGGCTTCCTTTCTGTTCTTAAGAAAAAGTCAAATTCTCCACCTCCATAATGATTAGAGATTGCTATGTGGCCTCGCCTCTACTGGCTTCTGGTCACTAGGGTTAGGCTGGCCAGTTGTACCAGTTTCCTGGGTTCAGTGCTAAAACCAGCAGAGTCCCAAGCAACCTGATAATAGGTTGATCAAGTTACCTAGAACCGATCCTCCCAGACCAGCTCTCCAGCATCCATGGGCCCTAGAGCTTTGCCAAAACCCATGGGCGACAAAGAGTTAGATCTGGAACTGCAGGCTGTAGCTGTCATTTGCCTTATTCAGAACCCTCGTGTGGACACAAGATAGGCTTCGTCACCCTAGACTCCAATGGGGAAGGAGCAAGGAGGAACAGAGATTTTCACGATCACCACATACCTGGACTACATTCTAAGTCTTGTCAATGCGGGCTGTTGATAGTTATTTGTAGTTTGAGAAACACGGGACTGTTAAGAAAGGGGCCAGGGACCTGCAACACCCAAACCTTTCTTCCTCCATCACCTATATTCCTCCCTGCGAGGTCACAAGGGAATTCAGACTCACTGAGGGCAAAGAGACACTTATTCTAGCTGGTCTTTGTCAAACTCCAGTGAAAAGGATTCCTCTGGCTAAATCAGAACCAAAGCACAAAATCCAAATCTCAGCTCAAACCATTGAAATGTGAGGAAAAGCCAAGCCAGAAGAGTCACTGGTGAACAGAGCCAAAGAACAAGGTAGGGGTACAAAGCAAGAAAGTATTTGCTCCAATGGCTCAAGCCAGGCAGGTCTCCTAGCCAGTGTGTTAGGTGTATCATTTGGGCCTGACACTACTCCCTCACCCCGCCCCCCAATAATTCCTCTACCCTCTGGAAGCCCTGGCACCCAAAAAGAGGCAGTGGCTGGGTCTCCAGGCCATGCTTTATTTGTCAGGAATCCTTATAGGTACAGAGTCCAAACAGATGATGCTGTGCTCTGAACCTCTATTTTAAAAGCTCTCAATATCTGCGGCCCATTAAAATGCCCTAATTTGACCAACTCATTAAGCGTGCCTCCTTTTCGGGGAGGTGAGTTTCCCCTGCCTTGAAAGCCACTCCACTGTGCAAGTATCTACAGGACTGGTGGTCAAGACACTTGGGCTTTAGTATTTTTCAAGATCTATGTGATTAGTTTGAGGTAAAGTATTTCTCAGTTTCCTCACCTATAGAATTGATTGGACTAAACTTTTGGGATTAAGATTTCCTCCAGCTTTATGATTCATCTGTCTGTCTCTCATGCACGCATACACACACGCTTCTGCTTTATCTCTGGATATTAACTCAAATGCCATGCTGAGCCACATTAGAGCCTGAGGCAAAAGAAAGAAAAATCATTAATATTAGTCTTCTCTTGATTTAAAATGTTGCTATCTTGTTCATCATGGATTTTTTTGCATTAATTTGGATTTTTAAAATATTAATCTTGATGGCTGAATTTTGGGAGTCCCCTTAAATTGTACACCCAAGGTACATGACTCACTTGCCTCTCACCCTGGTTCCAGCCCTGTCATTCTCTATATCTGGGTGAGCTGCTCGATGAGGAAAAAAAGAGACGACATGCGGCCCCTTTTATAAAGTTTCCCCGAGACAGCCATAGGGTTATTATCAGTGACCCACCAATAATTTCTAGTTGTTTGTTGTTTTTGTTTCTTTCAGCCTAAAAATTTTTTGAGTGTAGGGACCCTCTGGTCTCATTTTGTTGTTGTTGTTTTTTAGCCCTCCCTCCACACACCAAATGCCAAGCACAGAGATAAACTCTGCATGACTTGGCAGGACACACACCAAATCCACATTTCATACCCACCTTTCTCTTGATCTTTCACAAGACAACTATTTGTCATTTAAAAAAATTACTAAGTCTAGACAATAAAAACCCAAGCAGCTGGAAAACCAGAAAAGTACAATAGTTCTTCTAGCATGTGTTACCAGATAATGAAAAAGAAATGTGGGATTCATTCCTCGCTTTTTCCTTTCAGAGTCAAGAGGAGCAGAGGGAAGGAAGATTTAGACAAAAGGCCTCATGGGACCAAGAAGACCCAGACCTCAATCTGAGCAGCATCACCATTCTTTGACCTAGGACACCAGAGGCTGCTACCCCTACTAGCTTGCAGCTGCATCTGTAGGAAAACATCTTCATACCACATTTACCTGGGCTCAGGATGGAGAGCAGAGGACACAGCTTTGAAATGTTATCTCTGCAAAGTCTGCATTCAAGGACATTTTGAAGGAATTTTATTTCTTTCCATTAGATGTATTAATAGACACATAGCTATAAAAATGTATTCGTGCTGAAATCCCGAAAGCCTTTATCAACTAAACAAATGATCATGGAGCGGCAGTGAGGAAGGCACGAGGCTGCATTCTCTTATTTGGCCATTCACTGGTTGCGTGCCCTGGAGCAAATAACCTACCCTCTCCCTGCTCCATGGTCTTTGTCTGTAAAAGGTCTCCACTAGAGGCTGCTAAAATCCCCTCTACCTCTGACCTGCTATAGGGGGCGCTATGAAAGGACTGGGCAAGGTTTGTGGAATTATTCCCTCCTGTCTCCCTGTCCTATTAGCTTTTTTTTTTTTATAATGTCAAATTCTTAATTAGTAGGTTTCAAACATGAAGAATATAAAGCTTGCCTGTACATTTGGGAAGAATGAAGTTTTGTCTTTTAGAGCAGAGAGAGGGAGCTAGCTGAGGCTTCTAACTGAAGCAAGTCACACTCCCAGAAAAATGAAATGAAAGCCTGAACGATTGTGAAAATTGAGGACCCTGTAAGCAAGGAACAAGTACCCTGTTGGTATTTTTTTAGATGATTTTCATTCCATTTGCAACACCTTTGTGCTTCCTTTATGAATTTCTCCATCTCTTTCAACTCTACAGTGAGCTATTTTTAAGACTGTTTTCCTTTCATACAGGAATACTGTTCAGAGAAGCAACTTAATTGTCATCATACTTTTTCTTAGTCTTTCAAGACCTTTTGTTATGGTGAAATAATTTTAGGTACACCAAGCACAGATCCATTAAATACATTCTTTATTTCACTAATGAACTATTGTGGGTGGTAAAAATTAATTTCATTCCACCCATGATACTCACATATCTGTTCAATTTTTATAGTTGAGAAATGAAGGTTGCAAATAACTGCAGTCAGATGAGAATTCCTCTTAAAATGTTAAGTCTGTTGTTTCATTTATGCCAAGACATATCCAAAGAAAAATCTATAAAAATACTTCACAAAATGAAAATGGTTCAACAGGTCTAGTCTCAGGGTTGATGTTACAAATGTTTCTACAGACTGAATATGCTTAGGAACTGGAAGGGCCCTGTGTTGATGGATTGGAAGAGAATTCTCGGAGCAGATGTGTTTAAACTCATCTGGGTGGACATGTCGGCTATTGGCACACTTGCTTAAACATGGTACTGATGAGACCCAGGGCCTGGATTGAATGGCCATATGGCTCAGCCAATGTTGCTCAATTTAATAGGTCAGGCTGTAGCCCTAACACCTCTCCACCATTTTACATTTCATACACCTCCATGGGAGGTGACAAATGAGAAGGACAGAGGATGTGGATGAAGTCAGGTAAACCCTTCCCCACAGCATGGAAAGGAATGCCATGTACAGGTTGTACTGAGGGCCAGGGAAGCCACTTTAACACACAAGGAACAACAGATTTTAACAATAACAGGCCAGACCCTATAACTCTGATTGGAAGGAATGAAGGAAAAAACAAACATCTCTAACACAATGATGAAAATAGTGATCCCAGCTGGGGTGCCTGGGTGGCTCAGTTGGTTAAGCATCCAGCTCTTGATCTCAGCTCAGACCATGATCTCAAGGTTGCAGGATTAGACCATCATTGGGCTCCTTGCTCAGCAGGGAGTCTGCTTAGGGTTCTCTCCCTCTCTCCATACCCCTCCCCCTGACTCACTTTCTCAAATATTTTAAATAAATACAATAAATAAAAATAATGATCCCAGTTGGCAAGTGGAAAGGCATGGGAAGAGGGCTGTGCCTTCAGAGAAAAAGAGCAAAAGCCAGAGTTCTCTTTAGGGAGACCGGACAAGTGTCACAAAGCAAGAAAGGTCTGACTCCCGTACCCAAAGATAAACTATCCAGAACTACCAAGGACCTTAACAAATGTAAAATTGGGATTGACTAGTAAGTGACCCACTTATTTACAACCAGCTCCTTCCAGAGCCAACTCGGACTTCCTTAATGTCAGGGCCTTAGGATGAAGCAGCAACATACTGATTTAATTCCAGTGTCTGGCTTAAATGTGTGCAGACTGCTCCAGAGGGCTCCACGGGCCTGGTACCTTAACCCCACTGCTTCATCTCTCATTCTTGACTCCTTGCTCATTTCTCCCCTTTCTTTCTAAACTCCAAACCACAGACTGATGAGAGGACACAATCAAAGAGAATAAAAAGAAGACAGTCTGAAAGAAAACAGATAAGAATCCCCAAATTCATCTGCCATGGCCCCCAAATAATGACTAAGGAAAGTCTGATGAAGTTCATACCCATGCGGAGATGAGGGCTTAACAACATAACCAGAAAGATTGGTGACAACTTTAAAGAAAAAAAGGACGAGAAAGAATGAAGATGCAGTTGTCCTATTTTTGTAGTCTATAAAAATAAACATTTCATTGTACTTCCATATACACACACACACACACAATACACACGACCTGATACTTGAAAAAAAAAAAATTAAATGGCAGTGAGCCAGGAAAGACTGCAGAGAGTAAGTGGAGCCCTGCCTCAAAGAAAAAAAAAGATTTTCCTCCTCAAGTGACAGTAAATTGGATAAATGCTATTTTTAGATGAAATATATCTAACTAATGTCCAGATGTGAGTCTACCACATGAAGAGAAAAACAAATCTATCTAAAGCACTGAGCTGTACTTGAAAATTTTAAATTTCTGGTAATAAGGATTTCTAATGGAAAGACTTAGACACATGGTACTGACCGTGAGCCCCTGTAGCAAGCAGTTCACCTGAGAACATCTGCACACATGGCTCCAACATGTAGATGATCCCAAGGTTTACACTCCTGATGTAATTGTTCCTAACTCTCTGGACTTGCAACTTGTCAGAAGTATTTCCACATGAGCATAAAGGAGAGGAACCAGGCACATCAGGATTTCTGTGCTAAGCTGGTGGGGTCCTCTCATGGCTGTCACCTTGAGAGGTCATCTTCTTGTTCAAGTGATGCAGCTTCCATGCCAGACATTCTTGGAAGTCCTCCTCATTCACTCAACTTATTTATAAAGCACCTACAAGGGGCACCTGGGTGGCTCAGTTGGTTAAGCATCTGCCTTCAGTTCAGATCATGATCCCAGGGTCCTGGGATCGAGCCCTGTATTGGGCTCCAAGCTCCATGGGGAGCCTGCTTCTCCCTCTTCCCCAGCTTGTGCTCTCTCTCTTTGCCAAATCAGTAAAATCTTCAAAAAAATAAATAAGAAAGCACCTACAGTTTTCCAAGCTGAGCATAAAGTGATGAGCAGAACAAACACAGCACCTGCCCTCACACTTACAGTGTAGTAGAATTTCTTTTGGAGCCCAGATTACAAATTGCAAAGGAAAATCAATTTTATTACTTTAGCGACACAAATAATGTGTTGGGTTTGATCACAGTCTTCGTTACTGTGCATGACCCTGAATAATGCCTGGCCATTTGAAAAAAGTCAATCCCTGAAGTAGAGTCACTAAAGATATTCAAAATAATGTGATACATGAAGAGATGTACAAATAAATTATTGGGCAATGCCATCATTGCTAGAATAAAGGGTTGGCCTCTCCAAGTGACCCTGCAGTTTATGCTCCTACAAGGGGATGAGGACATCTACCTGGGGAGGCGGCAAGGGGGCAGGAAAAGAGGCAGGGGAGAGGATGTGGCAGGAAAGTAGACAGAGCAAGTCCAGGCAGGTGATAAAAATCCCTGGATAGAGGATGGAGTGGAGCATGAGGGAGAGAAGCATTACATAGGGCAGCTGCAGAGCTGAACCCTGATGGTTGGAGAACCTTGGTTAGGTATATAAGAGAATTCGGAAGCCTGGGTGGCTCAGTGGGTTGAGTCTACCTTTGGCTCAGGTCATGATCCCAGGGTCCTGGGATTGAGCCCTTCATTGGGCTCCCTGCTCAGTGAGGAGTCTGCTTCTCCCTCTGCCCTTTTCCTCCCTCATGTTCGCTCCCTCTCTCCCAAAAATAAATAAAATATATGTAAGAGAATTCATCCAAAACTGAATGTAGAAGTATAGGAACTAGGCCATTTACCTGGGCAGCAAGCCCAGGGGAATAGAAAATATCCAGGTTGCCCAAGACAACCTGACTGCTACGAGCTGGACAGGTGATCTGGCCTCACCTAGGGCCAGACAAGAAAGTGGCCAGGCAACATGGCTTCACCATGCCCTGGAAGTGTGTCCGGCACTTCTATTGGTAGGGATCAGCCATGACTACTTTAAAACCTTCCAGATCATCTGGTTGGCCCCTCCTTTGTCCCAAAATGACAACGAAGGAGCGTAAGGATAACTGTATACTCATTTATAGGCAGTCAATAAAGGGTTAAGATGGGACAGGGACTCAGGACTTTGACATGAATTCCTAATGATTTCTTAAATATCTGGTAGCCATCAGAAGACACATGTATACAAAAGGATACTTTTTTTTTCCATAATTGAGAAATCATATGCAGTGTTTTGCAGGGTCTGTGTTCTTCTTCCCCAGCATCACAGGTGGATTTGCATGTGGCTCTCCTACTCTACAGCTCTCACACAAATAGCTCACTCTGGAGAGAAGTCCACCTGCAACCTGGAGCTGCTCGAAATGAAGAAATTAGGCCTGAAGCATCCATTTTGTTCACATCATACTCTACAACTCAACCGACCAGGAGAGCCCAGTTTGTGCCTCCTTTCCCTCCTCAAGGTAAAAAGGAGAAAGAGGAGTGAAGTCAGAGACAGAAAAAAAATCACCTGAGGGGCACTTGGGTGGCTCAATCAGTTGAGCATCTGACTCTTGGTTTCAGTTCAGGTGGTGAGATCAAGCCCCACCTTGGGCTCTGTGCTCAGAAGGAGTCTGCTCAAGAGTCTTTACTCCTCCCTCTTCCTTCTGCTTTGCCCCCTGCTCACATTCTCTCTAAAATAAATAAAATCAAGGGAGGGAGGAAGAAAGGAAGGATAGACGGATGGGCTACAGTAGTAGTTTGCTGGCGAGTTGGGGCAGGAGGTGGTTTTCTCCCGGGCAAATGCACATATCCATGTTCGCCCAATACTCTGCAAATCGTTTCTTCTCTGTAACTGTGGAGTCCCTCTCCTAGGGACCCAGGCTGAAAACCTCCATGGGAAGGCAGTAGCCCACAGCAATGACCCTAGGTTTCCCAATCAGTTATATAGTGTTGGGTGTGGAAGCAAAACTCTGGATTCTTCTTTCATGCTGCTCTGATCATTTTTTGTACTCTCACACAGATGAGCCAATGAAGCACACCCAGAGTTTTGAGCATGGACTTTCAAGTATTTCACTCAGGATTCTTGTCTGATTTAATAGCCTTTATCAGAGACTCTCCAAACTAGATGTTTAAGTCTCTAATTGGAACAAACACTTTTAACAGTCAGTTTCAGGTGAAGTTTACCACTTGCCACATGTGTTTCAACAGTGGTCATATGTACTGGCTCCCCTTGGAAGCACAAACAGTTGGAGTTTGTGCTGTAGACATCCAAAATTATTTGATTATTTCAACAGCAATGACTTCTTGGTATCATCCTTAAACCTCTCCTACTTTTTTAGGTCTTGTTATTGATACAGAAACTTCTCATCAGCCTTTTCTTTAGAACTTTAAGACCAAGTAATCCACCAAGTCCATACCCCATCATGCTTGATCATCACCCAAAATGACCATTGTCTTTCTGGCCATTCATCCTCTCTTGCACTAAACGAAATAGTTTAACATGTGCACAGACATCCTTCTAAATTCCAGCCTCACATTTCCGGGGGGCTTCCTAAATCACTAGGATGCAGCTTAAACTCAGCAGGCCAAAACTGGACTCTTCTTTCCTTCACATCTGCTCCTCTGTCAACCTGTGCTCACCACCAAACATAATGCTTAAGACAAAGATAATAGGACCTCTTCCTTCTTCTTGACTCTCAGAGCCAATAGGTGTTAAGGTCTTAATGATTCTGCCCCCCTCACAGTTAAGCACTTTAGTCCAGGCCTTCTTCATCTTCCTTCTGGGTTAATACAAAAATCGAACTGGCCTTCCTAATTCCACTTTCAATTCTCCCTTCAATCAGTTGCCAATGACCTTTCCAAATTACAAATCTGATTTTGTAACCATTTCTACTTAAAATTCTTCAGTAGATGCCACTTGCCTTCAGAATGCAAACCAAACTCTTTAGCCTGGAATTCTGTGCTCTTCATAAGCTGTCTTTGGTGTGCCCTCTGCTCCCCCAAACTGGCACCCAGAGCTCAGGCCCAGTAAACCACCTGCTATTCTTCTGAACAAGACCTTCTTGGCCACCCTCTTCCTTCTTCCCTTAATGCCCCCTCATTCTTCAAAAATATGTGGACTGTTTATGCTGGCACTATTTTGGCATTAGATACATATATTATAATTTCTAATCCTCGGGCAACCCAGGTGGCTCAGCGGTTTAGCGCCGCCTTCAGCCCAGGGCCTAATTCTGGAGACCCCGGATTGAGTCCCACGTTGGGCTCCCTGCATGGAGCCTGCTTCTCCCTCCGCCTGTGTCTCTGCCTCTCTCTCTGTCTCTCAGGAATAAATAAATAATTTTTTTTTTAATTTCTAATTCTCCCAACAACCCTATGGGACTTGCAGACTTTCCTGAAGATCACACAGTGGATAAGTAGGTAAAAAGAGACTTCGATCCAAGCCTGCCTGATTTCCAGTGCCTACATTCTTTCCATGAAGTCAAGATGTCTCTCTTTAAAGCTATATTCAGATGTCTACTCCGGTGGGGCCTCCCCTGAATTCTCATGTTGGTTGCTCTTGCATACCCTGCCCAGGCCTTTCTCCACTGGCCTCAGGTAACGTGAGATGCAAGTGCTCATCAGTCCTGTGCTGTGAGCTTCTAGCAGGCAGACTTTGGGCCTTTTAATTATTAAAAAAAAACAAAACCCCAAAACTGTTTACAGATGTTAGAATTTAAATATAAAACTGTGAGTAGACTCCACTCCAGCTCCTTAGAAGTAATCAAAGTTAACTTACTTCTTGTATAACCTTCCAGACTTTTAGGACTATAGAAATATATGTACATATACTCTTTCCTCCAACAGATGGGCTCATATTATGCACACTTACCTGTAATTTTTTTTCCCTTAGACTACATCTTAGACATCTTTCTACACCACTTCATGTAGATAGCTCTCTTTTTTTGTAGAAATAAATCCATGATACTATTTTCACAATTTATATAAATAAATAAAACCTACAGTTCAAAGGTTAGAAAGTCAGAGGTAGGGGAAGAAAAGGCCCAGCTATATGCTGATTAGAAACACCTAAAACATGATGCTGAAAGATTAAAAGTCAAAAAATTCATTGAATAAAATAAGAATACAGTCTCTGTGTGTGTATAAATAAACAAATGGAAGAGGGAAATTTCTGCCTTACAGAATAAAGCCAACTGATAAATATGGAAGGAATAATAGAAGTAGAAAATTATCATTTAGCAACCATCATGGTAATAATAGACCCAAGCAAGAATCATTCATTTTTACTAGAACTAAAGGGAAATTTTTGAGGAGTAAGAGCATATTAACAATCATCTCAAAATCTATTTCCCTGAGAGAATGATCTTATAAGTTACAAAGGGAAAAGTAACTTTCCATCAAAAATACTTGACAGGCACCCCTTTAACCAAGTGAGTTAAATTAGCATCACAATGAATGGGACCCATTGACATCATCTGATGTGAGGGACTAGGAGCACACACATTACTTCTGGAATATTTCTGTCAAAATGCATAACCTGAATATAATCATGAGGAAACATCAGACAAGCCCAAATCTCAAGATACATATTGCAAAATAACTGGACAGACCCTTCAAAAATGTCAAGTTCACAAAAGGCAATGAAAGCCATGAGGCTTTTCTAATTAAAGGTAACTATAGAGATCTAACAACAGGATGCAACCTGTGATCTGGGACTTTCTTTTGCTATAAAACACATGACTGGAACAAATATCAATAACCTTTGAAAATTACAAAATCAGGATGCCTGGGTGGCTCAGCAGTTGAGCATCTGCCTTCAGCTCAGGGCGTGATCCAGTGGTCCAGGATCGAGTCCCGCGTCAGGCTTCTTATGGGGAGCCTGTTTCTCCTTCTGCCTATGTCTCTGCCTCTCTCTCTGTCTCTCATGAATGAATAAATTAAAAGAACTTAAAAAACTACAAAAATCACTACCTTATAACCACTTCTCTTTAAAATACTTCAAAAGACACCTTTTACCTTCAAAATACCAACCAGGTGGGGATCCCTAGGTGGCTCAGTAGTTTAGCTCCTGCCTCCAGCCTGGGGCATTGTTCGGGAGTCCCGGGATTGAGTCCCACATCTGGCTCCCTGCATGGAGCCTGCTTCTCCCTCTGCCTGTGTCTCTGCCTCTCTCTGTGTGTGTCTCTCATGAATAAATAAATAAAATCTTTAAAAAAAAAAACAAAACAACCAGGGGCGCCTGGGTGGCTCAGTTGGTTAGGCATCTGACTCCTGGTTTTGGTTCAGATCATGATCTCATGTTGTGGAGTGGAGCCCCGTGTTGGGCTCTGGGCTCAGTGGGGAGTCTGCTTGAGAGTCTGTCTCCCTCTCCTTTTGCCCTTGCCCTCCTTGTGCCCTATTTCTTTTTTAAAAAGATTTACTTATTTGTGAGAGTGAGCAAGAAAGAGAGCACAGCTGGGAGCTGGGTGGGGGCGGGGAGGGGGGAGAAGAGACTCCCCACTGAGCAGGGAGCCTAATGTGGGGCTCGATCCCAGAATCCTGGGAACATGACCTGAGCCCAAGGCAGATGTTTAACAGACTAAGCCACCCAGGCACCCCCTCTCACTAAATAAATAAAATCTTAAAAAAAACAAAACAAAAAACACCAAACTCCTCAGCATAGAATTCACTCCTCAGAAACTGTCTCATTTGTAAATACCTCTGTATCTCTAAACCATGACTTTCTTGTTAGCATAGCCGTTAATTTCATACAAAACTGGATGTGGAAGCCATAGGAAACTCAAACAGCCTGTGTGCCAGCCTCCCACCATCTGGGACGTCAGAACCAGCAGGGTGCCCTGGTTGCAGAGGAGCTGTATTCTAGATCTCTGAAGGTGGTGCTCAAGTGGTGCTATTTTTAAACCTCCCTCCAGGTGATTAAAATGTGCACTTGGCCCCTGCCAACCTCTTCATTCTCCCATCCTCTGCCCTTAAGCTGTGTGATGACAAACTGTTGTTCTGGAGACCCACAGCCTTGAATCACTGCCCCTGGAGGTTTTGTCCTGTTTTACCCACTCCCCTGGGCCGGCACCTGGCTGCTCTGGGCTCCTGGAGTGCTCTGGCATTGCCACACAGGATGTTTTCCATGGATACATGTTTATCATCTTCAGTAGACCTATCTCCTTGAGGTTGACCAACAAGCAGTGTGGACTGCATTGAACCAGAGTCTCTCAAGTCTGGGAGAAGAGGGCAAGATGTTACTGGGTTGGAAATTCGAGAAAGGCCTTCTGGAGGGCGTGGCCTTTGGGCAGGACCATCAAAGCAGGATGGAATGAGTGGAGACCTACAACTGGGCTTGTAACTACCTAATTTGAGTTCTCTGAACACTTCAAGTGTTTTATTTTGCTTCTCCACTTCTTACCCTACTTTAATTTCAATTTTCTGCATCTTGAGGGTGACTTAAAACATGATCTTGAGAGTCTGAGAACACTGGCTTTGCACCTGTGTGGCCTGGGGCAAATCAATGGACCTCACTGACTTCAGGTTCCTCATCAGAGAACTGGGAATAATGGCACTTCATAGGGTTGCAATAGCATTAAATGGAATATTCTAGATAGAGTCAGCAGAAAACCACTGATGGTGAGGAGTTGGTCGTTCTGAGGTGGGTTGGAGGACTCTTCAAGACATCTGTCATATCCCAAGCACCAAAAACATTATCTGACTCTCTTTAATTAAATGTTTTATTTTGGGATCATTGTAGATGCACATGCAGTGATAAAAAGTAATACAGAGACATCTTGTATTCCCTTTATCCAATTGTAACTTTTTTCTTTTTTCTTTTTTTTTTTTTTTTTTTTAAGATTCATTAGTGGGGCACCTGGGTGGCTCAGTTGGTTAAACAGCTGCCTTCAGCCCAGGTCATGATCCCAGGTCCTGGGATCAAGCCCCACCATCAGGCTCTCTGCTCAGCAGGGAACCTGCTTCTCCCTCTGCCTGCCGCTCTGGCTACTTGTGTACTTGTCCTCGCTCATTCACTGTGTTAAATAAAATCTTTAAAAAAAAGAGAGAGAGCGAGAAAGCACAAGCAAGCAAGGCGGGGAGAGAGAGGAAAACTTAAGCAGACTCTGCTCAGCACAGAGCTCAATGTGGTGCTTGATCTCACGACCCTGAGACCATGAACTGAGTTGAAACCAAGAGTCAGACACTCAACCAACTGCACCACCTAGGTGCCCCTCCAACAATAACTTCTTATACAACTATATATAGCCCAATATCATAACCAAGATATTGACATTGATACAGTCAAGATGCAGAACATTTCCTTTACCACAAGGATCTCCCAGGTTAGCCATTGTACTACTACATTTGCTTCTCTTACCCTTCTCCCTTCCTTAACCCCTGACAACCACCAATCCATTCCTAGAATTTTATCATTGGAAGAATGTCATATAAATGGAATCGTGTAGCTTATAACCTTTGGGGATTGGCTTTATTCAGTCAGGCCTAATCCTCTGGAGAGTCATATAGGAGTTGCTGTGTATATCAATAGTTCATTTCTTTATATTGTTCAACAGTATTTTGCATGCACCACACTTTATTTAACCATTCATGTGTTGAAAGACATCTGGGTTGTTTCCAGTTTTCAGCTATAAAACTGCAATTAACATTTGCGTACAGGGTTTTGTGTGAGCTGAACACATATTTTCATTTTTCTGAAATAAATGTCCAAGAGTGTAATGGCTGAGTTGTAGGGGTGTTACATGTTTAAGAAATTGCCAAACTGATTTCCAGAGAGGGTGCACAATTTTGTTCACACAAGCAATATATAAGTGATTCAGTTTCTATTCTTGTCTGATATTGACACTATTTTGACAGGGAAATAGCATCTCATGGTTTTGATTTGGATTTCCCTAATGGTTAATGATACCAAACATCCTCCCACATGCTTATTTGCCCTCTTTAAGGTCTTCCTGTCTTTTGACCACCCCTTAATAGGATTTTTGCCTATTTTACTGTTGAGTTCTGAGATTTATATATGATAGATACTAGTCCTTTGTCAGATAGGAGGCTTACAAATACTTTCTCTCTAGAAAGGTGTCCAGTTTTTTTTTTTTTTAAATCCTCTTAAACCTTTTGCAGAGCAAAATCTGATGAGGTCTAATTTATCAATTTTTCCTTTTATGAACCCCCTGCCTAGCCCTACATCTCAAAGGTTCTTTTCTTTCTAAAAATCTTATAGTTTTACATTTCATATAGAAGTTTGTGACTGAGTTAATTTTTGTATAGTGTGAGATTTAGGTCAAGGTTTTGTTTTTCCCCCACCAATAGATGTCCAATTACTCTAGTACCATCTCTTGAAAAGGCTTTCCTCCATTGGATTGCTTTTACATCTTTGTCAAAAATCAGTTGGGCACATTTGTGTGGGTCCATTTTCTAGATTTTTTTTCTATTCCTTTGATGTGTCTAATGTGTATCTTTGCCAATACTATGCAATCTTACTACACCCTTATAGTAAGTCTTGAAATCAGGTAGACTGTTTACTCATTTTTCAAAATTGTTTTAGCTTTTTTATTTTCCACATGCATTTTAGAATAGCTTTGACTATATCTATTAAAAAATCTTCCTGGGATTTTAGTAAGAATTACATTAAACCTTTATATTCATTTGAGGAAAATAGACATTTTTACTATGCTGAGACTTCAATCCATGAACATCAACTATCTCTCCATTTATTTAGATCTTCTTTGGTAGCTTTCATCATGCTGTATAGTTTACAACATACAAGTCCTATATTTGTCTTGTTAGATTTATACTAGGCTCTTAATAGTATTGTTTTTAGTATCCATGTGTTCATTGCTACTATATAAGATCTACATGCAAAAATCTGTTATATCACACATCCTGTTGAACTCACTTATTAGTTTCACATGGCTTTTTGTTTCTTGGTTTTTCCTTTTGCAACTTGAGATTTTCTATGTGGACAATCTGTCATCTGCAAATAGAGATTTTTATTCTTTCCTTCCCAATTTCCATACTTTTTCTTTCCTTCCTGCACTGGCTAGACCTTCCACCCCTATGTTCATTAAGAATGGTAACAGTGGACACCCATGGCTTGTTCCCTTTTTCAGTTTTATTTTTTAAGTAATCTCTAAGCCAAATAGGGTGCTTGAACTTAGGATCCTGAGATCAAGAGTCACATGTTCCACCAACTGAGCCAGCCAGGTGCCCTGACTTTTCCTAATCTTAAAGGGAAATTTCAGTCTTTTACCATTTAACTAGAGTATTAGTGTTGTGGATTTTTTTGTGGGTGCTGAAAGGCACAGGATAGACATTCCCATTCCAAAAGGGAGAAAGAGGGATCCCTGGGTGGCGCAGCGGTTTAGCGCCCGCCTTTGGCCCAGGGCGTGATCCTGGAGACCCGGGATCGAATCCCACGTCGGGCTCCTGGTGCATGGAGCCTACTTCTCCCTCTCCCTCTGCCTATGTCTCTGCCTCTCTCTCTCTCTCTCTCTCTCTCTGTGACTATCATAAATAAATAAAAATTAAAAAAAAATAAAAAAAAAAGGGAGAAAGAGGAAAGAAGGATGGGGTGACAGATCTCAAGCAAAACCCAAAAATACCAAAGCAAATTCCACTAGATCTAAGGCTTGAGAATGAATGATCCTCTTTGGTTTGATGCTCTGCCTTCTGAACCCACTGGGACAGCAGTCCCACCTGATGGAGCCAGGCAGGAATCATGCCCCCAAGGATTCAGGGGTCCAATCCCCCTAGCTGAATTCAGTCAGACCATGTGGCCTATTGAAACCCAGATGGTAGCCTGGATGGCTAAATTGCCTGGATGGCTAAATTGCCTTCAGGGTTCTTTTTCCCTCCACTCCCCCCCACCCCTTTTTTTTTTAAAAGCACCTGTTTGCAGCTGAATAGCTCTCTGGTCCAGTCCTATAGGAACTAAGAAATCTGACAGCTTTCCTTCATTTCATCTCATTTTTAAATGTTCCCTTTGATTCACATTGGCAGTGTCATTGCTGATAATCCCATTTCTTTCCCTGCCTTCTGTTGAAATGGTGGATTCACACCCAAATCTCTTTATCAAATGGTTGTTCAGCCACATTCTTAGTGTTCTCTTTGGAACAACATTTCTCATGTTTTGCAATGTGGATAGGCTAAGAACTTTCCAAATCTTCAAGGTGTGGTTCCTTTTTGCTTAAGAATTCCTCCTTCCGGATCCTTGGGTGGCTCAGCGGTTTGGCGCCTGCCTTTGGCCCAGGGCATGATCCTGGAACCCCGGGATCGAGTCCCGCGTTGGGCTCCCGGCATGGAGCCTGCTTCTCCTTCCGCCTGTGTCTCTGCCTCTCTCTCTCTATGTCTATCATGAATAAATAAATAAAATCTTAAAAAGAAAAAGAATTCCTCCTTCAGTTCATCTTTCCTCTTTCACATTTTACTTTGAGTAAAATTAAGGAGGAACCAAGTTTCTCCATTGACACTTTTTGTACAAAATGTCCTCACAGCTAAGTATCTGTATCATTTACACATTCTGCCTTCCCCACGCATGACACTAGAACATAGTTCAGCCAAGTTCTCTGCTATGTTACAGCAAGGATCATCTTTCCTTCAGTGTCAAGATAGCTGCTCCTCATTTCTGAGATCTCACCAGAATCACTTACATTTTTATTTCTAGCATGCATCTCAAAACTCTTCCAGCTTCTACTCATTACCCAAAGTCACAACTTCCTACTTCTCAGTACCAAAATCTTAGTCTGCTTGGGCTGCTTTAACAAAATGCACAGCACAGATTGGGTGACTTAAGCAACATTTTTCTCACAGTTCTCAAGACTGAAAGTTCAAGGTCAATGTGCAACAGGGTCCATGCCTAGTGAGGGCTTTCTCTTTGGTTGCTGATGGCCACCTCTTGCTGTGTCCTCATAAGGCAGAGAGAGCCTCTCTCACATTTTTTGTTCTTATAAGCCACAACTCCCATTATGAGAGCCTCACTTTCATGACCATATCTAACTCAAATTACCTCCCAAAGGCCTTATCTTCAAAGATTATCACATTGGTGTTAGAGGTTCAGTATATGAATTTGAGGGACACACAACTCAGTCCATAGCATTATCTAGAAGTTTGGTCTTGCTGAGTGCACCTTTCCCAATCCTTTGGCTAGAGACAGTAGGCTTTTATTAGGGTGTTTTTTGTCTACTTCTGTTGGCATTTCAAGGTTGCTGGCTTCTTCAGTTTCAAGTACGGGATGTAAGAGGCAAAAAGAAAACTCAAGGAACTTGCTGCCTTATTGTTCCTCAAGTCCTAACGTCCTTAACCATTCTGCCTTTTCTCTACCTTTCAGAGTCTTCTTATGTTTTCTGTCATGTCTGGCACTCTCACTGTAAGTTACATGGCAAAAATGCTTGTGGCAAAGATACTAACTGTAAGGCAATTTTGTCGGAAAAGAAAAAAAAGTTGATAGTTTGGTTTGGCAGTTCAGTTTCAGCAACTGCTGGAGAGTGTGCTTTCCTTTCTCCATTGATGCAGTACTCTCATCTTTCTATTATATAAATCTTAGCCCTTATAACAGTCTTACAGTGGGCACAGAGGTTTGAATCAACATTTGCCATAGAACTTTGAAATAGCTATCAACAGACATATGAATATACACCAGGAACAAACAACCCTGTGGAAGGCTTTCAAAAATGCAACACAAAGCTCAGTTAAAAATGTGCATCCTAGTATTTGGAAATGGATGCCTCTCCTAAAAAAAGAAAACATGCAATGCCAAATGAGATAAATCAACAAGAGGGAAAAAAACAGTATTATACTGTTTTGTGGTTTTGGTTTTTTCTTTCTTTTTTTTTTTTTTTTTTTGAATGAAATACTTCTAAGACAGGAGTTTTGGTACAATCCACCAAATCAGTTATTTGCATAGTATTGCCATGGATCTCTCTACACTGTAAATGTATTCAAATATTCTGTATTTCACAATAAAGTCTTCTAATCTTGTTCTTCATTTCTCATGTTTAATTAGGTCCTTTTTTTTAATGGATGCCCTCTTATTTTTCATGATTTTTATCTCTTATGGCAAAATTGCCTTATGGCAAATTAGTTAAGCAGTGAAATGTTTGCAGTGAAACTACCTAGAACTTATTTCATACATAATGTCTACAATTTTTAGTTGTACTTAGTGTAAGGAATAGGAAAAAGTTTATCTACCCTCCTGCTACTTATTTTTTTTAAAGACTGTTGGAGGGCTATGCCATAAATTACTGATGAACATTTAGATTGTTAATAGATATAATTTTTTTCCTACTAAAAAAAATGCTGCAATAAACAAGAGAGTCAATTGTTTGGGTATTTGCTTGTTTTCCATTTCTGTATCACCAGGGCTCAGCAGTGCCAAGCTAATAAACGTTTACTGAATGAATAAATGCATCATGACTAACATGCTATTTCCTTCTTTACCTAGTGTGCACTTAATTGCTCCAAAGACTCTCACCACATCAAGAGCAGACTTAAAACCTCAACAGTAAGAACTGATATTGACTAAAAATTAGATTAATTGATATAGACCTGAGATATGCCTTCTCCATCAGTATTTGCATTTTATGGTGGAAAGAATTTAGCCTTCCAGGTAAGGGTGCAAATAGGATTAGAAGAAATTTATCAAAATCCCAGGGTTAACTCAGATTATGGGTAGTTTAAAATTTCTTAGTGTCCTAAGTTTTTTACAAATATCCATGTTCTATCTGAAAAGAACAAAACAAAAATCATTCTAAGGGTAGACAAAGAGTTTTTAATACTCAGTGACCTAAAGCTGTGGTCATGGGGGTGGGGCAGAGAGGGGGAGTCTAGAGTCTCCATAAAAAAACATCATGCTGTCTGTCAATTAACTGGTATCCTCGCCCTGCATTAATTTGGAAATAAGTGAAAGCATAAGTGGGATGTGTCACTTCATAAAAACATTGTGACAGGCCTGCGGGTAAACTGCATAGAAGTTGCACAAAGCTGTACTCATCACTGGTCAGACGAGTAAGCTACATGGGTGGCAGGCTAATGATAACAGAAGCTGACATTTACTGAGCCCATACTTCACATAAGGTACTGTTCTGGATGCTTACCATGGAGCATTGTCCTCCTAATGCTTTTACAGATGAGAAGATAGAGGCAGAACTGCCTCATGTGATTACCCTCCGTCACACAGTAGCAAGCAAAGGAGCTAGAACATAAAGCACAGGAAGTGTGCTCCAGAACCCAAACTTTTATTTATTTTTTTTAAAGATTTTATTTATTCATGTGAGACAGAGAGAGAGAGAGAAAGAGAGAGAGTCAGAGACACAGGCAGAGAGAGAAGCAGGCTCCATGCAGGGAGCCTGATGTGGGACTCGATCCTGGGACTCCAGGATCACACCCTGAGCCAAAGGCAGATGCTCAACCACTGAGCCACCCAGGTGTCCCCAGAACCCAAACTTTTAATTTTAAGGACGTCAAAAAAGGCCTCCTCCTACTCTAAAAATCTTCCAGCTGTTTGATAGGTCATGCTTGTCAAAGCAGTCTTGAGGGGTTTCCGTATGGAGAGAAGATGCAACTAATCTTGCCCATGGGAATTCTGTGGGGGCAAGTACATCCCTGTGACATTTCCCTGGTGCCTTGCCACTGATTTTTCATTCCCCCTACCTCTGGGACACCCCATGATTTGCTCTCATTTTGAACTTTTTTAAGATTTTATTTTTTAAGTAATCTGTATACCCAACATGGGGCTTGAGCTCCCAAGCCCAAGATCATGAATCACATGCTCTACTAACTGAGCCAGCCAGGTGCCCCTCATCTTGAGCTTTTGACCATTACTAGACCTTTACCTTTAGAATGGGTCCTGGCCACTTTACCAGTTGTGTGTCACACCTTTTATGGTCCTATCTTTCAGTTCTGTTCTAGTTGCTTCTCATTTTCATTTATATTTTTAGTCCCTGTTCTAGGAACTGACAATACTAGAGATTTATCTGCTTTAGTCCCTGTCTAAACTTAGTATTCCTATTGAGGTACAGTAAGACTGATTAGTATTTTCTCCAGTAAATGCACATGAAGGCATACTTTCCTGGGCCAGAAAGTAAGAATAGACTATGAAATTATTAAAAATGGAGGTGATGAGGGCAGCCCTGGTGGCTTAGCAGTTTAGCGCCACCTTCAGCCCAGGGTGTGATCTTGGAGACTGGGGATCAAGTCCCACGTCAGACTCCCTGGATGGAGCCTGCTTCTCCCTCTGCCTGTGTTTCTGCCTCTCTCTCTCTCTCTCTCTCTCTCTCTCTCTCTGTAGCTCTCATGAATAAATAATTAAAATCTTAAAAAAAAAAATGGAGGTGATGAGGCACCTGGGTGGCACAGTTGGCTAGGTATCTGACTCTTGGTTTTGGCTCAGGTCCTGATCTGAGGGTCATGAGATCAAGCCCCACATCAGGCTCCAAGCTCAGTGAAGGGTCTGCTTTGAGTTTCTCTCTCTCTCTCTCTCTCTCGCTCGCTCTCGCTCTCCCCCCCCCACACACACACACTTTCTAATAATAAAACTTTTTTTAAAAAATGGAGGGGATGACATTTGGTGATGATGGGTGACTTTTGGTTATGTGAGGGATATCCATGAGGTTCCAGACCCTTCACATATCATCTATAATCACAGCTTTGGCTATGATATCAGTTCCCTTATACAGATGGAGAACACAAGGTTTGGAGAAGTTATGTCAGATTACACAGCCAAGATTAAAATTCAAATCTGTCTGGTTTGCAAAGCTAGAGTTCTTTCCCAATTTCTATGCTGATTGGACATTGTTGGAGGAGTAAAAAAGTTGGGGGCTCCACATATTGTCTATATATACAAATATACTATAAGCCCATTACTGGGCATCATCTACCAATTTTTGGCTATTAGGAGACATTGGTTCACAAACTTTAGTTGTTTTCCGTTTTTTGTTTGTTTTATACATACAGGTATGATGCATTTCTTAGAAAATATTGTGCCAAGAATCACTGGGGGGGAAAACGTCTACACAAAATTGGTTTTGACTCTGCCCAAGAATTAGAACAGTGACTTCAGTGCGTAATATTTCTTTGGTGCCTTCTAAATCCTTTTTGCAGAAAACTAAGTTAACATTTCACATTTGGAAAACTCCTAATTTCCAATTCCATTTGGTCTTTCTGAGGCTTGAACTAAATTGTAGGAGTTGTACTGGTTTGCTTTAGGGCAGTGGTTCTCAAAGTGTGGTCTGTGGGCCCCAGGGATCTGAGGCCTTTCTGGGGGTGTCCACAATATTATCTTTAAAATACTACTAAAATATTATTTGCCTTTTCTCTGTGTTGAAATTTGCACTGATATTACACAACAATGCTGGGCAAAACTGCTGCTGCTGTAGCATAAATCAGGGCAGTGGCACGAAACCATACTAGTATAAAAGGCCCATTGATTTAAGAGAATGGAAAGACAGGCCACAGACTGGGAGAAAATATTTACATAACACATATCTGACAAAGGACTAGTATCTAAAATATACAAAGAACTTTAAAAACTCAACAATAATAAACAACACAATTTAAAAATGGGCAAAAGATCTCAATAGAGACACCTCACCAAAGAAGATACACAAAGAAGAAAATAAGCATTGGAAGGATCCCTGCCTGGCTCAGTCAGAAGAGCATGGGACTGTTGATCTCAGGGTCATGAGTTCAAGCCCCACGTTAGGTATAGAGATTACTTAAATAAAAGCTAAAAAAAATAAAAAATAAAAAAAATAAAAGAACCACAGCATTGGAAAGATGCTCAACATCATAGGTCGGTCATTAGGGAACTGCAAATTACAAGAATCGGGTACTACTATATATTAAAATGGCTAATTTTTTTTAAAACCTACTGTCAAATGCTGGTGAAGATGTACAACAGTAGTAACTATTCATTACTGGTGGGACTGTAAAATGGTAAAGCCCGTTTGGAAGATAGTCTGGTAGTCTCTTACAAAGCTGAATATAGTCTTACTAGGGGATCCAGCAATCACACTCTTTGGTATTTATCCAAATGAGGTGAAAACGTATGTCCACACACAAACCTGCACACAAGTGTTTATAGTGGCTTTATTCATAATTTCCAAAAGCTGAAAGCAACCAAGATGTCCTCAAAAGGGAAGTAAATTGCTATATACTCCGTGGAATATTATCCAGCTATAAAGAGAAAAGAGCTATCAAGCCATGAAATGACATAAAGGAACATTAAAGGCATATTGCTTAAAGACTCCAGTCTGAAAAGGGTATATACTGGATGATTCTAACTATAGGATAGTCTGGAAAAGGCAAAACTATAGAGATAGTAAAAAGATCAATGGTTACCAGAGGTTCAGAGGAAATGGAGAAGGGGTGAATAGGTTGAGCACAACGATTTTTAGGGCAGTGAAACTCTTCTGGATGATACTGTAATGGTGGATGCAGGACATGCATTTGTCAAAATCCACAGAACTGTATATACATCATGAAGAGTGAATCCTATTTTTTTTAAGATTTACTTATTCATGAG
Source organism: Canis lupus familiaris (assembly GCF_011100685.1). Taxonomy (NCBI): domain Eukaryota; kingdom Metazoa; phylum Chordata; class Mammalia; order Carnivora; family Canidae; genus Canis; species Canis lupus. The sequence goes on from NC_049230.1 coordinate 15,941,285, forward strand.
ACACAGAGAGAAAGAGGCAGACACACAGGCAGAGGGAGAAGGAGGCTCTCATGGGGAGCTTGATGTGGGACTTGATCCCAGAACCCTGGGATCGTAACCTGAGCCAAAGACAGAGGCTCAACCACTGAGCCACACAACTGCCCTGAACCCTACTTTAAATGTCTGCTTTAGTTAATAAGATCTCCATATTGGCTCATGGGCTAACACAGGTTAGACGACACTAATGCAATATATTAATCGCAGAGGAAACTTTGGTGGGGGGTTGGGGTATAGATATAATACGGAAACCTGTACTATCTGCTCAATTTTCTGTTAACCTAAAACCACCCTAAAAAATAAAGTCTGTTGGGGTATGTGACTCTTGGCCTCAGAGTCATGGGTTCAAACCCCACGGTGGGTAGAGAGTTTAAAAATAAATAAAATCTGGGACATCTGGGTGGCTCAGTGGTTGAGCATCTGCCTTCAGCTCAGGTCGTGATCCTGGGGTCCTGGGATCGAGTCCCACCTCAGGCTCCCTTGAGGGAGCCTGCTTCTCCCTCTGCCTGTGTCTCTACCTCTCTGTATGTCTCTCATGAATAAACAAAATCTTAAAAAAAATCTAATAAATAAACTCTGTCTAAAAAAGAAAAAAAGATCCACTGATAGGTTTTCAGATCCCTCATTGTAACTAACCTTTAGGAAACTACCACTTGTCAAATTTAGGTTTGCAATCCAAGAATAACATCCATAATTATTTGAAAAAGCTGTTAAAATGCTTCCTTTTCCAGCTACATTATCTGTGTAGGGCCAGATTTGCTTCATATACTTGCACTAAAGCAACAGATCATGACAGATTGACAGGAAAAGCAGATGAGAACCCACCTGTCTCTATTAAGTCACCCAATCTAAATCCCTTTCTCATATAACTTTTTTTTTTTTAACTAAATAGTTGTTTTTCGTTTGAAATGCTATTTATGTCAACATGTAATGGATTTTTAACATTATTTTTAAGTAAATGATGATTTTTTAAAGTGTCTCAGTTCTCATTTCGTATAGAGGAAATACAGATAAAATCCACATGCACAAAAGCTCTTTCGAGGGCATCAAGGGGTTCTGAAACCAAAAGAAGTTTGAAAACCACTGCCCTGGGCCTAGGTGGTTTAGTTAAACTTTAATTTGTAGGCTATTTTCTGGCTCATTTGGCAAGTGATGTACTAATAGCAATTGCATCTAATAGTTAACACACAGAAGCTGCCAATATCCAGAAAATGGCCATCAGGCTGTCCGGGCGTATGCAGAAAGTATGTGTGCTAAGTGTATCTTTTTTCAAGCGTGAATTTGGAATATGTTCAATTTTCATTCTTCTGTTATCTTCCTTTAAAATGAAACATTTCAAAGAATATAATAAAACATGAAGGTAAATAAAAAAACAGTGCAAGTCAAATTTATGGTGTGGGAACATAAGGCTTGCTATTACAGCTTTTAATGGCAGCTAGTTTACAATAAACATCGGGCTTAGCCTGGTAGAAAACAGTCACAGACAGGAGGTAAATACTTGTCCATTTCCAAGCATCTGAAGCTCTGGAGTCCCTCCAGTTGAATAATGCAGATCTGCCAACTGTCACTCATTTGGACTAACGCTTTTTTGTTGTTGTTTTAATTAAATTGGAAAAAAGAGAGAGAGAGAGAGAGAGAGAGAGAACATAAGATAAACCTCCCTCTGAAAGTACTAAAATTCCACGGATGGATAAATCCATGACCCATCCTTTTACACGGTGTTTGTTAGCCTTGAGTAAATCACACAGACTCCCATCAACAGAGTCACACAGGGGAATGGACTATATACTGTGTTAGGAAGGGCCCATTGCCAGCAAATCTGAATATTACAGTGAGGTTTTATAAACAGTGAGAAAAAATAGCTAGATCCTCACCCAGATAACAAGAATATAAATGGACCTTTTAATGAGCTTTGCATCATCACGTATGAAATAATAAATACACCCAAACAGAGATAAAAAGGGGAAAAGCAAAATTATGCAACATTTCTGTCGTTAAGATATGTGGGCAGCGTGGCTCAAAATAGAAGCCAAGCAGCTTTCCAAAGACGTGAAGGTTTTAGATAAAGAAAATATAATCGCCCTAATTCGTGTTTAATCCTGTTCCCTTCAGCTTTTGTCAGAAACTGTTACCCACCTCTGGTTATCTGAGGACAGTGGAACTGTTCACAGAAATATACCTGAAACAGATTCTTACAAGTCCATATTCTAAAGTTGTTACGTTTAAAAAAAGAACTGTGATAAAATTCAAGGTTAGGTGTAGGGAGAAGAACCAAGATAGAAACGACATATACTTTACGTTAATCTCTAATACACTTCATGAATAACTTATATTTATTTTTGCTGGATGAATACTTTGGATCAAAGGGTAATTTAGCATCAACTAAATTGTTAAAAGCCTTCACCTGTTATAAACACCTCAGAGTATTTGAAATCAAAGGCTTTCCATGTAAATGCTGGGTACTTATCCAGGGTGTTCTTTTTTTTTTCTTTCTTTTCTTGAAATGAAAAATGTGGTTATGAGTAATCTTGATTTTTATTTGGATTATCATCTCATTGGCTAAGAGGTTGCCCTAGTGCTACAATGGAACCTTCCATTTTGTTTTACAGTGAAGGAAAACATTTTCCTTCTACAGACGTGTGCAGCAGAACAAGTCTACTCCATGGCAATGCTAGTAATTGCCTGACTCGTTCTATGTTCCAAAAGAATTTTAAAATAAATGATACTAGATCTTCGGAACTGTCATGATCTTTACTTTCAATTTCATTGTAAAGATTTATGACATGTCACAGGTGCCAAAACCAAAGGAAATAATGTGGTCAGTGAGAAAATGAATAAAATTTAAAAAGGAACCGAGGTACTATTTTTCCTTCTGATACTGATGCTCACATTCATCAGTTTCACAGGGTGTAGGGCAAATGTAAGCATGATGATATTAGACCAACATTTTGTAAATCAATACAACTCTGAGTATGAAGAAGTCTTAGACTTATCTAAAAGTTTCACTCAGAAGGCTTACAGGTGGAATAGAGCTTATGAAAGTGTGGGCTTCATTTGACCCTTAGAGTGCTTTTCTAAAAACTGAATTCATTGTCAACATCACAGGTTGGGATATCTCACAGAAACAAAGACATACCTGCATTTCTATCTCCTGGAACAAACGGAAGGTCTGGCAACAGAGTTCCTGTGTCGTTCTGTCAAGGCATCAGAGGGAGGTTAGGCAAGGGTGACCACCCTACCAAAGCTTCCCTAGTCCATTGGACCCATGTGTATTTCCTGCTTGGTGCATGGATATATTTACGTAGAAGGTGGTTGTCAATCAGTTGCTCTGGCTTCAGCTGTGAGTAATGAAGGCAAGATGAAGTTCAGGTGTCTACTCCTTTGGGGTTCCTCCCTATCTCTTCCAACAAAACTCCATATTATCTGTACAGCTGCAGAACCCAAATGGACCATTTTAAGATGGTTTTCAGGGCCCTCATCCCAGATTAGAATCACCTTAGAGTTTTACCACTGAAATGGAGAGTTTTGGGGAAATAAGGATTCAGAGTCTTTAATTGAAGGTTATGTCTAATCTAGGTTGAGCTGGGTAATGTATCTCAATTCAAGATGAGAATAATTCTGAAATCAAACAGAAAAAAAGACCCACGATGGAGGTATTACTGAAATGTCTCCTTGGGAGGGGGGGCACCTGGCTGACTCAGTGGGTAGAGCATGACACTCTTGATCTTGGGACTTGAGTTTGAGCAAGGAGTATACTTTTAAAAAATGTCTCTCTGTATATGAGATGAGGTAAAGAAGAATACCTGGATTCTGGGACCCACACTGTCTCTAACTAGCTGTGGGACCTTTTTTTTTTTTAAGATTTATTTATTTATTTATTTATTTATTTATTTATTTATTTATTTATTTATTTATTTATAATAGCCATAGAGAGAGAGGCAGAGACACAGGAGGAGGGAGAAGCAGGCCTCATGCAGGGAGCTTGACGTGGGACTCGATCCTGAGACTCCAGGATTGCACCCTGGGTCAAAGGCAGGCGCTAAACCACTGAGCCACCCAAGGATGCCCCCAGCTGTGGGACCTTAATTGACTCACTTAACTCAGCCTCTGTTTTTCACCTATAAAAGGAAGGGAATGTTTCTGCATTCAGAGCCCAGGCCATACGTTAGAATCACATGGGCAACTTTTTAAAATACTGATGCCTAGGCCCCACCCAAGGTCAACTGAATCTGGTTCTCTGATATGGGGGCCCAGGAATCAGTATTTTCCTGAGGTTCTTCTCTATGATTCTGAGGCACAGAAAGGGAGACAATACCACATGATTTCCAAGGAGAGACATGATCTGTTTGACATGATCTCCAAGGTTCCTTCCCATTCTCCAATTTCATGGTCTCTTTTTTTTTTTTTAATTTTTTATTTATTTATGACAGTCACACACACACAGAGAGAGAGAGAGAGGCAGAGACACAGGCAGAGGGAGAGGGAGAAGCAGGCTCCATGCACCGGGAGCCTGACGTGGGACTCGATCCCGGGTCTCCAGGATCACGCCCTGGGCCAAAGGCAGGCGCCAAACCGCTGCGCCACCCAGGGATCCCCCAATTTTATGGTCTCAAGGCTTGATAGTGGCGTCAGGAAAATAGCTATTTGTTCTGTTAATTTCTCATTTATGTCAGATTGCCGGTCAAAACTTCATTTCACACCAAAAAAAAAAAAAAAAAAAAAAGATGAAGAAGATGTGGTCATAGCTTTTCATTTACATTAAACCATTAAATCCAAATTCAAACACCCACTCCCTTAAATTCACTCTCTACAACCACATTCAGGTATCACTGTCCAAGGCACGCTGATTTAAATATCTTTATCTGGACAAGGTATCTATGCTGTTGCCATTTGAAAGATGGCATATTACCTTCCCAGTATATAATAAGGTAACCACTAACCACACATTGCACTGAACACCTGAAATGTCAGTAGTCCCCAATGAGATACACTGGAAGTGAAAAATATACACTCAGCTTTCCATAGTCAGTACAAAAAGAAGTAAAATATCTCATTAATAATTCTTATATCAATCACATGTTAAAATAATTTTTTTAAGATTTATTTATTTATGATAGACATAGAGAGAGGGATAAGCAGGCTCCATGCCGGGAGCCCAATGCAGAACTCGATCCCGGGACTCCAGGATCGTGCCCTGGGCCAAAGGTAGGCACTAAACCGCTGAGCCACCCAGGGATCCCCAAAATAATAATGTTTTAATAGAATGTGTTTCACATAATATTAAAATTAATTTCACCTGTTTTTTTTTCTTTTCCAAATATGATTACTAGAAATTTTCCATTACTTAGGTGGCTCCCGTTATATTTCTATTGGACAGTGCTAAGAGACATCCATTTTCTGAAACTTTAACTGAAGTTTATAGAGTTTTAAAAAAGACAGGCCCAAGGTCACCTTGGTGGCACAGTCAATTAAGCAAAGGACATTTGTCTTCAGCTCAGGTCATGATCTCAGGGTGGTGAGATGGAGTCCTGCCTTGGGCTCTGTGCCAGTCTGCTTGGGACTCTTTCTCCCTCCCCCCTATACTGCTGCACACACACACACTTTCTCTCTCTGTCTCTAAAATAAAAAATAGGGGCCCTGGGTGGCTCAGTTGGTTAAGCATCTGCCTTCAACTCAGGTCATGATCCCAGGGTCCCGGGAAGGAGCCCCACATGAGGCTCCTGGCTCAGCAGGGAATCTGCTTCTCTCTCTGGCCTTTTGCCCCTCCCCCTTGCTTATGCTCTCTGTCTCTCTCTCAAATACATAAATAAAATCTTAGAAAAAAAGACAGCTCCTAGGAATGAGCTCAGTTGGGGTTTGAAAAACATTTAATTACTAGTCTTTACCACACAGGCTCTTTACAAGGGGACTATTCTTAATAGAAATGACTGGAACTACCCAACCTCAGCTGGATGGCAATACACAAATCAAAGGCAGTACTTTACACCAACAGGACACTCTTGTGCACCCGAATCTGGCCCTTGGGAGAACCCTAGTGGAACACCGCGGGGAGAACGATGGGGTGGTCCCTGGTCTTTTCCCTTTCCTTCCAATTCACGTGAGAAATGTGACTTCAACACGGCTGCTTGTTCTCGAGGTTTCCCGCTCAGACCCACCCGCGCTCTGTGCATGAAACAGACACACGGTGAAGGGTGAACTCGGTGAACGAGAGCATTTAGGGGGACAACATCTGAGCGTCCGCTCACCCGCCTTTCTTCTCCCTCAGCGGTGCCTCAAATGCTTCAGCCCGATGGTGTCCGCGGTCTCCTGGGATTTTGAGCCAAAAGGTCTCAGATTAGCAGCCCCGGCCGGGCCTTCTCGGCCTGCCGCAACAGAGAGGGCGGGGAGGGGAACGGCAAGGCTGGGTGGGGAAACGCGGCCAGCTTGATGCGCGGGAAGGGTAGGCAGCGGTGCGGAGTGTGGGGGTTCGGGTGCCAGCAGCACTCCCCCACGCTCCTCAGCCCCTCAGCTGCCGCCGCTCTGAGCCCAGGCCTCTGAGGCCCGGCGCGCCCCGGTCGCGGACGGCGCGCGTGTGAGGGCCGTTCAGGTCACCTGGGCTCCCTGTGCGCGGCGCCCTGAGCAGATCCGCAGGGGACGGCTGGGCGCCCCCTCCAGGCAGGGAGGGACAGCAAGACGTGGGGGGCAGGAAGAGGGCAGCGCCCGGAAGGCTGGGAGTCCCCGGGGCGGCGGCGTCTGGCGCAGGGGAAAGGCCACCGCGGCCTGAGGGGACCTGGCGACAGGTGTGCTCGTGTCCCTCTCCCAGGCCCCCACCCACCGCTGCGGTAGCACTTACTCATGGTCTTGTTTTCCTTCCTCCCCCACAAGCACAAAGGCCCTGCTTACTCCTCCGTGAGGCCCCAGCACCCAGCACGACGCTTGGCGCTCAAGGGCTTCTGCGGAGGGCGCCACCGGGAGCACCTGTCGTCCTGCGGCCGGGCTCGTGCCTCCGCATCGAGCTCCGCCTGCGCTCTAAACCCTGGACCCAAGGTCCCGAAGCAAGGGTGAAGGAGGAGGGGCGGAGGACAGGTCCCGGCGTCAGGAGACTGCCAGCCGTGGGCGCACGCACCTGCTTACGGCTGCCAGGGCTGCTCTGCCCTTTCCCATGGGCTGTGTTACTGTTCCCCCCACCCACCTCGGGGGGTTTCTCTGAGAAAAACCATTCTGAGGACTGGTCTTGCTCTATTTTGTACCAAAATCCATAAAAAGCAGAGCATGTCCAAACCTTCCCCCCACAACAGTAGATTACTGTACTTTCCAACAGACTGAGCCACCGCCTTTGCCAGCGCTTGGGATATGCTGCAAATAAGTGGCCGGCACTCAGGAAGCTCAAGGTCCCAGCAACAGTTGTGCGGCCTTGGATAAGGAACACAGGGAGACTCTTTGTCTTCTGGTTTCTTCAGGGTATCAAAAGAGATAGTGGTATATTCAAGGGGTATGAAGAAAGCTTAACATTAGTCTGCATGGAGCTCTTTGAAATGCATGAAGGGCACTACAGTGGATCAATTCAACACTTGCCCTAGTGTTCCCAGAGAACCCTTGTCCGAACATTTATAAAATCTCTCCGCGGATGTGTACACACACACACACACACACACACACACGAATACATTTTAAATCACCTAATTGCTTTTAAAAATGTTAAGTAAACACGCTGCAATGATTATAAGGCATCTGTACCATGTATCCAATGCGAGCCTGCCACGGTAAGAGCTATTTGAGAAACTAAATCACATCAATGAAAGAATAGCAATGAGTCAATTGATGGAATATTGCATTAGCAATGGCCTCTGACCCCGCATGATGCCAACTGAATGCTTTTTCCTCTTTGTAATTTAATCATTTTTCAGTTAAATTAATTTCTTAAAATCCACTCAGATAAGCCGCCTATGTTAAACACACACACACACACACACACACCCCTCCAGGTATAGGTGAAATGAAAGACAAATGACACTCGTGTTGTGACTTTTTACCTCCACTTTACTCTGGAAATGGGCAATATCCTGTTTCTTTTTTTTTTTTTTTAATATTTTATTTATTTATTCATGAGAGAAAGAGAGAGAGGCAGAGATACAGGCAGAGGGAGAAGCAGGCTCCATGCAAGGAGCTCAACGCAGGACTTGATCCTGGGTCTCTAGGATCACACCCTGGGCTGAAGGCAGGTGCTAAACCGCTGAGCCACCCAGGCTACCCCGACATCCTGTTTCTTTTTTCCATATCTGACCAGGATTTTCCATATAACTTCTTCCTGCTAAAGAGTGATGTTGTCAAGGGGCCACAAATACCCCAAGCAGAGACCCAGTCAACACCACAGAGACCATGTAAATGCAACCATGAGTGGCCCTAGAGTGTGTCTGCTGTACAGACAAACCGGCTGGTGTTTTATTTATTTATTTTTTTAATACAAACTAACTGGCTCAGAAGGTGGCTTTGTACAGGTAGCAACTCTGAAGAGTGCTAACAAGCCCGCCCGCACATTTGTGCTCAGGCTTGCTGGAAGAGCGTCTTCTACACACATCCAGGAATTTGTTTGAGAACTGAGAGTGGTTAAGTCATGTTTTAAGAATGTTCTCTCATTATCCTGACTCAGAGGGCACAGTGAGCCACAGAAAGGAGGGTGCACAGTGATACCTTCTGTTTTGTCTGGTTTTCAGGAAATGCCTTCAGCTGTATTGATGGCTGTAGACTGATGTCACTGGGGTCTGTTCCTTCACATCTTTTTACAGGGCTAGAGCAAGAGTGTTTTTTCCTGATAACATTGATTAAACTTCATGACCTGGGAGTGAGGCCCACTGAGGGAGGGGAGTATGGATGGAGACGAGCCCCTCTAGGAGAAGTGAGTAGAACAGAGGAGGGCCTAGCATGGTGTGAGAGGAGAAAAACAAAACAGAAATGATGAGTCACAAAATTTGGGAAAATAGAAATCTAGGAGCTGTGGTTTGGCAAGTAGCTCCGACCCTTAATGGAAAAGACAGAGATAGAAGGAAAACAGAAAAAAAAAAAAGAGAAAAAAAAAAAAAAAAAGAAGGAAAACAGAGGTGAAGAGCATGGAGGAAAGGAGAGAAGAAGAGGCAGAGGGGAGCAAGAAAGGAGGAAGGCAGGGGAGTAAAAGCAGCAAGACTCAGTGTGTGACACAAAGGCATCAGTAAGGGACATTATGAGGAAACGCACTGTGATGAGAACCTAGAAGTGGATAATCAGGAAAGGCCACCCAATATGGCACCTCTGGTCATGTCAGGGTCCCGGAACTAGGAGAAATACTTTGGCAATTCATCTTCAATCTTGTGCCAATGGATAAATCTTGTGCCAATGGATAAACTTGTGCTCGAATGACATGTTCAAGTTTCTTCAAAGATTGGGATAGGGATCAGGAGGTCATCATTACCAATTCTGGTGAAGAATCTCTTCACAGGTCCCCACACAATATGTCACACACACGTACACGCACACTTAAAAATCACTCCAAAACCACTCCACTGAACATAAAATAAAAACCCAGCCTCAACCCCTACAGCTTTACCAGCCTTCCCTCACAACAGCCTTGTGGCCATACCAGCTGCCTTGCAATTCCTTGAATCCCCTGAGCTCTCACCTCAAAATTTTCCCATTGTTGGGGTGTCTGCGGGGGGGAAATTGGTTAAACCCTCAACTCTTGGTTTTGGCTCACAATCTCCAGGTAATGAGATAGAGCCCCATGTAAGGCTCCGGGCTCAGGAGAGAGTCTGCTTGAGAGCCTCTCTCCTCCTTCCTTTGCTCCTCCCCCTGCTATAAATAAATAAATAAATAAATAAATAAATAAATAAATAAATAAATAAATCTTACTTTCCCAATGCAGTTTCCTCTGCCTGTGCTCCTTCACCCTCAAAGAGCTGGCTCCTTTTCATCTCTATACCTCACCCAGGGAGGCCATCTTCAACCACTTTGTCTCAATAGGTTCCCATGCTCCCCCTCATCACCTTCAATATTCTCTCTCTACACACTATTAGTGCCCTGGCAGTATCATTTGTCAGGGTATATTTATTGATTTGTGTACCTGTAAATTGTCCTTGACACCTACCAAATATTCTTTTTTTTTAAGATTTTATTTATTTATTTGAGAGAGAAATAGCATAAGCACAGTGGGGAGGGGCAGAGGGAGAGGGAGAAGCAGACTCCCCATCGAGCAGGGAACCGAAGTGGGACTCGACCCCAGGACCCTGAGATCATTACCTGAGTGGAAGGCAGACACTTAACCAACTGAGCCACCCAGGCTCCCCAAATATTTGTTGATTAAGTGAATGGAGTGTTCCAGATTCACTGATATGGGATACCCAGATTTGGGGACTGGTAGCAGCCCCCAGGAACCCCTCTTTACTGAATGTCTCGTCCTCCTCCCTGCTGCCCCACACCTCATTCCCACCTTGGCCTTGAAGCTCTTCCTGGCCACCCTCTAGTTAAAGGGAAGGCAAGCAGCTGTCCTTGGGCGGGGCAGATGCAATCAGAAGCCTCAAAGAATTAAAGAAGGAAATTAGAGTTAGCAACTAATCTGATGCTCCTTCTGTATAATTAGAAAAGCAGAAAGAGCATCACAAAAGAAAGAGAGTACAGAGGTTAGAAATGTTCTTAGTCAGGGATGAATGTTCCTCTGTGTGGTACGGTCCTCTGAGGGTCCTCTGGATCCCCGGTCCATCCCTGTGCATGCAGAGGGCATTCCTCAGAGCAAAAGCTCCCCGACTGCCACCGACAGGAAATGGGCGATGAGAAAGGAGCCCGCCTGCCTTCCAAACCAGCGCTGCCTCTGCTCCTCTATTAAGCTGCCTTTGGGGTGTCATTCTGCTTTTATCCAAACAAAATATCCTGGGGTAACATCCATTTCATGAATGTCCAGGAGTTCATGCTTAGCATTCATGCTCCTCTGCCCTCTTGATAAGAAGGAATTTCTTTCTTTTCTTTCTTTCTTTCTTTCTTTTTTTTTTTTTTTTTTGGCCTGTGTATTTATCTGTCCAGAAACATGTTTAAAGATCACATGAGATCCCGATGCTGTCATAGCTTTCTGAGGCCTGGGTCTTGCTCAGAGCTTGGTGATCAGTCCACAAATTAAACTCTTGGCCAAACATGTATGGCTTGAGTTTATCCAAAGTCCAAACAAATCAGATACTCCTTCTGGACAGAAGTCAAATTCTTTCCTTGGGTAACAACTGCTCAGAAATTTAGAAAAGCAGTATGTTTTATATCCTCAGAGTTCTTATAATCACATCCAATCTTGTCTAAGATGCATCAATTGCAATAATGAAGGGCTCTGAAAAGTCTGAGGCTTCCAAAACGAATAAAGAAATGAAAGCCTGTTTGAACTTTTGAGAAATATCTCAACATTGTACGATCCAAAAACATTAATGAGTTTGCCCTCTCTTTGTAAAACAGCAAAATAGGCCGGCTACAACTCCAAATGAGGAAAATTCTAAGGAATCCGCTAAAGGACATGCTTTTTAAAAATTAATTGTAGGGAGTTTGCCAATCTTTACTAGAGCCTACTTTGTTCCACAAGAGAATCAGATCTCAGCTGTTTGACCTATGAAAGCCCAACAGGCATTACTAAATTTCAGATAGTTCATGGATGGCTGCAAGCCCCAAATTGGATACACCCTCACCATTAGGAATGAGGTCATAAAATGTCAGTCTCTGAAATTCAGGACAAAAAATATCAATATAAAATTAACCACCATGATATCAGTAACATGAGATTAACATTTTAAAGAAATACCAGGCCTTTGGAGCGGTTTTTGTCAATTTGTAGGGTGACGTGCCCTGCTGTGTTTCAGCAAGGAGAAATAAATCTACATAATGTAAATAATCATGAGAGCTACCATTTCACTGAGCAGCTATGATGGGGCAGACGAATGCCAGAAACTTTATTTCGTTAATCCTCACAACAAGCTGGCAAGGAGGCTCTGACTATTCCCATTTTAACTGTGCGGATTTTTTTTTTTAAGGATTTATTTATTCACAAGAGACACACAGAGAGAGAGACAGAGATATAGCAGAGGGAAAAGGAGGCTCCCTGAGGGGAGCCCGATGCAGGACTTGATCCCAGGACCCTGGGATCACGACCCTGAGCCAAAGGCAGACGCTCAACCACTGAGCCACCCAGGTGCCCCAACTGTGAGGATTTTGAGGTGTGGGGGCCTGAGAGTTGTTCACTGTCGCACAGCAAGTGTCACTGCTGGGATTCTAACCCTGCTCTTCTCAACTCCAAACTATGAAGCTAATGGCATAAGTGGAACAGAAGCAGTCCCGTGAAGTTAACCAGAAAGTCAGTTAACTGAAACAAAGATGTAGTAAAATCTCTGAAGGCTTTGAGATGAATAATCCAAATCAGTTATCCAGACTGAAACAACTCTGGAGGGAAGGGATGTTCTTCCTTAAGGCCTCCTCGGCTTGCTAGAGAAATCCCTTAAGAATACTCAAGTCCCTTTGATCTAATTCAATATTCACCAAGCCTTCTGATCTTTAATCTGATCTCCTAGGGATGCCTTCTCCCCTGGTGGGGAAAGTACTTTATGCATGTGACCAGAGTTGGTCAGCCAGCACTTATATTCTCTGAGGTAAAATAATAACTTGGTCCAGTGAAGAGCATTTAGTCTCCATTGTGTGGAATTATTGGGAATCGGTTCCTAAAAAGATCAGCTCTGAATGAACTCAAATGGCATTTCTGATCATACAAAATCAAGGACCTAAATCTTGAATCTTGGATGACCTGCCCTAAAATGCCCAGAGGGCTCACCTTGAAAGAGCCTACCAAGCTCTCTAGCCACCTTAATGAGAGATCTATACAGGCCACTTTTAATAAGTGACATTAACAGACTGTCACACTGCATGCTTTGTCTGGCCAAATATAGCTACGGCATGAATGCAGAGGGTCAAAACAGCCCATGGCATATTAAATAAGCCATTAGCCAGTTTTTAAAATTAAACAGGGCAGCCCGGGTGGCTCAGCGGTTTAGCGCCGCCTTCGGCCCAGGGCGTGACCCTGGAGACCCAGGATCGAGTCCCACGTCGGGCTCCCTGCATGGAGCCTGCTTCTCCCTCTGCCTGTGTCTCTGCCTCTCTTTCTGTGTCTCTCATGAATAAATAAATTAAATAAATAAATAAACAAACAAACAAATAAATAAATAAAACAGATAAATCCCCCCCACACACACACACACATAAAGAGGTTCTGGAGGAGAACTTATGAAGCTTTCGAGGACTATCATGCCCACAGTCCCTTCTCAAGAAAGCCACTTCTAGAGATTCCTTCTATAAACAAACTGCTATGCCTCATGCTCTGTGCATTGAATGAAAGCAACATCACCACATTGGCCTTAGCTGATGAGAACAGACACCCATTAGTCATGGCAAGGCCCAAGGTAAAACTGACCGTGTTGTATATAATAACAAGGGAGGCCACCAGGTTCTGAGGCCACTTGGCATACTGCTCTATGCCTTTCAGGAGAGCTCCCAATTAGACAGTAACAAAGTGACCTAGTTAGATTCCGCTATTAGGAAGAGGAAATATTAGGTGGACAAGGAGCTGGTGTTGTTCCAGATGAGGTAAACAGCTGAGCCAGGCCTCCATGAGGCTCCTGGATATCCCAGGCTTAGGGGGTAGTCCCGAGTCTTAGGAGGCTTAAAATGCATAACTATTCCCTCTGGACAGCTTCCTCTTTGCACTGAATTAAATGTTCCCTCAAAAAATGTTATTTTTGAAACTTAATACATGGAACACTTCTGACATTTTATACTTGAAGCTGCCCTTTGCAGAACTTGTAGGTTAAGCTAAAGAACTTCCCAACGCTTATTTGCAAACACCAAATATCTTAATCGTTAGAACCCACTATTTACTTGAGTCTAAGTTCTGTTTTCTTCACTTATTCATCATCTACCAAGGACATTTTGCAAAGATTTTTGCAAAGAGGACGCTCCTTTCCCCAGTCAGGAATTGTGTTGTCTTTTTCCCCCCTCACATTAATATTTCTCTTCCTTAGCACATCGCTTCTTAACACTAGAACTAATCTTATTTTATCGATGTGCCAAACTTGTTTACTCATTAAACACCAGAGTTGGAGTTGCTAGGGAGCTGTTTATAGGCTAGCCCCTGGCACTGCCACCTTCTTTCAAGAGCACCAGGATTCTTTTCATAGAACTTAATTTTCAGAGACACTTTGAAAACATGGAAGAATTTAAAACTGAGATATAAAGTGACATCTCCAAACCTTGTTATTTAAAAATCTGAAAATGGTGGTGTGCCTGGCTGGCTCAGTCGGTAGAGCATGAGACTCTTGATCTCGGGGGTTGTGAGTTCGAGCTCCACATTGGGTATAGAGATTACTTAAAAAATAAAGTTAAGGGATCCCTGGGTGGCGCAGCGGTTTGGCGCCTGCCTTTGGCCCAGGGCGCGATCCTGGAGACCCGGGATCGAGTCCCATGTCGGGCTCCCGGTGCATGGAGCCTGCTTCTCCCTCTGCCTGTGTCTCTGCCTCTCTCTCTCTCTCACTGTGTGCCTATCATAAATAAAAAAAAAAATTTTAAAAAAAAATAAATAAAGTTAAAAAATTAAATGAAGGGAAGCCCGGGTGGCTCAGGGGTTTAGTGCCGACTTCAGCCCAGGGCCTGATCCTGGAGACCCAGGATTGAGTCCCAGGCTCCCTGCATGGAACCTGCTTCTCCCTCTGCCTGTCTCTGCCTCTCTCTCTCTCTCTCATTCTCTCTGTGTCTCTCATGAATAAAAAAAATCTTTTAAAAAATTAAAAAGTAAAAATCTGAAAATATTCATGGTTTTCACTCAAGTGCATTAAATAAAATCTTAAAATGTGCCTCAGAAAATGAAGGTACCGATTATTGAGTGCTTACTATATACCAAGTATGATGTTAAATCCTTCACCATCTCTTGTTTAATCTCCACAGTACTGCTTTGAGGTAGATTTTATTATTTTATACAGATGTTGAAGTGGAAGGAGAAAAATGAGGATCTAATATGTGCCACGGTGCTTTTCTTACTAGTAGGAAACATCAGGAGCTGAGAATGGAAAGCCCTGCTTTTGAGTCCCGGTCTGCTTCTTACCTTGTGTCCTTGGGCATGTCACTTGTCTTCAACTATCTCACCTCAGCTTCCAGTTCCTCATCTGTTTGTTAGTGATTAATAATTCCTGATTATCATTAATCATTATGATTATTCTTACTTGAAGGGAGTCCTAACTTAACAGAACAAGCTCACCATCTATCATTTCACTATTATAGTTTTGATCAGTGTGTCTTAAAGATTGAAAGGCAAATTTGGGGAATGCCTGGGTGGCTCAGCGGTTGGGCATCTGCCTTTGGCCCAGGGCGTGATCCCGGGGTTCTGGGATTGAGCCCCGCATCGAGCTCCCTGGGAGGAGCCTGCTTCTCCCTCTCCTGTGTCTCTGCCTTCTCTCTGTGTCTCTCATGAATAAATAAATTAAAATCATCATTTAAAAAAAATTGAAAGGCAAATTTGGGACAACATGGATGGATCTAGAGTGTATTATGCTAAGTGAACTAAGTCAGACTGAAAAAGACAAATAGCATATTATGTCACTTATTGGTGGAATCCAAACAAACAAATGGCAGAATCAGACCTATAGAAAATAAACGGGTTGCGGGAGAAGAAGGGGGAGAGGGGCAAAATGGGTGTGCAGAGGAGTGGGAGATACAGGCTTTCAGTAAGGGAATGAATAGGACATGGAAATTAAAGGCACAGCATAAGGAATATAGTCAATGATACTGTAAGAGCATTGTATGGTGACAGATGGTAGCTATACTTGTGGTGAGCAGAGCATTATGTATAAACTTGTCGAATCACTAGGTTGTACATCTGAAACTAACATAACATGGTGTCAACTATCCTTGAAGTTTAAAAAATAATTTGAAAAAGATGGAAAGGTGAAAACCATGGGGAGAGGTCTTAGGTTACTACTTATCAGTTAATGGTTCAAGTATTAACTAATGCTTTAATAAGATTACTTGATAGCTAAGAATAAGAACAGAACATGGGTTGAGCTACCATGGATGGAAAGGTACTAGCGACTGCTGAAGGACCAAGGAAGGCTGGGTGACAAAGTGCCCAAAACAAAGGTTTTACCTCTCTGCTTGGCTCAGAATATGCCTTAGAATTTGGTGTGAAGGCAGGGAGTAATGTTCAGAGTATAACATGCAGTCTGGTCTGGCTGAAGTGTGAATGAAGAAGTGCTGACAGAGGAAAACCAAGAAAGCGAGCCAGGGGGAGGGTACAGGGAAAGCCATAGTCAAGAGTTTGGATTTTATTCCACAGCGAGGAATCTTTGAGAGCTTCTTAACAGCGGACCACAACATGAGACCTCAGCGCTTATAGAATAAGGGAAACGGTGTGGGTAGGGCAGAAGACAGGGGCTCCAGATGTGGTGGGGAGGTCCTTACAATGATCCAGCCATGAGCTCCTGGAGCCCCAAACTAGGGTGGTGGCAATAAAAATAGAAGGAAGGATGCAATACTGCAGGAAGTATGGATGCCAACTGGATTGGGGGGATTGCTGAGAAGACACCCACACCACAGACACCTAGGGATGCTGGGCACTGATGAAAGATCCAAGAATTTCTATTCTCCTTCCTCTCTATTCTCTACCCAATCAGAAATGCCGTAACTTGACATCAGTTGGCAAGTTATTGAGTGCCTACATGTGCAAAATGAATGGAAGAGTCATCTTGGCCTACGGAAAACCACAGACAGAAATAAACCTGGCAGAGAGAAGGTGAGGCTAGCACAGGTTCTGGTCCTTTCCAAATCTGTGGGCACTAGTCTAAACCTCTAAGAATGTCCTTCCTTGGGAAAGGCAGCCAAGATCACTGATAACCAGGAGATAACTGGAATCCGGCCTCAGTTCTGCAACTGACGGGGTGCCTCCCTCGATCATTTATTTCTTATTTCAGAGCAGGTATTTCCGAGATCCCCTGAACAGACTCCAGAGCTGCAATTTCCGCTCTCTCTCCTCTACCC
Source organism: Canis lupus familiaris (assembly GCF_011100685.1). Lineage (NCBI taxonomy): Eukaryota > Metazoa > Chordata > Mammalia > Carnivora > Canidae > Canis > Canis lupus. Next base: position 15,958,367 of record NC_049230.1, read on the forward strand.
ATCTATTGCCTTTAATACTACTTTATTCAATTAAAAACCTCTCCCCCTCTCGTTTTCTAATCCCGTTCTTTATAAAGCACAGCACTGATTTCAGAGCAGGGGCGATGGCCTCAATATCTGGGTCTGGGCCTGGCCATCAAGGCAAAGCCAATCCGCGGCCTCCTTCAGCGTGTCTTCTCCGCCCGCCGCCATCACCGCTCGGCCTCCCCGACCGCATCCCGTTCCCACGGCAACCGCGGGGCGCCCGCGGCCGGGCTCAGGACCTCGGGGCCGCGGCCCCCGCCCCGCCCCCACGCGCGCGCCCGCGGCCCCCAGCTCCCGCGCGCGCCGGCCGAGGAGGCCGCGTTGCCAAGGGAACGGGAGGACGCCAGGCAGCCGCCCCCACCGCCTCCGCCCCTAGAAAGCCCGGCCGCCGCCGCAGGAAGCTGCCTCCCGGGAGGAGGAGGAAGAGGGCCCGGTAGCGGGAGGGGAGACGAGGCAGGAGGAGGAAGAGGAGCACAGGGACGGCCTCGCGCGATTGATGGGCGGCCCCTCCGCCCTGGAGCAGCCCGCCTGCCCCGCCCCTCGGCCCCCTTCAGCCCTCGCAGGTGGGGGACTGACCCGCCAGGTAACCGCCTGCCCGCCCCAGCCGCGCGCGCCCCCTGCGGCTCCCCGCCCAGGCTGTCCGCCTCCCCTCCCCGGCCGTCCCCGTGTTTTCCTGCCTCAAAGGGACAGATGTGGGGGACCCGGGGAATCACTTGTTTGCACCCTGGCATAACGTCCCCGCAGGCTTCTCGGGTCTGCAAGTCCAGGGTAGGTCTACGGGAACCGCACCGCCCCTCCGGCTTCTGAGAGCGCAACTGTTGCTACGGTCATCGTTGGGAGCCTCGAATTGCTTGTCAAGCCTGTGACATCAACCCCACCCCCAAAAGTTTCCCAGTTACACATGGAGTGTCTCTCTTCTAGGCTTGAAAGTCAGTGTGTGGCCGCCCATCTCTGTCACAGTTTCACAATAAAACGAAGAGTCACTGCCAGCTTTTCTTACAAGACCCTCACACCCCGCACACCTTCATCTCTTAAACCAAATGGGCTGGGAGAGTCCGATTATCTCCACCACCACCCCCATCCATATTAATTCCTCCTCTTTCCTTTCGGCCACAGCATTCTCTCTCAGTAGAGGGGTGTTAGGAATATTGGCCTCAAATCACTCATCTTTGTTGCTTATATTCAAGTCATTTTTATAAGATTTTAAAACTCTTAAGATCTTTTAAAGCTAAGATTTAAAGAAATCCTGTACCTTTGTCCTTACAAATTAATTGTGTAAAAGGAGAAATAAGTGCTGAGCTCCTTCTTCCAAGCACCCAGGTGTTGGGGGTGGTGGTGGTTATAAACCTGATTGTCAGGTATTAATATAGCCATTTAGATTTTGGTCTAAAGGAACCTGCAGCCTACAGAGGGGCTTGAATTACATTTTTCTTTATTGCTGAACCAATAAAATATTCACTTTAATACTTCTAATATGAGGGCATATTAGAAACTTCTAATAATAAAACAGTGAAATAGCTCAATGTTATTAAAAAGAGCTCCCTTTGATTCTTTTGGCAGATGTGGTCATAGAGCAGAAGGACAGGACAGTATATGTGACATTTTAGAGAACCGAAAGAAATATATTCCGCAATCAGATTCTGTTCTCCTTAGTCAGGGAAACTTGGTTTGAATTCATTGCAAACTTACACTAGAGAGGAATACATATGTCACAAAGTTCTTAGAATATTCCTCATTGAAATTTCACAGATATGTAGAATTTCGAGGCCAAGAAGAATCACTCGCTCTTGCTTTCAGCAAAGCAGGACTCCCTTCTCCCTTACCCACATCCCTCCTACTCCCTCCTCTTCTTCTCCCAATTTAATATGGCTTCTTATGTTGATTTTTAAAGCCCAAATCTGGCCCAATATATTGTCACCAGAGACTTAAAACAGAAACGTGCATGACCATGAGTGGATTTTAAATTGAGAAGCAGTTCAAAGGTGAGAAACGGAAGAGAATATACAGAATACTATTTTAGAAACATACGCCTTGCCCACATTTGATTATCACCCCCCCTCCCCCACCTGCCTGTATTTGCTGAGGGAAAATTTTTGGGCTTCAAATGGCTATCTGGTTGAGTAGGCCCACTAAACTGAGATCTGCAAATTAAGCATTATCTCATGAGAATTTATCTCCATACAATTATTTCTGTTTCTGGTTCGTCCTGGTCAGTTTTCAAACCTGCAGTAGAGAATGGGGTTCAAGTGGTACTTCAGAAAGCTAAAGAGTGTTTACCTAAACTGTGGTGATCTCCTAATAATCTCTTTCCCTGGTGCCTGGAGTATTTGTTTACTCTCACAGAGTATTGATGCATTTAAGTAAAGTACATGTGGTACCATGATGCTTCTAAATACACATTTTATAGTAAAGTACAGTAATAAGAGAGTTTATGGGAGGGTAAAGAGACTTTTGTAGGTAATTTGCAAGTCCTTTATTTGGTAGGTGATTGTGAAGTCAGAGGTAACCTAGTAAGTAGTTAAAGTTGTTATTTCCTACCCAGTTAGACAAAGTTTTTTCAAGCCTCTTGACTTATAATAAGTCTCTTTCAAATAACACAGCATTAAAGCCAGGATATATTAGCTAGTTTTCTATGCTAATTTTGTAACCAAAATGTATCATCCATGTGGACTCTGGAATGTGCCCCGTTAGTGACCATTAACACATTTCTGTTATGAAACCTTATGTTCTCTTCCCGATTAATATTCAGACAGGCTTCTCTCTCCAACAGTAGCAGCAGGGGCTCATCTTTCTGTTGTTTTAACAGCATTGTTTTCCTAAGAGTGGGAACATAACTTCATTCTATGCAGGTACAAATTCATATGAAAAGTTAAAAGTGATTATTTATTTATTAGAGAGAGAATGGGAGAGGAGCAGAGGGAGAGGAGAGAGAGAATCTCAAGCAGGCTCCACACCCAGCACAGAGCCCTACACCGGGCTTGATCTCAAGACCCTGAGATCATGACCTGAGCTGAAATCAAGAGTTGGATGCTTAAGTGACTGAGCCCCAAAAGTGATCTTCTAAAGTATAGTTCCCTAAATGACTATTAAAGATACTCAGAGGCAAAATTTAGGTTTTGTGTGTAGTCTGTGGAACTATCTGTTGGATTGTAGTTTTGATTTGGACTCTCAAAGACCAACTCTCTATACTTCAGAGACAGTAACTCCAGAGGAAGCAGCACAAGTTTCTAAATGATATTGCTCAGGGCCTGGTGATAAATCTGGTGAGATTTCACAATGACCAGTCCAGACACTGAGTCACCATGAATCAGGGGCAATCTGATTTTGCAAATATCTATACGACTGAAAAAAATGGGGAGGGAGAGGAAAGCTTCAGAACACAAACACCTGAGGGTAGGGATGTTGTCTATCTTATCCTGCTGTTTCTCCAGAGTCTAGAGCAGCACCTGTCACATGGTAGTCACTAAATAATGTGTATCAGAAAGAAGAACAAAGCTGGAGGCATCATTCTTCCTGATTTCAAAACAATATTACAAAGCTGTAGTAATAAAATCATATGACTTGGGGATAAAAGCAGACACAGATATCAATGGAACAGAATAGAGAGCCTTGGAAAATTCTTGCATATGTCGTCAATTAATTTATGACAAAGGAGCCAAGAATTTACAACGGGGACAGGATAGTCTCTTCAATAAATGGTGCAGGGAAAACTGGACAGGCACATGGAAAATAAGGAAACTAGACCATATTACATTATAACCAAAAAATCAACTAAGAATGGAAAATGGATTAGAGACTTGAACATAAGACCTGAAACCATAATGCTCATAGGTGGTAAGTGCCTTGACCTTTGTCTTGGCCATGATTTTTTTGATTTGATATCAAAAGCATCAAAGACAACAAAAGCAGGGTGCCTGCCTGGCTCAGTTGGAAGAGCATGTAACTCTTGATCTCAGGATCATGAATATGAGCCCCATGTTGGGTGCAGAGATTATATAAATATATAAACTTAAAAAAATAAAAGGCAACAAAGCAAAAACCAACAAGTGGGACTACACCAAATCAAAAAGCTTCTGCACAGCGGTTGAGCCTCTGCCTTTGGCTCGGCATGATCCTGGAGTTCCGGGATCGAGTCCCATATTGGACTCCTTGCATGGAGACTACTTCTCCTGCCTCTGCCTCTCTCTCTGCTTCTCTCTGTGTCTCTCATGAATAAGTAAATGAAATCTTAAAAAAAAAAAAAAAAAGGCTTCTGCACAGCAGAGGAAACCATCATCAAAATGCAAAGGCAATCTACTGAATAAGAAAAAATGTTTGAAAATCATGTATGTGATAATAGGTTAATATCCAAAATATATTACAAATGCATACAACTCGATAGCAAAAAGCCCCCAAAATCCAATTTAAAAATGAGCAGAAGAGCCTGTGTCTCTGCCTCATTCTCTCTCTCTCTCTGTGACTATCACAAATAAATAAAATAAATAAATAAATAAATAAAAATAAAAATAAAAATAAAAATGAGCAGAAGATTTGAATAGACTTCTTTTCCAAAAAAGACATACATATGGCTAACAGGTACATGAAAAGGTCCTCAACATCACTCATCATGAGGGAATGTGTATCACCCTTACTGACAATAAGATATCACCTCAACCCTTGTTAGAATGGCTTGTATCTAAAATGTAAGAATTAAGTGTTGGTCAGGATGTGGAGAAAAGGGAATCCCTGTGCACTGTTGATGGGAATGTAAATTGCTGCAGTCACTATGGAAAACAGTATGGAGGTTCCTCAAAAAATTAAAAATAGAACCACTCTATGATCCAGCAATTCCACCTCTGGGTATTTATCCAAAACACGAACTCATGGCAGCATTATTTATAATAATAGCTGAGACATGGAGGCAAATTCGATGTCTATTGATGGATGAAAATGTGAGATCTATATATGTATATTTATGTCAGAGAAAGAAATAATTTATGATCTCATACATATGTGGATCTAAAAGCAAAACAAAATACATAGATACAGAGAATATTCAGAGAACTGGCAGTTGCCAGAAGTGGGGGTGGAGGGTGGGAGGGACACCATGGGTGAAGGGAGTCAAAAAAGCATAAACTTCCAGCTATAAAATAAGTACTGAGGATGTAATGTACAGTATGGTGACTACAACTAATAATACTGCATATTTGAGGGCCGCCCTGGCTGGCTCAGTCAGAAGAGCACTGAGTCTTGAACTTGAGCCAGGGAGGGGGTCATGAATTTGAGCCCCACGTTGGGTGCAGAGATTAATAAATAAAATAAAGAAACTTAAAAAAAAAACATACTGTATATTTGAAAGCTAAGAGAATAGATCTTAAAAGTTCTCATCACAAGAGGAAAAAAATTTAACTCCCTGTGGGTGATGGATGTTAATTAGACTTATTGTGATCATTTTGCAATACATACAAATATTGAATCATTATGTTGTACACATGAAGCGGAACGTCATGTGATATGTCAATTAAAAAAAAAAATACGTGTAGAAATCACTGAAAGTGCTTCGCTGGCCAAAAAAGCAGGCTGTGTAAGACCTCAGGTGACCCTACTGAGGAGGTCCAGCAGACGCCTCATGAACCGCGCCGTTTAATAACTGTGTGACTTGAAATATTTTGGTCATAAATTTAGGCCACCCCAATCAGAGCCAAAGCTCTTGAAAGCATTGTCTCTACTTCTTACCTCTCATTTGCGCAATTCACTGCAATCTGTCTTCAGTGCTCTCACCAAGGTTATAAATAACCTGCTCATTGCAGCACGCTCCTCCCGGCATCTATGAAACCGCACCCACCTGGTTTTCCTCCTGCCTCTCTGGCGGCTTTGCAGTTTCTCTTCCGCCCCACGTTTAGGTTGGAGTGTTCCTCAGCTTCCCACCCCGGGTTCTCCTCCTCTTTCCACTTGTCACTGAATGCTAGGGGTGCCCAAATCTTTACTTCTCTAGCCAGCTCCAGAGCCCCGTGTCTAACTGGTGGCTTGACACCCCCATTTGCTGCACCCCCACCACCTCAGACTCGGCATGGCTTTCTCACAGAGAGAAATATCTCCAGAATTGTCTAAGGGTTACGTTGGCGGAGACCAGGCACCAGAGCCCAGTGAGCTGCTCCAGTCAGGAACCTGGCCGGCTTCCCCCACATTCCTTCTCCTGTGCTGTCCATAGTCATCAAGCCCTGATGGTCTTCTCCCCTGAGTAGCCCTCAAATCCATCGTGGTGAGAGTGTGGGAGGCCCTGGTGTGTGTGAGACTCTCTGGGTTCCAATCCCAGCTTTTCCATTTACCAGCTCTGTAACCTTAAGCAAGTTACTCCTGGTGCCCCAGTTTCCTTATTAGCACAATGGAAATAAGAGTGCTTGCCTCAAGCATGGGCCTGAAGATCAAATGAGTTAATGTGTGTAAATGTTGAGAAGAGTGCCCAGCACTTCAGGAGGCTCAGTAAATAGTAGCTCTGAGATCCTCCTCCTCCCCTTCTTTTTCTCCTCCACCCCCCCCTCCACTGTTGCTACCAAGAGTTGTCACTGTCTTATCTGGATTATGGTAATATATTCCCAATGTCTTTCTTTTTTTTTTTAATTTTTATTTATTTATGACAGTCAGAGAGAGAGAGAGAGGCAGAGACACAGGCAGAGGGAGAAGCAGGCTCCATGCACTGGGAGCCCGACATGGGATTCGATCCTGGGTCTTCAGGATCACTCCCTGGGCTAAAGGCAGGCACTAAACCACTGTGCCACCCAGGGATCCCTCCCAATGTCTTTCTACTTATTTTTATTCTACCCCCACATTCATTCTCTACACTAGAGCTGGAGGGTCCCTTGAAAATGCAACTCTAGGGGCACCTGGCTGGCTCAATGGGGAGAGCAGTGTGTGACTCTTGACCTTGGGGTTGTGAGCTGGAGCCCCATGTTGGGTGTGGAGATTACTCACAAATAAAATCTTTTAAAAAATAAAATGAAATGCAAATCTAAGCATTTACTCCCCGGGTTGGAACCTTCCGGTAGCAGTTATATGGTCTTCCAATCATAAGCTTCCAGGCTCCAAGTGAACTGGCCCCTGTCTACCCGACAGCCTTCTCTTGCTGTTTTACCCTCTCTCTGTCAACTGTGCTGGCTGTCCTGGTCCTCAGCCACACCTGCCCCTTGTTGCCCCGAAGCTCCTGCACCTGCTGTCCTTTCTGAGACACTCTCCATCCCACTTCTTGCCTGGCTCCTTAGCAAGCCCAGTGTCGTTTCCTAAGGAAAACCTTGTCCCCCTAGACTGTGTCATGCCCTCCCATAATAACCATCTCTCAAAGAAGCCCATGTTTCCACTCCATAGCACTTATCACAATTAGGATTCTCTTGTCCATGCTCAAACAGTTGGGATTTGAACCCAGAGAGTCTCACACCAGGGCCCACACTCTCACCACGATGAATTAGAGGGCTACTCAAGGGGAGAAGATCATCAGGGCTGGGGATTCTGAGGATGGTGTGGGAGAGGCGAATGTGGGGGGAAGCCAGCCAGGTTCTGGGGCTTGATCAGCTCTCTGGGCAGGGTGAACATTCCCCTCAGACAATTCTGGTGGAGTTTGAAGGGGCTGAGGTGCAGGGATGTCCACTGTCAGCCCTCCCCACCCCACCCCCTGCTGTAAGCAACACAAAAGCAGGGGTGCATTCCTCCTGCCAACTGCTATATCCCAGCACCCAGCAGAGCACTTCAGTTGGAATGGAGACCCAACGACTGTTGAATAAGTGGATTTAAGTGACCAGGGGCTCATAGTCATTGCTAATCTAGCTTGGTTCTTGGGTTTTCCTTTTTGCCAAGTCACAGAACTGCTTCTGCATCAGGCATCTGTCAATCTACCCCCCTATGAATAACCAGGACGGGGTCCCTGGAGCCAGCTGACAAGTGCAGCTGCATTATTTATGCCCAGAACAGGAGGGCTGTGAGGGCATCCACACCTGTACAAAGGGTCTTTGCTTTCTGAAAGGGGCATCCGTGCCTTTCAAACAATGGAAAGTAGATTAATAAGAGAATAAAAGCAATTATACTAAGACGAATCCAAATACGCAGGGCAACAAAGGATTATGTCACAGCACATTTATTATCTTTTATATGCAGGTTGGGGATTAAGAATCATGTTGCATGAAGCAAAGGAGAGGCAGAAGTTCGTGAGTAAGGTTCAGTATCTGCGGGACATGCAGCATAAGGTGGACTCTGAATATCAGGTAACTGCAAAAAACTGGAATTGTCTTCCACCTCCGCTTACAGTATTATGAGAGAATTCAGGATACAGTATCAGCAAAGGATAAGCAGTAATCACTTTCTAAAATCCAAAACCCATCACTTCCTAGATGTGTGACCAAGAGGTAAAGCCACTTTACCTCTCTGGGCTTCCTCATCTTTACAATAGGATTAATAACAGTACCTGTCTTGGGGCGCTTGGGTGGCTCAGTCAGTTAAGCATCTGACTCTTGATATCAGCTCAGGTCATAATCTCAGGGTTGTGAGATCGAGCCCTGCATTAGGGCTCTGTGCTGGGCATGGAGTCTACCTGGGATTCTCTCTCTCCCTATCCCTTTGCCCTTCCCACCCTCTCTAAAAATAATAATTAATAATAATAATAATAGTACCCACTTCATAATATTGTCACAAAAAATAACTTAAAAATTACTTAAAAAGTAGTAAGCACAGAGCTTGGCACACAAATCTTGTCAATGAATGACATTAAGTCTTAAAAATTTGATAAACCATATATCCAGAAAAAAAACATTAAAGAGTTAATGGGGTCAACCTAGTATTTATAAAATAATATGCCTTTCCACTGCCACCTCACCAGAAGAAAGGTGGTTAACACATTCTCCAATAAGCTAACTATTCGTCACCTTAGTTACAGTGTTTACGTGCAAAAACAAAACAGACAAGGAGCCTGAGGAGTCATGATGTAATTACCCAGAGCTGGCATAGGACAACCTTGCCAGACTGGGCGTGAGATTCTGGGAGCAGTCAGAAAGCGTCGCTCAGTCTGCGGGCCAGAGGTCAACCCTTGCCAATCAAGGAGGCATGTCCTCAGCTTCAGCTGCGGATTGAAAAGTATTCCTTCCCCAAGGAAAACACAGAACTGTCATCAGATTTTTCTCCTTCTTAGCAATTTCAAATATAACCAAACCTCCTGGGTCACCAAGGAAACCATACCTATCTCAGTAACCTGATTTCACCTGTATAACACAGCTTAGCTTTGGAGCTGGAAACAGAGTCAGCAATTTCCTCCCACAACTTGCCAACCCACATACAAGACTGTTAAATTGAGGGAATTTCTGTAAAATGAATAAGTGCGTAAACATCTGAACTGGTCACATTGGGAATCCATCTGCTTTTCACCAAGATGCCTCTGCCGCCTGACGCTCCTTTGGAAATACTTGTTTGAAATTGTCTCCAGAACAGACACATAAGAAAATCAATCTTATTATTTGATGGTCTCTGCTGAAGAAAATCACACAACTGTGTGGCCTGAAGTCACAGGCTTTATTTTTCTAATTTCACTGGACTTTCAACACTGTCCTTATTAATAAGGATACTTTCAACACTATCTTTATAAATAACAATACTTATCACGTGCCTACGATGTCCTAAATGAAGTCCCTTTTCTCCCAGAGTTCTTTTTCTGGGATTGAGAAACAATACACACAAGTAAATAATATGTAACATAGTTTCAATTACTGATAAATACAAGGAGGCAAATAAACAGAGGTAATGGGCAGGGGATGATGCTCCTTTACACAGGCAGGGAAGCCTCTTTCGGGAAGTAACATTTGGTTGGGGAGGTAAAAGATGGGAAAGAGCTGGCCAGAGCATCCTGAGCAGAAGGAAAGCAAGTGCAAAGGCCTTGAGGCAAGAACTAACTTGGAGCCCTAGAAAAAAACAAAAGAAGGCCAGAGGGGCTGAAACACACTGATCAAGGGAGAATGTGGTGTATGATAAGGTAGGGGAGGTAAATGTGTGGAATCTCTCAGGACAAAGCTTAGTGTTTGGAGTTTGTTCTTATCTCAGGGAGAATAATGGATAATTTGAAGCAGGGAGTGGCATGATGTGATTTACAGCGTTTAAAGATCCCTCTTGCTGCCTATGGGGAAAAGACCGAAAGGGGCTAGAGAGGCAGCAGAAAAGCTTAGTAAGGAAACTCTGATGTAAATTTAGGAGAGAAATTATGGTGGCTTGGACCCAGGCGGTAGGAGTGGAGGGTGGTGAGTAGTGGCCCAACCCAGGAAACAGAAGCAGAACTGACATCACGCTGAATTATGGAGAGGCGGAGTGAGGGAGAGAAAGGAGCGAAGGTTGACTCACATGAACGTGTTTACTTGTCCATCAACTCCCTCTGTTATCATCAGTTTTAAAGTTTCCTACTTTTTTCAGACCTGTAGTCCCCATACTCTCAACAAAGAACTTCCCTTCCTGTTTTACACACACAGGAAACAAAGCAAAGGACCCAAGGCCATCAGGTGGGAAGCCTCACCACCCCTCCCCCATTCCCAGGCTACACACCTATCCCTCCCTCAGGTCCTCAGGGTGAAGCCACTATCTCCTGGCCTGAGCTCTGGGCCCACACCCCGCTGTACCCAGCCCCTCTCCATCCAGGGACTTTTTGTCTGTATCTTTGACATTTCCTTCCTTCTAATTGGCTCAGCCTGCAAACATGCTCAAGCCCCGCCTATACTGAGAACAAAAGAACAAAGCTGCAGGACACGCGGTCCTTCTCTAGCCACAGCCCTGGCACTGTCCCCAAGATATCCCCAAACTGCTACATTTCTATCTCCACTCCTCCTCCCCCCCTTCATTCCTAATCCAATGCAGCCTGTCACCTCCCCTCCCCTGAAGCTGTTCTCACTAAGGTCAGAGGCCAAATTCAAGTGACAACTTTTTAGTCTGTCTTCTGAAGCTTCATTTACATTTGACACTATTACTCCTTCCTTCTCAAAATACTACTTCTTTGGCTTTCTGACTTCACACTTTGCTGATTTTCCTTCTGTTTGTCTCCCATTCTTCTCCATACCCTACAAATGTTAACACACCGCCCCCCATCCTACCCTGCCACCGGTTTTCATCAGCCCAGTTTCCCTCTAACTCACAAGGGTCTCTGTGACCCATCTCCTCCCACCCGTGGTCCTGAGTTTCCCCAGAGTGTCTCGATCACGTGCACACCTGTTTGTCGGACATTTCCATCTGGATGTCACAGAGGCACCTCAGCAGGTCCACCCTCTGCTGCCCTCCTCTGTATGTAAGCCTTCCCCAACTCCTTTCTCTCCCTCACCATCCACATCCTACCTGTAACCAAATCCTGCCACCATTACCTAAAAGTCCATGAACTGTGCCTGCCTTTTCATCCCACTGCGACCACTCTGGTTTCCATCTCCACAGTTTCTCTCCAAGATTATTACCATGTCCCTATTATCAGTCCCCTTGCCTCCAACCTTGGCATCTTTCAGATTGCTTTTTTTGAAATCTATCTAAAATGTGAATTTGATGATGCAGTTGGAATGTATGACACCCTTGAGTTGTTTCCCTTCACTTAAAGGCAGGTCCAAGACCTGAGAACCACAGCCAGACCAGCCTAAATCTTCACCACTTCTCTGACCATCTCTTTCCCCCTTCTTTACTCTCTTGACAAGGGAGGTAAAGACCAGTTTTCATTGAGAACTAAATGGAACCTCTGTGCTCCCACCACACCCTTCTTTTAAAAACCACTTTATTGAGGTATAGTTCATATATCATAAAATTCACTTGTTTTAAGTGTAGAATTAATGACTTACAGTAAATTTACCAAATTTGCAGCCATCCCCATCATCCAGCTTTAGAAGATTTCCATCAGTCCATTACCAAAGCGCCCTTTTATCCCTCTTTCACATTGCTTAGGAAATTGTATTGAAATTGTCTTCTGGGTGACTTCCTCTCAATCTGGACCACAGCTTCTTACTCTTCTATGTTGAACCGAATGCCTGTCATTGATGTGAGCCCGCATTACCTAACCTGACCACCAACTCTGTTTATCAGTCTTAGATTCAGCTGACTTGTAACTATTTCTCAAGGTCAAGTCCACCCTCATTGAGCATTTCCAAAACCACTCACCACAAAGTCTGCAAAAAATAAATATGGCTGTCTTTAATATGTTCTGAGTATTGTTGAATTAAATATATAGCAACCCACAGAAACGACTTTGAAGGGAACAGTGGTGAGCTATTTGTATGATTTAGTCTCTCCCCTTGTCTTGTTCCAGAAAGGATTTAAAGTAGGGGTTTAAGAATCAATTGCATGACCTTAATAACCCCTCAATAATTTGGTCCATATATGACCTGTGTGTGTCTAGATAATTTACTAAGGTAGACTTTGTATCAGGTCGATACTGAAACCCTGGGTCAAGGAATCCCAGCCTTCACACAGTGCAGCAACCTTCCTGGATACTAGGGATTCCCCATTTCAGGGTGTACAAATAATGTAAGACCTAATAACTAGATATGACTCCTAAATCATATATATTTGCCATAGATTCCTTCCTGTGCTTTACTCGCCTTTAATGAACTGGCTCAAATTGAAGCCCTTACAAACCTCCTGTGTACACTACTCCTGTTACATCCCAAAATACGCTACGGGTTGGTGCATACCAAATTAGCAGTGCCTTTACAGGTCTGTGTGCTGGCAAGAGGAGAGGTGGCTTAAACCCACCCTGAGTTATTTTGATGCTGCTCCTTTCAGTGGTTGGGTGGGACCCTTTTGAAAAAACAAGAGGAAATAAACATCTATTTGGCATATTACATGCTATTTCAGAATCTGGTAGCTAGTACATAATTACATGCCATCTCAGGATTTGGCTCTATTTCTTCAAGGGTGTTCATGCTGCGAAGATTTTTTTTTCCTTCCTTGTTTTGGTCAACCGTGTTTATGTAACTTGAGGCAGAATTTAGCCATTAATGTCTACTGAAAGCTGGAGAGAAAGCTTACACTTGGCATTTCAGAATGATATTCTGTAATCTATCAAATGTGTTCGGATGGGTTTCATTTCCTGTCATTTACTCATCTCGATCTTTCAAGTACCGAGCAAACAACTGAACGTGACGCTATAAACTTGTTCAAAGACATGATAGGAGACTATGCCCAGTGGCGGAGGATGGCAGATTGAGGGAGTAGAGAAAATTCAGCTTCCCCTGCCGCAGGAGCCAGAGGGGAGGGTTCTCTGCCCTGCTCACCTCTGACGTATGTGCTTCTGTAATAGAACAGGAAAAGAAACTCATTTGAGGAGAATATCATGTCAGATGGTTTTTACGCCTCTGATTTCTTACCTCCTCCAAACTTATGAACTTGAAGAATGCCACCAATGATCATCCAATCCCCAGACTCGGGGTTATGCACGTTTGAATTTAAGAACAGCAGCAAAGTACCAACCGAAGCAGTGGCAACTCACACTTCTCTCCATGCTTGGGGACTTGGAGCAACAATAACCTCAGCAGAGGCCACCGCACTGGAGAGGTAGAGACGGTCATGGCCATGGGACTGTGAGGCTGGAAAGCATTCCTGTGGCCCTTGGCTTCCTAAGGCACCAGGAGGCTGGAGGAGGACCAGAAGGCGGGACTGGTAGTTGAATACACAGAAGAAACTGAGCCCCCCCTCCCACAATCATCCCCCTCCGCTCCCCCCACCCCCCGCTACCTCCCCCCTCCCACTCAGAAAGCTGTAACACTGAAGAAAAAGTGGTGGTTTTCGAGGCACCCCAACTGACCCTGAGCAGGATCTCCTCAGTTGTCTGGTGGGGTGGAGGGAAACTGCAGGCCTAGGAAACAAACCTCTGCCTCCAGGGCACAAAAACCAGGGATGAAACTTCAGGCCTGGACAGAAAGAGTCTTTCTTCTTCCCTGATCAGAGTCACATGATTTGGCAAAGGCTGGCTTTAGAAAGAGACGTAGACCAAGCAATGGGATCAGAAACAACAATTAAAGCCTAATAATGATAATGATGATGATGACGCTGATGACGGTGGTGATGAGTGCCTTTCCCTGAACCTGGCCAGGAGCCGGTCACCCTGCTGAGCATCCTGCCAACAGGGCCTCCAGACTCTGGCTGGCTGGCGGCACAGGGCATCTCCCTCTTAGAGATGAGGGAAGCAAGAACCAATGGAGTTAGTTAGCCTGCCTGCCCAAGGTCACGTTGCGAGAAAGTGGCAGAGCTGGGGTTTGTCATGTTTACCCGTACTGAGTTACAGTGAGTCACAAGACCCACGTTATCCCCCACAGGCATATATGCACATTCTGTGTTCTGCCCCCACTCCAGTAGCTTGTGCTCTGGGGAGGCAGCCTCACTGGGCCATCCAGAGGGTTGGGCTGGGGCGGGGGCCCTAGGGGCTGGTGGCAGAGGAGGAGTGAAGGAGAAAGCCCACCTCCACCCAGCTCAAGGAGGAAATAAGGGGTTACCTGAAGCCTTCGATTTTAAGACTGTCCTCAGCCAGTTCTCTCACATGAAGAGAAACTTATTTATAGCAATTTAGCTCCAGACGTGTGGAATTGAAAGGGGAATATTTTTAAAGTTCCAGAGGAAGGGGAGCTCCGGGATATCATGAGTTACAAATCAGTTCCTCCTCCTCACCCTATGGATTTCACACTCTGCTCTGTCACTCCAGGACCCCCAAAGTAGAACCGACACCAGCATCAAAAATAGAAAAAAAAAAATCATTCACATTTACAAACAACCAGAAAACTAGCCCCTAGGACAGTTACTTACGGTTGGGTTCTTGCTATTTCTGGGACTGGAAGTCTGGACTTGCTTCTGTCCCTGTGTTCCTTCAACTCGGCAAAGCTATAACTTCAAGAGGACTAATGTTTGATTTACACAGAGAGGTTGTTTGGCTGTATTAAGATAAAAATTACCTACCCTGACACTCGTTTGTTCTCCGGCTCCTCTATGAGAAGAGGCATAAGGAACCAGAGGGGAAAAATTTTTTTCGACATTGCAAACCATTCTACTCCTCCTCCCCTTTTGGTAAAGAAATATTTAAGTTGCATGCATTCTTGGAGAGAATTTTCAAAAAACACTCAACCCACAAGAATTCTGTTCATCCCACAAAATCTGCCTTGGTCTTGCGTGCATTTGCTAACACTGTCCTCCACTTTTAGCCTATCAGCATTTGCTTCTTGTGCCTTTAATCCCAGTCGGTTAGGATAACACAGACATCTGCCGCTTCAGGAAACAGCACTCTGAGCCAGAGCTCCTCCCAAACGGGCTCTGATCTGAAGTCATTGGAAAAGAAGAGGCCCATCTTTACTTGAATGTCATTCAACTCTCTGCTAACTCTCTTCGAGTTTACCTTGGTTTATTACTCCGTGTTTGTTTAACTTACTTATCACAGTTACTGTCCAGTATTTTGGGAGGGTTTCTTGCTCAAATTATTTATTAAAACAAACACTGCCGGGGCACCTGGGTAGCTCAGTTGGTTGAGTGTCCGACTCTTGATTTCAGCTCAGGTCATGATCTCAGTGTCTTGGAATCGAGCCCCCTGTTTGCTCCGTGCTCAATGAGGAGTCAGCTTGAGTCAGCTCAATGAGGAGTCAGCCCCTTACCACGCTCTCTAAATTAATTAATTTGAAAAAAAAAAAAAAAGGCCACTGCCCAGGATTTATTAAAATGGCTTGCCATCTATATTAGCATAGTTTTTGAAAATAAGATTAACGGCGGGGGGAGGGGGGGGGCCTGGGTGACTCAGTCATTAAGTGTCTACCCTTGCCCAGGTCATTGATCCTGGAATCCTGGGATCGAGCCCCACATCAGGATCCCAGTTTACCTGGGAGCCTGCTTCTCCCTCTCCCTCTGCAGCTCCCCTTGCTTGTGTGCGCTGTCAAATAAGTAAATAAAATCTTTAAAAAAATAAAATAAGATTAACAGTGAGACAGGAAAATAAGGGAGGGGGGCAACCATTTTGGAGTGCTCTCCCTTTCCAAAGAAGGCAGAGTGGAATGGTACACTTTTTTCTCCAGGATTCCACTTGCCGCAGGTACCACCTGGCCACAAAGCATGAGCCCTGTGGCCAGTGCCTCACCAGCAATTCACTTGTGAAGCACAGTGTAACCAAACCGCTGTTCCCAATTCCAAGTGGTTAATGTTTTGTTAATATCAGGTCATTTCTATTTTTAACCATGTAGCATAATATTAGGCTTTCCCAGAGGCGTGAAATTCTGGCAAGTCCTTCCACATCAAGGAAGGAGATGCATTTTCTAACAAAGGGGGAAAATGCGGAAGGAATCTTTCCTTTCTCAACCCAGCCAGGAAGGGGAGATGTCAGGCCCTGTTTAGAAACAGTATTGTTGGTCTTTACACTGCGTTTCTTTATCATGACAGCGAATAATTTGGCTCTAGCAGCACAAAGGTGAATTCGGGCACTGAATCTATAGAAATTCTCCAAGAAGTTTTACTATTTTAAACTATTTAAAATACCAGTTGACACCTCCAATAGCACATGATGTCCTTGGGGTGGTTTTTTTTTTTGGTCCTGATTCTGGAAGAAAAAAATATTGGTGATAGATTTTCTCTTAATTTTGTTTTTTTTAAATGGAAATTTTTTTTGTCAGTTATTTTAATTTTTTTATTTTGCATTTGGGGACTGATATTTCCCTCTGAAACAATAATGCAATTCAGCTAGCATTAAATGCTAGATGCTGGGGGATTCAAAAGATAAGAGGTGGTCCTTACCCTGAGGGTTCTCACTGATCAGCAGGAGACACAGGCTCAAAACAAAACAACTAAATACAACAGTAAAAAAAATTTTTTTTTTGCATAATTCAAGCTGTGTATGTATAAAGGAGCAATTAATTTGGCCTGGGGAAGAGGAGCTAGGCAAGGAAAGACTCCACGTGAGCTGGATCTGAGTTGATCTGCAGGATTTGCCATCCTGTGAGCATCCCATGAAAGGCATTCGTGGAAGGAAGCGCACATGCTAAAGCTCTTGTGTGCATGGAGGAAATGTCTTACCCTGTAACCAGGTGTGATCCAAGAAGCCCGTGTAGAGCGGCAGTAGGATGAGGGGAGCTCTGAAGCGCATTAATACAGAAGAGGAAGTTAATATCCTGTATCGTCAGGTACTTCCTGTCCCAAGAAGGCAATTGTTGGGGAAATACTTGTCAAAACACCTCTTGGTTTGTTATTTTAATTTATTAAAGCACTGACTACTATTTTTGACCTAGCATTTTGGGCAGAGGGAAGAGAGAATGATGCCAGGCTGGGCGTCTTCACACTTAGTAAAGGTGTCAGTGAGCCCTTGGAGATGGACCTTATGCATTTCATGTTCCTCATGATAGGAATTAAGCAAAAATTATCAAAGACTAAAGTTACTGTAGACCTAAGCCAAAGAAACATTTGTTTTTATTTTGCAGGCTTGTCTGAGACGACAAGAATACAGAAAAGACCCAAATGAGAAGAAACGAGATCAATTTTGGGGACAAGAGACAAATTTGGAGAGATCCCGGTTTTTAAGTGGGTCATCTTCCAAACAGGTACTTAGAACTCTGGGAGATATCCTGCTGCTGCTGCTGGCGTATGTGTGGTTGAATTGTGAAAAAGCCAACTCAAAAAGGTGTTGGAGAATCCTAAAGGTCAGGGCAGGGAGATGCAGGGGCAAGAGCTCCCATCCTGACTACTGTCTGAGTCGCTCCTCTGCTGTGTGACTGTCCCCTTTCACCCAGTTGGGCCCTGGAATCTTCTTTCCTTATGGGCCTAATGGAGATTGTCTCCAAGGCACCATCTAAATTAGAAATGCTACAGCTCTCTGATTTCAACAGTTGAGGCACTGGGCCTTCTAAAGCACAGCGTAATCTCTCTATACACCTGCATCTATACCTATCTGATCTGTCCATATAACCATAAGATAGATACAGATATAAAGGGGCCCCTGAGTGGCTCAGCGGTTTAGTGCCTGCCTTCGGCCCAGGGCATCATCCTGGAGTCCCAGGAACGAGCCCCACATTGGGTTCCCCCGTATGGAGCCTGCTTCTCCCTCTGCCTGTGTCTCTGCCTCTCTCTCTGTGTCTCTCATGAATAAATAAATAAAATCTTAAAAAAAAAAAGATACAGATATAAAGATATATATATGTGGGGTAGCCCGGGTGGCTCAGTGGTTTAGCACCGCCTTCAGCCCAGGGCGTGATCCTGTAGACCCAGGATCGAGTCCCGCGTCGGGCTCCCTGCATGGAGCCTGCTTCTCCCTCTCCCTCTCCCTCTGCCTGTGTCTCTGCCTCTGTGTGTGTGTGTGTGTGTGTGTGTGTCTCATGAATAAATAAATTTTTAAAAAATAGATATATATGTGTATGGGCTTATAGCCTAACCCAGTGCATTACTTAATCTGGTTTTTAAATAGAGTAAAATGGGGGCACCAGGGTGGCTCAGTTAGTTAAGCACCTGCCTTCAGCTCAGGTGATGATTCCAAAGTCCTAGGATTGAGCCCTGCATCAGGCTCCCTGTTCAATGAGGAGCCTGCTTCTCCCTCTCCTCCCTACTCGTGCTCTTTCTCAGTATCTCTGTTGGTATCTGTCACTCTCTCTCAAATAAATAAAACTTTAAAAAAATCATTAAAAAATAAAGTAAAATGTAAAAACTACATCCTCTAGTAACTAGAAATTGTTCAAATATTTCTGTCTGGATAATAATAAAAATAATAAGATCAACATGATAGTGATATGATAATAGTTGTAGGTAACATAATCTGAGTGCTTACAATGTTCCAGCACTGTGCTAATAAGCGTTTTATCCATACTAGCTTATTTAATTCTCATAAATCTCTATGTATTTACCTCATTTTACAAATGAGAAACTGAGCCTTAGAAAAGATAAGAAATTTGATCCAAGACTTCACAGCCAGTGCGTGGTAGAGTCGGGGTTCCTTTCCAGGCAGTCTAACTGAGGGAGGGTGCCCACTGAACTCTATGATCATATTTCATGTTTAAGATCTTATCTGAGTAAGAATTTTACTTATCCTATGTAAGCACTAAGTACCACAAGCTGCATTCAACACCGTTTGTTAGCATGGTGAATTGATTTAAGATGAGTAATATGCCTTTTATGAATTCTTATTTAATATTTTATGCCTGCAATATACTCTAGAGGATGGACTCTCTCTTTCTGTCAGCAGCGTGGATCTCTAAGATAGATCCTGGATACTTGATATCCATCAAGTTCTCATTGGGATTTCTCCTTTAATCTGGGATGTTCACACCATGGTTATTTAATGTTCAAAGGATACCTTAAAAACATCAATGATTGATGTTTATGGATGCGGATGTATCCCTGGGTGAGATATATACTCCCTATTAAGAAACATAAAATCACATGATAAAATATTCCACCTCAAGTCTGAAAAGAAAAGACTATCTTACAAAACTGGCACCATCGAAAAGAACACATCGCCTGGATTGTTTCCTGTTAGTCAAAGACAAAATACAATGCCTGCTGCTGATTAAACTTAGGGAGTGAGATTAATCTGAAAATCAACACATTTTAGCATGAAGATAAATTCTCACGGTTTTTTTGCACATAGGAACAAAACCCAAGGACAGCCAAAAAAAAAAATATTACGTACGTCAAACAGTAGCATGCAGCAATCTCTCTAGACTGATAAATAAATGGGCAGCTGGGTTCTTCTGTTTTCACACAAAGACTCACGTGGCCATTTTGCACAGCAGTCCTTGCACATTTGGGATATTCTAAGACTTGAAATTTCATGCTCCTCTCCACAAACTTTGTTTGGGGGGACAGGCTGTTGACAGATTTCTGTAGTGTTCTTTATGCTATAAAAATTATTCATTCTTTAAATCATCATTGCAAAACACTTGGACCACATCTAAAAAAGGATACGGTTGCATAGATAAAAGTGATGATGAAATAAGGACAAAAATATGTGGTCGGAGGCATAAAACTGGCAATTTCTAAAGTATAAGAACAGGATTTTTCATGTTTGCACTCTGTCACCGTACCTCAGTCTGCCAGAGAACCCAAAACAACATCACTTACATAATCTCAAATTTTTCCTGGGTAATGCTATCCCAAGGGTCTGGGCCTTGGTTATACAAGTGCCTTCAAGGTCATATCTTCTCTATCAAGAGGAGTGACAAAAATCAGAATTTTCCACAGTGAAATTCACCTCTGTTTTGCTGTCTGTATCACAGATATTCCTTGGGGTGTACCGGAGGATTGTCTCTGGATACAAGAGCACAGGAAGGGCAAGGGAACAAAAATGTTACCAAATGCATCACTCATCAGCCATCTGACTTGTGTGCTTATAATGCTGATCCCCAACCCCCCCCCCCAGCCCCACCACACACAAACACACAGTCTCAGCCCTTCAACTTTTGCTGTGTACAAATGAAGCCAGAGATCCTTATGAGATAAACTAGATCCAGAACTCTTCAGCCCCCAGGATCATGAGTTGGTTTGGAGTGTTCTCCTCCCAGGCTTGGATCCCCACCCAAATTTCTTTGAAAATCTGGTTGTTCTTAAACATTCATAGTCTGGGCCTGCCCTGCTATATTTCAAATCCTGAGGAAATACAGAATTTATCAATCCTCTTTTCATAGGATCCTCAGTGCCAGGGAGGTCCTGGAGCCAGGACTTTCTCCTAGAGGAAGCTATAAGAATGCTGCCACCTCCCAAAGGAGAATCCAGGCCAGATCAGTCCCAATTTCCAGAGCTCAGTGTGTTGGATATGACATCAGGCACTACCCTTGCAAAAGATCATTCATGGATCAGTAAGAAAAGAGCAGGAGAAAGATACAGTTCAATGAGTAGGTGTAAATCTAACCAAAGCCCTCTATAGGTAAACCTTCCCCTAAGTAATTAATTCCCTTCTAGAGACTCCTATGGCTGAAAACTCCAAGGAACGTGTTGCCTCTGATTTGTAAAGGAGAGTTCATTCTGACTGGTGGGTAGTACAGGAGCGGATGGATGGCTTACTCCACGGGAAGTCTTCTACCACAGTCACAACATGAATGTGCCACCACCAAATTTTGATGCTCACATTGCAATTTCTGCCACTTGTTCCTCTCTTGACCCTGTCTCAGATGATCACAATTCTGATTAACCTGGAATTAGTGAGACATTTACCATCAAGTAATGGGTCCAGTATCAAGCTATCATTTCCAGACAACTGCCTAGAGGAGGGCAGATCCCCAAATGCACAGTAAATGCAGTGGCCACTCCATTGTGCACAATGACCTCACCACCACCAGTGGCTTTCACAGCACCTCAAGCAGAGGTTGTATTACATCTAAATCCAAGATAAAGCAATAACCATCAAGCTCGTGTTCTTTAAAGCAGTACCTCCTAAATACATTTAAGTTAGTGGTGTGGCATAGCAGAAAGAACACTTATCATCAAGGGCCATCTCTCTCCCTTATTACAGTGTGAATTCAGACAAGCCACTTCTGAGCACTTCAATTTCCCATCAAGGAGATACTTATTATTAATGCTTATCTTGTGGGATCAATGCAAGAACATGTGAGACTCTTAACGTTTGTACTAACATTAGGTTACATTATAAGCTGCCTTGGTATCTATTTTTATAAATGGTGCTCTAATAGGTACCAGTGGCCGAACAGGTTCTGGGGCTTCCAGAATACCTTCCTTTGCCTCAGCCCAATCCCAGGCCACATTTCTAAATGCTAATGTAATTTTAAGAGGCAACTTAGGTTTAGACCCTTTTCGAAGTTATACACAACCTTGTTAGCTGTTTAATCAGAGTAGAATAAATAAATAGCAGAGTAGAATAAATAAATACCACCTAATCAACTAGGAATTGGATGATTAGTAGATGAAAAAGCAAAGCAGTCTCTCAATATGAGCAGGCAACAGCATCCCTGGGACAGCCGCTGGCCTAGAGGAGCCTGCTATAATTGACAGGGTATTTCGCTTTCCCAAGCCTTCACAGAGAAGAAACAGGAGCTCTGATTTTTCCCAAAGAAAATGATGAAAATGATTAGCCCAGGACTTGTGGGTGGATATGGAGGTATGGCAACCTTCCATGAAGAGGGGCGTCATGAGCTTTTCTCATCTTTCATCCTTGCTGGAAGGGACACTGTTCCAAATACACAAACCTCAAGAACTTAGGACATGTTGTCATGGCATTTGCTTCTTCGTGGGCAAAGAAGGTGGATACCAACCAGTTAAGAGACCAACTCTTAACTCACAGGACCGTTCACTCTGCTAATTAGGAACAGGATTATTGGCCTCTACCATCAGCAATGGGCAAATATTTAGATTCCAGGTCACAAGGACCCAACATTACATTGGAAGGAGGCAGTAAACCTGATACCAGCAGTAGCTGGTTTGTCCCCAGGCCTGGCTCGGTGGGATGTTGACCGGTGAGGTCACCTGAACCTTCCGGAAGGCACGGTAGCCTTAAGTGTGAAGGTGATTACCCAACATAAGCATCTTAATTGTTTTGTTCATGATGATCCAACACTAACTTTGGAGGTTGAAATAAAAAACAAAGCCTCTTTAAGTCACTTGCAGTGGCTTAAAAAGTCAGAATGTCCATCCATACATGAGGGCAGCAAACGTCTAGAACTGTGCTGTCCAGTATGGTGGCCACTAGCCATGTGTGACTACTTACCTTTAACTTTAAATTAATTAAAAGAAAATTTAAAAAAAGAAAATATTAAATTAAGTTACTTAGTCTCACTAGCCACATTTCACATGATCAGTAGCCACATGTGTTCGTGGCTACCATACCGGACCATACAGATGTAGGACATTTCTACCACTGCAGAAAGATCTATGGGACAGGGCTGCTCCAGACTGTGGTCAAGTTCAAAAAACAAAACAAGAGCCCATGGGTGAGGAAGGGGCTTTGTTTCCCAGAAACTGAACCTGCAAAATCCACAACTCCGTGCTTTGCATACAGTAGCTCCTTGCAAATGTTCACTCTCTGATGATGGTGCAGGAGTCCAAAAGGCTGGCTTGATTTGCATTTTGTGTTTTTGGCGACCTGAGTATTTGCATGCCTCCTTTTATTACCTAGGTATTCAGCCTATCTCAGGCAGGCCTGTGAAACCTTCTGCTTCTCCCCTTTCAAACTGCTCTCAGGGAGTTATTCTCCCATTAATCTGTCAATGTCAACCTACCAACACCCTTACTGGTGTCATGAAAGCAGCCAGAGTTTAGCACATGGCATAAGCGTTCCATGACTCACACTTTTAATTTTCCCTAACTTCTGCTTGTCCGTTGTCAGATTCCTTGGGGGTCGGGCCTCCCTTCTTTCTGGCTCCAGGCCCATGTGCGGATGAAGCAGGTCACACACGCACACACTGGTTCTAACTGCCAAAAGGCCCCACCCTGGGAGGCTGTGAGTCATCGTTAGCACCTGGTGTGGTGTTTGTCATAGCCGCCCTCTTGACTGTAGCTCAGATTCTGCACCCTCAAGGTGCACCTGAGTAATAACATAGCTCTGCACACGACATCTCAAGCTCCAAATGTACGTCATGGAGAGGGAATGTGCAGCCCACGGTCTGACAAGTGTAGATCTGTGGGAATTCTCATTTGAGTTCGTTTTCCATTTTAGCTGTTGATCTCTTCACCGTAGCGTGTACCACAAGCACCTCAGACTCAAGATGCTGACTGCATCATCTGTTTCCCTCAAAATGGTTCCTCTTCCTGAATTTATTTCTGCCCAAGTCAGAATTCTAGAAATTCTCTTGGATTCCTTCTCCTGCTCCTTCTCACACGTTGCAGCAATCAGACACCAAAGCCAAACTGTCTTGTCTCCTTTGTTGTGAATCTGACCATTAGCACACTCCTCTGCAGGGCCATCTTTTTCGGCCTGGAAATTGTAGGACTCATTTCCTTGGACTTTTTTTTTTTTTTTAAGATTTTATTTTATTTATTCATGAGAGAGAGAGAGAGGCAGAGACACAGGCAGAGGGAGAAGCAGGCTCCATGAAGAAGGGACTTCTCCCTTCTCCTGGAGCAGGGAGCCCGATGTGGGACTCAATCCAGGGTCTCCAGGATCAGGCCCTGGGCTGAAGGAGGCACTAAACCGCTGAGGCACTAAACTCGGGCTGCCCTCCTCAGACATTTTCTCTTCACCTCACCTCTTCCAGCCAGTCTTCCAGACTGCAGTAGGAGTGATTCCTCTGCAAGCAAATCGGATCATGTCACTCCCCTATTAAAAATTCTTGGGCAGAGCAGTCCAGGTGGCTCAGCGGTTTAGCGCCGCCTTTAGCCCAGGGCCAGATCCTGGAGTCCTGGGATGGAGTCCCACGTCGGGCTCCCTGCATGGAGCCTGCTTCTCCCTCTGCCTGTGTCTCTGCCTCTCTCTCCCTCTCTGTGTGTCTGTCATGAATAAATAAATAAAATCTTTAATAAAAAATAAATAAAAATAAAAATTCTCCGGCAGCCTGGGTGGCTCAGCAGTGTAGCACCACCTTCAGCCCAGGGTGTGATCCTGGAGTCCTGGGATGGAGTCTCATGTCAGGTTCCCTGCATGGAGCCTGCTTCTCCCTCTGCCTATGTCTCTGCTTCTCTATTTCATGAATAAATAAAATATTTAAAAATAAATAAAATAGAATAAAAATTATTTACTGGGAGACACCTAGGTGGCTCAGTGGTTGAGCATCTGCCTTTGGCTCAGGGCATGATCCCGGGGTCCCTGAGGGGAGCCAGCTTCTCTCTCTGCCTTTGTCTCTGCCTCTCTTTCTGTGTCTCTCATGAATGAATAAATAAAATCTTTTAAAAAATTCTTTAGTGGATCCCCATTGTCTTTGGGATTAAGCGCAAACACTTTAGCAAGGTACTTAAATCCCTTGATGGCCTGACCCTCAACTCTGAGGGCACCTCTTCTGTGAAGTTTCTAGAGCTTCTCCTGGGGGTCAGGGGACTTTACTGTTGTTCCTCCTCTGGATTCCCATAACACTCTCTGGGTTCAAGTCCACCTTGGGATACATCTTCTCATCTCCCTACCCCCCCTTAGGCTGGAAGCTACTCAAGAGCAAGTGCTGTTTATTGTCATATTTCCAGAGACCACCACATAATAGGAGCTCAGTGAATGGATGACGGCTGACAGCTACACGAGTGTTTTAGGAATGCACACACATTGAAGTCATAGTTATATAGTCGTAAGAGCCAAAATAGGAAACTTCCCCATGAATGAAAGAAAACAGGAGATGCTGTCACTTGGACTGGAGTGCTCCCTGACCTTGCTTGCAATTCCTGAGAGGCAAGTAGTTTAGTGAGGCTGTCAAGGTGCCATGGCCAGTTTGGGCTTGAAGATGAGTCAGTTACAATCAATCACTTGGAAACCTCCACACTGGTGGTGACCAGAGAGTGACCAGAAGAGAGCATTCTTTCCCAGGCATACCCCTCTGCACATGGACAGATGGCTTCTTCAGAGCCCCGGGTAAGTTCCTTTTGTCACAGATAGGCAAGAACATGAGGACATAAGAAAGTCTGGGTTCAAGCTCTCTGTGGACAAAAGAAACTCAGAATGTCCTATGTTCTACCAGCTAACTCACCAGACTACATGGGATATTTCCTTTATGATTAGATTATAGATTAATTGGAATACCTGGCATGCATGCCCGCCTGTGGGCAAGCCAGGGTGCTGGAGACTTCAACAGCATTAAAGGAGCACACAAATTGCTAACTGTATGCTGGGCAGAGCCAGCAGTGCTTCATTTCTCCTTCATTTCTGTGCTTTGTCTGAGTTCCACTAGGTAATTTAAAAATAGGCCATGGCAGTAAAATGGGGCAACTGTCAGTTCAAATTGCAGTTGCTTCCAGAATGTTGTCCTGCCTTTTTTAACAGATAAGCAAGACAGCCTAAAGTCAGTCCTTCCACTAGGGTGATTTTATCCTGTGGCCGGGTGATCCAAACACCAATTGTTATCCCAGCTCAGTGAAATTGTCAATGCCGAGAATTGGTGGCCTCTGACCCAGAGAGTTCCTTGTGTTAATTGGACTCAGCAGCTCCGAAATTGTATGAGAAAATTATAATAGTTTTTTTTTTCCATTTTATGTAATGCTGTGTATTTCAGTTTACTGTATTTTATTAAAACTCCCTACTTTTAAAAAAATTGCCCTAATTTTTAAAACCAAAAAACTTGTTAAAAGCCAATTAAAATTCCAGCTATCAAAATTTTAAATATTTTCAGTTGCAAGATATTATTTGGGTGCATACCTGCATTAAACATGATTTACAACATACAGCATTTCATCCTAAAGTCTTTGGTATTGCTTTTATATTGCTTTATTCATTAAGGAATTATGAACCGCTTGTGTCCAAGACATGCTAGTAGGTGCTATGGGGATAGGGTACTAAATAAACCATGCCCCAGACCTTGGGTAGATCACAGGGTTGGTGAAATAAGATGTTGCAGAAATGCCCACAGTTCAAGATAGTATCTGATGAGTGTAAGAAAAAGCAAAAAGAACTCTGGAAAGGCTGATAGAGGATGTAGTTGTTCCCCCTGGATCTTAAGGCATGACAGGATCTGGGGAGCTGAGGCATGGCAGCTTTACAGGTGGCAGGAATAGTCAAAGTCAGAGATATGGGCACTCTTGGGCCAGGGTGAGCTGTCCAGTCTTCCTGCAGCTAAGAGCATGTACATCAAATCTCTTTTCAGAGCTCCCTTCCGGGGAGGGGGGAAGGGGGCCCCAGTCATATCCCTCCTGCACCCTTTCCTTAGGATCAGGAGATAGGAGGGTGCCCTTCTCGCTCCTAGTTCTGCTCCCAGACCACTGCTTCCCAGGCTCTGATGGAAACACAGGTGCACTAAGGCTTGGCTGTTTTATTTTGCTATCCACTCTCCCACCCCTCATCATCCCTACTACCTCCTATCTCTTCCACGTTGAAGGCTCTAGCAGTGGCTGGCTCTCTGTTCACTCATCTTCTCATCTGCCGAAATCCTGGATGACTTCAGCACCCTCCTGGATCATCAGGCCACACCCTGGCTTCTCAGTTCTGGATGCATCTTAAGTGTCCCCTCCATTCTACTCTGCTACCACCTCCCCACCCCCCCTACACATCCTGGCCTGCATGTGACATCAACCAGAAGGCCTCCATCTCCAATTTCCACTGATCACACCAGACTTCCAGCTTCCTGCTCATCCATTTTTACAATGACATCTCTTCTACCTCTTGGGAATCTCTGGTCCATTGGCCCTTTGCTCTCTCGTGGGCCCTGACTGACTCTCTCTTCCTAAGCAGTCTAGATTCTGTGCTTAATCTTCTTAATGAGGGGCACCTGGGTGGTTGAGTGTCCAACTCTTGATCTCAGCTCAGGTCTTGAGCTCAGGGATGTGAGTTTAGCCCTGCTTTGGGCTCCACACTGGGGATGGAGACTACTTGGGAAAAAAAAATCCTCTTACTAATTCCTATGCCCTTTGTCTTTTTTTCTCATCTCTCTGGCAAAACCCCAGCCATCTGTGGTCCCTAGGTCTCAATCCAGGACCCTGGCAGCTGCTGGAGAAAAAAATCACTCAAATGTGAGATGTGATGCCCACTGAAAGGTCACAGCCACCAACCTCCTAGAACCCCTCAGTGCTGCCCAGTTTAACTGTCCAACTCTCTCTCCCACTTCAAATCTTCTTCCTTTTGTCCGGTCTTCCCTCCACTCTTCCATCTCACACCTCGGGGGTCCTCAGACAGCTTCCTCAGCTCACTACGGCCCTGCCCACCCACTCCCTTCCTTGTGCGCCGCCCTCTCCTCACTCCCACCGGTTCCAAGCCTCTCCACCTCCGCTCAAGATCCACTGGGACCCTTATCCATCCAGCTTTCCCTGCCTGCATCTCCAGCTGCCCAACAGCCTTCCCATCAGCATCTAATCATGGTCCAAGGTCTCCTACCAAAAGAAAAAAAAAAAAGAACAGTTCTTCCTTGATCCCACATCCCCTCCACTGGTTTCTTCTCCTTCACAGCCAAAGTTCTCAAAAGAATTATTTACACTGACTGACTCCATTTCCCCACCTCCCACTCACTCCTCAACCCACACCAATCTGGCTTCCATGCTCGTCATTCCACTGAAATGGCACTTTGTCAAATAACTTCCTTGTCTCTCAATGTGCCAGGTCTTTCATTCCTCACCATGCTTGCCCTCTCTGCAGCTTTGACTGGCTTCCTTCCTCAGTCCCTCTGGAAACACTGCATTCCCTGAGCTCCTGCAAAGCCACCTTCTCCTCCAGGTTCCTCCCTTGTCTCTGGAGGTGGCTTCTCCTCCTCCTTCACCCAGGCTCTGAGTCCCAATATTCCTCAAGGCTTGGTTCTCTTCTCATTCCATACCTCGGGGTTTATCCTATTTTTGGATCACAGACCTCTGGAACAGTATGGTGAACTCCTAGATCCTCTTCTCAGAACATTCACAAATGCATAAAATAATAATACATAGGGCTTCAAAGGAAACCACTTTTATCAAAATAGTCACCAAAATGTTTTTAGAAATCTGTGATTCAGTAAATTATGTGCTTCTTTATTAACACATTAAATAACAAGTGATGGGCGTGAAGGGGATTTTGAGGCATCTGTAACAACTTTAATGAAATGTGAAAATATCTTGATTGCTATTGGTGACAAAGTCATAGGTACTGCCAATAACTACTGTCGTTCATTGCCTGCATTCAGAAGGGAGAGCCATGCTTAGATTTCAGTTGGAGGCTAGTAGAAATAAACATATAATTTTCCCATCGAAGTTCATGACCTACCCCCAAGAAGTCTGCTCTCTAAATTCTCCTTAGGTCACCTCTTCAAGACTTTAACTGTCAAAGTCAAGTTGTTAATTGCCAATGACTCCCAGATCTCCATATCCAAATCAGAACTCATTTGTAATCTCCAGGTCTGAATATTCAACTGTTTACTCATTACATCTACTTGGAAGTTTCCACAAGCCCAATGCTACAGTCCCCAACCTGGCCCGTCACACATCCTTTTGTGTGTGGCATCAACAGAATCTGCCCTCTCTCTCTTCCTTACCCTCATATACTATTCAATCACCAAGTCCTTCCCATTTTACTTCTCCAATAGCTTTTTAATATGTGTGTGCTTCTCTTCTGTTGCCTAGTTAGGTTACTACAGAGACCTGGCCAGTCTTTACTTCTACTCCTCCAAATTCCACTTTCCCTTCCACAGGTGGAGTGACAGTGACCACTGAAACTCAGATCACATCCCTAGACCCCTTTAACGCTTTCTGTGACCTTCAGAATGGGAACCAAAATCCATGATGGAGCCAATAAGGCCCTGCAGGATCTGGCCCTCTGTACTGCCCTAGGTCTGTCCACATTGGATTTGGGTCCTTCTATGTGCCAGGCCACTTCCAGCAAAGGAATCTTTGTACATGCTATTCTCTCTTCTCACAACACACACCCTGCCTTCCCACTATGCCTCAGACATCAGCTCAGATTACTTTCTCAGGTTTTTCCAAACTGCCCCCTCCTCCAACTAGATTCGGACTCTTCTGTCCTATCTTCTGTGGCTGACCATATGCTTTAATTTAGGACTTGTAATTTTACATTTTTAAAATAATTATTTGATTAAATAATGCACCTTCCTACCAGGACTATAAGTTCTGTAAGGTCCAAGTCTTTGTTTTACTCGTCATTCCCATATCCCAACATACGTGGCTATACTGCCTTTTCCATGGAGGGTCACCTGTTAGTATAAATTTATGTTCATCCTAAAGCACCAAGTATGAGACATATCTTTTAAAATTTATCTCACATTGACTCTCCTTTATTGATCCTTGATCTCTCATTGTTACTAGATGATATCATGAAGGAAATGTTTATTATGAGCCATAAAAAAAAAAAAAAAAAAACAACAACTGGCAGTGTTGGGATCCCTGGGTGGCGCAGTGGTTTAGCGCCTGCCTTTGGCCCAGGGCGCGATCCTGGAGACCCGGGATCAAATCCCACGTCAGGCTCCCGGTGCATGGAGCCTGCTTCTCCCTCTGCCTGTGTCTCTGCCTCTCTCTCGCTCTCTCTGTGACTATCATAAATAAATAAAAATTAAAAAAACAAACAAACAAACAAACAAAAAAAAAACAACTGGCAGTGTTCCCACCAAGTACCTAGTTTATCCTGGCAGCCTGGCAACATCTATATATCTATATTACTGCTCCATTTCCTCCCAATATTTTACTCTGAGAGCTTCAAAATATATAGAAAACTTGGCAGAATTGTGTAATGAATATCCATATATCCACCACCTAGAGTCTACAATTGTTGACATTTTGCTATCGAATATCAATCTGCCCATCTATCCATCCACTGCTCCACCTTGTGTTTTGGTGCATTTCAAAGCCAGTTGCAGACATCAGTACTCTGCCCGCACACACACATACCCAAAAAGACACTTCAGCATGTACATCATTAACATTGTTAGTTATGAATATTTATGGCTTTTGTGGTTTGACTGTTCATGTTTTTTCTAGTTTTTTAGAGGCAGAAATTACCTGCAGTGATTATACAAATTTTAATAGTAATAGTTTTTTAAATTATTTTAATAATAATATTTAATGAGCTTTGACAAATGCATGTAACTGTGCATGTAACCCAAACCCCCATCAAGGTTTCTTCACCCCATGAAGACTCATGCCCCTTTCACTGATTCCTGTGCACGTGCCTTTCAGAGTTAGCTGCCATTCTGAGTGTTTTCCCCATAAATTATTTTTGCCTTTTCTTGTTCCATTTAAAAAAAAAAAGATTTCCTGAGCAGCCCAGGTGGCTCAACAGTTTAGCGTACCCTTCAGCCCAGGGCCTGATCCTGGAGACCCGGGATCAAGTCCCACATCGGGCTCCCTGCATGGAGCCTGCTTCTCCCTCTGCCTGTCTCTCTGCCTCTCTCTCTGTGTGTGTCTCTCATGAATAAATAAATAAGATCTTTAAAGTATATATATATATATATATATACTCCTCAATTACTGGATGGATCTGTCATAATTCTTTCTGCTGGCCATATACTTTGCTTCCAGCTTTTTGCTATAATAGTGCTATGATGAATATTCTTATAGATTTATGCATATCTTTAATTATCTCAAGTTTCCTGAAGTAGGAATTTATATTAGTAGATTAAAAGCATTACAAAGATTTAAAATTTTTTGTTCCCAAATTGTCTTCCGGGAATATTGGTATCAATTTACATTTCTAGAGGTGTATAAGAATGCTAGTTTCTACATAACTTTTCCAACTCTTCTTTTTTTTAAATTTTTGTCATTTGGAAAAATTACAATTAAAATCAGGTCTGGGGATCCCTGGGTGGCGCAGCGGTTTGGCGCCTGCCTTTGGCCCAGGGCGCGATCCTGGAGACCCGGGATCGAATCCCACATCAGGCTCCCGGTGCATGGAGCCTGCTTCTCCCTCTGCCTATGTCTCTGCCTCTCTCTCTCTCTCTGTGACTATCATAAATAAAAATAGAAAAAAAATAAAATAAAAAAATAAAATCAGGTCTGCCCTGAGGAGTATATTCTATAGACAAAGAGAACTACCAAGAAAGAATGAACTCTATATAATGGGTTTATTCCTAGAGTAATATTTATTTTGTAATTCTGACATTATTTCATGTTTATTACAGAATAAAACACAAAAATATTAATATAATTAAGGAATAAAGATGTTAAATGTAAAATACAAATATAATTTTTTTCAAGGAAGGGAAGGCTCCATATAGTGTTACATTTTAATTAGGGGCAGCCTGGGTGGCTCAGCGGTTTAGCGCCACCTTTGGCCCAGGGCCTGATCCTGGAGACCCAGATCGACTCCCATGTCAGGCTCCCTGCGTGCGGCCTGCTTCTCCCTCTGCCTGTGTCTCTGCCCCCCCCCCCCTCTCTGTGTCTCTCATGAATAAATAAATAAAATCTTTAAAAAAAAGAAATATCACTGTGAACTCATGATTTTTTTTAAATACATATTTCTAATTTAATTCTATTGAAAGGATTTAGGAACAATGTCATGACACTAGCAATGCACACACCTCACATGCAGATATTAATTCCTAAGTACCATTTTAACTAAAAGGAACAAAGCTTCTTGGATTCCAGTTCTAAAATAGGTAAAATACAAGGTGAAGCTATGATTTTTTTTATTGTACCAGAAAGCAAAGAAATGCTCAAAGACTAAAGTCAAGTTAACTTCACCTACTCACCATTTTTGGGACAACTGGAGAATCAAAGAATGTGATGAGGTAACTGAGTAAAATATATCCTTGAGACCACAATGATAACAAATAAATTACATTCATAAATAAAAAGAGAAGGGGGAGTTCTCCTTTAGAGAAGAATACCAGCTATTAATTGTAGAAAAAATGATAGAATTAGAAAAATCATAGTCTTGCTACTCCTGAATAATTATCAAATCAGGAAAAGGACATCAAAAGACACTAAAAGCACTGGATAAAATGTTGCTTATGTAGGCTATTCAATGTCAAAGAATCATTCAATGTCAAAGAATCATCACCTAATTACATTGGGGGAGGATGTAACTTTAAAGAAATGTGGTAGTGGGATGCCTGGGTGGCTCAGCGGTTGAGTGTCTGCCTTTGGCTCAGGGCGTGATCCTGGAATCCAGGATCAAGTCCTGCATCAGGCTCCCTACAGGGAACCTGCTTCTCCCTCTGCCTGTGTCTCTGCCCTCCCCCCATGAATAAATAAATCTTAAAAAAAAAAAAAAAAAAAAGAAAGAAAGAAATCTGGTGCTCACCACCTTTCCCTAGAAATTGAATAGCATTACCAAATAGCATTGTAAGGTGCTGATGGTGTGAGGTTATGAAGAAGGACACAACACGTATAGAATATGCATACCAAAAATGGTTAACCTGAATTTTATTATGAGGAAACAATCAAATTTGGAACTTAAGACCTATGAGGCTGGGACTCTTCAAAACAGTAAAAGACATGAAAAAACAAAAAGGCAGAAAACCAAAGACAAAAACAAAAAGGCAGAAAACCAAAGACATAAAAATTGCATGCAATGCATGTACTGGGATTGGCTCATAGATCAAAACAAAGTGCTAAAGACATTTTTGGACAATTTAAATATGCTCTACATATTAGACAATGTCACGGAAACTATTACATTTTCTTAGGTAAGATAAATGGTATAGTCACTTTTTAGGAGAATGCCTATTTTGATAGAAGATGCATGTTTAAGTACTTAGGGGTGAAGCATCAAGTCTAGTAACTTTGAAAAGCATATATATATACACACACACACACACACACACACAGAATGTGCACATGAGAGCACACACATGCAAATTGACAAAGAGTAATGGGTGTAATCTGTACTATTCTTTCAACTCGGTAGATCTGACGTGTTTCAAAGTAAGATTGAAAAATTATAAATAGGGATCTGTTGATGCAATGTATCATTAAGTGAAACAGTATATATGGTACAATTCTATTTCTGAATTATATTCATAGATATGCATAAATATGTGTTAGAGTAATGTCAGCTGATGTTAACAACGGGACCAAAACCGTGATGACTCCGTCCAGTCGTTTAATTCTTGTACCTGTAACAGTTCAGGCTGGATGAACCAGATCAGCAGGCAGCTCTCCTCCACCGGGACTTTCAGACTTGGGTTCAGTTGTCTTCAATGTACAACTTTCGAAGTTGTTACCTTTCAAGTTGAAGTGCTGAGCCAGGCACTGAGGCAGAATGCACACATCACTCCCACTCCCGCTGGCTGATTTTCCTCCTGAGTTCCCATCTAGTGGCAGGGGAGATGGAAACCTTCAAGGTGGGCGGCCATATCCAGCTTCAACTCACTGCTTGAGAAGGGATTTCGGTGGAAAGCTAGTAGCCTCCATCACAGATGGAGGTGGGAAGCTAGTAGCCTCCATCACAAATTCCCTTTAAAAGGGAATCTTAAAGTATATAGACCAAGCAGTTTGCAATTTTTATTTCAAGGTTCGTGGAGTTTTGAATGTTTTAATTTTTTTCTTAGACTTGTCTTTATTTTTCCATTATGAACATGCATGTTCTTTGTAATGAAGAATTACACTTTATAAAAATAAGCCACTGAAACTCCAAAAAAGATTATTTCACTGGCAAATCTGCAGGATGCTTTATTTCCCACTCTGAAACAAACATACATGCTAATCTTAAATACCATGTAAGCAGTTTTCTACTCAGACCCCAGTCTCTGCCACACTGACTCTCAATCGTTTGCTTGAATCTCAGAGCCCCTTCCCCACCATATGATCCCACCTTGCTATCCAGCTTTTTTTCTCCTCCCTCCTCCTACACACTTTGCTTTGGCCCCTTGCCCTGCTGTCTGAGAATCATGTCCTACCTGTTACTCCATCCATACCCTGGCTCCTGTGCTGCCTCTAGCCTAAGCGGTTACTACTCATCCTTCAGGTTCCAGAATCCACCACCTCCTCATGAGCCCTGCCTTGACTTCACATCTTTTTCTGTGGAATTCAGAACTGGTGCCAGCCGTTTATCGCTTAAATGTTGTTTTATGTTTTGCTAGTATGATATAATCTGATCTCTCCCATTGCAAGCTTTGTGTCTTTAGATGTCTTCGTGGTGCCTAGCATGGGGTTGAAGACATAGTGGTTTGCAAATGATACTTCTCAATTAATTCTCACATTTTATGACACCTTATTTTGAGTAGGAGGTATTTTTGTAGGTAGGTGATCTCCATTTGATGGCCAAATCTTTCATATTCCTCAGATGCTCCTCTCAACTAAAAGAGGAATATGAATTCAAATAAAGAATGGAGGAGAGGGATCCCTGGGTGGCGCAGTGGTTTAGTGCCTGCCTTTGGCCCAGGGCGTGATCCTGGAGATCCGGGATCGAATCCCGGTGCATGGAGCCTGCTTCTCCCTCCGCCTATGTCTCTGCCTCTCTCTCTCTCTCTCACTGTGTGCCTATCATAAAAAAAAAATGGAGGAGAAATATATTGTAGCCACATTATACCTGAGCAATACCCAACTGAGAACAGTCTCAATGTGCTACTAAACACTACACTGTAGTATTCAAATTTTTAAAATTCAACATTTTCTGGTCACATATCACTTCCTTACCCACTGCTTACCACACCGAACTCTATCCCAAAGAATACCATACACACTGTTTCCAAAAGCATGAAAATGTGTTGCCACATGTGTGTAAACTGACAGTGATTTCTACAACACACAAGGGATCAATTTGCATTATAATACCTACAAGTGTCAAGAAATCTGTCATGTTTGCTATTTTAGTAGCTTGCAGCTCTGAGTTTCACCCAGAGGCCATTCCGTAGTGAGATGGAAAGTACAAAGCCAATTCTACAGTCTCACATGCCCCTTCTTCAGGGAGCAGACCCAATGGTCATCAGACATTAATTTTTTTTAAAGATTTTTAAAATTTATTTATTCATGAGAGACACAGATTGAGAGAGGTGCAGAGACACAGGCAGAGGGAGAAGCAGGCTCCACACAGGGAGCCCGACATGGTACCTGATCCCAGGTCCCCAAGATCATGCCCTAGACTGAAGTCGACACTAAACCACCGAGCCACTCAGGCTGTCCTATCAGACATTAATTTAATCAAGGCCACTACTGCTTTCAGATCAGTGTCTTAGGCTGAGTCATTCCAACTTGCTAGCATGAGTATCACAGACAGTGGCAGGTGGTAGTGGTGGTGGGGCTCTTTATCAAAGTCAATGGTACAGACAGGTGTGGGTGATATTTATACACGTGGCAGACCACCTGACTCCAAAAAGCATCTTATGGCAAAATGGAGAGCAAGGGTTTATTGCTAATCCTGCTCTTGCCCAGCCCCATCTGGCAGCCATATCTTCAGGTAGGAGATACAAATGGGGTTAAGCAGCAATCTCAATCTGGCAGGCGGTACCGGAGTCAAAAACAAAACAAAACAACAACCAAAACCCAAAAAAAGGTTACTGATCCCTGTTCTTTATTGTTGTTGAAGTTTATAATTCCAATAATCTCAAAACTGTCCTAAACATGGGCAGGACTTTATGGTTCTTGAATACACAAAGGGGCCCATACTAGCCAGAACGCTATTTATAGAAGCTACCCTCAAATTCTCTGTTTTTGTGTTTGACGCATAATGTGAATGTGGACTTTGGAGGTTTGAAGGTACACATTTGCACCCATAGTCCCTTGGTCACCCTTCCCATGTTGTTACTGTTTGAATGTCGAGAATCACCATCTTGATCGTTGTTTTTCATACTCTCATGAAAACACATCCATTTCAAATGTCATAAACACGTGGTCTTTCTCTGGCACCAGCTGACACTACACTTTGCCTCTTCCCTCTTATTTCCAGCAGGTTGTATCCTGGTCTACACTGTGTCATAAGATCTTCTTAGCCCAGCTTTCCACCACATGACGTGGCAAAATGGGTTTAGTCTCTCCATCTATCAGAATTCAGTAGCACACGGTAGTGGAGGGAGGGAAGTGGTATACCAGTTGAGAACCTGTTCCTTGGGTCTCAGAAATGAGCCATGAGGCAAGAGCTGGAGAAAAGTTGGTTTTGTCTGTCTCTTAACTGCTTTAGTCTCCTTGCTCTTCTGCTCATCTTTGTTCACTGTCATCTTGCCATTCCAGACTCAACATTGTTAGGTCCCAGGTAAAAAAAAAAAAAAAAAAAAAAAACTCATCATTTTCATACCCCTGAGGAAATGCATTCCATTTCCATCCCTTGGGTCACCATCTTCAAGGCCTAACTAGAACCATTATAGTGTGACTGAGCTGTTACTCCAGTGTCACTGCATTCCCTGACAGAAGTTCCTTCTCTTCCTTGTTTGACTCTTTCTCTGAACTTCTGAGAGAGCCCAGACCTGGGAGATATATCTATCTATCTATCTATCTATCTATCTATCTATCTATCTATCTATCTATCTATATAGAGAGAGACTATATTGTATATATATGTATATATAATATATACAATAATATATCTCTATAATGCCAGAAGAGCAAGTAGGGGATTTTTGGAAAATGTTAAGTACAAATAACACTCTAGAAAATGTCAATTTTGATAATAACTTGTTTTAGTTCACATGGCTTTATTAGGACTTTCTCAGCAAATTACAAATAGAGAACTTAGAATACTCACATGTGTCATGTAACTCGATTTTTTTTCAAGTTTTTTCTAGTTTTTTTTTTTTTTTTTTTTTTTTTTTAATGCTTTAGACTTTGATTTTGAAAGAGCTGGTTTTCTTCCCTCAAAGGAATAGCAATGTGCTGTTGCCTCCACCTCCATGTGACATTTCAACTTAGGAACATATGGGGGAAGAAATGAAAATTGTAATTACTGTTCAAAATTACAAGAGGAAAAGACAGTTTTAAAAATCAACTTCAAATCAAAATAATTTAATTACTGTTTGATAATCTCTAAACATTGCTAAATATTTTCTGTCAGAGCTTTACTGCTCAAAAAAGAAATCGTACCATCTTTTCTTAAGACTAGATAAATTCCAACTACTTACAAGATGATCATAAATGATATAGTTTTTGAAAGAAACCAAGATTCCAATGTAGGAACTAATCCACCTTTCTATTCACATTTTTTCAGATGAGGTGAAAATCCAATAAAAGTTTTCATTTGGAATTTTGGTTTTTGCTTTCAACAATAGGTAGTTAATATTCAGTAGTTAGCTGGTTAATTTAATGGCTGAACATGAATGAACAACTAATTGAAAGGCCAATGCTTGTATGGCACTGCATGCCTGGCATTGTTCTGAGTGCTACCAACACATCTTAACTCATTTAATCCTCACAGAATCACCAAAAGGTAGACCACTATTGTTCATTGATGAAAAAACCTGAGATGCAGAGAGATGAACTAAAACTTACCCTAAAATATCAGAGAGGGTGACAAACCATGAGAGACTCCTAACTCTGGGAAATGAACAAGGAGTAGTGGAAGGGGAGGTGGGCAGGGCAACGGGGTGACTGGGTGATGGGCACTGAGGGGGGGCACTTGACAGGATGAGCACTGGGTGTTATACTATATGTTGGCAAATCAAACTCCAATAAAAAAATATATAAAATAAATAAATAAATAAATAAATAAAACTAACCCTATGTCACACAACAACTCTGAAAGGGCCAGGATTCCCTCCTAGGAAGTCTTAAATAGGGACGCCTGGGTGGCTTAGTGGTTGAGCACCTGCCTTTGGCCCAGGGCGTGATCCTGGAGTACTGGGATCAAGTCCCACATCGGGCTCCCAGCATGGAGCCTGCTTCTCTCTCTGCCTGTGTCTCTGCCTCTCGCTGTGTCTCTCATGAATAAATAAACTCTTAAAAAAAAAAAAAAAAAAAGAAGTCTTAAATACTACACTTTAGTGCCAGAATGAGTTACTCTGACTTGTCCCATCAAGGATCATCCTCCCTGCATAGTATGATAGGTTTTGATAAGAGAAGATAAATAAGAATGACAGAGAACATAAGAGGGCATGAATAAAGGCACAAAAAGTTGAAATGATTTGCTTACAATGACTCAATGAAACAAGCACATTCATAAGTATTACAGTTCCTGCCATTGTGACTTTAGTTTCCTGCTGACACAAAACCCTCTTTCAGCTACAACTTCTGGACTCTCTGGAATGATTACCAACCAGAAATAAGTTTGATGGAACCAGTAACCAGAAAAGGATGTACTCAGAATGCAGGTGCACAATTCCATATGTAATAGGCACTGTCTAGAAGGCCAAACTTTCTTTCACCTTTCATGTTATTAAAGGCTTGAAGTATAATGAGTGGGTGAAGGAAGGATAAATATGGCTTAACACCCACCCAATAAAAAAAATCTTGTCACCAACTCACTCCTCCCAGTTCACCACTGCTTGGGGCAAGCAAAAAATCCAGCCCTGGCTGAAGGTAACAGACCCACCAGTAATGGTGAACACTATTATTGTTCCTGACACTGTCACTGCAGATATTGGTAGTCTTAGCCCAGAACAGCTTTCTTGCCTTTGCATTGGTTAGAAATAAAGGGCTGAATAACAGGCTGTATGAGCCTGTATGAGCAGGCTTCTCTACCCACTAATGTCAGGTATTTGTGCTGGGCAGTGTGTGGAGGAAATTCCATCACATGTTCACTGATGCTCTTCTTGACTGTGACAGTCTTAGGCATCATAATTAAAATTTGCCCACATTACCTTCTCTGAAAACAGCCTGTATCTTGCTCAGAAATGACTTAATACTTCATCTTTGACATGTCACAATCATTTTCAAGGATTTCTATTAAATTCCAGAATCAAAAAGGAAAATGGAGAACCAATTCATTAAGTTCTTTCTTTTTCCCTGTCTCTTTATCTGATTTGTTTTCTAAAATGACAGAGAGAAACAATAATTATTTGTTTGAAGACTGTATCCAGACTCTAAATTACAAAACATGACTTATAATCTTAAAGGATAATGATCTGTCCACCTGCAAATTTATACAGACTTCTTTGGAGAAGACTGACAAGTAGGGGACTTTTTACAATTGTTTGTCTTAATGTTGCACCCAATAATTCAAAGCTACTCAGAGTATTTTCCCCGAGTCAGGAGCCTTGAAATGAAAATGCCACAACTGTCAGCAAGAACGATGAGCGAGATCAATACAAATTGCCACAGTTGGAAGGGGAGGAGGGGCATTAATGTAGCACTTTGTCTCCAAAAGACTGCATCTTCAGAGGACTTTCTAATACTAGACTAATGTGCCTGAAGAAGAACTGAGTGATCCTTCCCCTGGGAGGGAGGGGTGGAACCTTGGGGTTTTGTTCCAGGGTGTATCACAAATCATACCACCAGGACCTAAAACTGTAAGGCAGGGGGGCACCATAGGTGGCTCAGTTGGTTGAGTGTCTGGCTCCTGGTTTCAGCTCAGGTTACCACCTCTGTGTCTTGGGATCAAACCCAGCCTGGGTCTCAGTGAGGAGTCTGCTTGAGGATTCTTTCGTTCCTCCTCTGCCCCTATCCCTTAAAATATAAAAATCTTCTAAAAAAAAAAAAACTAAAAAAAAAATCATAATGTATGACTTAACTCCCTCCTCATGATCAGGTTTTCCATAGCCATTTACACTGCTTTTGTTATTTCTCTGGTGGATGTAGTTGTGGCAAAGTATATAACTACTGAATGCCTGGATAATTTCTGTTGTGTTGGAAAAGCTGTCCTGAGATACTCTGACACTGCAGGAATCATGATTTGGCTGTGCATAGATTTATACTGACTTCTTTTTTTTTTAATTTTATTTATTTATTCATGATAGTCACACACACACAGAGAGAGAGAGAGAGAGAGAGAGGCAGAGGGAGAAGCAGACTCCATACAGGGAGCCCGACGCGGGACTCAATCCCGGGTCTCCAGGACCGCGCCCCGGGCCAAAGGCAAGTGCCAAACCGCTGCACCACCCAGGGATCCCTATACTGACTTCTTTATAGAAGACTGACAAGTAGGAGACTTTTAAAAAGATTGGTCTGTCATAGGTTGCACCCAGTAATTCAGAATATTAAACTGAGGTTCAATCTTTTCAGCCCCAATACACTATCTAAATTTCCTTTTCAGGGATGCCTGGGTGGCTCAGTGGTTGGGCGGCTGCCTTCAGCTTGGGTCGTAATCCAGGGTCAAGTCCTGCA
This sequence comes from Canis lupus familiaris, assembly GCF_011100685.1. Classification (NCBI taxonomy): domain Eukaryota; kingdom Metazoa; phylum Chordata; class Mammalia; order Carnivora; family Canidae; genus Canis; species Canis lupus. The sequence continues at coordinate 15,998,978 of NC_049230.1, forward strand.
TCAGGCTCCTGCGAAAAGCCTGCTTCTCCCTCTGCCTGTGTCTTTGCTTCTCTCTCTCTCTGTGTCTCTCATGAATAAATAAATCTTTTAGAAAAATTTCCTTTTCATTGTCAGGTATATGATTACCATAAGGAATATTTTTCCTCACCCAACCAGCAGTTCAAATAACAAAATCAGGGACACCTGGATGGCTCAGCGGTTGAGCATCTGCCTTCAGCTCAGGTCCTGATCCTGGGATCCGGGATCAAGTCCCACATCGGGCTCCTTGTGGGGAGCCTGCTTCTTCCTCTGCATATGTCTCTGTCTCTCTCTCTCTTATGAATAAATAAAATCTTTAAAACAAACAAAACAAAAATAACAAAAACAAGAAGTTTAAGGGCATTGATTGCTTCCTCTGCTTTCTTATGTAGCCTTTAACATGAGCTGTTTGGGTTTACATAAGGGTCAGAAATGCATTCTTGCCATAATGTTCTACATGATAGACTCACAGAAGTGCCTTCTTTTTATGTTCTACAAAACAGACTCATTAACTTTGCTATTATTTCTAACTGGTACTTCTAAATTGATACAGTCCATCAAAATCTCACTGGTAAAAAGGCATATTAAGCATGACAGGATGCTCCAGTGTTAGCGCTAAAGGAGGCCATGCATTCAGCTCTTCTCTCCTCTGCATAGCAAAGATGACCCACTTGGCCACTGATACTGACACCTTTCATTTTTGGTAGAGTTCTGCTGAGGAGGATCCTCTAGCCGAACCAAGACCATCTACCAAGAGTTCTGCAGCTCAGTGTGATTCCAGACTTCCAGCAATTGACCAAACATCAGTCAAACAGAAACATAAAAGTACCATGACTCCAAGGAAACTGGAGAAAGCAGGCCCCAGCAAACCCTCTTCAGGTGAGTGGCTGACTTGACTTACTGAAATTCACAAAATCTAAAATCCCAGTATTATAGGTAATGACAACAGTCAGTCAGATTGGTGGTATTGGTTATTCCTAATGTCCTCCAAATGGTAAATTCAGGTTTTGGAGGGTCCAGTGATCTTATGCAAATGGTAAAATTCATTCCAGGGTAGAATAGCAGGTCAAGGAGGTGTGAATTATGTAGAGTAAGTGTTCCCACTGCCCACATTTCCTGCCCAATCATTGGTTTTTGTGTGGCACTTGCCTGGAATTGGCACTTTTTTCATCTTCTTCACCCTCTGGTGGGGAGGAGTGAGGGGTGGATAAAGGCATTTGGCCCCAGGTATCAAATTTTATGACTCAAGCAAGAGCATGAAGAGCTGCTTTCAAAAGCATCTGAATGCCATAATTTGTAGCCAAGAAAGAGTAATAAAGTCCTCTGGTTCTGAGGTTGTCCTCTCTGGGAGAAAAAGGGCTTGATAAATCCTCCCTTTTGTGCAATTTGGTAAATAACTCACTCTTTAGCAGCCTTTGAAGCGGAGATCAGTCCTCCGCTTGAGGCAGAAGTGATTTAATAGTATCCAGAAAGAGGATAAATTCAAGTGAAAGCATGGAGTCCCTCGGGCTCATCCCCATCAAAGCCAACATATGGAGGACAAACTTGATTCCTCTAGGAACAGACTTCGAAGTTAGGGTAACTAGGCAGAAAGGTCTGCTTTCTGCTTGCAGTAGAATGGAAATGATCCAAATTAACTGCTGAAGAATTTGTAAATAGTGTGCAATTCATTTAAATACAAATCACAACTACTTTCTAATCCTAAATAGCTCTTGTCATGCAACCACCCGTCCAGTTAAGTCTTAATGCATTTTTAGAAAATGGCAGCTTTCCCTCAGATTAACCACCCACATTTTGTTGCTTTAATGAAGTTAAAAAAAAAACAAATTGGCTTCTGAAATGATGTCCTTCCAAGCAAAGCCTGAATTCTATTTCCTTATTTAATCAAGGGAAAGTATCATCAATAGTTAACAATTTCTCATTTTGAAGACTTAGTAGGAAGAATGTTTTTAATTCAGCTGTTTAAGAATGGAAGTAGAGCAGATAAGATCATTCCCCAAATATTTCAAAATACGTGTTGTAATTTATTGAATTGGGGATGTTTTTAATAGGAAAAAAATGAATTTAAGCTTAAATAATGCAATTCCATTCACTTGATATAATTCCTAGCCTTCTTACTAAAACTGGGTAGCTATTCAAATGGGCTGCTTTGTCATCTGTGGAGAATAATCATTAAAATGTACAGTTTAGGTCCACTAGATAATTTTGGTCTGTGTGATTAATACAGATGCTTTTCTGACTGAGCAAACTCCATATGGAACTTACAACACTGACAAAAGGAAGAATTAACTCACTTTACATTCTATAAAACATCACGTTTGAAGAATTACTAGCCTGGAAAACACCAAGGTTTAGGCAAGAGAGCCAAGTTGGCAGAAATATATCTATTTCATCAAATGAGGGATGTTACTTATAGTAAAAGCTTTTAAAAAGCACCAGCTTTATCATCCTATTATGACCCTAGACCATGTCCAAGATCCATGCAGGCGGGAGCTGAACTGGGCTCTGGCTGTCCAGCGAGGACAGCAGTCCTGATGATTGATGCCAGTTGCTACGGAAGCCGAAGCAGTTGTGCAGCAAATTGCGTTCATCAAGTTGGCTAAAAGCAAAGCGTTGGTGTGTTAAGATCCACTCATTTTACATGTGTAGATGCACCCTCAGAGTTCCTTAATTAGCACAGTGAAATGAGAGCCCAGAGACATGGTGAGAATTTAAGCCGAGTCTTTTCAGGAAAAGTCTAGTTGAGTGGCACTAGCAACTCAGAAGAATCAAACAAATACCCTGCTATTGGAGAAAAAGAGGACTTGGGGCCTAAATTATCTGTACATGTTGATCCAATTCACTGGGTAAATTCAGAGTTTCCTGCTTTTCTTCACCTCTGTAGAGAAATATTTTCCTAAAGCTTTTTGAGAATGATCCAAAGTTGGCAATGAATCGCCAAAACTTCTTCCCATTTCAGAACTGGGACTCTATGCAGAAACGAAGCATCAAACCCAGTGAAATCCCTTTGAAACATCTGTGTAATAGGCTACCCTTCCCCAATGAGCTATGCTAGACTTTTCCTGAATACAATAATATAGCCAGGAAATGCAGCCTGCCTTACGTGCAGATCTATGTAATGATAACCCATTCTATACAGGAGTTTTTCCTTATATCCATGTGAACTACCATCTAGAGCCCCTAAGAAGGCTATTTACAACCTAGGAACCAGTGGTACCCTCTACAAATAGATCTATAACTGTCAGATTTTCATTGGTCTTCACACTGTATTAGAAGGAATTCACACATTTTAAATTAAGTTCATATATTCCATGAAACTGTTGCTAAGTGAGTTGGCTTGTGATTCTCCATGCTATCTCCCTCCATGGGGTGTCAGGCAAGTGCTTTGGAGTCAAAATGTGTAGATTAGCATCTGGCCTTGTTTCTTATTTACTGTGTGGCCTTTGGACAAGTGACTTCTCTGTGCTCAGCTTCCTCATCTGTAAAGTGGGTTGGGCGGGGGGGGGGGGGGGGGGGGCGTCAAAATGGATCCTACCTGCTGGGATTGCTGTAAAGATTCAATGATAAAACGTATGCTCAGCCATTAGAATGGTGCCCCATACCATAAGCACTTGGTAAATTACAGCATTAGGATCTCTAGGACGTGAGAACTGTATTTAAGAGAATGAACTAGAAAACCTTGTTTTCTTTGCCTTAATGTGGTCCTCCTCCCCACAATCCTTTTTTTCTCTTTACCAAAAATCAGAGTTATACTTTAAAAATCCTGATATAAATGCAGGTACAGATGCTTTTACTACACCCTGAATTTCCAAAGCAAAACACAAAAGGGAAAAAAATGAATAATCAGAAAGCATTCACCAAGCCAGAGATTTGCTTTATCTCCAAAAAGACATGGAAAATTCAGGCAGTGAGTCAAGACCCAGCTGCGTCTGATGTGCAATGGATTCAGAAATCCCATTTCATGATCAAGGTGAACACTGATACAGGGTGGGATAGAAGCCTAGCAGAGTTACATATTCTTACTTCAGAATTTGGTATGGATTTGTGAAAAGCAGAGCAGTCTGCAGGCCCAGCAAATGCTGGGGGAAAGAGAAACACAGACAGCAACTGTGGCCTCCAACTCCTGGACTCCTGTCTACAACCAAGACCCCGCCCAGCCCTCGCCTGAGTTGTAAAGAAGTTACCTCTCCTTTCCAGGACACGTAGAGGCATCCAAAGGCCATTGTGCTGTGGGGTTCTGGCGCGTGAGTCCCGCAGTGCCTGCCTCAATGCCAGGCACACGGGAAATGAGTGTGCCCTCTCCTGTCACCTAGAGCTTGGGCACTGTCTTCAAGTTAGGTGCCAGGAAAATGGATCTGGATGGAGTCCTGGAGCCTGCTTCCAAAACCTTGCCCTTTAAAACAAAGCCAAGCATTCTGAAATTATCCTCACTTATTACTGAGTTCAGTGTTAGTCATTACCAGATTCACATTTGTGGGAGTAGCAAAACCTATTCAGCTTAATAATGGCTTATCGTGAAGACGTATTCTTGTAAAGCTAAGAAAGAACAGTGAATTCATATTTAAAAAGATAAACATCTAACATTAACTGTGGTCTCTTTTGAGTTGGGAAATATTTGAAGGGCAGCTTGGAAGAGAAATTTGAGGCAAATCCCAAATCTTCATAACTTACCTTGCAAATAAATCCTGAAGATTTTCTCAAAAGACCAAGATTAATGAATTTCCAGGCAGTTGTTGGTGTCCAACAACTTTCCAGGCCATCTGCCCAAGATAGAAAACAACCAACCTAAGTGAATGCTCCTGCTTTTATATACAGAATCAATTCATAATTGTTTATGATAATGCTTCCAAGACAGTAGGGCTTAGGGATGTCACAGAGTCCAGAATTTGAAGTCCTGGCACAGAATCCTCCTGGTCTACCACTTTATAGTCCTATAAATGTGAGCTGGCAAATTCTCTAAACTCTGTTTCCTCATCAGTAAAATCGAGTTATTACCTACCTCACCAGGTAAACAGGAGGATTAACATCTTAGGGAAGAGCTTAGGCCTTAGGTAAAGGTCAGTCCCCAATCCTCCCTTTACTTTTGAAGCCTACTCCCACCACCAACTGCTCCTCCAGGGTTGGCATCTTTTTATAAGCTGCTCAACCAAAATCATCTTAATTTGAGATGTAAGAGAGCTTATAACTTTATTATAAAAAATTTCAGGGGTGCCTGGCTGGCTCAGTCAGAAGAGCAAGCAACTCTTGATCTTGGGGTTGAGTATTCAAGCCCCACATTAGGTGTAGAGATCACATAAGTAAATAAACTTAAACATTTAACTATTTGTTTTGCAATGAGGTCATCCACTTACCTGGTACCTCTGAGATGTTAGCAAAGCCATCCAATCGGCCCTGCTATCCCAAGGAGGAAGATACCAAGACACATTAATTTCCTCATCCATCACCCATTCATTCTGCACTTTAGCATTTTGCTTAATGCATAATTACCTGCCAGGCACTACATGGGTGCTGGGCACACAGAAATAATAAAACAAACAAAACCTGCCCTACAGGGGCTCACAGCTTAGTGGAAGGGCAGGATACCATCATGTCCCTACACAGGAAAGTTCTATGAGCTTGTGGGCAGGGACAAGTGGGGTTAAAATTCCTAAATGACAGGAAATGTAGCCAGGTGGGGAAGGCAAGAATGAGGTGCCCCATAGGAGGTATGGAGTATGCAAAGGCATGGAGGAGAGAGACAAGAGGCAGAAAGACAGACACAGCCAAGGAACCACAAGTAGTCTAGGGCTTTGGGCCTGAAGCATCCCTAGACTAGAGCAGAGACATCCCCTGAGAGCTGATTAGAAATGCAGAACCTCAGGTCCCATTTCAGACTTACTGAACCAGAATTTGCCTTTAATAAGCTCTCTGGGATATCTGTATGAACATTTGAGTTTGAGAAGCTCTGCTTTAGGGTCAGCCTACAAATTAGGAAGTGTAGAGTATAAAGCTAACATCCTATAGGTAGGCAAGGACCCCAAGGGCCTTGCATGTCAAGCAGAAGGCACTGGAGCAGCAGCCAGGGAGGGGATCCAAGTGGGAAGCGATGCCATCCAACTGGCATTTTTAAAAGCGGACTGTAGCATGGAGAGGGGCTGGTGGAGAATGAAGGAAGCCTGATCTGTCAGACTGAGACACCAGACAAAGTGTAGGTGTGGTACAACCAGAGAGAAACGAGGGCTGGACCTGGAGTAAAAGCAGAGAGGATGGGGAAAGAGCTAGGCTTAAAGGATGTTCAAGGAAGAACATGGTAGGAGAACTGGTAGAACTTGGTGACTTTTGGGTGTGAGGATAAGGAAAAAGGAAGAACCAAAGTTGGAACACCCGGGTTGCTCAGCAGCTGAGCATCTGCTTTTGGTTCAGGCCATAATCCCAGGGTCCAAAGATCAGGTTCTGCATTGGGCTACCGGCTAGGAGCCCACTTCTCCCTCTGCTTATGTCTCTGCCTCTGTGTCTCTCATGAATAAATAAAATCTTAAAAGGAAGAACCAAAGAGAAGCTGGAGTTCTGACCAGAAAACTAGGCCAGTGGAGGTTGCCTTTGCCAAGGCTGAGAAAGCAAGAAGAGAGTTGGGCCCATCCTGTTGGTGTTGTCTGGAGGGGCAGGCAATCTGGCCAGAAGGAAATGCCAGCAAGCACCTGAGGATGCAGGTCTGTGGCTCAGCAGAGAGATCCTAGCCGCCAGCAGGAATCCAAAGGCCTGGAGCACAAGGGGGCTGAAGAGTGTCTTCCCTGTGAGAGTACATGGAGCAAACAGAAATAATGTGAGGACAGGACAGAAGGACAAGACAACCAGAGAAAGGATGTGAGAAGTAGGAGCCACTCCAGGAGCCTACAGAGGCATTTAGAAGTGAAGGAGCAGATACAAGTAAATAAGGACTGAGACACTACCCTCCATTATACTGTTAGTAATTGTTTCCATCTGGATGGTTCAAATGATGGCATTTTAGAACTGGAACCGATTTCAGTTGCAGTCTTTCCCAAATGTCTATGATAAGAATCACCAGGAAGGTACTTGATTAAAACACACATTCCTGGGTCCCATTCCTGACCCAGAGCATCAGATTCTCCAATAAAGCCGCCTACAAAACCACGTCTTTAATAAACACTACAAGTGATTGTCATCAGAGGTTTGGACATCTGTCTGAGAGCCTTCCTTCTAGAATTTTAAAGTTGAGAGATACCTGGGGAACCTGATAAGCTGCAGGTTCTGATTCAGTAGATTGGGGTGGGCCAAGATTCTGTGTGTCTAAGAAGTTCCCAGGAGGACATCCAGGCTGGTGGTCAAAGGACTGCCCTTGGAGGAGCAAGGCTAGGGAAAACACCTGTCTCATTCTGCAGATGAGGAAACAGGTTTCGAGAAGGTAAGCAGTTGATCCAAGGTGACCCACCTGGTTAGCGGCAGCGCTGAGAGATCTGTCACGCATGAGGGGGTCTCTCTGGATCGTGACTCCATTAGGTGCCCATACTCTGCCTACAGCAAGGTTGGCAGATTAAGTGTGAGGTTAGCAAGCAAATCATTAACTTCACTTGGACGCCTCCCTCGTCCACCTGCTTCTTTCCCCCTTGGTCCTTCTCTCCCTTTCCACGATCCCACCAGGATCTCTCTGCTTCTTTCTTTTTCCCAAGCCTCCTCTCTGCAGCAGAAAGGCCAGAGTAGGGCATGACCGCCACCTCCTCCTGCAGGCAGCTGGAGGACTGGTGGGGGAGAGCCTTACCTAGGTGAGGCCCTGCCAGCCACCGTATGTTGCAGCCGCCACAGCTAATTAGACTGGCTGTGGGTGGCTGTGGGAGAGAAGCAGGGACCCAGAGCCTCTACGCAGGAACTTAGTGGGGGAAGAACCTTCTTGTGTCTGGCAGGGAGACCAGAGACTCCAGGCTGGAAAAGGGTGTGATGATGAGGCCATGTCCCTCAGTTAACTCCTAAGTGACTCTGAGATCCAAGTCCGCCTGCCCCTATGGCACCTGGGCATGTGACCCCCGAAGAACACTTTTTGAGTTCTGATTCATTCACGGTTTTTTTGTTTTGTTTTGTTTTGTTTTTTTAAGATTGTCCTTTCCCACCGTGAGTGCTGCCTCCTGACTGCTCTTTTTCTTTTGTGCAGGTGACAGCAGCGAGCACCCTCTGTTCTGTGTTGAATATTCCCCTTACTGCTCCGTCTTTTCTTTCTCCCCCGTCCCGCAGCCCAATACCAATTACTGCTGCCTCCTCCTGCCACTCGTGCCACCTGCCTCCCCGGGGGCCCCGGCCCCCCGCCCACAGCTGCCCCTGGTGCCCTTCCCCTCCTTCATGAGCCCCTCCTCTGAGTCCCCGGGGCCCGTGCCCGAGTCCCCGGCCACCCTGTGCTACTTCCCCGTCTCCCGCCCCGCCCCGGCGGAGACCCCTGTGCTGTGCCTGCCCGGCCCCAGGAGGCCCAGTAAAATCTACCTGGTGTGGTAAGTGGCCCTCGGCCGGGCACACAGCACAGCGGAGGAGTCGGGGTGAGGGGGGACTTCAGGCTTCCAGAAGGCAGTGGACTGGACGGGAGGGGGAGCGGGGGGAGGCCCGAGGGCGAGGTCACCACCAACCCCGGGCGGTGAGGGGGGCAGGAAGACCACACAGCCGCCACCCCGCCTCTCAAGCTCCTCGCAGCGCCGAGGAGCCAGCGACCAATAAAATCCCGTCATCTCGCGAGACTCCTTGGATTTCTTCGCGCGTGCGCGCGTCGTCCGGCCGCCGGTGGCCACGTGACCGGGCGGGAGGGCGCAGGTGCTCCCGAGGCTTGCAGGCAGCTGGACGGCCCCTGGGAACCGCGCTTACAGGGGACTGGTTAGAGGACTCCGTCACTGCGTACGTTCCCTTCCCTGCCTACTTCTTTTTTTTTTTTTTTTTTTTTAATTTTTTTTATTTATTTATGATAGTTACAGAGAGAGAGAGAGGTAGAGACATAGGCAGAGGGAGAAGCAGGCTCCATGCACCGGGAGCCCGATGTGGGATTCGATCTCAGGTCTCCAGGATCGCGCCCTGGGCCAAAGGCAGGCGCCAAACCGCTGCGCCACCCAGGGATCCCCCTGCCTACTTCTTAGGCACCCCATTTCCCCAAATCAAAAAAAAAAAAAAAAAAAAAGAAAAGAAAAGAAAGGAAAGAAAAGAAAAGAAAAAATCCCACCTCCTGGGCTCCAAAATAAAATATTTACGGTACGTAATTAAGCTTTAATTAAGATCTCCTCTGGGTATGTGAGCCGGCACACAACTTCCAGCTCACCCAAAGAGGCGGGTAGACGCGACCTGTTGTTTGTGACTGTACAGAAAGCTGCCTGTTACACACCGAGGCAGCCCCGGCTCTTGCGATTAAGCTGTCATTCTTCCCACGATCTCAAAGGAGCAATACATTTTTAAAGGCATCTTCGGAGAATCTAGGCACCTCCTAGTCGAGAAGGGAGGGAGGGGGTCAAGGGTTAGGAATTGTCATTTTCACTGTTTCTTTTCGACTTTGTCTCTCAAGAACCGTGTCTGTGTATATGGCAAGTGATGTCAAGACCTGAAGGATGATCAGGCACACGGAACTAACAGGCCGTGTTCGGTGGACGTGGTTCTCAGTCATCCGGGCCTTGTATGAATATGAGATGCCGGGGATCCCTGGGTGGCCCAGCGGTTTGGCGCCTGCCTTTGGCCCGGGGCGCGATCCTGGAGACCCGAGATCGAATCCCACATCGGGCTCCCGGTGCATGGAGCCTGCTTCTCCCTCTGCCTGTGTCTCTGCCTATCTCTCTCTCTCTCTCTCTCTCTCTCTCTCTGTGACTATCATAAATAAAAATTAAAAAAAGAAAAAAAGAACTATTCAGTCAACAATTAGAATGTCCCAGCATCATCAAGAGACCTAGGGCAAACACCTTTTATCTAAATAGCCATTTGGTTTCTTTGGTACAGGAGGCATCATCTTGCTCAGATGCTAGAAGAAGGTGCAAAGCAAACCAAAGTCTCTCCCAAATTCACCGACAGACTTCAGGGTGCTGAGATGCCGTGATGAGACTCCTGAGCACAAATCTCTCACTTGTCTCAAAGGCCAAGGGTCTGTCCTCCTCTCTGAAGACGAAGTTCTACTTCCTCTTCCAGTGTAAATATAACTTGGGTCTTTCTGCACGTTAATACATGTCCCATGCCACAGGGAGGACCATCCTGGAAAGGCCACAGAGGTCTGAAGTATGGTTCGATTTGGGTACAGATAAAGTAATTAGGAACCGTTATCAGGGTACGTACAAGTTCTGCAGCCTAGCACCTCATTTGTGACTGCAGTTGCAGGTGGGGAAAAAAGAATATTTTGTTAAAGAATTTGCTTTCCATAGAATCCAAAGGTTATCACAAGAGAGAAGTCAACGGTACAGCCAAATTGGATTACAATCTTTTAAGGTCATGACCAAAATGTCTTACTCATCTCTGTGAACCCTCAAATTATTACATAGCAAAGCCACACAGGTATTTGTTGAACAGATTATAATAGAAAGGGAGTTGCTATTTACCTTTTGGATTTTTATAGAGGATTGAGGGAGGGAGTCAGAACTGCACAGAAATGAAGGCAGCTGAATAGATTATTCTCAACCAATGAAACCTGAATAGCAAGTTTCTGGTCCTGAGAGTTCTCTCTTGAGAGTGACTTCAGATTCCCAGTTAGTAGTAGTAGTACTAGTGGTAGTAGTAGTAGTAGTAGTAGTAGTAGTAAACTGTTTATGGTAGAAGCTGAAGCTACCATTTAGAGCAAGTTAAAAGCACCAGACACTAAGTGAGGCTGTTTATGCATATTATTGCTAAACCTGGCAATAATTCAGCAAGGTAGGAATATTCCCATTTCACAGCTGCAGATACTGAGGTTACTGCCCAAGTTAGCTCCTGCCCACCCTATCATTTTCACTGCCAGACCTAGTAAAACAATCTCTAGGTTTTCAGCTTTATGACTTTGGTTTACTGAAAACTCAGAGACGATATGGTAATTTTCAGAAATCGTTTAAAAGATCTGGTGCTGCTAAAAAAAAAAAAAGATCTGGTGCTTTGAAGCAAGTATCTTTTTGAACAAGAAGACAAAATAATCTGTTAAGTCATCTTGAATGTTCAGTACAAGAAAAAGTTTGTTCTACTTTTGGAGTCCCCTATAGTAGCTGAATGCATCTTTTGGAGCCCTTCAAATCACACAAAGCAATTACTATTTGTCCTATAGGAAACAAGGCAACACAAGGCTGGCTAAGATGGGGTCCTCATCCTTAAGGAGCTTACTGTCCAGTAGGAGAGAAAAGATGCATACCTCAGGCAATGTTAGAAGATGTAAATACTAAAGGTCCTAGGAATCCTCAAAGTACTGGCCAAAGCAGAGTCAAGGGACATGAAACTGGAAACAGACCTAAGAGGACCTGCTGGCTGGCACAGGCTAGGGAAGAAAGGTCCTTGGTGGGAGGATCACACCCCTGGACTATGGGAGGATGTGGAGGGGGCCAGGGCTGTGGGCAGTGTGAGGTTCTGCTGCCCAGGATGTGAGGGAACTGTGAATATTCTGAAGGGATCCCTGCTAGGAATCAAAGTGCAATCTTTGTGACCAGGACCTTTGTGCCTGAGCCCCAAGCCTGCCCCTTCCCTGGTAGTGCTTCTGTTGCTTCCTCAGTAAAAATCCTGTGGCGTCCTGCCCCGTCATCGGATGAGAGGCAGGAGGCAGTTGTTGACTGCTGGAAGCTCAGAGGGATGAGGTCCTAGTGACCAGGGAGAAACCTCTGGATTGCAGGAAGGCATCTCTTAGTGCTGAGAAGGTGCCCCCCTCACCTCCTTCGTGCTGGGTCCTGTGCTGTAAAGCCCCCCTCACTCTCCTTGAGGTTGGGGGAAACTGTGTCTCATCACCACCTTACACCCTCTGAAGAATATATTCTCATTTTCTAGAGAACTCCCCTCCTTTCTGGTCAGGATCGTAACTTCTCTGGACTCTACCACCTCCCTTATGTGAGCCTCCAACATGAACAGCCCCCTTTTTCTATCCTGTCCCCAGGGGAACGGGGAACATGGCCTCCTCTGCCTTGGGGCACAGAACCCAGTACCTTCCTCTCCTGGGACCCATCAGGAGAAGCAGGTAGTACCTAATCATTGTATTAAACTTGGCTTCATGAACCGCCATGGAGAATTCTCACTCATTTCCTGAATCTGGATGAAAACTACTCACGCAACCACAACATACACTTTGGAACATAAATCCAGTTGTCTTCACCGGCCAAGAACGGCTGCTGTCTTGCACACAACTCAAGGACTTTCCCTTGAGTTGCCTGCTGGCTATGGCTATTTGTGAAATTTCTTTTTTTTTTTTTTTAATTTTATTTATTACAGTCAGAGAGAGAGAGAAAGGCAGAGACACAGGCAGAGGGAGAAGCAGGCTCCATGCACCAGGAGCCCGACGTGGGATTCGATCCCGGGTCTCCAGGATCGCGCCCTGGGCCAAAGGCAGGCGCTAAACCGCTGCGCCACCCAGGGATCCCTATTTGTGAAATTTCTGAATGGTCCAAGAGGGGATGAGCCTGGCAAATTCTCTTGGAAAGATTGAGTTCAGATATTCACAATCTAACTGCCTTATAAACCAAAGAACTTGCAGAGAGGCATGGAAAATACTGGAACTCTTGCCCCAAACTCCATGTGTACCATCGCTTCAGACACACTCAGAAGAAATGTGAGATGATCCAAACCAATTAGTGACCTAATTCAAAATGTGGATTTTTAAAAAATTTTGGGAACTCAATCCACATTGGCATCTTTCTATGAATTTATCATCCTGGCACAGTGGTGGGTAGCACATAGCCAAGAAAACAGGTATACTTGATGGCCCAAATGCCTGGATCCTTTCTGGAAGGCCCTGTGAGCTGCTAATAAACCACCTGAGGATATGGAGGTACAAAATAGGCTGTGAGGGGATCCCTGGGTGGCACAGCGGTTTGGCGCCTGCCTTTGGCCCAGGGCGCGATTCTGGAGTCCCGGGATCGAGTCCCACATCGGGCTCCCGGTGCATGGAGCCTGCTTCTCCCTCTGCCTGTGTCTCTGCCTCTCTCTCTCTCTCTGTGACTATCATAAAAAAAAAAAAAAAAATTCAAAATAGGCTGTGATTCAACCTTGGAAGAGCAGTTGGGGAGAGGGCCTTGGACAGAAAGCTCTTGACAGTATTACCAACATGCCTCTCCCCACAGCTATGAAGGAGAAGCTAAACACTTCTAGCAAAAGGACACACCCCTTATAGACTGCACTGCAGGTGTCACAGGTGCTCATTAACAGTGATTACAACCTTGCGAAGTAGGCATTACTATTTTCAACTAACAGGTAGAGAAACTGAGGCTTCAAGAGGTGAAGTGATCTGTCCAAACTCATCCAGCTCCAAGGTCCTCAGAACCAGGTTTCAAATCCAACTCTTTTCTGACCACCTGGGCCCAATCTACTGCCTTCCCCACTGCTGGGCCCCTTGAGCATTCTTTATGCAGAAGCTGTTTCCCTATAAAAAAAATTAATTATTGAAAAGATTTTGCACCTTTCAGCAGCCCAGGAACCACAGATTTTATCAAGGAAGAGGAGGCCAAAGCTGGGGACACTGATCGTCAGCCCAGAAACGCAGAGCCTGAGGGTGCTGGGCGCCAGGAGCAGACTGAAATCCCAGCTGCCAGCCAAGGCACCAGCCCTCAGGGGACCAGGTAAGGACTCGTGGCTCATGCATCTTGGTCCTCAGAATGACTTGTGCTGTTACCTGGTGACTTCTCTATGATTTTTAGAATGTATGTGCTTTTTATGTGGAGGAGAGTGTACCTTAAAATGAAATGCTTGAAAGGTTTTAATAGCAAACTATTGAATCTAGTTCCTTCGCCAAGAGAGGCTGGCAGGAAAGGGTAGGGCAGGCAGGGAGTCTGTTTTTATTTTTTCTCTCCTTTATTCCACTAAGCATGATTGTGCATGGTTCTGAGTGGAGGCCAGCAATTTGGCTTCTGGAGAGAGCATCTGGGTGGTGGGTTGCAGATGGCAGGGGGTGCGGGTCAGGGTGGGGAATGAGGGGTAGAGAAAGCATTGTGCAATTCTGGGACTATCTCACCTGGCCCAGGAGGGGTGGATGGGTGCCTGTGGGTGGCAGACTCCTCTCGTCCCATAGGGATCTTTTTCATCTCCAACCCGGGATGTCAAGACCTCAATGTGTAAGAAATAACATCAAAATAAATATATGCTTTATTTCCAAACACTGGTTTGGTGGATACCTCCTCTTTCAGTCCTGAGCATCCCAAGGCCCAAGACATGCCACTCCACTGACCCATGTTACCCTCCTCTATGGTGGCAGAATAAATAGGACCCAAGGAGCCTCCATGGGACTCAAAGTAACACTTGACAGCCAACCTTGCCATGGACCTAGTCTTCCCCTTGGAGAAACCATCGATAATCCCACTTCCTCACCACCCAATGAACACAATAGGCTTTATGTTAACGTGTGAAATATGCTTTAGTGGACACTTGTAAGAACGTGATAGTGGTGTGGATGGCTTGGAATTATGGGCAACAAGAGCATATGTGAATCTGTAGCAACCAGATGTCACAGGCTCCTAGTAATCTAACACTTCCTGTTAAGAAGGGCAGATCTCCCTTCTAATTCTTCCCAGGGGATCCCTGGGTGGAGCAGCGGTTTGGCGCCTGCCTTTGGCCCAGGGCGCGATCCTGGAGACCTGGGATCGAATCCCACGTCGGGCTCCCGGTGCATGGAGCCTGCTTCTCCCTCTGCCTGTGTCTCTGCCTCTCTGTCTCTCTCTGTGTGACTATCATGAATAAATAAATAAAATCTTTAAAAATAAATAAATAAATAAATAAAAAATAATTCTTCCCAGATCTTCTTCCTCCCAGCCTTGGAGGCTAGGCTAGTCAAGTAGACGCTCTGAGTTATAGTTCCCTTGTCTAAAAATCAAGATAATGAAATCTACACTGCCTTGCTATAATAACTAAAGAAATAATACATTGACCAGCACTTAGCTCTAGTGGGCAAAAACTACTATTATTTTCTCTCCTGTCCTCTCCCCAGTGGCCCTAGTATACCCCAGAATATTATTTGAAAGGTGAGGTTCCGCATGCATGAAATATTCCCAAATCCATGAGGCTCCTACAATCCTCTGCCTGTACCCAGAAGACATCTTCTGTTATCCTGAGATTCCCTGAGAATTTGTCCCAATTTTCTGGTATATATTGTTTTATATAAGGGTAAGGGCTCCTTGTCTTTCCCCAATTTTTTCCTCACTAGTCTCTAATTCTTTCTCTCTCATTCTAAAGTGGTTTGCATAAATTAGAGTAGGAGCCAGATGTTTGAATTATATCAGAGAGAGATTTGAAGCAAATGTGACAGAGGTAATATATAGAAAGCTCTTACAAATCAATAAGAAAAACACAAATACCTAATAGAAAAATGGGAAGAGATGTAGCAGACAATTTCACAGAAGAAATGCAGGTAGCTAATAAACATTTGAAAAAAAAAAGTTGAATCTCACTAAGTAATAAATGTAAATTTTCATGAGATCAATTTGGCCCTCCAAATTGGCTGAGGTTTTTAAAACAATATTCAATACTGGTAGTGAAATGAATAGCATTTCCTGGGCACTGTTGTGTCAGGTGTTATGCCAAGCACTTGGCATGAGTGGCTGGTAACACAGCTAAGAGAGATGCTTTCAAATCCTACCTGTAGGGTAATGTGGTACAAACTGGCATTTGGCAACATGTGTGAAAAGTCTTCAGAAGGGTCATTTCTTTTGACGTAGCAATTCCACGCCTGTGAATCTATTCTAATAAGACATGTAGTCAAAGATGTGTGAACAAGGACATTTATCACTGTGTAATTTGCACAGCAAAAACCGTGAAACAACTTATATACCCAAGAATAGAAGAGTTACATTATGACACATTTATATAATGTATCTTAACCTGTTCTTAATATCATGTTCTTTTTTTTTTTTTTTTAAGAATTTTATTTATTTGACAGAAGGAGAGAGAAAGAGAGAGAGCAGAAGCAGAGGGAGTGTCAGGTAGAGGGAGAGGGAGAAGCAGGCTTCCCGCTGAGCAGGGAGCCCAACATGGGGCTCAATCACAGGACCCTGGGATCATGACCTGAACTGAGGGCAGATGATTAACCGACTGAGCCACTCAGATGCCCCCTTTAAAGAGCGTGCCCCTCATGCTTTTAAAGAATAATTGAATTTATGGCAGGAGATAATGCTCACAATAAAAAGCTGAGGGAAACAAAGCAGGACATAAAGTTGTATATACCCCAATATTCAAATATTTTAAAAAGTATTTCTAGGTAAAAGAGCTCAGAGTTATAAATTCAGATGCCTTCAGGGAACAGGCAGGGATGGCAGGAGAAACAGATATTCAAGGCTATGGGGATGGAGGTAAACCAGAACATACAGGCTCTACCTAAAGGTGGTTAACTCAGTGTTCAAAGGCTGAGTCAAAGCACTACTGCAGGATGAGAATAGCCCAGAGGTCTTGAGTTGGCAGCCAACCCCTGAATTCCAGAACAGGAGCAATGGCCATCTAGGTTTAGGATTATGGGATTTTTTTTTTCTTCTTCTTCTTCTTCTGAAAGTTCCAAATTTCCCCCAAAATGAATAGTGACTACTTGTATAAACAGAGGAAAAAGTTAAAAGTATATATGGCTGTTGGAATGTAGGAAAGTACAGGTTAGTACTGGTTGGTCAAGCACATGAAGAAGTCTAGACCAAAGACATAGCCTGAGGGCAGACAGATGCTTTTTCTGGTTTGTCTTGTTGTATCTAGAACACTCAGCCACACCTAGTTGAACCCCTGGAGGCCTTCCCTTCTGAGCTGAAGTCCACAAGGGGCCCCAGAGGCATTCAGCAGAATCTGTAAGGCCTGGTCTATGAATAGCACATCCTGGCATACCACATGGGGTGTTTATTCCCAACCCCAGAGCTATGAAATCTGCTCCCTATCTGATAAACGTCAGAAATCGGGTTAAAATAGCATAAATATAGAATGGCGCAGTCTGCCACCTTTAGAGGTAAACATACCAGGGAAGGCTGATTGAACCTTTAAAGAGAAAGGGCAGCAGTGGTGACAAAGAAGGGTGAAGATGCATTCCCTGGGGTGTTTTGGGATCCACAGGAGCTGCCCTGCAGCATTCAGAAGCCAGTGCGGCTGGGTGACAGCTCCATGACTTCCTTGAAATAAGCTTGTGGTTCCTGTTGAGTGTCTAGTTCCATTTTTTTAGAAGCTGCCCTAGCTGCTTATTTTGCTTAGGCGTCTCCTGAAGCCCAAACTAAATTGGCTCAGGGCAGAGAGACAGCTGTGTGTTCAGGGACAGACCAGAAGTTCCAGCACCTTTCTCCAAGGCCCTTTATCAAATTCAAATTGAAAAGTAATCCATCAGAGCCTGCATTTCCAAATCTTCTATATCACCTCCCACCACCCCCAAAAAATTATCAAGATAATTCAATTCAGTTGGTCAGATAGAAGCATTTGTCCCTCAAAATGTGATCTGAGTGGACATACCAGCTCCTCTCCTATACATACACAGCCAGATGCTCAGAGCCTCCTGAAATTGCTGATACATCTCTTACTGGAGTTTATAAAACCCACGAGGGGCCTGATAGGAGAGCTTAACTGATTTCTGGAAGAGCTGATGAGTAAAAATTCACACTGCGTTGCTGAGTGTCCCATGCAGTTAACAATAAAAGAGGCTTACAGAGTATTAGGACATTAGGAACGGGTGCTCCCCGGGAGGCCCTCAATTAAAGTGAGTCAGTATTGACTTGGCCCTTGACTGGGCCAGATGCTCCGAGGATTTGCAAATCAAATCCTTGCCTGAGCTAGTACCACACAGGCCTTCTCCGAACCCACAGAGTTCCTGTCCCTTGTTGAGGTAGATGGCTTTAGAAGCTGAATAAGGACAGCAGCGCCTCCTTAGATCCTGCAGGCCAGCATGAGGGGAGCAGGGCGTGAAGGCTGATGCCTGGAGGGAACAAAGGAAGTGGAATCAGAAAAGTACTTTCACCCCCCGCCCTCCTCCCCTTCTACCACCCCTAGTTCGTTTCCCAGAGTTAGCAGTCTTTACGTTCTGTCTCCCTTTCTGATATTTCCCACACATTTCTTCTCCCTTCCCTTATATTCCCTTTCACTATTATTTATATTCCCCAAATGAATGAGAACATATAATGTTTGTCCTTCTCCGACTGACTTGAATGGGTGACGGGTACTGGGGGTTATTCTGTATGTTAGTAAATTGAACACCAATAAAAAATAAATTAAAAAAAAAAAGTTAAAAAAAGAAAAGTACTTTCAGTGTCCTATCCGCATCGAGAGGGTAAAAACCCTAAACGGTGCACACAACATCACAGTGAATTAAACAGATTCTCATTTTCACATGGCAATTGCAAGTCCAGCCAGTTTCTCTATGGGAATGTGGGGCTGGGATTAAGAACACAAGCCAGAGTGTCAGGCAGGCTTGAATTCGAATGACAACACCATCACTTAGTAGAAATATGATGATGGGTAAGTTATGTGACCTCCCTAAGCCTTGGTGTCCTCAATCATAGTGTGGTGTGATTGTTTCATAGGGTTATGAGGCCCAAATGTATGTATGTAATACAGTTAGAATGGTGCCTGGACTATTCAGTATAAGCCATTAGGAAGTAGTACTTATTCATTAGTTTTATAATTTATATTTTATAATTTTTTATTTTTTATTATTATTTTTTATTTTATAATTTTAAAAAATATTTTATTTGAGAGAGAGAGACAGAGATAGTGACAGAGATAGCAAGAGCCAGGAGGAGAGGGAGAAGCAGGCTCCTCACTGAGCAGGGAGCCTGACACAGGGCTCACTTCCAGAACTCTGGGATCATGACCTGAGCTGAAGGCAGATGCTTAACCAACTGAGTCACCCAGGTGCCCTTATAATCATTATTTTATAAGGCAAGTTTTGACCAAGTGATTTCACCCCTACAAATTCCTACCCATTTGGTCACCTTGCCTCCTTCTCTCTGTACATCTCTTCATCCTTTAGAATCAGGGGGTAGGGATCCCTGGGTGGCGCAGCGGTTTGGCGCCTGCCTTTGGCCCAGGGCGTGATCCTGGAGACCCGGGATCGAGTCCCACGTCGGGCTCCCGGTGCATGGAGCCTGCTTCTCCCTCTGCCTGTGTCTCTGCCTCATTCTCTCTCTCTCTCTGTGACTATCACAAATAAATAAAAATTAAAAAAAAAAAAAAAAAGAATCAGGGGGTAGGGGAGGAATTCTATCATAGCCAGAGGTTACAAATCTACTGGAGAGTTATAATTTTTTTTAAGATTGATTTATTTATTTATTTATTTATTTATTTATTTATTATTTATTTATGAGAGACACAGAGAGAGAGAGAGAGGCAGACACAGGCAGAGGGAGAAGCAGGCTCCGTGCGGGGAGCCTGACGTTGCACTCGATCCTGGATCTCCAGGATCACGCCCTGGGCTGAAGGCGGTGCTAAACCACTGAGCACCCGGGCTGCCCAAGAGTTATAATTTTTATCACACTAAGCAGTAAATGTAACCAAAATCATCAGAGTAACTGGACACCAGCTTCTAGAGCCTTCCTCCCAGTCTGCTAATGTAGATTATACTTTCCTTAAGATTCTATAAAGCTGTGTGTGAAGCAAGAGCATCATAAACGTACGTTGAATGAATCCAGATGAGAAGGCACTGGTGGTTTTTGTAGAACGTGTTCCTGGTTTTCCTTCTCTATAAATACTGGAATGAAAACCATGATTTGAGAGATTGACCCATTATCAGCCCTGGCTGACTTGGACTAGACAGCCTTCCCAAAGCTTCTCCAGAAAAGACCTCTTTTTAAAAAATATTTATTTACTCATGAGAGACAAAGAGAGAGAGAGAGGCAGAGACATAGGCAGAGGGAGAAGCAAGCTCCCTGCAAGGAGCCCAATGTGGGACTCGATCCCGGATCCTGGGATCATACCCTGAGCTGAAGGCAGATGCTCAACTACTGAGCCACTCAGGTGTCTCTCCAGAAAAGACCTCTAATCTCAGGGTCACCCTGTCTCCCCAGAACCAGCCTGAGCTCCGTAAATATACAAAAGGAGAATCCAAGAAGCAAGTCCTATTTTTGTACCTCCAGCCATTTTAGCCATGCATACTTTCTTCTCTAGGCTTCCTTGTTGCCTTGAGGGACTCTCACCCTTGGTGTTAGAGGTCTTTCATCCATGAACACCTATAGGAGAATGATAAACTTGTGTGGTTTTTTTTTTCCATGTAGATCCAATAATTCAACAAGAGGGCCCAATGTGGGCAAGTGACACTAAGCTGAAGAGGCCAACTCAAGAGAGAAGAAATGTAGTCTCATCCTCCCAGCTAATGACCATGACTGAGAATACCTCTGAACGAGCCAAAAAAGGAGACTCAAGTGCCCTTTCCCAGAATGAGCCACATCCAGCCCTACCTCAGGCCTTCCAAGGAACAAACACCCCTCAGGTGTTGAGTGAGTCCTTGAGACCACCACTCTTAACCACCACCATGGGAGGACCAAGAAGGGCACCATTTAGATTCCGAGATGAAGATTTTTATTCCATTTTATCATTAGACCCTGGAGGAGAAAGTGATGACACTGAAGAGGAGACCCTCATAGCAGAAGAACTTTTGTTGGTTGGTATGCGCCCACCTCGTTCTCCTCCCAATCATAAGAGAAGTCGATTTCTTGGGACATTGGCCACTCAGGACAAAAATAAAAATTTTGAAGAAAATCCTGAAAATTGCAGAGCTAATTCTGTAAGAAGAAATGAGTCCAGTCATGGCTCATTAAGAATAAGCAATGCAATGGAGCTAGTGACAGAGCCACCTCCTCTTGGGCCAAGGGTGTTTCAAGACCCTGAGCCACCTAATGGGGGGTCTCCTAGAGAGAATGACAATGGTAATGGTGAACACAAGAACAGCACCTTTCCTTCATGGGACACCAAATCTGAAGCTAGTCTAGATGGTGACCTCAATGCTGAGAATGTACTTAGAGATTGTACTTCAGTGGAAGATAGGCCTGGTACTCACGATTATGAAAGAGATTGGCATGCCTATTTAAACAGTTCTAGTAATTCTCTTGACTATTTTCTTTCTGGCAGACCAACAGCTCCAAGATCACCAGTGAATTCATCTTATAACATTCCTGGCTCATTAATGCATTCTGCTATGAGAGAGGATATTCCAGTAGACTTGTCAATGTCGTCAACGTTTATTCACAGTGCAGACTCAGAGGGAAACTCAAGATTTAATGTTCGTCGACCACTGTCCCCCATTAGAAATAGGAATCCATTTGCCAGTGCTGAAAACCAAAGTTATTTTCCAGTAAACAGTGTACATGAATTTGATGTCAGGGGAGCAGATGTTACTTTAACAAGCCCATCACAGAGGGCTCCATTATATGCAGAAGACCTCTTACTAAATTCTCAAAGCAGTTTGTCCTTTGTGGAATCTTCCAGCTCCTCTCCATCAAGAATGAATTTACAAGGCCATTTGCATGTGCCTGGGTCTCTGCAAGAAAACATACCTTTTACTTTCTTTGCAGTCTCTGATTTCCCAAATCAAAGTGATAATGGAAACAGAATGGCAGTCTCTGCTTTCAAGGATGAAAAGGAAGCCATTAAGATAAAGGCAGACCCTGAGAAACTCAAGAAATTACAAGAAAGGTAAGGGATTTTCATAATTAGGTATATATACTTTTTTTTATTCCATGTTTCCCAGGTAGAAATAAGCAGTGCCTTCATTAGAGCATCATGGGAACTTTAAATCATAAATAGGCCCTTCTTTGGCATTTTAATGATTGCTTATATGGAGGAAATTGTCTATTTTGTTGCTCATAAAATATTTGTGTATGAGGAAAACTTTGATGTTCTGGTTCAATCTCTTCAAGATTCCCAAAGTGTTTTTTCCTTGAGTACCATAACTTTAAGGAAGGAAAGTTTGCTAGACATAAGGGGTTTTTGACTGCTACAAAGGGCTAGCTCTTCTCACCAGCAATTAGGAACCAGGATTTTTTACAAAAAGGCTGCTATCTCCCCAGAGTGAACCACTCCACACTTGAAATTCACTAGCTATCTCTCATGGGACTTTGTGCAAATCCAACCAACAGTTCTAGAATTTGAATCTTTCCAACCAAAAGACCAGTCCCAACCAGTTACCATGGTTACCTGGGTTCTCTGCAGGGCCACTGTGCTGGGGTAACTACTGCTTCCATTTTCTGTCTTCTTTCTCTTTCATGGGAGAGAAATAAGATCTTTTTTGTGGATCGCCTGTTTCTTTGATCTTCACTGTCTTGTAAGTTGATTTGGGGATATTTCACAACTACGAAATTTGATACCGTGTAAAGCCATCATTAGACACCATGTCAAGGATTTGACCCTTTCCTTTATGTTGGGTGTTACCACTCCCTAGTGTTGGCTTACGGATCTAGAAATGGATTCTTTGAATGCAAGCCTTCCTAATTAAATGTTAGTACTGCTCATTTGGGCCATTAATTGTCCAGTTGATATTCATTCGCAAGTGGAAAAATTCCATGGCAATGAATGAGAATGCAGAAGGCTAAGACAGGACACAGGATGCACCCCCGACTACTCCTCTAGATCTATTATCCAACTGCAAGAATGAGTAACTTTCCTGTTGGCAGGACCTTTTCTTTTCCATATTATGCAAGTTACCAGCACACTGACTCATGGTGAAGGGCCAAAAGGCCTCACACACACCCATCTATACCTACCCAGAAATATAGCTTGAGACCCGCTGGTCAGGAGTCTAGACTTCCACCATCCCAAAGTGATGCCTTTGGGCTAAAAATGATTTCTTTTAAAAATTCATCCACTTCTCAGTGTGGCAATGCATTAAATAGCTATGAGTTGTGTACTTTCTCTATCAGACACCGTTTTTTTCTCTATATAACAAACCTTATGCTTTTATTATCTCAAAAATGTTCACTTTAGGAAATATGGAAAATATAAACTTAAAGGAAAAATCACCTGTAATCCTATAATCCAGAGATAAGCAGTACAAAAAATTTCATCTCCCGCCTTTATCTTTGCATATAAATGCAATTTTTAGTAAACATTGGCTCATATTTTATAATATGCCTCATTTTAATATTTCAAGCCCATTTCTCAAAGCCACACTTTGAGAAAAATTTTCCCTTGGTTAGTTACTTTAATGCATACAAATAATTAGAGCACTCTAAATAAAACAAAACCCAAATATCCCTGTGCTTACCTTCCAGCTAACAGAACTTTACTGGAGCTCTTGAGCCCCTCACCCACCCTATTTCATTTTCCTCCCTCATCTACACCCTCCTAACCCCTTCTGCCCCCAGGAAACCATTCTTGCATTGCAAGTGTCATTCTTATGCTTTTAACTTTTTAAAATTTATTTATTTATTTTAAGTAATCTCTACACCCAATGTGGGGCTCTAACTCACAACCCCAAGATCAAGAGTCACTCCTCCAACTGTGCCAGCCAGGTGCCCCTCCTTTTATTTTAATTTTGTTGTTGTTGGAAGTGTTTTGCTTTCTGGCTTCCCCGTAGGGATATATATTTATATATATTCCTAACAATATGTTGTGCATACTTTTTAATTCTGTAGAAATAGGGATCCCTGGGTGGCGCAGCGGTTTGGCGCCTGCCTTTGGCCCAGGGCACGATCCTGGAGACCCGGGATCGAGTCCCACATCGGGCTCCTGGTGCATGGAGCCTGCTTCTCCCTCTGCCTGTGTCTCTGCCTCTCTCTCTCTCTCTGTGACTATCATAAATAAATAAAAATTAAAAAAAAAAATTTATAAAAAAAAATTCTGTAGAAATGTTACCTCTATTTCTGAACTCTGTAAAAATGGAATATCTATTCTTCCACAATTTGCTTTTCCCCCTAGCATCATTAGAAAGAGGCATCCTTGTTGATATTTTTGGCTTTATTTTGTTCACTTTCACGACTACAGAGTATTCCATTATATGAATATACCACAATTTGGCATTTTCCTGTTGATGGGCATTGGGGTTCTCTGCTGTTTTCTGCAAACAGTGCCACATAAACATTCTTGCAAATGCCTCCTGGTGCATATGGGAAGAGTTCTCTGGGATATTTATCTTGGGGTGGGATTGCTGAGCTAAAGGGTAGCACACCTTCCACCATGCTAAATAATGAGTGTACTGTCTCACTAGTAATATATACTGTTGTGCATCCTTGCCAGCACTTATTGATTGGCTTTTCAAAATTTTGCCTCTCTAATGAGAACAAAATGATATTGTGGCCTTAATTTACATTTAATTTCATTGACTGTTAATGAGTTTAGGCATTTTATGTGCTCTTTTAAATGTCAAATGACCATTTGTGTTTCCTCTTTTGTAAAATACTCATTTATATCTTTTGTCCACTTTTCCTTTAGAATATTTCTCTCTTGTTTTAGGAGTCCCTTATACATTCCAGTCACTGATATAATCCTTTAACAGTTATGTGTTGGAAATATCTTTTTGCAATTTGTAGTTTGTCATTTCTCTTTCTTGATATCTTTTAATGAAAATAAATTCTTAAAAAAATAAAAATAAATTCTTAATTTTAATGAAGTCAAATGACTTCATCTTCTTTATGGATTGTGATTTGTATCTTCTTGCCTCGATGAAGAAATCCTTTCCAACTTAGGGTCATTATGATAGTCCTCCTATATTTTGTAAAATCTCCATAGTGTTACTTCGCACACTTAAGAGTATGAAATGGGTTTTGGACTTGAATGTGAAGTTAGGTTTAATATGTGGTGTGAGGTTATGCATGATGAATGCGAAACTGTCCCAGGATCTTTCCCCACTAAACTGAAAAGTCATGTCTGGGGACACCTGGGTAGCTCAGCAGTTGAGCATCTGCCTTTCGCTCAGGGCGTGATCCTGGGGTCCTGGGATCAAGTCCTGCATTGGGCTCCTTGCATAGAGCCTGCTTCTCCCTCTGCCTGTGTCTCTGCCTCTCTCTCTCTGCCTCTCTCATGAATAAATAAATAAAATCTTAAAAAAAAAAAAAGAGTCATATCTATCATATAAGTATAAATGACCATGTTTGTTTCAGAGCTCTCTATTCTGGCCTATTGTTCTTTTTTGTTTTTTCCTAATCCAATACCACATCATCTTACTGTCTGTGGCTTTTGTATATTTTGGTAGCCAGTGGCACAAAGCCTCCCTCCCCATTTTGTTCCTAAAGAGTCCTTGACTATAGGGGCACCTGGGTGGCTCAGTTGATTAACCTGCTGCCTTCAGGTCAGGTCATGATCTTGGGGTCCTGGGATCAAGCCACACATTGGGCTCCCTGCTCAGTGGGGAGTCTGCTTCTCCCTCTCCCTCTGTCCCTCCCCCTGCTCAAGCTCTCACTGTCTCAAATAAATAAAATCTTAAACAATAAATAAATAAATATTTTAAAAAGAGTCCTTGACTATATATGTTTCAGAATCAGCTTGTTGGGACTTTCACTGAAACTGTGTTGAATCTACAGATGATTCTGGGGGAAAACTGACATCTTGGAAATACTGAGTCTTTGAAAAATGTATCTCTTCTTTTGTTTGTGCCCATAATGGAAAACTATAATTCTGTTCCTCTTCATTGACTTCCCTTTCCTGGGGAGAAAGGTCTTTGAAAAAAATTGAGCACATACTTCTATTCCAGAGCAATGCCCGTTTCTTCCCCTTCTTTGATTTTAGTCTCTAGTCAGTTTCCTTTCCTTGACCAGACAGTCCTCAGTCCATGAGGATTCTAAAGAATAAGTCTTAGGTTTCTTTTTTTTTTTTTTTTTTTTTTTTAAATTTTTTATTTATTTATGATAGGCACACAGTGAGAGAGAGAGAGGCAGAGACACAGGCAGAGGGAGAAGCAGGCTCCATGCACCGGGAGCCCGACGTGGGATCCGATCCCGGGTCTCCAGGATCGCGCCCTGGGCCAAAGGCAGGCGCCAAACCGCTGCGCCACCCAGGGATCCCTAGTCTTAGGTTTCTTAAGAGACTCCTTACATGACCTTACATGACCATCAACAGGCTAGTCTTCACTCATTATTTATTAAACACAAACATATTTGCTTACATTTTCATAATTCCATCTGCATCAGATTCTAGCAGCTTACCTTCTGGAATGTTGGCATAATTTTTTGGCCAAGTGTTATGCTATCGGTGAGTTCATGACTAGGTTCATTGGTTCATCCCCATCCCAACCAACCTCCATTGAGTGATCTTTTTGTGCAAATGCTTCCCCAGACACTAGATGCTCTTTACAATCTGCAGAACAGTTGCACTGCCATCATGGCATCCGGCCCACAACTCAGGTAGGTGGTGGAGGTATCATCATCCCATGGCTTTACACATGAGGAAAACCCAAGAAGTTGAAGTAAGTTGTCTAGAGTCATCAAGCTCACAAGTCTCAGAGGCAGACCTCAAACACAGGCCCTCTGCCCGTAGACCCTGTGCACTTACCAACACGGTGTACTACCAACTCCTATACAATGGCTGTGCCTGGGAGAGGGGCTCCCAGTTTTTCCTCTGGTTTTCCTCTGCAGCCCCATCCTTGGCCTCTGGTTTTCCGGTGGCAGTGGCCATTCTCATGGGCGACTCGCATGAGTCAGTCACTGCTGAGGAGCCCGATAACAGGATCCCATGCACCTGGAAGAACTTTCAGGAGGGTTGGAGGGAGCAGTGGGTGATCCTGGGGAGCCCTTGCAGGGCCTCCCCCTTTAATGCCCTGGGAAATGGTATGTGTAGCTGTAGTTTGCAGAACCTGCAACCGTGCAGACCCTTGGTCATCAGGACTTGTTTTCCATTTAGTCTCCTGCAGGAGGACTCGGAGGAGGAGGATGGAGACTTGTGTCGCATCTGTCAGATAGCCGGGGGTTCCCCAACCAACCCCCTCCTGGAGCCCTGTGGCTGTGTGGGCAGCCTACGGTTCGTTCATCAGGAGTGCCTGAAAAAGTGGCTGAAAGTGAAAATAACATCAGGTAGGCAGGGAAGGAAGCAAGGGAACGTGCCTCAACTTATAATCAATGAGACGCCTGGTGTGGGATGCAGAGCCTTGATGACATCTCCCTCTGCCCTGTGAGCCATGGCTGGGAGATCTATGCCCCTGAACCCAGGGGCTCCTGCTCACAGCCCCAGTGGAAAGCAGCAGGATGAAATGCTGCCTTTAAATTATGGGAGGGAGAAGAATTTGCTTTCCAAGTCTGAGAGAAGAATCCTGGAATATGCTTGTGGATCCTCCCCCACCTGCACCTGAGCAGAGAGGCTAAGATGCCTTCCCAGGAGGAAGGAAACTAAAATAGGTCAATGGTCGAACCTCAGCAAGTGCACAGCAAGCCATGCCAACTAATGGACACCTGGCAAAAACTGATTGGCTTCCTTTTATTTATGGGGGAAGAAGGATGTCATCTAAGAAACTATGCAAAGCTGCATTTTTTGCAAGAGGAGCAGGAAGAGAGCCCTGATCTAATTTTCTAGAACCATCTTAGATAAGGAGATTTCCATGGGCTGGCTTTGTCAGCCCTGTCTTTTGCAGATCTTGTAACTGGATATACAGCCCTTTCTCAGCTCCCTGGGAGGTTATAACCTAAATACGGCCACTTGGGTAGTAGGTCAGCTGGCATTTTTTTGGCAGAGAATCGGGGGGTTTCTTTAAAACTTGGTTTTGGGAAGAAGGGCAACTTGAAAAACAAAACAGGAAACAGCAATGCAAGAACTCAATGACAAATAGCCATTGTGTCTTTCAGACACATCTCTCTGAAAACCTTTTACCCCATAGCCCAGATCCTTTTTCTCTCCTCTTCCACATTATCCTCCTTGATTACCACTCTTCCAGGCAGCCCAGGGAGACTTAAGAGCTTCATCCCAACCCCACAGCATATGGCTGCGCCCCCTGGAGAGAGAGAGAGAGGAATGAATAGTGGGATGATCAGACCAATTGTGTCCTCCCTGGTCCCTTTTCCCCCCATGAGCATCTTCCCAGGCAGGAGAAACCTATACCCCCTCCCAAGCTGCTGAAACACATCTCCATGTAGTGTGCTGGGTGCTCAGTCCTGCAGACAGGGTAGAAACAAGGGGATCTCGGCTACTAATGATCCTGCCATGCAATGTTTTGTTTTCTTTAAAAAAAAAAAAGATTTTATTTAAAAAAAAAAAGATTTTATTTATTTATTCATGAGAGACAGAGAGAGAGGCGGAGGGAGAAGCAGGCTCCATGCAGGAAGCCTGACCTGGGACTCGATCCCGGGCCTCCAGGATCACACCCTGGGCTGAAGGTAGCGCTAAACCACTGAACCACCTGGGCTGCCCTACCATGCAATGTTTTAACTTACTACAAATTCGGGCCAATTAAACATTTAACACAGGAAAAAAAATCGCTCGTGAAATGTGTAATGGAAGCCCTGCTAAATGCTTGTAAACGCCAATGTCAGTAGGAGTGTGCTGAGTGGGATCAGATCGGAAGACACAAGGGGCACTCAGAATCCTAAAGTATTATAGAATGGCTCTAAAAAAAAGAGAGAGAAAAAACAAGCAAACAACACGCAGACATGAGATTACCGTTTATCCTTGTCTCTTGAAGTTCTCTATTATTTACTCTTTCTTTATGTCCCCCAGTGAAGCAAAGTAGAAAGTAGAATTGAAGTCTAAAGCTGCACAAGCCCTATCTTTACCAAATAAATGTGTTAGCTAATCAGTCCTGTTTCTCTAACGCATAAACTAAACAGTGGCACATCCTTAGCAAAAGTGCAGCTCCTAGGCGAGGGGAAAAGACAAGAACACAACGTTTGCTTCAACACAGCACAGTTCCTGCATCTTCCAGTTTTGCTTTGAGGACTAGGACAAGCAGAGGAAAAGTGCTGATCTAGAATGCATGTTTTAAAAAAAAAGAAAAGAAAAGAAAAAAAGCCCACTGTAACAAAGAAAATTTCTTTTCCCAGATGAGGCTGAGCTCCTTCTCAGGTGCTGGCCGCAGATACTGCTGGGTTAGTTCCCACACATGGCCCCTGGCTCCCTTGCTCTCTTAGGTGGGAAGTCACCTGGGTGACAGTAAAGGCAGATTTTTAAACCACAGCTGAGAATAGCTTCTGCCATCAATTTGGTCCTCGTATATTTATTTGCTTGGACCTGTGTTAGATCTGTCAAAAAAAAAAAAAAGCAATAACAGAGGACAATATTCACTCTTTTTGGCAACCACCTGTGTTACAGACTCAGCCTCCGTGTAGCGATTCCAATTTTATGAACCAGTATGTTTATATTTAAACAGAAAGCAAGACCTGTTATTTAAAAATCCTGGGAATTTCACTTATATGAAGCTTGCAAAATAATGAAAATGATTATGAAGGAAATTTTCCAGATCTCAAAATTTTCCTTTGTTGCAGTGGGCTTTTTTTTCTTCTTTTCTACAGAAGATGACTGACTTAAAAAAAAAAAAAAAAAAAAGCCGCTAAAACTCAGAATTCATAACACACATGAGTTCATTCCCAAAATGTCAACACAAAGAGACCAGAGTGTCAACACATAAAGACCCAGGGTTATATGTAACAAATAATTCTTTAATTTAAGGAGCAGATCTAGGTGCTGTGAAAACTTGTGAGATGTGTAAGCAAGGCCTGCTGGTTGACCTGGATGATTTTAACGTGACCGACTTCTATCAGAAGCATCAGCAATCCCGGGTAAGAGAGGCTCACCAACTGTCTCCGAAGGCAAAGTCCATTAGAGGCACAAGGCTGGAAGAAAGGCTTTCCCTGATAAGACTATAGAAGGCCTGTGCACAGGATGAGTCTAGGAGTGTCCCCTAAGCTCACTTCTCCAAGAAGGTGTGCTATTACATCAGCCCACAGTGCCGGGAGGGGTAGGAGCGTTCAAAGGTCTTAGCCCCCAGGGTTGAGGTCCCGCTATTGTTAGGGATAAAAGTAGGAAGCCACAATAACTGACTGGACACAGAAACAGGAATAGTCTGGAAAGCTCCACACCCAGATTCGTGGAATATAAAATAGCAAAAGGGGGAAAAAATCAGGGTCTTGAAGGAAATGGTCCACAATTTACATATCAAGTAACTCTAGGTTAATAAGAAATTGCTTTACTCAAGGTTAATAAAAAGGTCGTTAGCACCTAGTGTGTGCTTTTTAATACCCGGTGAATTAATTCTCCTGGGGTATTTAGATTGCAATTCTTTTTTTTTTTTTTAGAGATGTTATTTATTTATTTATTAAATATTTATTTATTTACTTATGATAGACATAGAGAGAGAGAGAGGCAGGGACACAGGAGGAGGGAGAAGCAGGCTCCACGCCAGGAGCCCGACGTGGGACTCGATCCCGGGACTCCAGGATCGCACCCTGGGCCAAAGGCAGGCGCCAAACCGCAAAGCCACCCAGGGATCCCCTAGAGATGTTATTTATTTATGAGAGAGCGAGAGTATGTGTGCTCCCTTAAGCAGTGGGAGGAGCAGAGAGCCCCACTCGGGGCTCAATCCCAGGACCCTGGGATCACCACCTGAGCCAAAGTCAGATGCTTAACCAACTGAGCTACCCAGGTACCCCTGGTTTGCAATTCTAATGCCGTGAAAAAGTTAACCATAGGTGGGCTAGGTGATTCAGGCTCAGAATAATAGTTAATTGTTATCAGGCAAACAATCCTTTATTTAGAACTACAATGCCTAGGGATCCCTGGGTGGCGCAGCGGTTTAGCGCCTGCCTTTGGCCCAGGGCGCGATCCTGGAGACCTGGGATCGAATCCCACGTCGGGCTCCCGGTGCATGGAGCCTGCTTCTCCCTCTGCCTCTCTCTCTCTCTCTGTGTGACTATCATAAAAAAAAAAAAAAAAAAAAAAAAAAAAAAGAACACACACACACACACACACACACACACACTACAATGCCTAATATGGAAGCCATAAGTCCTATATGGCTAATGAACAGGTGGCTACTTCCACTCAAGATGTATTGGGTGTCTGGGTGGCTCTGTCAATTAAGCATTTAACTCTTCATCTCAGCTCAAGTCTTGATCTCAGAATCATTGAGTTCAGTCCCATGTTGGGCTCCATGCTGGGTGTGGAGCCTACTGTATGTATATAAGTAGGCAAATAAATAAGTACATAAATAATCATTCTTCAGAGGAGTCACTTTGGCTTTCAGATCTTTAGCTTGTGTCCAGACCTAAAGCACAGCTGAGTCAAAATGCCACATATGGGTCTGGGCAATTGTCTAGTTACCTTTTGAAAATCCTAAGGTTGTGGGCACCTGGGTGGCTCAGTGGTTGAGTGTCTGCCTTCAGCTCAGATCATGATTCCTGAGTCCTGGGATAGAGTCCTGCATTGGGCTCCCTTGCAGGGAGTCTGCTTCTCTCTCTGCCTATGTCTCTGCCTTTCTCTCATGAATAAATACATAAAATCTTTTTTTAAAAAGATAAAATCCTAAGGCTGCTAAACCAAAGAATAAACTATTGATGAGAATGAAAGACTTGACCAGCACAACCAAGGAATATGATACAATGGGGGATAATGCCACACCAGCATTGAAGAGGTTGGGCATTAGGAAGTGGAAAGGAAGGGAGGGGGAAAGGAAAGGAAGAAAGAATTTCCTGAGAAATAAATGTACTTCAAGTCCATCCGTTTTGAGGCCCGAGGGTTTTGAATCACTCGGTCACAACCCCAGGCACTGAGAGGAGAAACAGAAGTGCTTCTGGAGTCACACTACTGAGAGGAACCAGGCCCCGTGGGCGCCTGTGGTCAGGGTACCAGCTAGGGTGCAAACAGCTTCCATGTGGTCATCTCAAAGATTATTTCAGGAAATAGAGCCCCTAGGACTGCCCGGGAAGGACACGTCCAGACATGGCCAGGTTCTGTGGCATCCTACCAGAATGGTCTGCAGACATCACCAACACGGGACAGCCCAGGGCAATGCCTTATCTAGTAAAGACTCCTGTTGGTTCCAAGCATCTCTGCATTGTTCGCCCTCTGTGAAGATGCTGCCACAGGGCCCTGTTGGGTTTACCCATGGTATTTGTAGAATTGACACACTACTGGCACATTTTTCCAGCTATACTACAATGTTTGCACTCAAGTAGCCAGAGGTAGCGTGCCCCATGGAACAGCACACCCATTTTGCTAAAGTGTGCATCTGAATCTCGTTCCCTTCCCCAAAGTTGCTGTGTGAAACTACACAAAGTCTCTGGCTCTCCTTTCTCTCGCCTGTGGGAAGTAGGAGATCATTGTTCCCCGGGAGCATGAGATGTAGGGAAAAACTTGAGTATATATCCTCTAATCCGATGCCCGTGGAGAGAAAGGTGCTCAGGGAATGAGAACCGCCATGTGACAGACCCAGGAATGCCCAATCTCTCTGGACTCAAAAAAGGAAGATAAGTGCACCAGGACCAGGCTAGAGCCCATTAGTGAAAAAAGCCAACCGGTCCATGCAGGGGTAAGACTCATAACCTCGGCTTCACAGCTTCCTCCAGCTGAGAGAAGCGGCCACTAGCACATCCTAACAGGAACCGTGAGAGGAACCATGTCGGCCAGGATCTAGGCAGAGGAGATGGTGGCTTCCTCAGCAGGGGTGAGTGAGGAGAGCTGAATGAAGGCCCCAAGTGGGCAGGAAAAGAAATCAACAAGGTGGGACAAAGCCTCTTGGGACTGGCACCGTGACCATTCTGAGGCCTGAAGTGACAGAGGCTGGGGCAATCACCGGGAAGGGGAGGCCTGTAGTTACAGGAGAGTCATTGACAGCCTGTGACCTTCGGTAGAGCCTTGCCACTGCCCCGCGGAGAGAGAACAAGTTGGGCAACCACCCCAGCCTCTCTCTCCTTCCGCCCTCTGGTCTCCTGCCAGGGCCTCCCATTGCCCAAACCCAGTGAGAAGCCAGAGAACGAGGGGGCTGGTTAACGCAGTCCATTGAGATCAGCCTCTAGGCCACAGCGCAGGGTGGAAGGGGGCTCTGGGGGGAACGTGGAAGACATCCAGCACATAATCACTCTCCATGGAGGCAGAAACGAGTTTACACTAGTTTCTATAAGAATCTGACAGGCCGGGATCCCTGGGTGGCGCAGCGGTTTGGCGCCTGCCTTTGGCCCAGGGCGCGATCCTGGAGACCCGGGATCGAATCCCACGTCGGGCTCCCGGTGCATGGAGCCTGCTTCTCCCTCTGCCTGTGTCTCTGCCTCTCTCTCTCTCTCTGTGACTATCATAAATTAAAAAAAAAAAAAAAAAAAATCTGACAGGCCATCAAAGCCTTTGGAAAATGCCCTTCATTATAATCACGGGTAGAAGCTAGATTGACAGACCCACCCTGGTGAGAGAACAACAGTCCTAAGAACCAACAAGCGACATTTACCTGCTGATGGGAAACAGTGGAGGGCTCACCCTTTTACATGGTTCTGACTACTCCCATGGCCCGCTGTGAATTTACCACGGTCTGTTTGCTAACAGTGAGTTTAAACCTGAGACAGTAGGGAAGCAAGACTTGGACAAGTTCAGAAACTCTCCATGAACCAAGGCAGAAGTAACTGTAGTTGGTGTATTTGTTTTAAAGATTTTACTTATTTATTCATGAGAGACAGAGAGAGGCAGAGATACAGGCAGAGGGAGAAGCAGGTTCCATGTGGGGAGCCTGATGTGGAACTTGATCCCAGGACCCTGGGACCACAGCCAGAGCCAAAGGCAGAAGCTCAACCACCGAGCACCCAGGCACTCCATAACTGTTGTTAACACAAAGACATGGAGGATGGAATCAATGGCTCATCCCCAGCCAGGGAGGTCCTTTGGATTGGCCTTGGAACTGATGTGTCTACCTGGGCTTCTGAGGCCTTGCCCCTTCCCGAGTCCCAAATCTCAGTCCTCTGGGCCACCTTAGCCAACGCCCCATGCTGTTCACTCCTGTTAAACAGGGTCTCTTGTTGAGAAGCTGGGTAGCTGGTGCCAAAAAAAGACATATTCAAAGAAAGAGACAAAAACAAAAAAAGTCTAGAACTGACTTCCACTCAGTCCAGGTCTCACTTAACCTCAATTAACTTGCTAACTCACTCATTCACTTATTCTCTTATGCATTTTTCTCACTTAGGTTGGTTGGTTTGTTTTTGCTTTTGCTTGATTATAAAAATCACAAACACATAAAAACCTGCTATAATTAAAATTAACATTTAGCTGAGTGTCTTTTTTTTTTTTTTTTTTTTTTTTGCTATTAAAGTACTCGTGCAAAAAATAAATAAATAAATAAATAAATAAAGTACTCATGCCCCGGTACTGGGCCTCAGAGATTCTGACTTAATTGATCTGGGATGGAGCCAGGTATCAAAATACACATAAGAGCTTAAATTTTATTTTTTTAAAGATTTTGTTTATTTATTAATGAGAGACACAGAGAGAGAGAGAGAGATGCAGACAGGCAGAGGGAAAAGCAGGCTCCATGCAGGGAGCCTGACACGGGATTTGATCCTGGGTCTCCAGGATCATGCCCTGGGCTGAAGGCAGCGCTAAGGCAGCACTAAACTGCTGAGCCACCTGAGCTGCCCAAGAGTTTAACTTTTAAAACACATATTGAGTGCCTTTTGTATATCAGATACTATGCTGGAGATACCTAGGTGCCCAAGACCAACGCAGTCACTTCCTTCTCATGGGAAGAACATGGTGAGGGTACCCCCAGTACCCCCAGAGGATGAGAATGAGGGATGTGCCGTCACAAAGAGATCTGACCAACTCTCAGGACCAGAGAAGCTTCCCTGAGGAAGAGACGTTTAAGACCAGGAAGGAAAAAGAGGAGGGAGCCCTCTATCCATGTGCCCTGGAGGGCAAAATCTGAGACATTAGGAACAGACACCTGACTCAAAATCCAATCCAGACTGCAGTCATGCCCATTGGATGTTGAATCAGCATGGTCAATGGCTTCGAGGGTGTGGAGGGGCTCAGACCAGAGTGTTTCCCTGGTTTGGCTCAATGTATCTGAGTCGGGCAAGAGTGAATGCTGACCATAGGCCCTAACACTGAAATCTGATTATCCCCCATCTCTCAGACACTGGGTGGTTTCTGTAGGCCCCACAGGGCCAAGGCTTATTAGTAGGCTTCCAGCTGCTATATTAGGACCTCTTACAGGCGGTGTGTAGAGTGGCCCCATGAGGTAGAAACAGCTGGGGGGCCCCAAGCACTATGGGGCTCAGCACTTTGGGGCTGCTGGCACCTGGTGGTCCAATCCTAGGCTTGTCAGGGCTTGTGGCAGCTCAACCCTCCCTCCTTCCTGACTCAAAGATGCCCAAAAATTAAGCCCACCAGGCATCCATACCCACTGTGAGTGCTGCAGGAAGGATGAGTCCTGGGTGCATGCTCCTTAACTGGGAAGTAGGCCTCATCCTTGATTCTGGTCAGGGCACTCAGTTTTGAGTGGCAAGGAAGAGCTCAAAGTAATATTCCAAATTCCAAAATGGGCCAGGAGAAAGCAGGCTGAGGAACAGTGGAGATCACAGATTGTACACTTAAATGCCTTCGAGGCCAGGCAGGTTGCAAATGGTCAGAATCCTACGAGAGTCATTACAACATAGTGGTGGCAATGCAGGCAAAACGGAGAGTACTCTCCGCAGCTGAAGAAGTTCATGTTCATCCTTCCTTCCTTCTTTCCGTCCTTCCTTCCTTCCAACCAGAGTGCATCCTCAGGCCAGATTCAGCTGATAGACTACTAATTGCTGATGCTTGGTTTAGGGCAGCGGTTCTCAACGATGGGTGGCCCCCAGACGAGTAGCATCAGCATCACTTGGAGACTTGTTAGAAACACACATTCTCTGGCCCCACCCCAGACCCACTGGATCAGAATCTGGGGGAGGGGGAGGGGTGGTGCCCAGGAGCTATGTTTTAAAAGTCCCTTTCTGTAATTCTGATACACATTCAAATGGGAGTCACTAGAATCAAAGTCATGACTGAATGGGCCACTATCTGGGCCAAAATTACACATTTTTTGTCATTCTGTCATCTGTACATACATTTGTTGAGCACATACTGTATACCAGGTGCTGAGCCAGCCACGAGGAGCACAGGAGCAAACAAGACACATGTGGTCCTTGCCCTGCATCCTATTTTTCATTCTTGCCTCTTCTTGGCTATTTTTGTTTTGCAAAATACCACACCCCCACATATTAGCTCATTTTGCTCTAACACCTTGGGGAAACAGGCCTGATAAAGGTTACTGCTCCCTTTTTATAAATGGAGTCACTTTGGCCATGTACAGTTAAAACTCTGCCTGAAGTCTTAGTGCTCGATGGCCCCCAGGCTGCCCATTCCGGGGGCCCGGGCCCACTGTGTGACGGAGATGTGCTTCTGCCAGCTTTGCCCTGCAGCAGAGGAGGGTCTCAGCGGGCCTCTGGCTGTCATTGCTCTGAGGCACAGGCCTGGCTTTGCTCCATCTCAGCCACGGACAGATGTCCTTGGACACATGCAGCCACCTAATCACCCTCACACCCGGGAGCATCTCTTGAACACATATGAAGACTTGATAGAACATTCAGCCAGGCTGTCTGCTTCTTTTGAGTGGATTCTATTGAGAATTTCCATAGGTAGCAAATCTCTTGGCCAAAATGAATATTAACAAAACGAAGTGGGGCAGAGGGCAAGAGAACAGAAAGAAAAACATCTGGCAGGCAGCCTGCGTGCTCCAGGGCTCCTGTCCATGGCTTCACAAGCCCCCTCCCTCACAAGCCTCCCCGCCCTTCCCACTCCCCACCTATACTGCATCATGGATGCCAATGCCCCCCATGGCAGATCAGGGAAAGAGGGTCAAGGACACTCCAAAACCTAGCTCATTTTGCCCTTGCCGAACAAATGCTCTGGAAGTCTCTAACAAGTCCCTCCCACTTGTGGCTCAGAGCATGAGCCGACTCTGAGTTCACTAGCAAACGCATTCTCTGATTGGGCAGCCCAGCCCCTCTATGCAGCATCACAAGCTCTGCAAAAGGGCACACATCAAGGAGCCTGGCCGCTGAGATTTATGGCACCACGTGACAGGTTCCCTCCCACAGACCAGAGAAGAGACACAATCTGCTAGAAGTGACTTTTCAAATTATCTGCAGAAAACATTAGTGGATATTTTCCCATCTGCATGCCTCCGGGCTTTATTGAGTCATAAAAAGTAAATGATTTCCCTGAATGCTTTGACAAACCCGATAGTTCCAAGCGATTTTCTAGCTGATTGATTTGCCATCATGCATCAGAGTGTCTCTGAGCATCAAGACTTACTGGCGAAGAGAGTGCTGGACGGAACACCAGTGGCGGCTCGCAAGAGGCCACCGCCAGCGCCAGCGAGAAAAGCCAATGAGGGACAAGCCTCAGTGTGTGGGGAGAAGCTGAAGGGTGGGTTAGGAAGGCTTCCGAGACAGGTTGCCAAGGAGGCACAGACTCAGGGGGAAGGTGGGAGGAGGCGATTAGAAAAAAAGTGAAAACAAGCGACTTCCTCTCTGCCTGCTCTAGACCAAGGTCAGAAGAGCACAGAAAACATGGCCAAAGTCTAAAAATAGGATGGGCCTCCTATTGCTAAGGACAGTTGACTAGAGCCTTAGGAGGGCAGAGAGGCATTGAGCCATGACCTTGGGGCCAGTGGGCAAGATCCAGAGTTGGACCCGACTCAGAAGGAAGAACGCATCGATCCTTGCTCAATTTGGACACCTTGGGACACCTGGGTGTCTCAGTGGTTGAACGTCTGCCTTTGGCTCAGGGCGTGATCCCAGGTCCTGGAATCGAGTCCTCCATCAGACTCCCCACAGGGAGCCTGCTTCTCCCTCTACCTATGTCTCTGCCTCTCTCTGTCTCTTGTGAATGAATGAGTGAATGAATGAATGAATGAATAAATAAATAAATGTCTTTTAAAAAATCAGTGCACCTTTCCTGGCAGCCATTTCATCCTGGAAGAGGTGTGTCCTACACTAGCTTCCTGAGCTGCCCTGGATGGAATGGGATGGAAGGGAAAAGCACTGAGGCGGCCCCTGGGTCAGGTCTGAGCTTCAGTTATCCTGGGGAAACAGTCACACTTCTGACCTCTCCCCAGGGTGATGCAGAGTCTCCCAGAGGCTTCCCAAGCCCCATCCTTTACCCGTGGACATTCGATAGGAAGCCGGGTGGGGAAACAAAGCAGCCGATGGGGAGGAGTTATTGCTAATGGCTCCTAATTTATTGAAGGTCTAGGAAGGGTCCCCAGGGTGAGGCCTTGGAGAAGACTGCTGCCAAGGAGCTAAGGACACAGGAGCTGTCAGCAGCCAGACAGCCAGATCCTCCCTGGGTACCTCCTTGTAAGCACCAGTGAGAAAAATAAAACACAACCCACCCACCGAGAAAAAGCAAAAATATTAACAGGGGCAAGATGCGGTATACAAAAGCAAGAGTTAGCAATCAGGGAGTGAAGAAGTGATTAGAACAAATGGGGTTCATCGGGGAGGCTTCTGCAAGGAGGTGACATTGTGACGCTGTGGACACAGTCTGTGGGGGGGGGGGGGGGGGCGGCATTCAAAACAGAAGCACAAAACAAGCTAACTGACCAAATGAGAAAGAGATGAGCCAAGGCCCTGAGGTTCACAGTCCATCTAGGACTCCGCCGGGCACACGCTCACTGTCTGGGAGTTAAATAATAGACCAGCCAGGGTTGGGGGGCCCCTGGTGAGACCATCATTAAGCCCAATTACAGATAGAGAAACATACAGACCTAAAGCCTGGGGCCTCTTCTCTGGACAGACGAGGGATCTAGGAAAATAATATGCCCTGTGGTGTCTGTGTTCCAAATTCTCCCACAGAAAAGTTTGCCTTCCTAAGACACACATCTCATTATGTTTACTCCTCTGCTCAGAGGCCAGTGGCTACACACACACACACACACACACACACACACACACAGCATGACATCCAGACTCCTGGCCTCACAGGTCCCACCTTCCCATCTCCCCAGCTGATGCCAAAAATATTTTTTAAATCCAAAGCAAACACCTTCCCCATATACTCTAGCCACGCTAGTGAGTAGGGAATGTTGCCCAACACATGCTCTGCTCCCTCCTCCCCTGTGCCTTTCTGGCATTCTGTGCCTCAGTTTGGAAGGCCCTCACCAACTTTCAGAGGCAACCAAAGGCCCTCCCATCCTTTAAGGATCATCCAAGAGGCCTTCCCTGTGTCAGTAAACCTCTCTTCCCCTGTGCGTCTCCACTGTAGCATGTGACACCTCCAGCTGGGACTAGATGGGCTCCCAGCAGGTTGCGGAGACCTTTTGCCTCAGGTTCCCCGCAACACCCAGCTCAAGGCTTTGACATGTAACTGCCCAATAAATGTTCACAGCATGGGACTGAGCCTGGAGCATGGAGCCTTTCCAGGGCATCCTCCAGTAGGTAGTAAAGAATTCCAGAATGACATCCTAGCTTCTACCCTGAATCCCCTCTTGCTCCATCCTCTGATCCCCAAGGACAGGCTGTTGTCCCTGTTGTCTTGCCACCTGGTACCCTTGCCACCCTGCACCCTGTGATATTTTTGTTGTTGTTTATTTATTGTTGTTGATTCTTTATCCTTTTTTTCCTCCCTCCACCCCACGATTTAGATCACGAATATTTTATAAATGAACTTAAAAGTCTCTTTTCCATATTTAGGCACAAAATGAGCTGATGAATTCAGGTTTGTACCTGGTGCTGCTGCTTCACCTC
Organism: Canis lupus familiaris; assembly: GCF_011100685.1. Taxonomy (NCBI): domain Eukaryota; kingdom Metazoa; phylum Chordata; class Mammalia; order Carnivora; family Canidae; genus Canis; species Canis lupus. The sequence continues at coordinate 16,038,694 of NC_049230.1, forward strand.
TACGAGCAGAGGTTTGCAGAACTCATGAGACTCAATTACAACCGAGTTGCAAGAGAGAGGGTGAGTCTGGCTCTGATGCGGCCCATCAGGCAGCAGCACCCCTCCCCCTGCCCTGACCTTGCAGTGTTGTTTATTACGTGTGCAATCTGTTGAGGTCTTCATGGTCACTTGCTAGGATATGGCACTGTCATCATCAGGACTATGATGTAGTGTATACACTGGGTAAGTGTGCGCACAGTAGCCTTCTGGATGGAAAAAGTGATAATCACACAATAGCTTACTATTAAACATGAGTAGTAATTAAGTGGCCATTAATGGTCATATAAGCAAAGGAGTCTCTAGGGATATTTGCCCCCCAAAACAAAAGTCAGCAAAGCTGCTGGGACTGTGCATGCTTGATGGATGGGCATGCCTACTGCCCAAGCATGGAGGGTCCCCGAAAAACAGGGGCCTCCCTTTGAAGAGAACTGTTTGTTTTGCTTTGCTTCCCAGAGTTTGTGATTTCAGGATCTGTGTGGTGAATGCCAAGAAACAAAGGTGCTGATGGGGGTCCCCTTTGTCATTAGGGAAGTGACAATATGTTTACCAGGGATCATGATCTGTGGCTGCCTTTCCTCTAACAAAGAGAACCAGGAGCCTTCCAGGAGGCCAGGTAGTTTGGAGAGAGAAGCCTGGCTCTCCCACTAACCGGATCCTGGCCCCAGCAAAGTCCACCACAATGTACATTCGGCCACTGTCGAGTCAGAACACAGAGCCCCAAGGGACTTGCCTCTTGGCAAAATGCCTGTCTGCAGCCAGGCCAGGAAAGGGCACTCACTGGTAGGACAAGGGTACCCTCCCCCCTTACCTTATCTTAACACCATGTCAGGGACTGATGCTTCTAGTGTTTAACAACCCTTCAGCCTTGAAACTCGACCCCTGCCCACATCAGGAGGTCAGGACTGGCAAGCAAGCCAGTGTGGCAGCCGGCAAGCCGCAAGGCAGTTCTAGTGACTCTGCCTCCCTATCCCAGGTACCTCTCTTTCTCTTGACTTTCTCTTCTCTGCCTCCTGTTTCCCGTCTTTCTTCACGTCTCTCTCTTCTTCCTCCGGTGGATAGGAGGCACCTGCCAGCACCGGTCGCTGCCCGGAGGCTGGAGCCCAGTGATTTCACAGCTTCCTGACATTGTCGCAGACCTTGTAATGATAGCAAGCTGCTGGCATCCATTTAGAGCCATCCCTATGGAAAATGCTGGGTTCAAAAGTCCTAAGAATTCGAGATTTGTCCCTACTTTTAATTTTTTTCTGGCATAAATTCTCCACTTAGACCCCAAGCTCTCAATTAAGAGAACAGGCTGGGTCTTGGCCAAGATATCTCCGCAGGAATCTCACCCTCTTTTTGACCCAGGCCTGTCCTTCCTTTAACTCTTCCATAGTTTTAATGGTGACATAAATTCCTCAGAGAAATACATTAAAAAAAAAAAAAGGGAAAAATGTACAGGAAGCAGGAAATGATCCTTTGTTAACATTTCCATAACCTTATTTTCATGATTCCCCATCTTTTTTAATGAACTTTTTATTGCACATTGAACTTCAAAGCGCCCAGGGTTTGATACAGGTTACAGATGGCCATGACGTCAGCAAGCTAATGTAAGCAACGCTGGCCTCTGGGACTGCAGAGCAAGCAACATGCAGCACAAGCCAATGGGTGGAAACCAAGGCCCTAAAGCACTAGGTCTAAAGAAGTTTCTGGTAAAACTATCCCAGAGAAGGAGTAAGTGACAACGGGAACACTCTGGGCACCAAGTCGGGAGGAAGCAGGAAAGACTGGGCAACACTCTTAAAGCTTACCTTTAATTTGAGAAACCCTGAAATAGACCTCACGCACTAAACCCACCAAGCGATAACCAGTACAAATAGCCAGCGAAGACGGACCCAAATGGAAGCAGGGAAACAAATGGCTTTTGTCAAATTCATGCTCTTCTGGATTTGAGTCTCAGTATCTTCTTGTAGAAAACACTTAGAATCTGAGGATAACAGCAAAAAAAGAGGCACTGTGTTGGGAAAACAAACAACAAACCCTTCTCTCTCCCTATCAGAACTGGAGAACCCATTCACATCGGGCTCCTTGGATGTGTCTCATTAGGACACTTGGTGATGAATGTTTGCCCATGATGACAATCATTCATTCACTCATTCATTCATGCCCTGGCCTGTATCAGGTGCTGAGATGGGGATCCGGGAAAGCGGCTACAAGACACGATGCCATGCTGTCCTATTCTTTGAGAAGCCTCTGAACAAGAAGTAACTGGAAAGTAGCACTTGGATCAAGAGAACCAGTGGACCCAGTGAATTCCCAGAGGCTATGAACTGACAACACAAGATCTTCCCTGGCTGGGACTTCCTGGCATGTCCAGTGATCCCATAAACAAACAGTTTGTCTCCTTAGTGAGGTTGTGAGCTACCTGAAGGCAAAGCTGGGCCTTCTACACCTGTGTCATGATGCTGGGCATACAGTGAATCATACTCGCTGACCATGTCCCAGGCAATGTGAATGCCAGGAGCATGGAGTGATTACAAAAATGCGAAATAACTGGGAAATGAAGACATGGTCTGCTAAGGGTTGGGGACAGAGGGGGTCACAGGCAACTTGGACTTGGAACTCTTATCTCTCTTTGTACCCCATCACCCTCCAGGGCCTAGAAAATGCCTGGCACATAGTAGGTGCTCATTAACCTTTGATGCCTAAATCAACGAACTATTAAACCAAAACCTGCCTCTCCAGGAAGTGAGTCTTGAGTTATGTTTTGGAGAAAGTGATAGTCCAAATTTGTGGAGAGAACAGTATTCTAGGTAAAGGAACACTCTCAGGTTCATGGTATAGATATATTTATTCAAAGATTTTCTGCGTGCCTAATATGTGCCAGGTTCTAAACTAGATTCTGAGACTACAAAGATGATTAAGATACTCCTTACCTACAAGGGACTCTGAGTCTAAAGAGAGACAAAGATGTAACCAAGAGTATCAAAAAATGTGCCTTATGTTATGACAGAAGATGGAGCCAGATGGGGAAGAGCACAGAGCAGTGAGGTCACCCCTTCCTTCCACTCCTTCAGGACAGACTGTGCAGGCAGGGTCTTCAGAGACCCAAACTAACGTTTCAGAGGCCTTGCTTTTAATCTGGTTGGGTTGTACTCTTTGCCATCAGCCTTCTCAAGGCTTGGAGCGCCTGGTAGCAAGGCTGCTTCCACTCCTGCTCTGGTCACCTGATCCGCTGAGGAGGTGATAGTTTGAACCAAATCTTGGAGAGTTTAGCAAGCAGACAAGGGGTGGTGGTGAGGGAAAGGGCGTTCCATGCAGAAGGAGAGGCAAAGGCTTAGAGGAGTGAGGACCTGCCTATTGAGAGAGTCAAGGAGTTGAGTGTGGCTGGAGCCGGTGGGAAGGGAGTGTGGAGGTGGAGGCAGGAAGCAGGATGTGGAGCGTTTGTGTGCAGCTCTGGGAAGCCACTGAAGGTTTCCGGCCTGAGATGGGCAGGCCAGGAGATTTGCATTTTTGAGTGAAAACTGGAGCAGCTACACGGAGGATGGGGTGGAGGGAGAAGAAACCAGCCAGCTGCTGCTGCAATGGGGCAGGTGAAGGGGACCCCTGTGGGGGCCCTGGAGATGGGAAGGGACACAGGGCGGTCCTGTGAGGTGAAGCTAAACAGACTGGCCTTCCCTCACCTCTCCCCCTTTCAGTCCCCAAGTGGGATGCTCCACTATTCAGGGTCTGCACCCCCAAAGTCCCGTCTTGGGTTTCCTCTTAGTGATAGGTTTTGTCTATACCTGCTCCCTGTTTCCCCAATGAATGGTACTGTACCCTGAATTCCTCTCCCTGCCTGCCCTATGCCCCTTAAATGCCTACTTCGATAAACTAGGTAAAACAGGACAAAGGACCTCTGTCCATGGGCTGAAAGGCAAAGGGCAGAGGGACCCCAGGCCTTGCTGGGATCAGGACGGTGATCTGGAGCCAGCACAGCCTCCAGTCTTCTGCCCCAGGGATGCTGCATTAACATTTCACCTGTGGGGAGACTTCCACCTGTAGAAAACTCATGGTGGGGGAGGGGCAGGGGAGCAGAGGCTGGCCTGGGAGGCAGGCAGGGTCTCCAAGGAGCTCTGACACTCCACTGGCCTCCTTGTGCGTGAGACCACAGGGACTTTCTCCAGGTCTTCCCATTCACACTGTTTCTACAAACAAACTCTTGCCTCCAAGAACCAAATCTACCCACAATATCTGAGGCCCAGGCTTGGCCCTCATCTGGAAAAACTTCCCTACTCACCCAGATGGCATTTCCAGGAGGACTGAGAGCTGCCTGGCACATGGATGCGGTCATCTGGCCGGAGTCTAGAGGTGGGCTGAGGCAGGATGAGGCGGGATGAGGCTGGCTGGGCAGCTGGGAGGGAAGGCGTTAGCACCGTACTGACGTAGAACTTACCAGGTAACCGGGATGGCTCCTTAGAAGAAAATCCATCCTTCTCCAGCCCTCAGTCTGGCCTGTGGGTGACAGGGACCCAGGAGTCACAGCTGCCTCCACACTGGCCAGCAGTTGCCCCAGTACAGTGTCTGGCACCCCTTGTTTTGTCCTCCCGCCTGTCACAAAGCCTCTTCTCCTGGGGGAAGAGCACCAGCCCTTCTGCAGGGGAGCCCACAGCCTTGCAGCCTGGCACAATGGGCTCCCACGGAGTGCACAGTGTTTCTCATTGTGGCATAAAATGCCATAAAGTCAGAACAAAGAGGGAGCCCAGAGCCTTGATGGGCCTGCTGCTTCCTGCCGGGCAGAGAATACAACTGATTGTTTAAAAGCCAGTGGTGAGGCAAGTGGCCAATTAGCACGGCCTTCACCCCCACAGCCTGTAAATGTGATTCGGACCCTCAGAATGGGATTCTGCTGTTCAGATCAATTGCCGAAAGGAAGCAGGTCTGCTCACACTGCCGAATTTAGAAGCCCTGAACCACGGGCGAAGGTGACCTGGGTTACCTCTGTGCTGTCTTTAGGACGAGGGTGAGCCCTGCAGGTGCCAAATATCAACACTGCCCTTTGGCACCTCTGCCCCTCTAAGGGGAGGGAAGGGGTTCCCAGAACGGTTCCCGAGACCAGAGAATTATACATCTGTTCACAACTGCTTTGGGGAAACCATTCATTTTTCATTGTCTTCTTTCTCATAGTTGTCAAGAAATTACCCACAACCAAGACGGGAAGAAAATGAAAGTAGGTCTGGGGGTCAGTCCTGCCATTTTGAGGGTGTTTGCTAATTTATTCTTTCTCTGTCCCTGTGTGGAACCTCGTGTGGTGGAAGGAAGTAATGACCACTACCCAGAGGCAAAAATAGTCCCACAAAGCTTGGGAAGCTCTAGCTGCAGCACTCAGGAAGGCGAGGCCCAAGCCCGCTGGATGCAGAGCAGATAAGAATTTTAATTCATCTTGAAACCAAGGTCAAGGGCCAGTGAAAGGGAATATGGTATTGTCAGGCGGTCACAGGATGACTTGTGGCAGTTTTTGTTTTTTTGTTTTTTTCCTTTTCCTTGGCTGGGATTTTCCAGCATCCAGTGCTCAGGGAGCCTCTTAGGTGATCTTCTAAGCCCTGGAAGGGTGCTGTTTAGCCACTATGGGGAGGGGCCACATTCATCCACCAGCTAGTGGCTGCGGTGGATCCTTCTTACCATGCACTGGGGAGGGGGGTCAGGTAGGCCTGCTGGACCCAGAGGTTGAACAAGGAAAACAGGTCTCCTGAGAAAGGTACACCCGGCTCCAGGAGGCAGGACAGCTGTCTTCCATCGGGCTCGTTATCCCATAGAGAGCACCCAATTAAGAAAATGTGCTTGATTAAAGCAGGAGGGCTTGCAGCCAGACTGGAAAGAACTTCCCCATCAGCAGGTAGAACAAACATCACAGTGGGCTGAGGCAGGTGTGACAATTCCATCTCCAGAAGTTCTTCAGGTGTAAGGTTTGGGAGAGGATTTCCCGCCCTGGCTCTGCCGTCAGAATCCACCTGGGGAATTTACCAAAAATGCAGGTTCCCCGGGTCCCTCCCGGGGATTCAGATGCAGACCCTGGGGTGGGCCCCTGGCGCGTCGGTCGCAGCGGGTCACGGTGGGGCGGTGGGGAGCCCCCAGCAGGCCCGCCCGGAGGAGAAGCTGGACCCGCTCCGAGCGCCCCAGGGTGGGGCCCAGATTTCGACCCTCGAGAACCCGATTTGGGATTCAGGGCACGCCGTGCTGAGAGCCCGGGCCGCCCGTTTTCAGAGACGCGGCGAGGAGGGGACGCCTGTCTCGGCTCACAAAGGGAGCCCCACCACGGTGTCCACCCACGCCCCGCGCCCCCGCCAGCCCCCGGGACCACTCGGGGTCCCGCCGTCCGGGCGCGCCCGGGCCCCCCTCCGGCGGCCGGGAAGGGAGCGGGCGGGCGGGAGCAGGGAGCTCCGGCGAAGACCTTTGTGTCTCGGGGAGAGCGCCTCTGCGCCGCGCTCGCGGGTCCCGGGGGCGGCCTGCGGCGGGAGCCCGGGCTCCGCAAGGGCGCGGCCCCGGGAGGGGCGGGGGCCCGCGGCTCCGGGCAGGGTCTCGGGGCCCCCCCCGCCCCCCCCGCCCCGGAGGCGCCAGCCGCTCTTCCCGGTCCCGGGAAACCTGCCCCGCGCTTCGGCTGGCCCGGGGCGACCCCTAGTGCCCGGCGCCGGCCGCCGTCGCCCTGCTGGGCGGGGGACGCAGCCCTTCCCCGGAGGGTCTGGGGCCTCCGAGCCCCCGGCTCAGGGAAGCCGGCCCCCTCTGGAGGGCAGAAGAGCATCCCGGGGGCGCCGCTTAAACCGAGTCCCCACGGAGGAGCCCGGCGGGCCCTCCCTGCACGCGCCTGGCGCTGCGCTGCTGCCCCCCTGCGTTGCTCAGAGGCACACGGTCCCACCGACCGCCACTTGCCGTCCTCTTCAGGACGGGGACTAGCTGTAGGAGCCGCCCCAATGTGGGGGCAGCCAGGTCCCCCGCCCAGGGACACTGGTGGAGGAGGGCCCGGCACAGAGGGCCTGTCCTGGCACACTGGTCATGCAGCCCTCGCCTGGCTGTCGCCAGGGCCGAGATCAAGACAAGCCAGGGCAGCCAGAGGCAGAGGCGCCTGCCTCCCGCTTAGCCCCTGGCCACACTCTTCTCTGGTCCCCAGCAGCCTGGCGTGCCTCACCTGGTTGGCAGCGCTTTGTCAAGATGGACTGTTGCCAGAGCTGAGTCACAGCTGTGACCTGCTGCCCTAGCTCAGTTCAGGTCTAAAGGGAGGAAAAAGACAAAACACCTGGGCCCACCAGGGGGCACGAGGAGACGCCAGCCTCTTCATGGCTCCGTGGTGCCCATGCCAGGCTTCTCACTGGGGCCCCCTCCCCTGCATCTGGAACACACAAGTGCCACAGGTGGCGCCAGGTAAAAGCAGCTGGGGAGAGTTCCTGGGTGGCTCTGACAACTTGCCACATGGCTCTGTGACCCAACCCTCCTAACGGCTGCGTCCCAGCTGGCACAAATGACTGTCACCACAGTCCAAAGCCTGGGAAGGGAACAGTGCCTCCCACAGCCATTCATCAGGTGTGGACAGGAGCAGGCTTGAGGGTCCTTGCACTAAAGGCAGGGTCAGACCACCTCACCCCCATACACACAAGTCAAGACAACTAGTTTTGGGGAACAGAACAGGATAGGCAAGGGGCAGCTCATGGGGCTGGAGCTTCCTTGTAGCAGAGGTAGAGTCTGAGAAGGGTCCTCGTAGGAATGGGGGGACGTCCATTGCTCCTGCTCCTTACCTTTCAATGGTTTTCAGATAGTCAGGGAGCACTCATGCAAGCCAATGGGAAAAGTATATTGAGAACAAGAGTTTCCCCCAAGAATAAAGACTGCCCCCCCATGCCCCACTCCTCCACTCGGATCCCACTGTCATCCTCCTGCCTCTTTGCCCCCCTTGCTCCCATCACGTGACCCTCTACCTCCAGTCATTTGATCTCTGAAAGATTTCTTGAAGACCTAGGTCAACCCTCCTCCCACTGCCCTGCCAACTTAAGGAAGGGAGAGTGTATAGAGAGGGGCAGTACCCTGAGGGGCTCCTCCAGGGATTCAGCCTGCAGACATTTGCTGCCCCAGGTCAGGGGAGGAGTGGACCTGGGTGCTTTTGTTGAGGGGCTCACAGCCTCTGTGCCCTGGCCATTTGAGGATTCCAGAGACAGCTGACCTCTGTTGCTGACACTGTTGCCCAGGACTGGGGGGGGGGTGGGGGAGGGGGCAGAGGGGGCAGGAAGGGCAGCCCAGCCACACACCCTCACTGGCAGAGCTCACCGTTCACCTTGGCTCCCCCGCCTGAGACACCTTCTTGCTTTCCAGATGCTGAGCTGGGGGACGGACTTGAAAGCAGCAGCCACGCTGTCTAGCACGGGGGCTGGCCCCGGAGCCCTGCGGAGACATCTCCCCTTGGAGGCTTCTTCTGTGTTCCCATGCACCTCCCTCCCCTCTCTTTACTGAAACTGAAGTGTTGACAGTTACCATTTTCACCTCGTGCCCCTCTCCTCTCAGGGTCTGGCCTGAGCAACAGGACAGCAGCGACCACGCGGTCCCCGAAAGCCTGCAGCCTGGGTTGGATGAGTCCCCGCCCGCTGCCCTGCAGCTGCCCCTTGGCCCAGGGGACCCCAGGTGACTCGGCAGCCTGGAGGCCCTCCACGGAGGGCACCTGTTCAGGCCTCACTCCACCCCGAGTGGACTCGAGCTGTATCTGCAGTAAAACGACTTTATGCACCAGCTTCCTTCTTTTTTCCATCTCCCTGAACAAAGAAAGGCTCAGGGCCTCAAACTCAGGGGAGAAGGAAGGGGATTTCAGCCCGCACCCTGCCTCCACTTCTCCTCTCTCCCCACCATCACTACGCTGAGGGGTCACACATCCTGGGCCCCGGGGATTGTGACAGGCTGCGTGGCCGGCTGCCCCTGTACGTACCCACTTCGAATGGGCGTGGTATGTGGATGCCACACTACTCTCCTCTTTATACCTTAGGGCCCAAAGACCAGATCAAGGCATGAGGTTAAAAAAAAAGAAGAAGAAAAAAAGCCTGGGTGGCTCAGTCTGTGAAGCATCCAACTCTTGATCTCAGCTCAGGTGTTGATCTCAGGGTGGGGAGTTCAAGCCCTGAGTTGGGCATTTAAGAAAAAAAAGAAGGTTAGTGAGAAAACTGTGTGTATATAAGAGAGAGAGACAAAGATGGTCAAAAAATATAGAGGGGAGCACTGATACATGCAAAAACATTATGCTAAGTGAAGGAAGCCAGACTCAAAGACAACATAGCGTATAAATCGATTTACAAGCAATTTCTAGAAAAGGCAAAACTCTAGGGACAGATCAGTGATTGCAGGGTTGGGACTAGGAGCAGAGACTGTCTGCAGATGGGCTCAGGAGATCTGGTGATGTGGCTGCTCTACAGCTGCTGTCCCCTGGTGGGACAAACTTACGAAAGCTCACTGAACTGAGCACTCGCAATGGGTGAGCTCTATGATACACCTCAATAAATTTTCTTTAAAAATGGAGGGAGGCGGGATGCCCAGGTGGCTTAGCAGTTTAGTGCCTGCCTTCAGCCCAGAGCGTGATCCTGGAGTCCCAGGATCAAGTCCCACATCAGGCTCCCTGCATGAAGCCTGCTTCTCCTTCTGCCTGTGTCTCTGCCTCTCTCTCTCTCTTTCTCTCTCTCTCTCATGAATAAATAAAAATCTTTCAAAAAGTAAAAATGGAGAGAAGGACAGAGAATGAGAGAGAGAAGAGACAGAAAGGGATAATGAGGAAAAAGAAGTGCTTCTCCCTCCCTCTTTTAAGACCAGGAGAGGCCACAGCAGATTTTGCAGCCAAGAGGACTTCGCCCAAGATGAACAGTGGTGCCAGCACAGTTTTAGGAAGTCTGGAATTAATTGAATTCCCTCAAAGTCTTATCCATCCATGACATGCTCCACAGTTAAAGTGACTCTATTCCTGCAAACTGGTAGATGTAGCCAGGCAGCCTAGATCCCAGATCCAAGAGCCAAGCAAAGGGACATCCTCAAATGTTAACAGAACCTACAAGGGCCATTCCAGTTGAAAATATCTCCCTGATTAAAAAAAAAAAAAAAAAAACTAAAAACTAAAATCTCAGATTCTTCCATTCACAAACACAGCCCCCAGTCCTAATCATTCTATGAGAAACTGGGTCTTCATTTTCCAACTGGACTCTCAGGGCTGGCTGAAGATTAAAGATTTATCCAGGAGCCAATATTGAGAAATGTCTGAGAAGGAACAATGCATATTTAAAGGCAAGCTTTATAGACAGCTTGATGGAATCTGAGGTGACTGGATACACATCTGACAGGCCAAGTCGGCCCTAACATGTGACAGTGTTTGAGGCAGCGACCCCAAGACTGGCATAGGTTCACGTCAGCCAACACTGGGATTTTGAAGATGATTTCAAGGGTTTACCCAGGAAGCCAGGAGTGCCTCCTCTGAGGCCTGGGGTGGAACTGATATCTACCCACACTGTTAATTCCACATCTCAGTGGCCCAGGGGTCTGCTGATGGGGCTTCTTATGGCCTGAGGTACCCAAAGAATCAAGTCTCATTTATTAAAAAGACCCTGGTGAAAAGGACTACCTTGCCCTTTCTGAGTAAATATTGCCACAATCTATTAGAGATAGAGATACAGTGGATAAAACACGAGGTTTGTTTTTTTTTTTAGCCTTTGGCTTCATCCTGACAAACATTTAGCAACCATCAATCACATGCCAGATGGTGAGGACACATGAAAAATGCATGATGCCCACCCCCTAGGAGCATAGTCTTATTGGGGCAACAGGTCATATATAGAAAAAGTCAAATCAAGGTAATATGAACCTACAGATGCCACTTCTAGAGCACTTTCTAGAAGCTGGGCCTGGGGACCCCCAAGGAGCCCGTGAGGCAGTTACTATTAACCCCATGTTACATGAGAGGAAACCTGTATTAGGGTTCCTCAGAGAAACAGAACCAGAGGGATATATTTATAAATATGTAGAAAGCGATGTATTTATGAAGGATTGGCTCACGTAGTTATGGAGGCTGACAAGTCCCACCATCTGCCATCTGCAAGCTGAAGTCCCAGGGAAGCCAGTGATGTAGTTCCAGTTCAAACGTGAAGACCTGAGAAGCAGGGGTGCCAACACTCTGGGTCCCCGTCCAAGTCTGAAGGCCCAAGAATCAGGAGAGCTGATTCTCCAGGGCAGGAGAAGAAGGCTGTCCCAGCTCAAGGAGAGAAAAAAAATTCACCCTTCCTCTGTCATTTTGTTGTACTGGGCCCTCAACAGATTGGGGAATGCCCACCCACACTGGGGAGGGAGATATTCTTTACTCAGTCTACCCCTTCAAATGCTAATCTCTTCTGGAAACACCCTCACAGAACACCCAGAAATAATGCTTCTCCAGCTCTCTGGGCATCCAAATTGACACCTAAAATTAACCATCACAAACCTTAATCTCAGGGAAGTGATCTGTCCAAGTTTTTAAGGTGAAGTCAGCCTGTCAGCCAAGGCCATGCTCCTGGCCTGCCTGAGAGAGAGGGTAACATCCTTAACCAATTCTAGAACTTGGGAATCAGTGGTCATCAGAATCAAGGGGTACCGGGAAGGTTTATGTAGAAAAGATCCTTGAACGATGGTGGACCTCAGGTGAGCAGAGAGGTGGTGGGAGGAAGGGCAAGCAGGGGTATATGGTGTGGTGGGAGCAGCTTGCTAGAAGGGGTTCACTGGGCAAGGGAGCCGGGGTGCCGGGGGAGGGAGGACCCAGGGGGCCAAGACAGGGAGCTGAGAGTCCACACGTGGGCAGCAGGGAGCTTCCATAGCCACAACCTAGGCTGGTGAGATGAGGAGAGTGAGACCTAGAGGAGAGGGCGGTAGGAAGGAGAGAGCACCCTGTCGCTATATCACCTTGGGTGAGTTGACTGTCACTGAGGAAGTGGATGTGAGCTCTAAAACATCCGTAACCTTGTGAAGGTCTGATAGGTCAACCGAGCCCCCACCTCATTTCTATGCATTCTATGCAAGAAATAGGTGCATCATATCCCACCGCCCTACCCCAGCCAAGGCTGCCCAGTCTCTGTCTTCCCCTGTCTTGGAAGGGAAGCCATGAAGGAACAAAAGAAAAGTGGTCGTTCTTAGCCCTGAAACTCAAAATGGGCTTCTGAAACTCTCAGCAGAAATAATAGGTTGAGGCAAAATTCTTGAGTCTCAGAGCCTGAGTGCAAGATCCCAGGGGCTCTCCGTGCTCGTTGCTGACAATTTCTCCAGACTGGGGGTAGGGGAAGCAGAGAGGTGGCATGGCAAGCCCTTCCCCTCTTGTGCCTCCATTCCTCATCTGTAAAGGACAACAGTACTTGCTTTATGGTTTGTTGAAAGGATAACATGGATTAATTCATGGCAAGCAGAACAGGGCTGAGCGCGCACACACACACAAATATATATATTGGGTGCCTGGGTGGCTCAGCTGGCTAAGCATCCAGCTCTTCGTTTCTGCTCATGTCATGATCTCAGGGTTGTAAGATCGAGCCTGGGCTCGGCACTGGGCATGGAGTTTGCTTAAGATTCTCTCTCCCTCTCCCTTTGCCCCTTCACCCCTCCCTCTCTAAGAAAGAAAAGAAAGAGAGAGAGAGAGAAAGGGCTTTACCTAGTAAATAATAAATATTTTCTTATCATTATCACGGAGGAATGGCATATCTGAAGCAGCGTCCTGAGTCCCCGGCAGCCCCAGTATGGGGAAAACCACCATCCAAAAGTTTCCCACATCCCAGAGAGACACAAAAGGGCAAAAGAAGGGCATCTCTGCATCCGCCAGCAGGGACCCGCAGGGACCAAGGACCAGGTCCAGGAACACTCCACAGGACCACAGAACTCAGAGGCGCCGGGGAAGAAAGGGGAAAACACTGGACCAGAAAGCCTTAGAGGAGCTGGATTTCCTGGAAGCAGCAAAAACCAAACTCCTGCCATCTGCTGATATCAAAAGATAGTCAATTTTTTGGATTGAGCACCAGCGACTAATCCATTTCAAGGGAGGGGGCGATGCCTACTTGCTGCTTAGCCTGCGCTGGCAGCCCGCCTGCCTTTCGGACAAGGAAGGACAGACGTCTACAGCTCCAGTGGTGCCGACTCTGGTGGGAGTCAGGACTGAAGTCAGCCTTCTCCTGAGGCCTCTTGGCTGTCTTGGCCCCGAGATAAAGGCCGGAACAGTCTGGACACGTTCATCTCATTGCCCCCCTCCCCCCCACCGGAGGCCCCCCCTCTCTATTTCCTCTCCTTTCCCTCTTTCCTCCTCCCACCCTCCTTTCCTGATCCACCCTCAAGATGCAATTCTCTTCCTTGTGCCTGCAACACACTCAAGCCCAGTGCTCCAGGCAGCTTGGCAGGGCTCAGACGGCCCAGTTCCAGGAAAGCCATGTGGTGTGACTGGCTGGCTCCTCACCTCTGTGGCCTCACAGTGCTGCCCACTGGGCCAGGCTGGCTCTGCCAGGACACCTGGGAGGAGGCCATCCCTGCCTTGACGAGGAGAGGTGGTGAGCAGCCTGACACTGTTCTCTGGAGAGTGGCCCCATCCTCCCATTCATTCATGGATTCAATGAGCTGTCGCTGAACATCCAGGTGGCCAGAGCTGAGCCAGCTTAGCCCTGCAGGTGACGGTTGGCCTCGGTGTCTGGCATACAGTGCCCTTTGTCGGGCCCACCAGGTTCCGTCTCAGGGCATCCCACCCCCAGCAGAGGTGGAATGTGGAGGAGCGCTGATTGTTTATTGACTTGAAATGAGTAGACAGGGGCACCTGGGTGGCTCGGTAGTTGAGCATCTGCCTTTGGCTCAGGTCATGATCCCAGGGTCCTGGGATCGAGTCCCACATCGGGCTCCCCATGGGGAGCCTGCTTCTCCCTCTGCCTGTGTGTCTGCCTCTGTCTTTGTGTCTCTCATGAATAAGTAAATAAAATCTTTTAAAAAATGAAATGAGCAGAAAGACAGGAGGTTCTGGTATCTGTGTAGTCCCCTTAGAACCAGCACTATTCTGGAGCCACAGGCAAATGGCACCCCCCTACACCCAGAGTCTTCCTCCTGCCCTGACAGAGCTACTAGAGCAACCCCCTACCCTCCTCTGGGAAGCCCCCACATGGAAAGGCTGAGAAGAGGTCTACAGGGAGCCCCCAGGTACCTGTGAAGCTGTCTGAAATGCTTTTGGGTGGGGAGCAGGGCTCTGGTGAGGACTACAGGCACCTGAGGGAGAGAGGAGCTAGGATAGGTATTTCTGGAATGATTTAAACCCCTGGACCCTCACCATCACTCCCCCGGCCCCACCAGGCAGCACTGGGCATTGTATCCTCGGTCCCTTGGCTGCTCCTCCCACCCCCAGGGATCCGGTGACCTTGTCTTCACCCCTCAGCTTTTCTTCCTCCTTGGGCAAGGGTCAGCAGAGAGCTGGGCTTCCCAGAGAGCATCTGCCCCGGGTGGCTCCCTGCAGCCTGGTCAAGCAGTCTTTTGAGCTGCAGATAATGGCAGGGCACTTAACTCACAAAGGGAGCAAATCACTTCAGGGTGAAGTGGATTAATCATTAAGGAACCCCCCTGGGATTGGGGCACCCTCCCCAAAGTGACCAGATTGGTCCGCCCCTGATCCTGCCATCAGGAGAGCGCTGCTGAAGCTGCAGGGAGGAGACAGGGGGAGGAGGGCCTCCAGCTTGGCCTCAGTCAGGGCTGCAGAGAAGCAGCTCATGAACCCGGCTGGGGGCTCCCTGGCTTAAAAGACGGTGCCCCATTTACCCTGCTGTTCAGGGTGAAAGCTCTGTATCTTTTAGGGTTAGGTCTTGAACCATGTGGTGGTATTACCTATTCAGAAAAATAGAAACTTGTTTTAAAAAATCATGAATGAGGGAGGCCTAGGGGCAGCCCCGGTGGCACAGCCACCTGCAGCCTAGGGCGCGATCCTGGAGACCTGGGATCGAGTCCCACATCGGGCTCCCTGCATGGAGCCTGCTTCTCCCTCTGCCTGTGTCTCTGCCTCTCTCTCTCTCTGTGTGTGTGTCTCTATGAGTAAATAAATAAATAATCTAAAAAAGAAAAAAGGGGGGGAGAGGAAGGCCTGGGTGGCTCAGCGGTTGAGCCTCTGCCTTCAGCTCAGGGTGTGATCCTGAAGACCTGGGATCCAGTCCCACATTGGGCTCCCTGCAGGGAGCTTGCTTCTCCCTCTGCTTGTGTCTCTGCCTCTCTCGCCTCTCTCATGAATAAATAAATAACATCTTTAAATAAATAATAAAAAATAATGAACGAAGTAAAGCTGGTGTGCGACACACGCACAGGTCCAGAATGTGACCACCACCAAGGTCCTGAACCACACCACCAACCTCAAGGGACAGCTGGCTTAGCCCTTCCCTCGGACTTCCTACTAGAAACAGGCCCCGGGGAATCAGGCTCATCCGTGCTCCCCTTCCGTGCCCTCCAGCCAGCCTGGCCTCCTCTGGGACACCCCAAGGACCACCACGGTTGGCCCAGCCACCCCCCCCCCCCCCCCCCCCCCCCCCCCCCCCCCCCCCCCGCCTCCACCTGCCTAGGTGTCTGTATCGCTCACTCCCTCACCTCCTTCAGGTTCATCCTACTTCCTCTGACGAGACCCTCCCCACCACCGGGTCCAAACTAACACCCCTCCCCACGGCCTGGTGCCCGCACCCAGCACGACTGGCATCGTTGGCACCCATCACTTACTAGCAGAGTCCTCTCTGTTGGCTGCTGCGTCTGCAGCTCAAGTGTCCAGAGTGAACAGTCAGGAGGGGCAGTCTTGAGGACCACCGCCTGCCTCCGAGGGGTTTCAAAGCCAGACTCCCCAAGGACACATATGCACTTGTTCACAGCTCGGGGGCAGGTATGACAGCGACCTTGGGAAGATGGTGATGTGGAGCCCCCACCCAGGGCACCTCCAATGCCCCCTGGGAACCACAGCCCCAAATAACAATAGCAGCTGTTTATGGGGCACTTACTGCACGAGCTCGGAGGTGTGGGGCTAACTGCTTGGCACAGGGGATCTCATTTAATCCTCAAATAGCCGTAGAGCAACCCCAGGGAGCGCGTCCCGGCCTCCCATCTCACACACGTTGAACTCAGGTGAGCTAAGTGGCCAGAGCCCTCACAGCCATCTGGTGGCTCCCGTGCTGTCACCCACACACACCCTCTGGGGCACAGAGGACATAGCGAGCAGGCCCCAAAGGGCAAGAGCCCAGGAGAGGAGACAAGAGTGCAGGTGTCCCCATGAGGCCCAGAGACAGAAGCAAAATGGTAGACCTGCAGAAGCACGCACGACTGGAACTCCAAACATGACATTTACCTCTGAGATGGTGCAAGGAACAAGGCTGACAAGAGAACAAAGCAGAAACCCTTCTCTCTCAAGCTTCTTAAAGGTGTTTTATTGGTTTGCTTTTCTTTTTTTCTTTTTTCCCTCACAATAATGGCACATTAAAAAAAATTAAGAACTACAAAAAAAGGACCATGTGTTTGAGTCCGTGTTCACATTGTCCCAAGCCGTAGCACAGGGACTGGCTGGCCACCCCAGCCTGGGCCCCTCCGGAGCTGGGGCACTGTTCCTTTGGGCCCCACTAGAGGGCGGTCTCCTGCTTCCAAACCTCCCCCCCCTCCCCCCCCCAGGACTCTGACAACCCCCTCCTCTCTCTCTTCCAACCAGAGCCAGGAGCTGGAAACGTGAGGGTACTTACTATGGTCCCCACAGGGGACTCTTTAGGGACAGAGCCCTCCCCCAACCAGCAGGAGATGACACCTCAGCCCGGTCACCCCCTGGGGGTCAGGGTGTTTCTCCTGGTCCTGTCTCCAGCACAGCTGACACCCCAATGGGGCCTCTCGTTCTCAGGCCCAGCCCAGGCCCCTCCTCCACGTCCCATGGACCACCCCAGCAGGCACAGGAGTGACATGCTTGGCCCCCTCAGCTGACACCCACCATGAGCAACAGGGCTCCCCAAACCTTGGGGCCCTGGCTCAGAAGGACGGGCTGCATGAGAAGCAGGGAGACGGAATGGGGGTGGGAGGGCTCAGAGCCAAGGCTGCCAGGAAGGAGAGAAGCAACAGAGGCTAGCTGAGGGCCCAGGGGAGGGTCCTCAGGCTCTGCAATGAGAAAGGGGGTCCTGGGGCATGGGTCAGCAGGCCTGGGCAGGGGGGCCTGGGGAGAAAGGAGCAGAAAGAGGCTCCTGTCCTGCTTCTGGTCACCGTGGGGGCACAGGCCCAGGTGACAAGACCTTAGCCCCCCGCCCCAAAAGGGAAACACCACGTTGCACTCAGCCAGGTCTCAGCCCAGCCCTCATATGGGAGGGAGGCTCCCAGCAGCCACGCCCTGATCAGCCCCAGTTCCCAAGAGCGGCTCCCAAAGGTCCCCCTCCATAGGCCACCTGGACTGGTACCTGGTGGGGGGCCCGGCTGACCCAGGGCCCAGCCTCCCCATTCCTCCTGTGCCCACCCTGCCCACGCCCTTGGCTCTACTCCTGCTGCTCATTCATTTCCATGTCAGACACCAGAATGTTCTTCTCCGTGGCCTCGCCGGGGCCAGAGGCACTGCGGCTGTACCGGGCGCCCTCGAAGGTCCCGCGCTCCACGCTCTGTCGCCGCCGGTAGAGGATCAAGGCTGCGGTCAGCAGGGCCAGGAGCAGCAGCACCGCCATCAGCACCACCACCAGGGCCGCTGGGTTCTCTGGGAGCGCTGCTGCAGCAAGCCCACCGCTCAGGGTGAGGCCGAGCCCAGCCCCGCCACTCCCACCCGCACCTCCACCCATGCCCCCCAATGTCCCCACGTGCTGGGCGAAGTGGGGAGAGGGCTTGTCTCAGCCCAGGCCTGGACTCACCTGATGGAGAGAAGCTGCTCTCCTCGGCTGCAAGGAAGAGGGAGGGACCAGTTAGTAAGTGAAGCAGTAACAGTAAAAATAAGCAAACACATATAGAGCACTTCTTGAGTGCCCAGCACTTTATTAGCTCATTTGATCTTGTGGGTACTGTCATCATCCTCATTTTACATAGGAAGAAACTGAGGCCACAGACTCTAAGGAACTTGCCGGGGGTCACAGAGTTGGTAAGTGGTTTGGCCAGGGCTTGAACCCCATCTGTGCCCTTAACCGCTACAAAATGATGGGTTTGCTGTCTCATCTGGAAATTTGTAGGAAGGGCCAGTCCCTCCTACAGACCAATTTATCCCAGGGGAGGGTCCTGGCGGCCCGGGCCTGTCCGGTCCTGCCCTCCAGTCCACCTCGTCACTGGCCCCCGGCCCAGGCCCCGTGCCAGCTGAGCGGGGGTGGCAGGAGGCTGCGCTGTGCCTGCCAGGCACCCACCTCGGGGGAGCTTGCAGACAACGCCCATGGTAATGTTGGTGCAGGCGCCTGGGCGCCAAAGCCCACTGCTGCTCTGGATCCAGTAACAGCTATTGTGGCTCAGCATGCTGGGGCCCAGGCCGGGGGGTCCCCAGTTGGAGTAGTTCACAGCTGTGTTGTCCTGCCAGACGAGGGTGCCTCCTGTGGGAGACAAGGTGCTGAGGGGGCGCGGGGAGAGGCGCAGGTGGGAGAGCAGGTCTGTTCTAGAACCAATCCTCACCTCCCCCCAAGTCCTCACACCCACCGAGCCCTGGTGGAAGGCATCCTCCCCACATCTTAAGGCTTCACCCTCCCGCCTGATGCCACACCCAGGGTACCCACCTTTAGGGTTGAAGTTCATACCCAGCCAGGCCCCCCGACTCTGGCCCTCAGAGCTCTGCAGGTGCTCCCAGACAAACACGTTCTCCATCTCATCCAGGATAGACAGGACCGCCCCGCCCGCTGGACACAAGGGAGACCCGCATCAGGACACACAGTGGTCTCCCTGGGGGAGCAGAGACACCCCCCACCCCAGAGAGGCCCCAGCCCTCTTCTCCAGCAGCCTGAGTGGCACGGGTTATCTACGGGTAATGTCACACGTGGTCTCTGTGCACTGGAAACTGATGGGGCACGTATGTGGGAGCACTGCCTACAGGCAGAGTGTGGCACAGGGACTGCACCCATGGAGCCTGTAGGTGTCCACGGTAGGGGCCACCACCTGAAACGACCCCCCATGGGCTCTAGCCGGCCCTGGCCCACCTCTCTGGCAGCGCTGCAGCGCCTCCTTGTGGCCCAGCAGCAGCTCCATGTGGAAGGAGTAGCAGTGCTCCCGGAAGGGAATCCATGCAGAGTCAGCCAGCCCTTGGGGACAGCTGCCATGGTAGCTTATTCTTCGGGGAGGAGGGGGCCCTGTGGGGGTGCAGGATTGAGCAGATGGCCCAGGGTACTCCCCGGGACAGCCCACGCCTTGCCGACCGCCCCGCCCCGGCAGCTGGGCGCTCACCACCGTTCACGCCACAGACAGCCCCCTGCAACTTGGTGTCGCAGCTGGCGGTGCGCCAGGCCCCGTCCACATCCACGTAGGCACAGCCCCCCGGCTGCTGGGGCTCGCCGTCCTGCCAGCTCACGTAGCTCAGCGGCTCCTCCGAGACCCAGGAGTACCGCCGGGAGCCCTGGGCACGAGGGGGCCGTCAGGGTGGGAGGGTGGGGGACAGAGGCAGGCGAGGTAAGGCCAGGAGTTGGGGGGAGACAGGGAGGGAAATCAAGGGAGCGGTGCCGGCCCTGGCGCCGGGCCGACTGTGGGGGGCCCACCTCCTCGCTAGTCAGACCGATCCAGAGTGGGGTGCGCAGCCCTCGGGCGGCCTGTGTGAGGAAGGCCTGGGTGTAGGGGTCGGGCACGTGTGCCAGGCTGGCGTTGCGGCTCTCACACAGCAGGAGGGCGTCGTGCCAGCGCAGAGGCTTCTGCAGCAGCCGGAAGGTGCCGTTGAGGTAGGAGAGCTCGGTACCCGGGGCTGGGGGTGACGCGGCTGGGGACGGGCTCAGGGAAGGGTCTGGAGGGAAGGGGGCAGGGCTCAGGCCAGGCCCGCCCTCACCCCATTCCCAGGCATGAAGTGGGGGAGGCCAGAGAGCAGGCCCAGACTGATGGAAGTGTCAGCCACTGTGACGAATAATACCTTCTTGCCTGTAAGCTGAGGGGCTCGCTGGAGCCATGACCCACTCGGACCCCACGGGCCCAGGAGAACACACAGGAGCCGCAGGGGCCTCAGAGGCACAAATGCAGGTTCCCCGACACCAGGCCTGCTCAGTGTCCAGCTGCACCTGCTCGGTCCTCCAGACCCCCAAACCTTCTGAGAGCCCCAGGGCTCACTGCCTTTTCCTCTGACTGGGGCCTGGTCTTTCTGCCTCTCTGCGTCCTAAGCAGATACTAGATTCTGGGAGTGACGTCAGGGACCACGTTTCATCATTCCTCCAGGCACGGCCCACAGCATCTGGCCCAGTGCTGACATCCCCGAGGTCACTGGAGACCCATACCTGTGCCCTTTTGGCAGATGAAGCCGTGCGTCTCCTCTGTGCAGCTCCGATCATCCCAGCGGCCAGTGAAGTGAGCGGAGGGGCTGTGCAGGACCACCGCACAGCTGGTCTGGGGGGAGGGGGCTGCTCAGAGGAGCCCGGGCAGCTCTCCCCTTGTGTCACTGCCCCCCCACGCCCCGAGGCTGCATTCCCAGCAAAGAGGCTGGAAGAGGGGGACCATGGGAGTGAAGGCAAGTGCTGCAGGTCAGGGGGGCAAGGAGGGGGCTTCCTCACCGGTATGTTACCACTGGGAGCAGGGCTAGGGCCAGAGGGCTCCCCAGGTGCCCAGTTGGTATACAGCAGAGGTTCCTGCTCCACCCACTGGAAGTCCCTCTGAGAGGCATGGAGGCCAATCCAAAGGTCAAAGGTCACATTGGGCAGGCTGGCTGTGATGAATGCTACAGTCCCCCAGAAGAGAGAGTTATGAGCAACAGGGCAGCCAGCCCCTTGCTCGTTCTGGTCTAGCCATTTTGACGGGGGGGGGGGGGGGGGGGGGGCACTGTGTCAGAGGATTACTGGGGCCTTCCCATGGGCTGGCCCTACCTTGCTCTAAGGGGTTTGCAATGGTGACCAGTTGGGCCTCTTGCTGTTCACAGGAGAACTGTGCCTCTGACCACTTCACCCGGTCCTGGGGGTCCTGGCCCTGGATTCGGAAACACTGGGGCGGAGGGAGAGGCGTGATGTCCACCTCCACCACCCTGTCCCACAAACCCAGAAACTCTGCTGTGTAGAACTCAGCAGTAGGCCCTGTGAGGCTTCGAGGGCTGTGAGAATAACAGAACAGAACCAGGACATCTGGGGCTCCTTGAGCAAGGCTCTGGCACCCTCTCAGCCTGACACAGCACAGTCACGTACACTTGCCTATGCCTGGCGGGAGGTGGGGGGGTTGTAAGTGGCAGGACGTCTTTGGGCCACCAAAGACTCTACTACCTATGACAACAGCACCTGGGCCATGCATGGGGACAAGGGCTGCCTCGATTTTAGCTCAACACCTTCCCGCATGTTGCCTGAAATCTGTTATTTTTTTTCCTTTGAACTTAATGTTCATCTGTACGACACTCTCATCTTCTCTTCTGAATGATCTTTGTGAGGCAGCAGCTCTATGGGAAATCTCTCAAGTGAAGGCTCTGAAAATGAATGATTTCCAGTGATTTTCTCCTCAGTCTGATGAGGGAGAAAGGAAGGAAGGAAGCTTTGGAGTCACAAAGGGGGCCAGGGGACATGGGCAGGTCAGACTCCAGATCTGATATAAACTTTCCGTAAAATGGGAACATAAAAATATCTGTCTTTTGGGGTCATTTTAAGAGTTAAAGAGAACAGTGCACAACATGATAGCAAGTGCTTCAGAAGTGAAAGCTCTTAGTAAGAGCATGAGTTCTAGCATTAGCTTACCGATGCAAACGTCAGATTTGGGGCTGAACACTATAAACACAGAAATGATGCAAGAGTCTGAGGGAAGGTTTATCACAAAGCACATGCATTTGATTTCACAGAAGTAGTTCAGAGATATTCTGAGGCCTCTTTTAAACAATCAGTGAAATTAGTCATAAAATTAGCAGCAGCAAGGTCACATCAGTATCAGCAAGTGTCAGCAGCTAAAGAGAGGAAGTATCAGCTCAATTCAGCAACACTCGGGGTCTCCCCACCATGTGCAAGTGTATTAAGTGGCATGTCAGAGGCCAGTGGCCCTACCCTACAGGAGTTTGAAGCTGGGGGAGGGGAGGCAGGCCCTCACTCTCTCCTCCCACATCCAGATGCTACGGGGCTGTGGCAGGGGGTAGAGAACTCACGAAGCAAGGTGTCTGGGGCAAGGCAGTGAAAGGCAAACGGCCCCGCACAGTTCAGAGGCTTTTGCCACGGGAGTAACCGGTATCTTTACAATGATGCCGACACACATGAAGAAAGAGACTAATTACATACATACAATACATTCTGTTTTATATCAGGTGGAAGAAGCCAGGAGAATAAGTTTCTGGAAAAAAAGCAATGTAATGATATGAGGAAATGCTGAAAATGTAATACTGACAAAGAAAGGCTGGATACAAAAACGTGTTACGTAGTATGATCTCAATTACATGGAAAAAGGAAGGAAGCAGAGTAATAAATATTAATAGTGGCTATTTCTGGAAAGGCTGAGTTTTATTTTCGTTCTTTCTGTTTTTTCCCCAAGTTTTTAATATTGCACATGTTTTTTTTCTTCTTTTTTTAAGGTAGGAAAGGTATAATATTCGCTTGAATATTCTGAAGACAGTAAGAGCTCTATGACACTAAGAGGCTGGCTGCACTCCAATGCAGGACAAAGATTTATGGATTATATGATCTAGCGTTAACTAATCTAATCCTCACAATCCGGCTAAATGGTTTTTACAACGTCCGCAAAGAAAGCACGGATTGAAGCTCATACTTGAGATGCCAGCACCAACAAGAAGATAGTGCTCCTCTCTTCCTGGGACAAGCTCTTGTGAGCCACTATCTAAGAACAGTGAAGATCTAACCAGGTCTGACTAATCAGCCCATGAGTACAAAACTAACCACTTTTGGAAAGAAACTCACACTCTAGAAGGAACATTCTGCAAACATGTTTAGAAACATATGGCTCCTGATTACCATTACTGCCTCCAACTTTCTGCCTCCAACTTTCTTGTCCGCACACTCAAAACCCTTGGGAAAAGAATTTCCTGAATGTTTCAAAAAATCTGCCAAAGACTTGTTCTTAAACCATCTTAATCGGGTCTCCTGATTAGTTTATGAGGCAGGTTAAAGATTTTATTTATTTATTTGGCAGAGAGAGAGAGAGAGAGAGAGAGAGAGAGAGACAGAGAGCCTGCACACAAGCTGGGGGAGCAACAGAGGGAGAAGGAGAAGCAGGCTCCCCACTGAGCAGGGAGCCCAATGTGGGGCTCGATCTCAGGACCCTGAGATCATGACCTAAGCTGAAGGCAGACGCTTAACTGACTGAGCCATCCAGGAGCCCCGACAGTTTAATTTAAAATGCAGAGATGTACTAGCCGATTTTTAAACAAAAACCTTTGTCTAATTGGTACAAGGACTGAAAAACAAAGAAAGCCCAGTTGATGATGGATGAACTTTTCCATTTTGATATATTTGCCTTTGTGAGGCAACTTTCCTCTACAATAACCATTAAACCCATGTTTTAAAATAATTCAAACTTCAAACAAGACCTGTGAAGTCTCCAATCAGAAAGTGTCAGGCTGGGATTTTTTAAAATAATGAAATATATGCAATTACCTGGCTCTTATTAAAATTATTTAAATGTGAATAATTCTTATAATTGATCATTTCTGAGGACTTTCCTCATTCCACTAAGAAAGAAAAATTTAAAAAAAGAAAGAAAAATTTTTTAAACTTAAAAATATTCCTTTTCATTCTTTAGCGCATATTCTTTTGCTCTTGCGCATAGTTTACTATGTGCAACATTCGCTACATTAGTATGGAAGTAAATATGTATTTCTTTACACACACATACCTGATGTAGACACACATATTTCGTATGTTTAATATCGTGTTTTACTAGTAGGGGATTCATTATCAAAATGTTTGGCGACCACTGATCTAGACAACTCACCAACCTATGTGGACACCCTCATTACCTGGTGGATTAGAAGGGGCTACTATACAGAGTTATTTTTCAGGAGTCTGGCCCAGGCACTGGGGCCAAGTAGGAGAGAGGTCAATGGGTATAGGCAAGAGGCCATGACTCTAATGTTGCCAGAGGGCCAGGACTCCTAAAGCTCAGCCCTCTCATGTTCACATCGCCTCCCCTGAATCCCTTAGGTGGCCCCCCCTACCTTGTTAAGGAACTGGTTCCAGCCAGAGGGGCAGCCCCCCAGGGCCGTGGGCGGCAGGTCTGGGGGCTGTGGCTCTCCAGTGCTGTTGCTGCGCTTGCAGATGTAGGGCAAGGCTGTCAGGCACCTCTGATCCCCCCAGTCCTCTGTGGAAAGAGGAGGGCAGTCACTCTAGCACGGGGCAGGGCTGGCAGCACCCTTGCCTCATGCCCTAAGAAGAGGACACAGGGGTCAGGTGCCCGTGTCTGGCTCTGAACTCCAGTCCTCTGTGACTGCTGGATCAGGGGCACAGGCCCCCTCTCTGGGTCTAGCCCCCCTGGGGTTGTAGGAACAAAGAGATTGAGAAGAGACTGATGGGCCTGCTCACCTCCCTTCCCCCAACATCAACCCTCTGCTCAGCTTCTGCACCCTCCCTGCCCCGCCCGCGCCCTCACCTCTGCTGGCGGTCATGTACACACACTTCTTATCCTTGCCAATAGGCCGAGGTTTACCAGGTGCCCAGGAGATGAAGTTTATAATGGAACCATCTGTCCACCTGCAATGACACCGAGCAGAGAAGGCTCCAGCATTGTCCCTGGGCCCAACCTCCCTTGGATGCAGCAATGAAGGCCACCAAGATGGGGGCAGGGAAGGGCCCAAGTCCAGGGGTTCAGTGGCTGCAGGCTGAGAGTGAGGCTACTGAGCTCAGGGTAGCTGGGGACCTAAAGACCTGGTGCCTCCACGTAAGGTGCAGCCCTCCATGGGCACTCATTTGCTAACTGGAAAAGTCCAAGAATCCTAGAACAGAGGTGCAAGGGCAGCAGTGTGCTCAGATAAACATGTGCTCCTGATCCTTCCTGCCTCAAGCCCCCTCATGCATGGTAGGTGGGTATTGAATACAAAGAGGCCCCTCTGGACATCGTATGTTCTTGCCCGTGTCCTGAGGGGGTCTTATTCATGGGTGGCCCCAGCATAATATGAGCTGCGATTATTTGGTGCCCAATTACGTGCTGGATGCTGGATGAAGTCCTATGCTAAGGACTTCACATACCTTATTTCTAATCCTCAGAGCAATCTTACCAGGCAGGCCTCATTAAGCTCATTTTTGGATGAGAAAATCAAGGCCCACAAAGGTTAAGTCATTTGATCAAGGCCACACAGCCAGGGAGGAACAGAGCTGGATTCAAATCCAGGTCTATCTGTCTCTGTGGGCAGCCTCCCTAGCTCCCATCTGGGGGTGGTGCCCGGAGCTCCCGGCACGGGCTCCCTCCCACACCTGCTGACCCTGGAAGGCTCCTACCTGAAACGCCCATCACTCTCTGCAGTGTGCAGGCCAATCCACCAGTGCTGCTCTTGGCCCCGGGAGAACTGGGGAAACCGGTCAGGCAGATAAGGGTTGGCAGGGCCTCGCCTCCCCGGGCCTGCCCTCCCACTGCCCGTAGGCCCATGCTCACTGGTGTGCTCACCTTCTGCAGGTTGTGCCCCAGGAAGTCCAGCTCCGCCTGGCTGTGCACGGAGGCCAGCTCGGCCTGGAACCACGTGCAGATGCGCTGCGCCTGAGCCCACGTGGAGTGGTGCTCGAAGAACTTGTATTCGGTGTCCTGGAAACGCAGCCACTCCCGCCGGCCTGCGGGGGGGCAGTGTGAGCGTGGGACTGGAGGCCAGCAGGGGTTGCCAGCGCCTAGGGCCCCCCCACCCCGCAGACACCGCTCTAAGCCCAGGCTTGTCCCTGCTTGGAGACGGGTTCCAGGCGCCACGATTCCTCTTCTCTGGGCTCGAATCCCTAACTCCTTTCATTCCATCCCGCCAGGCCCGGCCCCAGAGGTGACGCCCCTCACCCTCTCCCGACCACCAAGGGGAGCACCATGGGCCGGGGGCCTTACCTTGTGGGCTGACGTCGGGCTCCCGCACGTCTGTGCCTACGGGGACAACAGGGACAGCGATGCTGCAGGGAAGGGAGACCCTCCCCTGGACTCCCGGCCCCACCGCCCTGCGCCCCCTCCCCCGCTCCCCAGCACCATCCCACCCAACCTCGAGGGATCTTGCAGATCCAGTCCAGCTGCGTCTCGCACTGCATGGCCACCCACTGCAGGGAGGCCAGGTCGAGCACAGCACAGCCCCGGATGTCGTCGTCGTCGTGCCGGCTCCGGTCGAAGTTGTGGTAAGAGAACTGGAGGCGGGAGTGGGAGAAGGTTGTCGGCACGAGGCGCAGGCCTCCGCGTCCCCAGAACAGACGTATAAAAGGCCTGACAGGCGCTAGGAACCCCCACCCCGGGCTGGGCGCCCCGCCCCGCCCCGCCCCGCCCCTCTTTCCCTAACCGGCCTGCTCAGGCCGCAGACTGCCCACCGCCAGGCTCTGCCCCGCCCCTAAGACCACGCCCACCACGGCCCCGCCCACCCCTGACCGCCCCTGACCGCCCCCTCCAGGCGGGCTCACCCCCAAGCCATCGCTCCAGCGCCAGCTCTGCCCGGCTCCGGGGTCTCGACGGTTCAGGCCGATCCAGAACCAGTTCTGCTCGTGGATCTCCGGCTCTGATTCACTTCAGCACAACCCAGGGGAGGGGACAATAGAGATGGGGATGAGAGGGGCAGGAGCCCCTTGCAGGTGACCTGGGCAGTCCTGAGGTCCTGGGGCCTCACCATCCGGGCTTCACACTCACCAGCAAGACACTGTTGGGGCCACCTTTATGGGTTCTCTCCCCAGAGAGAACTGACCTAGCTGGACCAGGCGCCCAGCTCACTGGGGCTGGGGAGGGCTGACCTGGCTCCCTTCCCTGGCTTCCCTTTGGGTGGGGTTTGCTCTGCCAGCAAGACTCTGTAGGCTTTCACTTCAGGGAGTTTAGTAAGTCACTGGAGTTGGAGCATAGACCTGGGGCTCTGGAATCAGATAAAAGTAGATTCCAGTGTTGGTTCACCCATGGAGCAGCTCCCTGACCGCGGGGAAATAACCCAACCTCTCTATCAGCCCACATGGGTCCAGGATAATGTCTACTTCTTAGGGCTGAAGAAAAGACCGAAAGAGGATTAAATGTTTAGTGCAGAATCTGAGACATGGTAAGAGGCCATCAATGAGAACTATAATTACTAGTCAAATAACGTAATCTTAATGTTTGCTGGAAAGACATGTCCCTGGAACTAAGATCTTGGGAAGCCTGAATCCATTCGGATGTTTCCCACTGCTAAGGGATTATAGGTGCTGTGTATCATAGGATGCCCACAGGACAGACATGGGGTCTGTAGCTTTTCTCCTCCTGTCTCTCAGGAAAAGTTATTTATTGAAGAGAGTGAGGTGTTATGGGACGGTGTCGGGGGTGGGGGGGAAGCTCAACTTGGATCTACTTGCAGAAGATTTTACCATGGACAAGGAGGGCTGGGGAGGGCAGTTACTTTCGTAAAAGTCTGTGAGTCTGCAGGGGACACTGCTGGCTCCCTGACACTGGTGAGCAACAGAGTCTCCAACCAGGGCTGCCTGAAGGACAGGGCGATCCTAGCATTAGCTGCGGATACACAGGTCATTCTGAGCCCTCAGACAGGCCTTACTGGAGGCGCCTTCACCCTGTCCTCTGCCCTGTGTCCAGCAAAACCAAGAACTACACAGGTGCATGCAAGCCACTGCCCCAGGCTCAGTACCCGAAGATCTTGTTGAGCATGTTGGCTACAAAGTGTTCCTCTTCATAGCTGGCTAGGCTCAGCAGCTGGGCCCCCAACTCTTGGCAGGCCCCCTGGGCCTGCACCCAGGTCTTCTTATCCTGCAGCCGCTCAGAGCTGAATACCTACAGGAACAAAGTCCAGGTGTCCAAGCTGTCCCTACTGGTCCACCTGGCCTCCTATGACAGCAGTAGGGAGGAGGCTGGGGCCTCACTGGACAGGAATGCAGGCTAGCTAAGACAATCCTGCTCGTCAGAGAATGAACTTCAGGGGAGGGGAGCCAGTATCGCCCGCTCCTAGAGAACACCCCCTGCCCAAATCCCGGAACCAGTCCAAGACCTGGGTTTTTATCCCAGGGAGCCACTGTTTGCTGTGGGCAAGTCCCTCCCCCTTCCTGGGCTCAATTTCCTCATGTAATAAAAGACCTTGGACTATAAGGATGGCTCCCAAACCCAGCAGAGTTTAAAAATCAGAGGACCAGGCCCTACTCCAACCTAAAGAATCCCAGTCTCCATAATGGCAGCCTGGAATTTATTTTATCAAGCTGCCCAGGTGATTGTGAAAGGCAACCAGCCCAGGCCCAACATTTGGGAACCTCTGAAATCAATTCTCTCCCTTGTCTTTTTTTTCTCAATTCCTCACCTTCATCAAGCACCTACTATGTACCAGACCTGCAATTTCACTGACAAGAGCGTCATCGGAGATTACCTCCGTCTGCGGTCCATGATGGGGAGATAGTGGCCCTGGAACCCTGGATCATGGCTGGGCCCCACTGGGGCTGCCCTTGACCCTGGCTTTGCTTGTTTTTCTCCCTCCTCCCACACCAGCGGCTACCTACCTTATAGCAGTGCCGGAGTTTGGGGTCTGACCCCCAACCTTGGGGACAGGAGCCGGTGAGGCTGGGTGTGGGATCTGGCCCAGGCAGTTCCGGTGTCACTGGTGTGCCCAGGCTCTGCCGGCAGATGTAGCGAGCCCGGAATGCCGTGCAGTTCTTCACCTCCCACAGCCCCATGGCGCTGCCTGTGGCCAGGGCCACACAGCCCCCACGGCTATACCCTGGAGGAGGGAGCAGAGACCCGCTTGCTGAGGACTCCTGGGCCGGCCCTCCCCCACATCCCCACAGCACACCTCCCCGGCCTCGGCCCCCTGCACTGGTGACCAGCTTGCTGGGCTCTGCAGGGCCCGGAAGGGAATGGAGGCAGTCCTAGCCCTGTGCTTACTCCTGGGAGATCTTCTGGCAAGTTGCTTAACCTCTCTGAGGCTGTTTTATCCTCAGTCTCATCAGGTTATTGAAAAGGCTAAAAGAGACAGTGAGTGTGAAATGGCAACAATTCTGATGGCCAGCGCTTGCACTACTCTAAGCACTTCAGGTCTATTTATCCAGTTCAACCTCACGTCAGCCCTATGAGCAAAGTACCGTTATCCTTGTTTGGCATAAGGGAAACTGAGGCTCAAAGATGCGCCAGTTGGTTTGGTCCCAGAGCCTGGGCTCCTAATCACTTGCCCACACTGTACCAATGATCAGTTTCCTGGGAGGCCCTGGGAGTTGGTCCTGAGCAGCAGGCCCATACGGCCTCCTGGCTTTCCCAAGGAAAGTCAGAGAAGGGGTTGAGCAGGTGCCACAGAGGAGGGGCTCACCGGGCTGGTCCCGGTTCCAGTGGGTGTACATGACCTCATCCCCACTGAGCCAGCGGAAGGAGCCGGTGCTATTGAGGTCCTGCAGGGCAGTCCAGAAGTACTCGCCATCCCAGTTGTAGATGAGGCTGCTGACAAAAGCCTGCTCAAACCTGTGGGAGAGAAGCTGGTCAGGCAGGGAGCTCCCACCACCCCTTACCCCTCAGTCCCTGAACCACAGGCCAGATGCCCTGCCCCAGGAACTTCAGTGTTATACCCGGTAACTTGCTTAGGGCAAGTGGGGGCCCATGGAGACCCTGCAGCTGACACACAGCAACTGACCTTCCCCCCTACTGCCTGCACCTCTGTGCCTGGCTGAGAAGAAAGTAGAGAGAAACAGACACAGCCCAGCCCTCTCTTGGGCAGGCAGCCCACACCTACACCTGTTTGTGCCCCTGTCCAGGCCCTGCCCCACAACGGGGTCACTAAATAACAGGAGTCATTCTTGTGATGATATTTGAAAAATTCTTATGATGACATTAGCCATTTGAGGCTCCAAGGACTTAGTCCCTGTGCGCTTGATGGCAAATGCCACCCTGTTTGGGCCAGGATAGGAATGAGGGCTGGTCTGGGCACATGCCCGTCCTGTACCTGTTGGTGATCGTGACCAGTTGGGAACCGTGATCGGTACACAGGCGCCGGGCCTCACTGTAGGTTACTTGGTCCTCCCCCAGCCAGTAGCAGGATGGGCTGTGCCATGTCCAACCCTAGCTCGAGAGATGGGCAGAAGAGGGATGTCTGCGGGGAGGACTCTCCTCCCTCACCCATAAATCCTGGGTGGGGAGTGCCAGCAGTGGCATCACTGAGCGTGCCACAGGATTGGGCACAGGACAGAGGGGACTGGTTTGACGCCAGGGACAGCTCTTCCCGTGCTGTGTTCTGCACCTCATCAGCCTCACACTCCCCTCCCTACCGTTACCCACAACTGTCAGACTGGAGGGTGAGCATGGCTCAAGGGTGGCTGATCTGCTGGTGGGTTGGTGAAAAAAGATGAGTGGCCCACTGGACTCCTCTCTAGGCATTTAAACCAAGAGTCACAGTGGGAAAATTGCCAGTTGGCTAAGAAACAGAGCTGAAGGGGATCCCTGGGTGGCGCAGCGGTTTGGCGCCTGCCTTTGGCCCAGGGCGCGATCCTGGAGACCCGGGATCGAATCCCACATCGGGCTCCCGGTGCATGGAGCCTGCTTCTCCCTCTGCCTGTGTCTCTGCCTCTCTCTCTCTCACTGTGTGCCTATCATAAATAAAATAAAAAAAAAATTAAAAAAAAAAAAAGAAAAAGAAACAGAGCTGAAAAGCTGGGAGGGCTGCCAGGATGCAGAGGGCCCAGGTAATCCTTGGGTCCTGGAAAAGGTAGAGTAAGTGGAGGGTGCACCTACCCTGGGGTGGGGGGACAGGCCCTCAGTGAGAAGCAGTGAAGCTTTGGAAGAGACCACTGCTCCTGAGGGGCTGGCTCTCTACCATCGGACCCCCACGAGACCAAGCAAGCCTTTACCCAAGGGAGACTCCTCTCCCCTTGGGCCACCCTGAGCTCTCTGCTGCTGCCTTTCAAAAGAGGAACTGAGGCTCAGATAAATTAAGTGATTGGATTTCATACACAGATAGTACAAGGTGGAGCCTGGACTCGAACCCGCACCGCAAAGGCTTTGCCTGTCCTCACCACAGCCCTGCTCCTCCTGAGACACCAGGTGCCAGGGCCTTCCTCTCCAGGAGCCCTTGAAATGGGAAGCCTTAGGGTAGACTCAAGGTTAGGAGAGAGACAGCCCCGTGGGCAGGAGCCAGAGCAAAAGAGAAGGTGGGGGACGGGGAACACCTTGGGGTAGACGGTGGGACTGTGGGAAGATCTCGGCTCTCCCAGGGCATTAACTGGGGCTGCACAACACTGCACACACAGGTCGGGTGGCCCGGATGCTCAGAGAAGCTAGTCACTCCTCCTCCCCTGCCACCACCTCACCCCGAGCCAGGTCAGAGCCCCTGGGCCAGTCCCTGACCCTGCCAGCCTCCTGGATGCTTCAGCAGGGTCCCTGTCTGCTCTCTCTCCTCCCCACTGTGGGTACATGCCTGTTGTTTCAGGCCCCTCCCCCTGGGGCAGAGCTTGGAGTTCACAGGAGGCAGGGTGCGGTGAAGGGCTTAATCCAAAGGAGAACAGAATGAGAAGCCAAACTGACAGGTACAGGCTGGCAGGAGCGTGGCCTTGGCAGCTGGAGCCATCAGGGGCCAAAGCACCATGAAGTGTCTTTTTTGAGTAACCTCCCCATATTCACCCACACGGCTCACCCCCCTGCTTGGCTGGGGGCCAGGTGGTGGGAGGCCGGGGAGGGCCTGGAGGAGGACACCGGCACCACCTACCCACACCCTCAGTCACACACTCACTGGCCCACTAACCCAGTCAGTCTTCATCCCCTCCCTCCCTCACACCTGGAAGCCCCTGGGGCTAGGGACACAGCAAGGCGACACCAGGATGGCCTCATTGTCCGGGGGGAGACAGACAAGCACACACTCTATCAGACGGCAAGGGGTGCCAGCAGAGGTGGCCAAGCAGGACTGGGGTGCACCCTGGCAGCCTCACTCAGGTGATGACTCGGGGGCCTGCCCCCCCACCTCCTGTTCCCTGCTGCCTCTGGGAAGTAGCTTCTTCATGGAGAGGGGCCCCACCCCACCTCATCCACTATCACCCTTTTCTGGAACGGAGCAGTTTGGAGAGCAGGAAGAAGGGACAAGCCAAGCAAGGGAGGAGGCCACGGGAGGCTGCAGGACTCCATCTGCCTCCTCCCTCCCCTGGGAACTCCTCTGGTTGCCCCCCCACCACCACCAGGAGCAGCTCCAGAAGCACCCTCACCTTCCGGCAGCCGTGGTCCTCCTCGGCCGCCCCCTGGCTCAGCTGGCCTGCCTTCTTGCAGATGGATGGCAAGGACTGGTTACAGGGGCTATCGTTCCAACGACCTTCCTAGGGACACAGGATGAGGGAGAGTCTCAGCCCTCCCTCCCCCAAACCCCTTGAAGGTGAAGCTGATTTTCAGAATTGCCCCTGCGTCCACTTGCTTGACCTCTCTGTGTTCCAAGGCTGTCCTGTGTTCCCCGGCTCCTGGCCAGCAGTTTGTCTGCCTTTGGCTCCATCCAGAGGGCAGAGGTGTTTGCAGCCCAGGCCCCAGGAGGATGCCTGGCACGTGGCAGACACTCAACAAATAACTGTTTATAAATTTTTAAATAGCATCCCTCATGCCAGATGGCTCTGTCTCCATAGTCCTGGCACCATGTGCAGTATGTCACAGCAGAATGTCTTATCTGTCCCCGGAGTCAGTATCCTCTTTCTCGGACTTTGTCTTTTTAAAGGATCTCTTAGGTCCGCTCGAAGGCCTCCGCTAACTCCTTCATCTCCCCACATTGCATCAGAACCAAAGCCATGGCAGAGTCACCACCCCATCATTTTTTGAGGAGACAGGACCCTGGGCTGGGTAGGGCTGGCACCGAGCGGCCAAGGGAATGTGTCCATAAAATGCGGCTTCTGATGCCACCTGCCGGCGGGGAAGAGCAGCTGGCAGACCAAGATGGCGCCAGGCAGCGTCCTCAGGCTGCATGAGAATTAACCCCTCTAATCCCCCCAAAGACTCTCTGAGGTTGGCACTGTTAGTGTTCCATTGACAGATGAGGAAACAGAGGCACAGAGAGGTTAAGTAACTTGCCCAAGGTGACTCAGCCAGTCGGGGGCAGGAGGATTCGAACACTTCATGTGGAAGAGAAGGGGTTGATGGAGAAGTGGGGGTTTCTGAGAGGCAACAGGGTGGTGGTGTGGAGGTAGGAGCTGACAGTAGTGCTCCTTTAGTCTGGGTTGCACCAGAAGGCTGGGGAGAGGGGGTTCTCACCGGCCCCCAGATGGTGACACAGTCCTCCAGGCTGTCCCGGAAGTTGTTGGGCTCAAAAGGGTGCCAGTGGGTGAAGCTCACAAGGCTCCCATCAGACCACTCAAAATTCATCTGCAGTTTCAAATCGTTGAGGCCAATCCACAGCTCCTCCACCTCTGGGATGCAGCAGGAGAGAGGAGAGAGAGGACGGGGAGGGGTCAGCCTCGGCCACCGGCAACAGACAAAGAGACAGTCCCAGGACCTCTTGGCCAGGACAGGATGGGCACTGAGGAGGCCCTGCCCTCTGCCCCGGGAGTGTGGACGAGCAGTCCCTCACCTTGCTTGATCTGCTTGGTGATGAACTCCAGCTCTGCCATGCTGTGGATGCTGAGCAGGTCACCCCCGCCCCGCAGACATGCCTTCTTGGACTCCTGCCAGCTGCGCTTCTCGGCCTGCAAGCGGTAGCAGTGGCCCTGGAAGGGCTGCCAGCTGGGCTCACACTCCACCTTCACATTGGCCCATACATCTGCAGAGACCCACAAGGTGCCGTTCAGGGACCAAGCCACCCAGCCAGGGTGCTCAGACCCGCTGAGTGTCAACACAGACAGGGCCCTGAAGTCACCTCCTTCCCAAACCCGTCTCAGATCAGCCCTGGCCACCAGAACAGCTCTCAATGCTGAGTGATGCAAAAAAGACAAAGCCCTCCAGGGAGCCTGGTGGCCCAGATGGTGGTGGCGGATTTCACCCCAGATAGGATAACCCCTCCAGCTGGGGCTTTCAGAAACAGACGGGTGGGGACTCAGGTCAGGCCAGCCCTGGGAGCCTCAGCTTCCTCCTCTGTAAATGGAGTTTCCTACTATAGTGCAAACTTAGCTTATGTCCACCTTGCTTAATAAATGAAACTACTGTCACTACCTCAAATAGTACATATGGAGTGTGGACTTCATGCTGACCCTGGCAGTCCAGGATGAAGGGATGGGGAAGTGGGGCCCACCAGGCTAGTGGCCCAGGAAGTCATGGCTGATTGGAAGAAATCCCCTAGTGGGTATTTCTCCTCTTGCTCCTTCCTCTACCTGGGGCTCCACCCAGGGTTGAGAAACCAACCAGTAACAAGCTCTTCCTCACTCCCACTTCTACTCATTTCAGGTTCACTTTCTAGGATTGGAGTCCCAGAGCAGTTGAAGCAAACAAGCCCTCACCTGGGCCCTGGCAAGAGAAAACAAGACTTCACTAAACCACCCACAATGTCAGGCTTGGGCAAGATTCCGCCGGCCAGGTGGGAAAGCATGTGCCCACTCGAAGCATCACCCTAGACTGACTCTGGGATCCACTCCATTCCCAGAGATGCTCCAGGGTCTAACATGCTGTTTCTCGGAGGCCCAGCAAAGTGGGGAGAGCTGAGCCTGGGCCCACTCACTCCTGGGCTCAGACTTGTTAATCATCTCAGCCTCCAATCTAAGACCCGAGGCAGCTGCCACAGACAGAACCCAGCTCAGACCCGAGGGGGCCTTCTTGGGCTGTTGGGAGGAGGGAAGCTCAGGAAATGTGGATGTGTTGGGAGCACAATGATGCATGACTTTGGAATGACATGCCTTGTGGGATGAGACCCAAAACGCAGAATGCATCCAAGAATTAGCTCAGAGTGGGATGGAAGAGGCATTTCATGGCCACAGACATATCTGTGGGTCCATGAGGCCCCACAGGAGACTTCTCCCCTGGCCATACTGGGAAGATCCAGGGACAGAGGACTTGGGGAGGGGTCAGGCCCAAAGGAGGCCAGATAGGCTAGGCCTGCCCAAAGTGGGGCCCTCCCTCCTTCACAAAGCAACTTCTGAGATGACCTAGAATTGATGCCTGCCGCAGGCTCCCTCCAGCTAGAAGTAAAGTGCCCTAGGTCTGAGGCACCAGCGCTTTCAGCCTTTGCTTCTGACCCCTTAGGGGAGAAGAGAAAGCAGTGGCCAGCTGACAGCCCTTTGGCAATACTTTAGTGGTCAGAAGCAGAAGTCTTGCTCAGTAAGCTCTTTACTTTCTGTGAGCCTGTGATTTTTTTCTGGGTTTGATGTTTTTTTCTTGTAAAAAGAATTCCCTCTTCATTCCCACGGCTACCAGATTACGGTAGTAGCTCTTCCAACCTATAGATAAACATCCTCTGACATGGATGGACATGATCCTTTGGGGCCAGGCCAGATCTCCACCCTTACAATAGCCCTGCAAGTGGTTGGAGTTTATTTGTGATTTGCACTCAGAGCACTATGGAGCTCCAACCGCCGCCAAAGGCCCAGAGAGCTATCTCCATGAATCACAGATGTGAGCAAAGCACTCCCTGGCTTAAGAACCTGCAGAGGCTCCCCACCCAAACTGGAACCAGCAGCCAAGAGCCTGCAGGGATTGGCTGTGACCTACCTTTCAGAACTATTCTTTCTTTTTCTTTTTTTTTTTTTTTTTTAAGATTTATTTATTCATCAGAGAGAGACAGAGACACAGGCAGAGGGAAAAGTAGGCTCCATGCAAAGAGCCGGACTTGGGACTCGATCCCGGGTCCCCAGGATCAGGCCCTGGGCTGAAGGCGGGGCTAAACCACTGAGCCACCAGGGCTGCCCTCAACTAGTCTCTTTAGCACCATGCTAAGCCAGTGCACCCCAGCTGCACCTGCACATGTATTGCCTGAGGATCTTATGAAATGCAGGTGGGGGCTGGAGGTGGAGGCTGAGATTCTACATTTATAAC
Organism: Canis lupus familiaris; assembly: GCF_011100685.1. Classification (NCBI taxonomy): domain Eukaryota; kingdom Metazoa; phylum Chordata; class Mammalia; order Carnivora; family Canidae; genus Canis; species Canis lupus. The sequence continues at coordinate 16,074,808 of NC_049230.1, forward strand.
CAGCTCCCAGGGGATGCTATGCTGCTCTTCCAAAAACCACACTTTAAGTAATTAGAGTCTATACTCCAACTGGACTGCAGTACTCACCAAACTTGAAGCTGCTGTCTGTGTTTAGGCCTGTACACCTTCGCACATGCAGTTCCCTCTGCCAGGAATGCCCTTCCCTCACAGCTCTTTATGCCTTTTTAAACTTACAGTCAACTTGAAAGGTCCAAATCAACTGTCACTTCCACGCAGCAACCCATCTTAACTCCCAGGAGCTTAAGCGGCTTCTTCTCTAGGCATTTCATCTCTAAATTTATTACACATATTTTTATAATGGTACATAACTCAGGATACTCTAATTGTGTGTTGAGAGGTCTGTCACCCTCTGGCGGAGTGTGACTGCCACAAGGACAGTGCCAAGTGCCGGCATTTAGCACAGTTCTTGACGAAGGTTCTCGCAAAGAATTAATAGCGCATTCCAATTGTTTCTCAGCACAGGCGGGATCAGAGTCCCCGACGGGCCCCCCCCCGCCCCGCCCCGCCCCGCGCAGGCCCCGACCCTAGGCTCACCGGGCGGCGGCCGCTCGGCCGTGGCGTTGGGCTTCTTCTTGCACACGTAGGGCAGCGCGATGCTGCAGTCGCGGTTCTGCCAGCCGCCCGAGGACTCCGTGCGGATCACCCCGCAGTTCTCCTCGCTCGGGTTGTCCGGCTGATCTGTGGGGAGGGCAGGGCGCCGGCACCCCAGGAGAGGGAAACTCACAGCCCGGCCCCTGGGCGCTCCTCGGGGCCTCCCGCTGCCTCCTCCCTGAGCCCACGGGGTCCCAACCTCTGCGCCCAGCGCGGGCTCAGGCCCGGGGCCGCCTCCCCGGCCAGGCCTGCAACCCAGCCCGCGCCCCGCGCCCCGCGGAGAGGGCGTCGGGGCCTCGGTCCCACGGGAGCACTGCATGAGGCAGGGGCAGTCCAGGAGGGGGTGGAAATCTGCCCCGCCGCCCCCCCCCCCCCACGGCCTGGAGCAGGAATAAGGCCAAACGCCTCTGCAGCCCCCAGGCCGCCCCGCGCCCCGAACCCCCCGCCTCACCACTCTCCCAGTTGAGGTACTTCAGGGGCGAGTTGTCGGACCACTGCCAGCCTCCGCTGGTGTCCAGGTCATTAAGGCCAATCCACAGCGTGGAGCTGTAGCCGGTGAGGAGCCCTGACAGCAGGACAGACGCGGTAAGGCGGGGATCGCCCCCCCCCCCCCCCCGCCCTCCTCACTCTGTGCCCCCTCCAGGTGGCCTCCCCTCCCCACCAGCAGAAAGGGCTCAGGGCCCTCCAAAGATGGGGCCCGGGTCTCCGGGTCCCCGCAGAGCCCCCCCCCCCCCCCCCCCCCCCCCCCCGCACTGCCCGCCGCCGCACCGTTGATGTAGGTCTGCTCGTGGATCTCCGTGATGCTCAGCAGGTCTGCCCCCTGCTGCTCGCAGCTGGCCCAGGCCTCCCTCCACGACAGGGTGGACTGGAAGTTAAACTGGTAGCAGCTGTCCGTCAGCTGGTCCTTGTCCCAGAAGGTCTCACAGTCATTACCTGCCACCGCGACAGTGCCAGGTGGGTCCCACACACAGGCCCCTCAAGGAGGGCAGAGACACGCCCTCACACACGTGCTGCTCCGGCTATACTGAGGGGCCTCCCATCACCCCAGTCCTGAGCTTCTTCCACCTGCCCTGAGGCCCCTCGGGGCCCGCCCCCAGGAGCCGCCCTGGCCCACCCCCTCCACCCTGCTCTCACTCTTGATTGGACAGAAGCCCCAGCGCTCGTCCTTGCCGTAGTCCTGGGTGGTGGCACACCACAGGTGCCCGTCTTCACGGCCTGTGCTGGTGCAGCTATGGAACCACTGGTTATCGTACTTGAAGGGGATGGTGCATGGCTTCCCGTGGGAGTTCCCCTGGATGGTGTAGACCTCTGCAGGAAGGGAGCCAGGCCCTTGGCATCTGGACCCCAGAGGCTGCCCACCTCCCCCAGCCCTCTCGGAAAACCCCCTCTCCCAGGGAGCCAAGGCCGGGGCGCTGATGCTACAGCCCAAGTGCTGCTTATGGCTTTCAGGCTCCCTCTGGCACTAGGTCAACGCAGGAGCCTGGGAGTAGGTCTTGCTGGCCATCTCACAGGGCCAGGAAGGGGTTCTCCTGATGTCCCTAATGCTGTCCCCTCCCCCCACAAGCTCCGGCTCAGAGATCAGGACGTCTTACAGGAAAAGGCCCCACCCCCCAGTGCAGAGCTGTCCACCAGAAAAGGCCCCGCACCAGGTAACTCTGGTTCCCGGTCACCCCTGCAAAATCGGGATCCAGACACCTATGGGAGTTAGGCTTGGGTCTCCCCTGGAGAGTGGGCCTGGAAGGGAATTTTCATTTAATTTTACGTTACACACTTTTGTACTGTTTGAGGTCTTTACAAGCATGTATTAATTTTGTAATTTCTTGAAAATAAATGCTTTGAAGTGAATTTTCTTAATTATTCCAAAATGTTTCCCACTGCAGTTAAAGATATGGCTCTGCCAAAGGTCCGCAGAGGCCAAAGGCCCTGTCACTCCTGCATCTCACAGGAGTGAGATGGCTCCAGTCCTCCTGACACCCCTCTCCCCTTCCCTGCAAGAAGCCTCTCACCATAGTAGGGCCTCGCACACAGATCCTCATCGCTGCCATAGATGCGCCACTGGCCGCTGCGGGTCTGGTCACCACGCTCGAGGCCACCAGCCTTGGACGAGTTGCCAGTGCGACCCCCCAGGAGCAGGGACAGCTGGTCACCCAGTGTGCGACAGTGCCAGCGGAGATTCAGTGCCTCCCGGTCACACTCGTACATGCCCAGGGATGCTGTGGTGTTGGTACCCGGCCAGCCTGTGCCCAGGCACTGCATGGTGCCCAGGTTGAAGAGCCGATTCCGGGAGACCCACTTCCAGCGCTGGGCAGGAAGACTGGCATTGCAGGATGAGGAGACTCTGACTTGCCCCCCCTGGGCCTCCAGGCAGCCCTGCAGTCCATGGCTGAAGATGACGAAGACATTGGGCTCTGGAAGGGAAGGCAGGACATGAAGCCATCACAGGGGTTCTCTGGGCTGGGCTGGCTCTTTTTTCTTTTTTTTTTTTAAGATTATTTATTTATTTATTTATTTATTTATTCATGAGAGAGAGAGAGGCAGAGACACAGGCAGAGGAAGAAGTAGGCTCCATGCTAGGAGCCTGACTTGGGACTTGATCCCAGGTCCCCAAGATCACACCCCAGGCTGCAGATGGCGCTAAACTGCTGCGCCACTGGGGCTGCCCTCTGGGCTGGCTCTTAATGGCCAGTGCCACCTTCAGACGCTGCCCCTGAGGCTGGCGCTGCCCCTGAGGCTGGCACTGCCCCTGAGCCTGGCGCCAGGTTGCAAACCTTCTCTCAGATGTTAAATCACCCAGTCCTCACCCCCAGCCCTCTGAGGGCCCCCAGCCCTTCCTGTCCTCACATGAGGCAGAGCCCGCATGACCAGTCCCTGCTCTAGCCCCATGCTCAACCTGGAGGCAGGACTTGGCTCTCTGTCCTGCCTTCAAAAGCCAACCCAACTCCACATATCAGGTAGGGTACTGTAGGCTTTTCCAAAGATCTTCTGAGGGGCAGTGGAGGCACTGATGTCACACAGCACATTACAATTTTATCCCAATCTCCACGACCTTGTGTGGCTTTCCCAGCAAAGTTCCTCTCTGACCTGGCATAATTTGTCTTGTTCTTCCCCTTTGCCCATCAGCTTCACTGGCTCCTTCCTTTCCTGACTTCTAGAATCTTCCTAACACCACCATCCCTCATATTCAACCATTCACACCTCCCAGAACCATTGCACACCTTCCTTTGTACGCAGTATTTAGCTCTAGATAGGGGATCCCCCAGCCCTGCATTGCGTCACCCCCCATCTCACTGTGCAGACCCTTCTAGGCAAGGCACTGGAATCCAGCCTGTGCCCAAGCACGCTGACTATACGGATTAAGAAATCAAGACTTCAATGTATGGAAAGTAGATAGTGGTTGCTTGGGGCTGGGCTGGGGGTAATGGGAATGGGAAGTGACTGCACAGGAGTGCATGGTTTCTTTTGGGGTGATGAAAATATTCTAAAGTTAGATTGTCATGATAGCTGCCAAATTCTGTGACTATAGTAAAACGCAATCAATTGTATGTTTTATTTTTTTAAAGATTTTATTTATTCATTCATGAGAGACACAGAAAGAGGTAGAGACACAGGCAGAAGGAGAAGCAGGCTCGATGTGGTACTCAATCCCGATGTGGGACTCGATGTAGGGAGCCCGATATGGGACTGGATCCTGGGACTCTAGGATCACACCCTGAGCCAAAGGCAGACACTCAACTGCTGAGCCACCCAGGCATCCCTCAATTGTATGTTTTAAATGGATGAGTTATTTAATATATGAATTATATCTCAGTAAAGCTGAGAGAGAGAGAGAGAGAGAGGGAGGGAGAGAGTGGGAGGGATAAAAAAGAGAAACGTGGTTTAGAGAAGTGACCTGCTCACAGTGTCACACAGTCAGGAAGCAGACCCAGGCCTGACACCCATGTTTCACCACCTTCTACTTATTCCCAGGCTGCCACTGAAGTACACAGCCCACACATATAGGACATCCCTGTCACCAAGGAATTATTGCATCCATTAGCCACTAGCCTCTCAGGATAATTTCCATGTCTTAAAGGCATGAATCTGACCGCTACGGTTCAAAACCCAGCTCTACCCCTTAATGTGTGATTCACACAAGTTGCATTTCCTCGCCGTGACTCAGTTTCCCCATCAGACTATTGTAAAGGCTAAGTGAGAGAATGCATGTCAAGTGTTTGGAGCAGGGTGTGACACGTGGTAAGAGCACTGTAAATTACTGTTGTTGCCATTACAATGGTTACTCTTCCATGTTATTACAGGTAGAGAAATTGACTAAGGGAATGAAATGATTTGACAAGTCATGAGGCTGTTTGGAGATGGAGCTGAAATTTGGCCCCGGTCTTCTGAGTCCAAACTCCAAGCTCTTTCTATTCCACCATGGCCTTATCATCCCTCTTCAAGCCACTCTCTATGGCCCATCAGGATGCTTTTTGAAAGATGTAAATTAAGTTCCAAAATTTTTAAAAATGATATTGGAATGTTGAAGGTCATAAAGGAAACAGTGATGAATTCAGTGACATTATAGTTTTTTCCATGGCAAAAAATACCAAAAGCAAAGCCAGAATTCCAATAGCAATAATATGTATAACTTATTGGTGGCAAATAGTTTATTCCCTAATATAAAAAGAGCTTCTATAAAAACATAATGAACTATGAGGAAAATATCAACAACATATTAAAAAAAGATACATATGCACAGCTAAAAAATGAAATGCAATTGGCTCATAAATATTTGAAATGGGCTCACTCACAGTAAGAGAAAGAAATACAAACATCAAATAACTCTCTTATCAAATAAGTCCTGCTTAAAGTCCTTCAAAGGCAATTCATCACTCTTCAAATAAAATTCAAACTTCTTACCATGAACACAAGATCCTACATAGTCTGGTCCTGCCTACCAGTCTGATCCTGGATCACACTATTCCCCTTTGCTCAAGTCACATTGCCCTCCTTGCCCTTCCTTGAACAGGCTTGGTACTTCCTTCTTTTCTTCTTGAAGATTTTATTTTTAGAGATGCCTGAGTGGCTGAGTGGTTGAGCATCTGCCTTAGGCTCAGGGTATGATTCTGGAGTCCCCAGATTGAGACCCACATCTTGCGCTCCCTACATGGAGCCTGCTTCTCCCTCTGCCTATGTCTTTGCCTCTCTCTCTGTGTCTCTCATGAATAAATAAATAAAAATAAAATAAAAAATATTTATTTTTAAAGTCATCTCTGTATCTAATGTGGGGCTCCAGCTCACAACCCTGAGTCTAAGAGTCACAAGCTTCAGACTGAGCCAGCCAGGCACCCTTGGCTTGGTACTTTCTTGTCTCAATGCCCTTGCATGGTTTCCTCTGCCTGGTATTTGACTTTTCAAAACAGTCATATCTTTATTATTTTTTTTTAGACGTATTTATTTGAGAGAGAGAGAGAGAACATGTGCACGAGTGTTTAAGCGGGGGGGTGGGGTGCAGAGGGAGAAGCAGACTCCCAAGGTGGGTTTCAATCCCAGGACCCTGGGATCATCTTCTAAACCAAAAGCAGATGATTAACCGACTGAGCCACCCAGGTGCCCTAAAGTCACATCTTTAAAAAGGCCATTCTGAGTTAATCTAAAGCAGCCACTCAGTTACTCTCTATCATATTACTTGATTGTAGTTCTCCTCACAACATTTATTATTATCTGATATTTTTTTCTATATCTGAGTTATATCTGAGTCTTTGTCTACTGATTATTTTTTTTCTCTTGATTATGGGTCACTTTTTTCAGCTACCTGCAGGTCTAGTAATTTTTGTTACATATTGGACATTGTGGATAATGTTCTAAAGAGTCTGGATTTTTTTTATTGCATATGAGATGTTGTGGGTGACATGTTACAGGGAGTCTGGATTTTTTTTTATCTTCCTGAAAAGAATGTTGAGTTTTGTTCTGGCAGGCAGTTAAATTACTGGTGGATCATCTTAATCTCTAGAGGCTTGGTTTTAGGTTTTACTAGGGTGGGGTTGTTTTGGTTTTGCCTGTAGTCTTAGGGTGTGGCTGTTAGCCTTGGGTTTAATCATAAGGTGAGACCCTTTTGCAGTTTCAAAGGAAAACCTTAGGCAGTTATCAAGCTCCTCTAACTTGGTGGGAACTTGAATTCCAAACACTGTTCCCTCAGCACCAGGCAGCATCTGAAACCTCCGCCTCTTTGCTGCTGTTTCCTGGTGGGTTTCTTATAGCCTCATCCCGCCCAGACACAGTTTAGGAGTTGCCAAGGATTTGAGAATTTGTAAGAGAACACTGTTATGGGTTCTTTCTTTCCAGGATTCTTCCTCTTGATTTTTAGCTTTTCTGGTAGCCCCAAATGTTGGCCAGTAAGATTGCCACTTTCTGTTTGAGGTCCTCAAATGGGGCAATGCTCTCAGGGGGAGACACTGCTTAATTGAAACTCTCACCACATCTGCTTCTTTCCTTTGGGAGATTGTTTCCTCCCTGGCATCTGGCTGTTTTTTGATTGCTCTCAAACCACTGTATTTTATATTATATCCTTTGTCTCTAAGTACCCTTGGCCAGAGACTTAGATTGGTGCCAGCAACCCTGCCATTTCCAGAAGCAGAACTCATTTTCTGACATGCTTCTATTTTGTGTGTCTCTCCTCTTGTTTATAAGCCCCCAAGGACTCTCTCGGTCTTTACCACTGCTGTGTCCAAAGCACCTATGACTCTGCCTGACACATAGTGCTTCATAAACACTGGATGAACACATGAATTAATGAATGAATGAATGAACGAATGAATGAATCTCCTGCCTAGGTAACAATCACAATCAATCTGCCAATCTTTCTGTTCCTTGTCCCAGCTGCTAAATTGATTTTCCTAAAACATAGTACCTGCAGCTTCCTCAATGAGTGCTCAAAACACCATGGATAGGCTTATGGGGCAGGGACATTAGTTGCTGTATTCTGCAACAACGCCAATGGGGGTGGGGGGGCGGAGACCTCGCTGCCCCCTCCTCTCAACCTGCTTCTTCCCTTCCAGTTGTCCCCTGGAACCGTAAACTGTCCCCATGACTTGATCCAGGCCTGCCTGAGCCTACTCTAAGGACTGGCTATCTGATTCTCAGAAACTCCCCTCCAGTGAGGACAGTCAGTAATAACCGAAAGTGGCCCTTGGCAGGGGGTAGGAAAAGGGCCTGAGACCGGAAGAGGAAGAAAACCGTGCTTGCTTTTCTAGATTTTTCTCAGAGATGGGATTGGACAATGCAGCCCCCAAACGTCACAGGAGCCCACAGCAGCCCAGGGGGATAGAACTCTCACTCCCCTCCAACCAGAAAACCCACATACGAGCTGAAGCATTCCCACCAGGCCGCACAGCCAGAATAAGTGGCCAATGAAGGGTCTGAAAGAGGTCCATGTAAGTCAGGAGTGACAGTCCCAGGATCGGGCTGCCTGCCCCTCACTTGACAGATAAGGAAACTGAAGCTCAGAGAGGGGAAGAGATTAGGACACTGCAATACTGTTTAAGGCCTCAGTTTCTTCCTCTGTCACATGAATGGGGCTGCAAGTCCCCTTCTTCCTCTGAGGTCCTAGGTTCTGGGTTCAAATCCACAGATCTCCCTGGGGCACCTACTCTGTGTGTGGCACGTCCCAGGAAATGCCGGGGCCACGAAGAAACACATGGCACTGTCCTAGTGCCCGCCACGGGCACAGCAGCACATGAAGCCAACAAGTCCTTCACGAATTTGTGTCATCCTTGCGCAGGGGCCATGCTAATCTTCTCTGTATCATCCCAATTTTAGTATCTGTGCTGCCGAAGCTAGCGCTAGCTCGAAGCCAACAAGTCCTTAAAATCCAGGTGTCTGGGGGCAGAGGAGGGAGCTGTGCCTTCTGGGGGCGGGGAGACTCTCTGAAGATGCTGAGGGTCTGGAGGAGGCAGGGGTGAAGGATGCACATCACAGAACACCTTGGCAGCAAATGAGAAAAGAACAAGGAATTTGGGAGCAGAGGGGAGGACTGCAGGAGATCTACAAAGCAAAGGGGAGGCCGAGGGGGATTCATGGAGATAGATCTTGGGGACTCTGCCAAGCTGGGGGCCAGGGGCTCTTGGGAGAGCATTTTCCACCCAGAGCTAGGGGTGTGCCTGGACCCTCGCAGAAAGGAGGCTCTTTCTCCAGAGCCCAATGCAGGAAGTGATGAGCCTGGCCCTGGAGGAGGTGTATGTGCAAAGGGTGAGAGGGAAGGGCACAAAGGTGTTTCTGGAACAGACTGTGTTCTTCGCATCCCCGTGCTCAGCCAGCGCACAGGAAGCAGCACAGAAGCTCAGGGCGCAGAGGTCTGGTGCCCCCAACCTGGGAAGGACCCTCTGGTCTTCCCCACCCAGTAGCCTGAGGAGCATCGGGTGTCTTGGCAGGGAGTGGAATGCCCCTCACTAGGGTTGTGGTATGTCCTTCATCAAGGGCCAAGATGACCTGCATTTTGCTGGCAAGCACACCACGCCCAGCACAGTGCTGTGCACCAGGCTATGTGGCTCCTTAGGTACTTGTTCCGTGAATAAATAAATGAATGTATGAAACCGGGCAGGGAACTTTGCGTTGAGTGTATCCATCCAGTCACTCAACAAATTCGTATGGAGAATTTCACAGATGCCAGGCACGGTGCCAGGCGCCGAGAGTACAGAGGTGAGCAACAGAGACATAACCTGGTTCCTCCCACCATATGATCTGGGAGGCCCTGGGCTCTGCATGGAAGATACGGAGATGGTAACAGAATCCATGAACCTCACTGAACTGCCCCCTTCGTCTCTGGCCTTGGTTTCTGCTTGCCCGATCAATTTCCCATCCCTTCCTACTATTTTTTTTTTTATTTTTTATTTATTTATTTATGATAGCCACACAGAGAGAGAGAGAGGCAGAGACACAGGCAGAGGGAGAAGCAGGCTCCATGCACCGGGAGCCCGACGTGGGATTCGATCCCGGGTCTCCAGGATCGCGCCCTGGGCCAAAGGCAGGCGCTAAACCGCTGCGCCACCCAGGGATCCCCTCCCTTCCTATTATTATTTATAATTTTCTTGCACTGGGCTCTGGCTACGTGAGCGGGCGCGAGGTCTCACTCGTGGCCAGTAGTCGCATACATCCCCTGGCACAGAGATTGGGCATAGAACCCAAACAAGGCTAATCGGAGGCCTCCCCTGGAATATGTGGTTTTCTCTCTCTGTTGAGATCTTGAAACTGGGGCTGCCCATGGCCACGTTTCCTACCACGAGGAAAAGACCTTCCTGCTACAGGCGAGAACAGGGACACTACAGAGACACGGCTGAGCACTGGAAGGGGAGGAAGAGTGGTCATGCGCTGAACACTCAGTGCCAGACCCCGAGTTCCTGTGGCTCTTCCTCCAGCCTGTGGACCACTCTGGCTCATCAGCAGCCACATTTCCCTTTTGTGCTGACCTTGTGTGCATTGGGTTGCTGTCCTTGCAACAAAGAATCCTTACAAATACACAACCCTATGTCTTGGAGCTGGAGACTTTCTCCCAGCCTCCTTACTCCCCAGAAGCTACCCTTCCAGGATTCCCTCTGACCCTCAGACCTGCAAATGAGCCTCCTGGGCTCATCAGAGGAGGTGCCTGGAAGCCAGGCCTTCACCCCATCCTCCTAATCACCCTTCTGGCTGCTCCCCCAGAGGCCTTCTCACTCACGCAGATGACAAGCACTATACTTGGTACTACAGGGGAATTAAACAATATGGCCTCTGGCCTCATGACATTTGCAGTGAAGCTCGGGAGGCAGAACTCACAAAGCAATCCATGAAATAGTGACAAGGAACACATCAGTGTGCAAGACTGCCAGGTCCAATTCATACTGCATGGCTGGTGGTGAAGGTGCTCCACAGAACAGATTTTCCAGGTTACTAACATATAACAAGAATCCTGCTGCAATGTCCACACTTCCTGGCTTCTCAGACATCCAGGTCATCACTCTGGTCATTTGTGCCTGTGCTCAGAGGTTTACAGCTATGTGTCCTACATTGAGTAGCCCCTGTCTCCTCCCTGCCTGCTGACTGTCACACGGCCTCTCTTCCTTTCCCATCTGCTGTAAGGTACACGCAATGCTTTGGTGGAGTCCTGAGGCTGAGTGCAGAGGCTCAGAAGTGTCTGTCTCTCGGGAGCAAACCTCTCAGCTGTCCCAGCAGCTTCTCGGGACTCAGTCCAGGAGCGAAGGCAGCCAGAGGTCTGACCTTGGATAAGACGGCTGCTCTCCATTACAAGTGCTAGACATCGTGCTGAAGGAAGCAGAGGGGAGGTTAATTCTCGCAGAGTGCCTGGCACTCAGCAGACTCTCAATGAAATCTGCTGAATGAGAGGCACGTCAAAGAAAAGCCCGAGAGGCACCCACAGGGACAAGAGCAAAGGAGGGTGTTCCACGGTGGGGGAATGGCAGGAGCAGAGACTGAGAACCCAGCAGCCAGCCTGGCTCAGCTCCTATGGACCAACTGCAGGGACTGACTGGGTTTGGTCCCCGAGGGCATGGCAGGGTGACCTCCAACGCCAAGCCTCTCTGTAGTTGACTCCCCTCCTCAGGCCTCCTCAGGCCTCCTCAGGCCATGCAGAGGCAAAGGGTCATCCCAGGGAGAGCCAGGGGCCGCAGGGCCACCAGCCAAGAGGAGCAGCTGTTTTCAATAAGCTGCTTGGCCCTAAGGCCAGGCCTGGAAATGTCCCTGAGTCAGCAGAAGCTGCCAGCCCCACCCTGTTGAAGGGCCAACCCTGGGGACCCAGCACCCCACCCTGCCCCACCTTCTGCTAGAGGCTCTATGCATGTCCCTGCACACATTGGACCTGTGTGGGGGAGGCGGGCCGGCCCTTCCCTAGCACAGGGCAGTTACAGGACAGGAGGGCTCAATGCCCTAACTCTGCAATATCCCCACCCAGATCCTGGCTCTTGCGGGCTTCTGTCTCCCCTCCACCCTCCAAGCTTTTCACACTCTCCTCCCTCCTCCCGACTGCCCCTGCATTCCAGCCAGGCCAGACTGCCTGCTCTCCGTTACTTAAAGTGCATGTGACTCCACTGGGCTCAGCCAGCGGCTGTCACACGGTCAGTGGTGTGTCTCTCCCTCCAGCCATGGTGAGCTTCCTCCATCACTTATTTCTGGAGATGCTCTTCTTCCCCCTTAAAATGTATGACATGCTCCGCTTCAGGAAGCAAAAGAAGGGTGATGTGAAGGGGTGGTGGGCAACAGGATGAGACATAAATTCAAATCCGGAAAGGCAATTTTCACCCTCCCCGCAACTCTGCGGGTCCCCTGGATCCCCCGGGTGGTGCCAGCTGACTAGGGCTGGCCCCTGGGGCTCCCTGGCCCCATCCCTCCACTCTCGGCGATTTCGTGGTGTTTGATCTCCCCCTCTGCTGACTTTTGTCTCCTCACACTAAAGCATCATAATCTTATCGTCCTGTCCTTTCCCAGGCTCCATCTTGTAGAATGAACCGGGGTTGCCGCCAGGCCGCGACAGAAGCGGTCTCCAAGGATCTCCAAGCTCGGGTCCTCCAGGCTCCGGTGCGGCTGGTCACTCCTAGGGAGCTCGTCCGCCCTTTCCCCAGCTCTCTGCGGCGCATCCCAGGGGCGGGCGACCCCTTCCTTCCTTCCCCCGGGGCGGGGGGGTGGTTCTGGGTGCTCGCCGCTGCTGCACCCCGCTCGGCCACGCACCCTCTTCTTCGGTGCACCGCATTTCTCGCCCACGAGCTCCCCTTTCGGCGCGCCCCCGACCTCGGCCGTGCGCATCCCCCTCTGCGCCCCCCCGCGATGTGCCCCCCGTCGGGGCGCCCCCTCTCGGCAGCGCTCCCCAGAGCGCTTGGGCGCCGGGCCTCCCGCCCCCACCCCGGCCGCGAGGTCAGCCGCTCCCCAGCCCGCGCGGCCCGCAGCCCCCGGCGCCGTCTGCTCGCCCGAAGCCAAAATAAACACGGCCAAGCCACTTCCTTCCCCAGGGGGCCGCTTTCACCGGGACGGGCGGCTCGGCCGCGGCAGGAAGCGCTTTCGGGGCTGCACCATCCAGCCCCACCGACGCGCCCGCGCCGCGCCGCGCCGAAGGCAGGACTAGGGACTGGGGCGGACGGGCCCGAGGCGCAGAGGTCACCGGCCCCCCGCGCCCCCGCGCCGCCCGGGTTCTGTCTGTCCGAGGAAGTCCCGGACGGAGAAGTTCATACCGCCTCTGTCAAGGGCCCCCCAACAGCGCCAGGTTGGGTACTCCATACCCGGCCGACTGAGGATGAATAAATAAAGGAGTGAGAGAAATAACTTATTAGGAAATTCTCAGGCAAATTTGGGGATAGCAATATTTTTTAAATTTAGTTTTGGGGGGCACCTGGTGGCTCAGTGGTTGAGCAGCTGCCTTTGGCTCAGGTCGTGATCCCCGGGGTCCTGGGATGGACCCTGCATGGAGCCTGCTTCTCCCTCTGCCTGTGTCTCTGCCTCTCTCTATGTGTCTCTTGAATAAATAAATAAAATCTCTAAAAAATAAATAAAATTTATTTTGGGGGCTCCCGGGTAGCTCTGTGGGTTGAGTCTGGGGCTCTTGATCTCAGCTCAGGTCATGATCTCAGGGTTGGTGAGATCCCGCCCCATATCTGGCTCCCTGTTCAGCGGGAGTCTGCTTCTCTCCCTCCCTTCCCACTCATGCTCTCTCTCTCTCAAATAAATAAATCCTTAATATTTAGTTTTGACCAAGTGGCTGCAGAGGCGTGTGCAGGTTGGGGGAGGGGGGAGTAACCTAAAGCTAAATCATTAGAAGCCTCCATGCTCACTGCACAAGCAACAGAAGTATGAATTTCCTTTGGCCCTTTCTCTGTTTCCCAATTTTCCACACTGAAATAATTTTTTATTTATTTTATTTTTTAAAGATTTTATTTATTTATCCACGAGAGAGAGAGAGAGAGGCAGAGACACAGGCAGAGGGAGAAGCAGGCTCCATGCAGGGAGCCCGACATGGGACTTGATCCTGGGTCTCCAGGATCAAGCCATGGGCCAAAGGCAGGTGCTAAACCTCTGAGCCACCAGGGCTGCCCTGAAATAATTTTTTTAAATGTAGATACCCACTCACAAACTAGAAATGTGTAGAGAATTATGCTGAATGCAATGGTTTGTTTGCTAGAAATTGGTTTCAAATATAAAGGTTTGAAGGTTTGAGGTTTCAAATATAAACCTTCGATTTACTAGAAACCTTTTGTGAACAATTTCCAGATAACAGTCTTTCAAATAATACTTGAAATACGATTGAGATTTCCATTCCACTGCACAAGAGGACCTTACTGGCCTCTGTCTCTGGCCTCTCCATGTGCTGGGTGTTTGCCTGGCATGGTCTGGACTCAATAAATGTTTGTCAAGTGACAAAATGAATGTGAACCGAGGATCTTAGAATTCATCTCGTCAATCCTCTAGAGTAGTAAAATCAAACACAAACCAAGATCAGACTTGAAAATTCCCTGTGCAGACAAAACCAGTGTAGTCATACGAGCAAAGCTTAATTTAGCTTATTGGCAACACAAGCAAAGCTAACCTGAACTGGATAAATACTTATGTCTCTGAAACATCATAAGCAAAACTTAAATGGATCTCCAAAATTGATATGAGGTAACCACAAACCAAGTCCTTTTCTTTCTTTCTTTCTTTCTTTCTTTCTTTCTTTCTTTCTTTCTTTCTTTCTTTCTTTCTTTCTTTCTTTCTTTCTTTTTCTTTCTTCCTTCCTTCCTTCCTTTCTTTCTCTTCCTTCCTTCCTTTCTTTCTCTTTCTCTTCTTTCTTTCTTTCTTTCTTTCTTTTTCTTTCTTTCTTTCTTTCTTTCTTTCTTCTTTCTTTCTTTCTCTTTTTTTAAAAGATTTTATTTATTTACTTGAGAGAGAGAGAGCGAGCATGAGCAGAGGGAGAGGAAGAAACAGATGCCCCGCTGAGCAGAGAGTCTGACGTGAGGTTCATTCCCAGGACCCTGAGACATAACCTGCGCTGAATGCAGATGCTTAACCGACTGAGCCCCCCAGGTACCCCCAAGTCCTGTTCATTTAAAAAAATTTTAATATTATAACTAGTCACTGTGAAGAATAAACACTTACTGCCTCCACACCATCTAAGCTGCTTTATAACAATCTACCGGAGAGCCTCATTCCATGTTTTGGTTTGAATGCTCCAGGTTTATAATCTGTTTGGGGTGTGCACAAGAAACTTTTACTAATTATACTTCAGTGATTCATTGGCTTTACTTCTGCTGTCTTCTGAACCTTTGACAAGAATGTGGAAACAGAAACATAGAAAGCTTCAGTGACTTGTCCAAGGATCCTTGTCCTTGTCCATGACCTTTTCATTTGAACTAAAACTTGTTAAAGTCCCAACAGCACAATGCCAGGATTTGCTTATATAGGAGGATTGTGTACTTTATTGTCTAATAGTGAGAATGTAAAGAGGAATTCACAATAATTACACCAGTGGAACAAGCTTGAACCAGACCTATCTCATGCAAACTAGGACTTAAAGTCACCCTGTACTTTAAGAGACACAAATAATGATGACGTTTACCATGGGGTTGCTAGGTACCAGTGCCAGGTTCCAAGGCTTTCTCGTCAATCCTCAGAGCGACCCTCAGAAGTAGGTAAAATTCCCATTCCATTTGACAGATGAGGAAAACAAGGTATTAAATGAGAGACCAGACATCTTGACAACACAGTGGATAAGGGGCAGAGCTCAGATGGGAGCCCAGGAGGACGGGTTGCAAAGCTGAGCACCAAACAACTGTTCCAGGTGCTTTGTATCGATAAGCCACAGCCGAGTTATATTTGGTCTTCACAATGTGCAAAAGAAAAGTGAGCCAACATTTAAAACTCAAGAGATTGGGATGCCTGGGTGGCTCAGCAGTTGAGCATCTGCCTTGGGCTCAGGGCGTGATCCCGGGGTCCAGGACTGAGTCCCACATGGGGCTCCTGAGGAGAGCCTGCTTCTCCTTCTGCCTCTCTCTCTGTCTCTCATGAATAAATAAATAAAATCTTAAAAAAAAAAAAAACTCAAGAGATTTCACATAATAAAAACCTGGATTTCCAGTTTCTCTTGGGAAACACCAGGAGGCCTGACAACACTGAGCCAGTGTGCCCATAGGCAGCCAGTCCCCATTGGGGGGTGGAGCTACTCACTGAGATGGGGCTCCATAGCTTGCCACAGTTCCCACCCATCCCTCTTGTAAGCCCCTCAGCCCCCACCCCAACACTGAGGTGAGATGAGAGAGGCCGTATATTATCATGCCTCCATGACTTTTTAGCAGAGAGGAGAAACATTCTATCTCTATCAAGAATGACCAGAGGGCTGTGCCTATTTCAAAACCAAAAATAAAAAGGGGGGAGGGTCCTCTAAATGAGGCTCCGCAGGAACCACCATGTCCCTGTGACATTCCTTTCACGAGACATTTCTGAAATAAAGCACACCAGGATTCTGAGAAATCATGACACGTTTCATAACAAGCTCTTCCTCTACTCACTGGCAATTTCTTGGCCTTCTGACCTGGCAACATCCAAGGATGACTTGTTTGGTTCTAAGAGCAGAGCATGGCACTCTTTAAAGTTAACTGAGTTTGGAATCTTTTAGCTTGGGAACCTTCAGGATCTCCCTAAAACTACATGCTGGAGATTAGACACTTGCTGACTTCTACAATGACAGGCCAACAGGACCTTACACCTCCTGGAGGTGCCACAGTGGAGGGGTCAGGAGGGGAGCTCCGGAATCTATACCCACCCAGGTTCGAGTCCCTGTGTGGGTCCCGGGACCAGCTGCCTCACTTCGAGCCTTGTTTGGGGAGGACACTA
The DNA here is from genome assembly GCF_011100685.1 of Canis lupus familiaris. Classification (NCBI taxonomy): domain Eukaryota; kingdom Metazoa; phylum Chordata; class Mammalia; order Carnivora; family Canidae; genus Canis; species Canis lupus. The sequence goes on from NC_049230.1 coordinate 16,091,239, forward strand.
ATGAGGCCCGTCTTCTGGGTGTCTGGGAGAATTCAGCAAGAAAACACTTCAAGATGCTCTGTACCTGGTAAACAGTAATGGAAGGCCAGTACTACTATTTGATATTTAAGCAAGAGCTTTAGTCCTGACTGGCGCTGTGAGCTCAAGAATCTGTTTGTTTCACAGCAGAGAGCCTGGGAACCAGGCTTAGCAGACACTGCTATCTGGATGAGAGGAAACGATAAGAGGAAATAAGGCCAAGGACTTGAGTGTTTAAGCTGGTCTTCAAGAGAATTAAAAGAAAAATAAATTCACAGTCCAGATGTGGAATCCTTCCCCCAATTCCCATGGGTACCTTGGCAACTGCCATTTGCTTCTGGCCTTTGGACTTCTGTATCCCTCCCCAGGTGTGCCTGGAAGGGAGATGCAGGAAGAAGAGTGTGCCAGGGCAAAATGTGTGTATGTGCGTGTGTGTGGGTCTCTGGGAGAGTCAGGGCAGCGTGGGGTGTGCTCTGCTCCCTGCCACATCCTGGTTCTGCAGAAATAAACTCCAAGGCCAGTTGTAAAGGAAAAATGAGGTCAGAAAATAGGCAGCCAGAGGGGAGAGTGTGGAAGGAGGCCGGATAGCGCCTACACTGCTTGGCCTGGCAGGTGCAGGACAGGAGCGCAGAGGCTGCATGAGATCCTCTCTGGGGCTCGGGTAGTCATGCAGCTCCATGGTCCCTTACCTACAAGAAGGACCAGAGGATGGGAAATCTCAGACCTAGCCTGGGAGTTCGAGTTCTGTCATTACAATCTAAATGACCTTAGGGGACTCTATTTTCTCACCAGTAAACTGAATTATAAAATACCCTCCTTGCCTCTTCACAGACTCCTGGGGAGATCTCCAGGGAGAGGACTGGAATACTTATGTGATTCTTTTTGGGTCTGTCTCCCCCATTAACCAGTTCCTTGAGAACAGGAGCTGTGTCTCATCCATGTGTCTCCCTGGTGTGGGACACACAACAGGTGTTCCACACGTGTCTGCTGAGTTGAATTGGACTGGGGGGAGGGAGGGGTGGAAACCAAGCTGCACTGTGTCCTGTGGGTAAGGGCTTAACATCCTCTAAATTATACCCTCCTTTAAAACTGGTCTACGTATAGACAATGAACCGAAGGCAATAAAGGAAACACAAAATTATTTGTTGTGCCAGGAGGTTGGCATTATACATAACTTTTGACTATATTATTTTTTTAGACTTTATTTATTTGACACAGAGAGAAAGGGGGAGAGAGAGAGAGAACATAAGCAGGGGGGAGGGGCAGAGGGAGAAGTAGGCTCCTCGCTGAGCAGGGAGTCCAATGTGGAACTCAATCTCAGGACCCTGGGATCATGACCTGAGCCGAAGGCAGATGTTTAACTGACTGAGCCACCAAGGTGCCCCTCAATTATATTACTGTAATGTTTCTAGAACAGATAAAACCAAGGGAAGGGAGACACAGGGGTTCTTAAGATCTTGAAGAAACCAAATCTTTCTATATTTCCCACAGAACCTGATTCAGTGCTCAGTGTTTGTGAATTTAACTTGTTTTGCCCTGGACAGACACAAAGGGTCACATACAGAACACCTGATTCCCCACCTCCATTTGTGACACTACCCAGACCCACGATAACACACTAGGCCTGACCTACAAAGGAATGTCTGTGCTGGGCCCCTCCAATTACTTCTCTTTCCCCACCCATTCACTCCCTTTTCCTGATTTCTTTCATACACTTTTTAGAACCATATAAAAAGAGTACTGCTCCCACAACCATCACTGATATTAATTGAAAATCATGGCGTGGTTAAGAGACCTTAGGTTTTAGATACAAGGCTGGGTTTGAATTCCTGCTTTCAAACTAGTCATTTGACCTCTTCATCCTTCAGTGTTGTCATCTGTTCAGTGGAGAAATGGTTAGCATGGGCTAGGAGCCATGCTCAGTGCTGCCCACCAGGAAGCTGGCAGGACTGGGTGAGACCACGGATGGAAAGGCCTCATCAGCCTGCCTGGCAAAAAGTGAGCTCGTGGTTGTAGTTAGCAACCTATGTAGTAATAGGAGGGTAACTTTCCTGGAGGAGAATTTGGCAATATGTGTCAAAAGCCTTCAAAAGCTTTTGAAGCTCTGACTCCTAAATGCTCTGACTCCTAAATTCACTTCATAGGAATTTAACTTAAGGAAATAATTAGGAATCTATGCAAAAATTTAACCACACAGCATTATTTGTAATAGCAGTGACTGGGCGGGGAATGTCCAACAATATGGTGTTGACTAAGTTACCTGAAATACACTCATGTGATGGAACACTATGCAGACAACAGAAATACACCTTTAAAAGAGAATCCAGACATGGATAGAGGTTCATATTCTAATTAAACAAAAACCAAATGCGGGGGTGCCTGGCTGGCTCAGTTAGAAAAGCATGCAATTCTTGGTCTTGGGGTTTTGAGTTCAAGGCCTGTATTGGGTATAGAGATTACTTAAATAAATATTAAAAAAAAAAACCCGAATGTATAATATGATCTCCTTTCTATTTTCTTTTAAATCAAGGGAAATCTAGAACAATATTTTTGCTTTCTTGTTCTTGAGTGTCCAAATTGCCTGAGGAGGAATGCAAGTGCTCAGGCCCTGCAACAGAGCTACTGAATTAGAACCTCAGGGTAAAGGAATATCTGGATTGTAATCAACATTCCCAGGTACACACGAATTCTAGAACCACTGTATACACACTGTCAACAGTGGTTATCACTGACTTATGGGATAGCTGATTTTTTTCACTCTTCTTTGCATTTTTTTAAAGATTTTTATTTACTTATTCATGAGAGAGACAGACAGACACAGGCAGAGGGAGAAGCAGGCTCTATGCAGGGAGCCGGATGTGGGACTCGATCCCGGGACTTCAGGATCACACCCTGGGCTGAAGGCGGCGCTAAACTGCTGAGCCACCCGAGCTCCCTCTTCTTTGCATTTCCTACAATGAACATGTTTGCTAATTTAAAAAAGATAAGAGAATATGCGTGTGCGTGTCTATCCTTTGTTTCAAACTTAACCCTAAGTGACCTCAACTTATATGTGCAAAGTTCTAATTAAACTCAGCCTATCTGTAAAGGGAAGTTAAAGGAATGAATCAGAAGAGATGCTCCCCAAGAGAATCTATAGATGGGAGACACTACACACCTAGTCATGTGCCAAGGAGTAGAGACCCCTAACAACAAAGAAGCTGGGTGACTCCAGAGGCATTAAACTGATGCGAATCAAACCACCTTCCCACCTTGCATCAGGATCCCCATTAGTCTGCAGGTCCAATGTGCTAAGATGCATACAGGGGTATCCATAACAATGAAATGAGAAATGACCCAAATGGCCAATAAGGGATAAGTTATGGTACATCCATACAATGGAATCCTATCCAACCAATAAAAGCATTGGGTGGAAATATATTGATGTATGGGCACATGAAAGAATGTTACAAAACAACATGAAAACATGTCAAGTTTCATAAAGGAAGAGGAGTGGGAGGGAAGGCAATTTGAACTTTTTGTTTTTAGATTTTGTTTATTTTAGGGAAAGAGAGCAAGGAAGAGGGAGGAGAGGCAATTTGAAATTTTTTTTAGATTTTGTTTATTTACTTGAGAGAGAGAGAGAGAGAGAGAGAGAGAGAGAGAGAGGGCAGCCCCAGTGGCGCAGCGGTTTAGCGCCGCCTGAAGCCCAGGGTGTGATCCTGGGGTCCCGGGATCGAGTTCCGCATCGGGCTTCCTGCATGGAGCCTGCTTCTCCCTCTGCCTGTCTCTGCCTCTCTCTTGTTCTCTCTGAATAAATAAATAAACCAATCTTTAAAAAAAAAAGAGAAAGAAAGAGAGAGGTCCTGTGAGTAGTGGGAGGAGCAGAGGGAGAGGCACAAGCAGACTCTGTGCTAAGCACGACATGAGGCTCAAGACCCTGAGATCATGACCCCAGCTAAAACCAGGAGTCAGAAGGATACTCTCTAAAATGTTAACAGTGGTTGTTTCTTAGTGATGAGATTTCAAGTAATTTTTCTTTTTTGGTAACTTTTCCTATTATTGGGATCCCTGGGTGGCGCAGCGGTTTGGCGCCCGCCTTTGGCCCAGGGCGTGATCCTGGAGACCCGGGATCCAATCCCACATCGGGCTCCTGGTGCATGGAGCCTGCTTCTCCCTCTGCCTGTGTCTCTGCCTCTCTCTCTCTGTGACTATCATAAAATTTTTTTTCCTATTATTTTAATTGTATGCTATAAATAAGCACAAGTTTTTATAATCATGAATAAGTTTTTTTTTTAATTTTATTTATTCATGAGAGACACACAGAATGAGGCAGAGACACAGGCAGAGGGAGAAGTAGGCTCCATGCAGGGAGCCCGATGTGGGACTAGATCCCGGGTCTCCAGGATCAGGCCCTGGGCTGTAGGCAGGTGCTCAACTGCTGAGCCACCCGGGCTGCCCCATGAATAAGTATTTTTTAAAGTGATCTCTATGCCTTATGTGGGGCTCGAACTCATGACCCTGAGATCAAGAGTCACATGCTCTAGGGAGCCAGCCAGGCTCCTGCAAATATATTCTTATCTTGAAAAAAAAAAAAGGAATATTGTCTTTTTGTAGCCTCATTTAAGTTCACTTACTGAAGCTTTCCACACATTTAGATGTGCTGCCGAGGGCCTAGGGAAGGCAGGAGAGTTAGAGAAGATGGGGGGAGCTGAAGGGTATTGTCATGAGCCTTCCCATGAAGGCAAGAACCTAATCTGACCCCAAAGGGCTTTCTATACCTTACTAAAAAGACCACACGTGTGGAGGGCAGGAAGATTAAAGAGACATTTCCCACATTAAAAAAAAAAAAAGTAAGATTTTTTTATTTTTAAGTAATCTCTACACGCAATCTGGAGCTCAGATTCACAACCCTGAGAACCAGAGCCACAAGCTCTGCCTACAGAGCCAACCAGGTATACCCCAAATGAAAATGTAAAGTGAAAAATAAATGTCAAGAAAAACGTAAAATGAAAACAAATGGCAAGATATTTGTAAAAAACACGGCAAGAAGCTTATATAAATCAATGAGCAAAATATAGATATCGTGAAAATTTTAAGCCACTAAGATCTGAAGAGATGATGATCAAGGATATGAACACGGTTGACAAAAAAAAATAGTCATGTCTAATTGGGCTATGGGACATCTTTACTAGCCCTTGGAATACTAGTAATGGCCCTATTTGCTGGATCTGAGCACTGGTTACATGGGTGTGTTCAGTTTGTGAAAACTCATTGAACTGAACATTCCTATGTTCATCTCCCTGTACTTAAAGATTTTAAAAACAAGGGATTGATAAGCACAAGATTCAGGACAGAGATTGGGTTGGTGGGAACGAGGAAGACAGGAGAGAAGCACATAGCTAAAGGGAAGTATTGCAATGTTCTGTCTTGGATTAGGTAGCGGGTTCACAAGATACTTACTACTTTTCTTTTTAAAGATTTTACTTATTTATTCATGAGACGCACATAAGAGGCGGAGACATAGAGGGAGAGGCAGGCTCCTTGTGGGGAGCATGATGTGGACTCATCCCAGGACCCTGGGCTCACGACCTGAGCTAAAGGAGACGCTCAACCACTGAGCCACCCAGGTGCCTCTCAATGTTCATGTTTTTTTTTTTTTTATTTTTTTAATTTTAAGACTTTATCTGTTTATTCATGAGAGACACACGGAGGGAGGGAGAGGGAGAGAGAGAGAGGCAGAGACACAGGCAGAGGGAGAAGCAGGCTCCATGCAGGGAGCCCGACGTGGGACTCGATCCCGGGTCCCCAGGATCACGCCCTGAGCTGAAGGAGGTGCTAAAGCGCTGAGCCACCAGGGCTGCCCAGTTCATGATGTTTTAATCAACACTTATTAATTTATAAAAGGCGGCCTTGGAGGGAACCAAACAAGCCCGCATTGCATCCCTGGCTCTGCCACTCACCAGCTATGTGATCCTGACTAAATTTCTCTGGCTCAGTTTCCTTATCTGTGAAATGGAGTTACGGGAGGCTTAAAACCGTATACGTGGGACTGCCCAGCACCGACTCCGACAGACCTTACGCACTTCTAGTTAAGTATTAAGCGCGGCCTCCACTTCTTGCACAGTGTTATAGAGAAACATCAGGAAACTTTTCCAAAGCAGAAAGCCTTCCAAAAGCCCTGCTCCCTAACTTCGGCGCCTTTCTGATTCGCTCTCCAGTCCAGGACAAACGTATGGCTATTGAGTGCTTACAGAACTCAGTTAAGTCCCCCTGCCCCTTACCCCTCTGCGAACACTGCACTTAGGTTAAGTGCGAGGCCGAGAGAAGCAGGCTGGCGTCCGGGGGCTGCTGAGGTCAGGAGCGCCGGGGCGGGTCTCCGCCGCCGCACCGCGACCCTCCGGGGGCGCAGGGAACCCGCCCTGGCCCAGCTCCCGCCGGGGCTCCTCGCCTGCAAGCGGGCAGGCCCCACTCCAAAGAAAAAAAACCACCCACAAAACAAAACGGGAGGAGCGGGCGAGGAGCGGCGGGGAGCACAGCCGCCAGGGTCCCAGTCCGCGGGGCCGCCCACCGCGCTCCCCTCCCGCGCTCCGCAGCCGCAGCCAGGCCGTCTCCGCCCCGCGCGCCGCAGCCGCAGCGAGCTCCCCCGGCGCCCTGGCGCCCGGCCGCGGGGGAAGGGCCGCCCTCCCAGCGAGCCTCTGATTGGTCCCCTGGAGTCACGTGCTGCAGGCGGGCCAATTACAGCGAGGGAGCCGGGGAGCGCCGCTGGCGTCACGTGGCTCGGCGAGCGGACCGCTGCCCCCGGCCTCCCCATTGCGAGCCGTGCAGACGTGTTCAAAGGGAAGAAAGGCCTCATCTGGAGTCACACGATGCAGTACAGTACAGTAAACTACGACCTGTGCCTTCTCTTCGTTTTTCGCGTATGTGCTGCCGAAGCGAGCTCTGTAACTTCGGCTCAATTTCGGTGTGACTTTTCTACCAATTTTGTCTATATACTCAGAATACAATAGATGTTCATGTACATCCATGATAAATATGCGTAATTTATACGTATATGTGTATGTGATATATGCAGGTACATCACACATCTATACAAACGTTTTTGATTCTTTTTGTACTTAACATTTCAGCAAAAGGATTTTTGTCTCCAAAAACTTTTCTAAGAACCGTTTTAGTGGCTGTATGCTATTCCATGAGGCGATCTAATCTACCGCGTTTCATCTATTCATTATTAATAGCCTTCAACTTATAAAGAGGTTTTTATCACGATACAGAACATGGGGTTACTTCGATCTTTGTGGGCACTATTTTCAGGGTTGAAAATGGTACCTTGTTTGCTGGCAATTTTAAACATTTCCCACAGGCTGGTTAGACATTGCTACTTCTCTTCTTGGTGAACTCTGCTCACGGCCTTTGCAGTCTTATCTATAACGATTTTAGATACCTGAAAACTACCGGAGATTCCTGTCTTTCCTCATTGGCTTATACGAGCTTCTTGCCATAAACACTACACAGACCTCTTTTCCCTGGTTGTTCTTTTTAATTCTCTTTAAGACCCTTTCTAGCCGGATCCCTGGGTGGCGCAGTGGTTTGGCGCCTGCCTTTGGCCCAGGGCGCGATCCCGGAGACCCGGGATCGAATCCCACGTCGGGCTCCTGGTGCATGGAGCCTGCTTCTCCCTCTGCCTATGTCTCTGCCCCTCTCTCTCTCTCTCTGTGTGTGTGACTATCATAAAAAAAAAAAAAAAAAAGACCCTTTCTGGCCAAACTTTTCCCACTAGTGGCAACCATTCTCCTGATTTCAAACAGCATAGTCTCTTTCTTGTATTTAAAAAAAATGTATTCATGAGAAATAGAGGGAGAAGCAGGCTCCCCACAGAGCAGGGAGTCCAGATGCAGGACTCAATCCCATGATCCTGGGATCATGACCTGAGCTGAAGGCAGGTGCCTAACCGACTGAGCCACCCAGGCACCCTCCTGTATTTTGTATTGATAGGATCATATGGCATGAGCTCCCTTGCATCTGGCTCAGTGTTTGTGACCTTCATCCACACTGTTGCATGTGGTTGTGGATTGTTCATTCTCATTGCTCTGAAGATTTTATTTTTATTTATTTGAGAGAGAGAGAGAAAGAGAGTGCCCATGCGTGAGTTAGGGGAAGGGCAGAGGGCAAGGGAGAAGGGAGGGGCAGAGGGAGAGGGAGAAGCAGACTCCTCACTGAGCAGGAAGCCCAATGTAGGGTTCGATCCTAGGACTCAAGGATCAAGACCTGAGCTGAGAGAGTATTATGCTGAGTGAAATAGGTCAATCAGAGAAAGACAATTATCATATGGTTTCACTATATGTGGAATATAAGAAATAGGGACCATAAGGGAAGGGGGGAATCTGAGTGGTGAAAAATTAGAGAGGAAGACAAACCATGAGAGACTCCTAACTCTGGGAAACAAAGGGTTGCAGAAGGGGAGGAGGGTGGAGGAGGGTGGTGGATAGGGTGATTGGGTGACAGGTACTAAGGATGGCACATGATGAGATGAGCTCTGGGTGTTATACATTGGCAAATTGAATTTATTTATTTTTAAAGCATTTTATTTATTTATTCATGAGATACACAGAGAGAAGGCAGAGACACAGGAAGAGGGAGAAGCAGGCTTCTCGCAGAAGCCTGATGTGGGACTCAATCTTGGGCCTTCAAGATCATGCGTCCTGGCAAATTGAATTTAAATAAATAAATAAATAAAAAGACTGGGATCCCTGGATGGCTCAGCGGTTGAGCGCCTGCCTTTGGCCCAGGGCATGATCTTGGAGGCCCAAGATCGAGTCCCACATCAGGCTTCTGCGAGAAGCCTGCTTCTCCCTCTTCCTGTGTCTCTGCCCAACAGCCCCCCCCCCCCATGTCTATCATGAATAAATAAATAAAATCTTAAAAAAAAAAAAAAAAAAAAGACCTGAGCTGAAGGCAGGCGCTTTAACCAACTGAGCCACCCAGGTGCCCCTCATTGCTCTATACTATTCAATTGTGTAGCGCTCCCATAATTTATACCTTCTGTTGATGGGAATTTGGGTAGTTTTCAGTTGGGGCTGGATTTAAGTTTGGGGCCATTATGAATAGAGCTGCTGTAAACAATTCTGCTTTTCGGTTACTTTTTAGTTGTTCCTTCCCTTGTTTTAGTTGAGTTCCTTAGATTACCTACTAAATACAAAGGGGCAAAGGGATCTCTTATCTTTTTAGTGATCTGGTAAACAACCTGAATCAGGTGACCAAAGTTAGCTTTACCAATAGGGAAACGTACTTAATGTGATACAATGGAAAGGACATGGCACGACCCATGTACATTTCTTTCCAAAACTGTTTAACATGAATGTATTGAGTGAACATCAGATAAATATGGACTGTGGACATTCTACAAACAACTGGCCTGAAGTCATAAAAAATGCAATGCTGTAAAAGACAAAAAGACCAAGTAACTATTCTAAAATAAGAGACTGAAGAGACAGGACACTGAATTGGATCCTGGATTGAAAAAACAAACAAAAAACCAAACAGCTGTAAAAGGGTATTATTGGGAGAACTAGAGAAACCCAAACATGGACTGCATATTAGAAAAAGAATTGTTGTATGATAAATATATGTAATATATATATATAATATATATATTAAGATTTTATTTTTTTGACAGAACAAGAGAGAGCACAAGCAGGGGGCAGAGAGAGAGAGAAGCAGTTTCCTCACGGACCAGGGAGCCGGATGCAGGGTTTGATCCCAAGACCCCGCGACCACACCCTGAGCCAAAGGCAGACGCTCAACCACTGAGCCACCCAGGTGCCCTCCATGTATCTTTTCAATGTGTATTTTGTTTTGGCTATTATAAACAGTGCTTCCGGGCTCTTTCTAAACTGCCATTGCTATTACACCCTCAGAGCCTTCAGAGAGGTTAAGCATCTCTGGGGTTATACCAGGAAATCCTTTCTCAGGGACTAAGACTGACGACAAGCCTGTTTCCAGTTGAATTCCTACTTGCCCTGGCTGGTCTCACTCAGGGCTATTCTCTCTCCTCTCAGACAGGTTCCTGACCCCACATCTGAGATTTCAGAGAGGTCTATGGCTCCCATCTTTCTTTTAATTAACTTAAAAACTACACCTGGGGACTCCTGGGTGGCTCAGCAGTTAGGCGTCTGCCTTTGGCTCAGGGTGTGATCCTGGAGTCCTGGAATCGAGTCCCACGTTGGGCTCCCTGCACGGAGCCTGCTTCTCCCTCTGCCTGTGTCTCTGCCTTTCTTTCTGTATATTTCATGAATAAATAAAATCTTTTAAATAAATAAATAAGTAAATAAGCAAATAAAAACTGCACCTAAAATGGAATTAGTAAACATTTGACTCTATTTATGCTGTTCCACATTTTGGGGGAGATTACTTTCAAAATGCAACTTCAGGAAGGCAGAAACCATGCCCACCTTGTTCACCATGGTGTCCTCAGCACCAAATACTATTCCTGGTATACTGTTAGTGCTCAGGAAAACAACCAAAACAGTTGAAGTGAATGAATGAAAAGATGAATGTCAGTGTCAGGCATGCATCTCCACTTGTTACTGGTATGTGCACATTATTTTCTAAGATTGCCTTGTGGTCATGAGAACTTGCCTAGTTAGATTTCCGTGTATTGACATTAGCTATTTGTCACTTTGAGCTACATAAATTGTCATATTAAGATATCTTTGCTTGCTTAGCCATAATTTTATCATCTGGCATTTAAATGCTTTCCAGTTTGTTTTGCTGCTATAAATAGCACTATTAAGAGCATTTTTTTTTTCCTCCTTGGGATTAGGGCCTTATAAATTCCCCAAAGTGGAATTACGAGGTCAAAGGAGATGAACTCTTACATAACTAGTTTCTTACATATCGTCTGAAAGACTGAATCCTGAAAAACGGCACCAATTTACAGTGCCGTAGTCATACATACTGATTTCTTCTGAGCTCGGCCAAGATTAGGTGTTCTGTTTTCGCTAGTTTAATTATAATTTAAAGAGAATTAATTCCTTTAATTTCTAGTGATCTTTGCACTTCCCACGTGACAACTTGCCATCTGAAGTTCCTCAGGTGTGATCAGCTATGAATTGAAATTAAATTTTTAATGATAATCCAGTTGTCCAATGACATTTAAAAGTAAAGATTCTTTTCCCCATCACTGTGTTGCTTCTGGTAGATCTCCCATTAAGTTCTTACAATGAGTTTAAATCTACTTCTGAAATTTATTCTAGTCCATTGAATGTTTTGTTCTGTTTAATTCAGTGATATATGTTTTTCATGATTGGGACATCATCTAAAACTCTGGAAGGACAACTCTCCTTACTGTCTTTCTACTACAACAAAATATTCACATCATAAGAAAAAAAGTTTGTAATCAGATGAGGCCGATGAACTTATGGGGGCAATCATTTTACAGTGTATACACATCTCAAAACATTATGCTGTATACTTTAAACTAACACAGTGTTATAGGTCAATTAATTATACTGCAATAAAACTGGGTGTGGGGGGGTGTCTTTGGAACACTTGTCTGTTTTTTCCTCTTTGTTTCATTAGGTTCTTCCTAAATGCCACTGTATCCAAGGTGCTGTGCTGTACTGTAAATGCCTGTCCCAGAGTCTAGAGAGGGAGGAAGTGGCTCCACCAGGCAGGTGAAGAGCTCTGGAAAGGAAAGGCTTCTGCGAGCTGAGGGCAACTGGAAGGCCTCAGGTCTGAGCTGGGGCTCTGATCTGAGGAAGCAGGAGCTCCTCGCAGGGAGAAAGGCAAGAGCAGAAGCTTTGCTGGGCAGAAACTTAGCTCAGAAGGCCTAAAATTCTCAATTCTAGAAATTCAGACTTTGTTCTGCTGAAGATTAAATCTGCCTTTGAGGAACAATTGTGGCAGCAGTGCTGGCTCTGGATTGAGGTTGGAGGGGAAGACAGGAGGCAGAGACCATGGACACACACTGAGTGACAAAGGCCAGAGGAAGAGAGAATTTTCAAAAAGTGTCCATCCTTAGGGAAGCAGTTTTTTGTACAGCCTTTTTTGTACATCCTGAGCGCTATTAAGGATGCAGCAGCTCTGTAGCCTGTCATGGAAAGATCCGCAAGAATATTATAAAATAAACATTATTTTGTAGCATTATACAGTATAAAATAGGGTCCCATTTGTGTAAAAGAGCATTTTTGTGTGTTTGCATATTATAAAAACCAGAAGATTATGTCATGAACTGCTGACAGGGGTTACTACAAGCTGTGGGCTGAAGGGAGGGAGGACCTCAAATTGTTAACACTTTACTCCCGTATGGTCTTGCTTTCCACTGAGCATGCATTCTCCAAACTGAGGTTATCAACAGCACCCACCAGGCTGCAAGGTGAGGCCCGAGGAGGGTCGCTGAAATTAGTAAGTAGGGGGCCTAGTTACTGTGACCAGCAGGAGAAAGCACCCTATAGTGACCTGGGGTCAGGGAGCAGCTCCGGGAACTGGCTAGGCTTTCACGCAGTCCAGAGGCTAGGAAAACTCCTCAGTTCCGATGAGGTCAGCTAGAGAAGCTTCATGATGAAGGGAAGTGAAGAGGGAGGGTGGCAAGTTGAGGGGTTTTGGAGCAAGAACAGTGGAGGGTAGGGTTTTTTTTCTTCTTTAGGACTTATTTATTTTTTAAAATATTTTATTTATTCATGATATATATATATATAGAGAGAGAGAGAGAGAGAGAGGCGGGGGGGGGGGGGGGGGGGAGAGAGGCCAAGACACAGGCAGAGGGAGAAGCAGGGAGCCTGACGTGGGACTTGATCCTGGGTCTCCAGGATCACGCCCTGGGCCGAAGGCGGCGCTAAACTGCCAAGCCACCGAGGCTGCCCTTCTTTAGGATTTAAATTGATGTTCAAGAAAAGGGAAAAGTATGGTTACTTTTAGGCACTTATAGTAGTTAGTGAAATGTCACCAAGATGTAACATGCTTTGCTTTGACTTAAAAAAAAAAAAAAATGCTGTGGTTAGGACTCTGTATGTTGAGGACTTTTTTTTTTTCCTTCACATTTGAGTCTCTTGATATTCAAGTTCTCTCTACTAATAATAAAAATAGCAATAATTTATACTAGTTGCTAAGAAATTACTCTACCAGGCATGCATCTCATACACATATTATCTCATTTTTGTGTCACTCTTACAATACGCCTAAGGAGGGGGTATTGTTTTATCTTTCCCATTTTACAAATGAAGAAACTTGAGTCTCTACAGCTGGTGAGTGGCATTACCTCAGTCCTGATTTACATTTCTGGAGGCCCAGAGAGGAAGCAGGAACATTCCTGGCCACACCACACTCCTGCCTCAGTCTACACTGGGGAGCACCACATCCGCTTCCCCTTCCAAATGCTCTCTGGAGATGCCACCCCAGGAAAGGATGGGACATTGGCTTCTTGTTTTTCCCTATAGGAAGGAGCTTGTCCAAGCTCAGGATTAAAGCTCATCACTGTCCTCCTAGAGGTGATCCCAGAGAGAGCAATAAGGAGAGGGCCCCTCCTCTATGCTGGGGTTTATCCCTGAACACAGGGTCTCGGTACTGGTCTCCCTGTAGCACAGCTGAGCCCAAGGCAGTGACACCTCTGTGTCCTTCTCAAGATCCTGAGTCTTGGAAGGAGGGCAGTGACAGCTAGGGAGGAAAAAGAGAAGGGCATCCCTGGCAGAGGAAGTTGTGGACAAAGGCCTGGGGCGGGTGGGCAGGGAAGATTCAGGGGAGGGGGGGTAGAGTGGGTGAAGGAGGACGGGGGGATGGTGTGGGAGCCAGAGAAACTGGGAAGGAGTTAAGGTTTCTTTCTTTTTTTTTTTTTTTCTCTTGGAGTTAAGGTTTCATAGCCATCATATAGCCACACAACCAGAGGAACCCAAGGATGGTAGGGCAGGGCAGAGGTGACAGAGAGCATGGGTCCTGCCAAGCAGGATGGGAGGGGTCTCTGTACAGTCAAGGGGCCAGGAAAGGAGGGGGAAGAGCAGGAAAGGAACAAATCCCTGGAGTTCCCCCATGAGGCCACATGTGATGTTTGGGGGCCAACCCAATCTGTCCTCTAAGTGGCCGAAGCTGGCTGATGCTGACAGGTCCCCGGGGTCACAGATGCCACGATGCTGCCTTCATCCAGCTGGCCTGTTTACAGACACCACCCCTAGCTAAGGAGTAACGGGGATCTGCAGTGCCCAGGGTGAGATCCAAGAGCTGCGTCACCACTGCCATGGCCCACCCCACCCAGATTTATAGGATCCAGTCATGGGAAGTGGCCCCTCCCATCTGAAGGACCAAACAGGAAGGGACACTTCCTGTCAGCAATACCCAGGGACCCCCCCAGTGGACGTATAGGCTGAGGTGGGCTCAGAAGGACAGGCCATCATCATTCCCTGCTGGCTGTGTGGCACAGGCTCATCAAAGCAATGAATGAACCTATGAATCCCTGACCTTTGGGAAGCTGGGGTGCAGGGTAGGATTGGCTCTTCCACCATCAGGCCCCTTCAATCACAGGCTTATGGATGTCTCCTCAGAGGGGGCACCTCACACATCCTGAGGATGCTGAGCGGGGCTGGGTCCCTGTGTCTTGGGCCTGGTGGGACCAGGAGAGAAACAAGCACCCTAACAGCCAGAGTATAAACAGAGGGTTGCCCACTCTACCCTCTTCCTAGGGCTCTTTTGAGGAGGACACAGCAAGAGGATGTTCTAAAGGGCTTAGTGCTATTGGAGAAAAACTCATCAAGCAGGGTTTCCCAGCCTTGCCTGTATCTTTGCTGTGTTTGACTCTCAAAGACACAGTAAGGTCTGGTCCTGAAGTGTTTGGGCTCAGTAGCCACACCTGAGTTTAAATCTGACTTCTCTCACCTTTGAGTGGTGTGGCAGTGTGATCTTGAGCAAGTGTCTTGATGCCTCGCATCTGCTGACTGCCAGTGTGTAAGATGGGTGGCAAGGCCCTCCCAGGGTTGAGAGATACAAGAGCTGTTGCCTGTAAAGCACTTGGCACAGTGCCCGGCACATGAATAACAGTGGCCGTTGCTGTTACCACTTCATCCCTCCACGGGGGGCTTAAATTAGTGGTGAATCCAAATGAGTACTCTTCTGAGAATTTAATGGTATTTCTGAAATCATCTCATTGGCCCAAATCACTGTACTTTGCAAGCCTCAAAAAGACAAGGTTTCTCGAACGTGAACAGATGGGGACAAAGACCGGGGCTTCCTCTTTCCCGGAATGCATCCTCACCTTGTCCAGGTGAGCCTGGGGGAGGGCCGGGTCCCAGCACCGAGCACAGCTCAGCCAGGCACCAAGCCGGTCCTGACAGCCCACAGAAAACCAGAGGGTTGGAGCAAGAAGATTGGGTTTTATGGGTGGGGTGGGGGGGTGGTTAGGAGCCTCTAAACTCTGACTCACCAGGAGCTAGGCCGGAAATGCAGGCCGTTTGTCTGGCTGACTGGCAGTAGCAGCAAGTACCTGCTGCCTTTCAAAAGGAATGCCTCCCTGCCTGTCCTCTAGACAGTAGCGTCTGTCCCTGCAGGAAGATCTCCCAAGGTCTTTTCACCCCTCAACTTGGACGCCTGATCCCCAGGGCTCCCAGCAACCCTCTTCCAATCTGTACCCCAGTCCTGTTCAGAAACCCTAGGGGTTCCCTGCCACAGCCAGCAAGTGGCTCCCTGTTTTTGGCCTCCCAGGCACCTGGCCAGCTTCCTCTTTCACCCGAGCTTCTCCACCCCACGAGGAACTCTCCACCCTAGCCCAGCAAGCTTCCACATCATTCTCAGGCAGCCCAGCGCACCTTCCTGGTCTCCCTCTCTGCTCCTCTCTCTGCCTCTGCAAAAGCTGGTCCCATCCAGCCTCCCTCCAGAAAGCCCTGGTGACCCTTGGCCCCACACCGTTTCTCCTGCCTCCAACAACATTTTCTTTTCTCTAAGGACGTGTCTTACACTCTTCTGTACCTTCCACCCTCCCCGAGTGGTTGGTTCGGCCTTGAGCAGAGAATTCCACAAAAGACACACCAACGCTGCAATTAACAAAGAGGTCTTCCAGTCACATTTTGGGGGGCACCCTCCGGAGGTGGAGGAGATGGATTGTCATCACACACCCACAAGGCACGGCCACTCTGCTGCCTCACCGCCCCCCGAGGGGCGCTGGGGTGCCCCATACCCTCATCCCATTGGGCTCCCCTGCTGGTGGTCAGAAAGCCCCCCTCAGACACCCTGTGCCCTGAGGTAAGTTCTGCCCCAGCAGCACTGGCCTGCCAAGCCCAATCCAGGTCCCACAAGCATTTCCTGGACCATTCAGACCCAGGAAATCAGTCCTGAGGACTACCACATTCATTAAGTCCAGGGGCGCGAAGAGGGAACAGGGCCTAGAGGAGGAGCATTCAGGGCAGACGGAACAATGATGTGCAGGGATGGCACTGGTCGCAACTTCTCACTCTATTACTCAACAGTTGCCTCAGGGACCAGTCCCCCCCACTGCCACACCCCTAGCTTCTTCCCCACCCCTACCTAAGCTTCTTCTGAGGGGTGATGAATGCAATACCACTGGGAAAGGGCCCCTCCCAGGCAGTGGGGGCTAGAGTCCTGAGATGCAGCCCTGGGGGCAGGGGGGGCACAATGAGAAGGGGAGGCGGGGCGGGGGGGGGGGGGAGGCCACTTCAGGCGTTCTCCCTGATGGGGCCTCTCCCCAGGCATTTCCAGCTCCCTCTGTCAAAAGCTCCATAGGGGAAAGGGCCGAGTCAGCACTCTAGCCACGACTCTCCCAGGGCCTGGCTTTAAAATGTGCTCTGGGGCTCTTGGAATGGCCATCCTCCTCCACCCCTCCCACCCGGCCTGTCTTCTGAGTTCCTTCCCAGAGGAGCAAGAGGCAGGCAGGAGGACAGCGGTATGCCTAGATCCAAGGCGGGTAGGGCGATACCGCCTGATATGTGTCTAACATTCAACTCCAGGTGGGTCTGGAATTCAGCAGGAGGTGGGGGGCCTACTTGGTGTGAATATGGGTCACTCCAAACCCCACCACTCCCATCTGCACAATCGGGACAGCACAGTCGTGCAAATACGTGTCTTGGTCCCCTACGTCATACCGGGCGGGCCAACTGAGCAAGCATCGGCCATGGCTACAGACCCGGACCCTCCAGGGGGCTGTTTGGGTTTTGCACAAGACTGCAAACACTGCATTGACTGCCCCCTTTCATTCACCCCCATCCCCAAATTAAACACCCAGTAAGATGAAGCTGGGCCCAGCCCTCAGGCTGGAATAATGACACTGTGCAGCGGTTCCAGCTTTGACTCCTGCAACCCCCCTGCGGAAGTGAATCTTTCCCTTTAGCGCTCAGATTCTTGCTGAGGGGTCTGTCTGTCCCCACACTGTCACCCTATGAAAGAGCAGCAGAAAGAGAAGGCACAACTTGGGTTTTTTGTTTTGTTGGTTGGATTTTTGCATCTTTAGCAGCTCGTCTGGGGCCCAAGGTCTGTCTACTCTGGAGGGGTGCCAGTTTGGTCAGACACACACACACACACACACACACACACACACACACACACACACACTGCGCCCAGCTTGTCGCTACACCCGGGGGGCACAGAATCGCCCCACAGAGCTCCCTTCAGACAGCGCGGCTGCCCACATGCCACAAGCTGTCCTTGAAGGCCGAGTGCGGAAAACAGAAACGCCCCCGAAATGCCAGGAAGGGCAAGCAAGCCCTGACGAATAATTGAGAACGGTAATAACGCAGGGGTCCTGGGGCAAAGCAAGGAGCCGGGCCTGGAGCGAGATCGCGCACGGGCGGAGCCGGGTGGTCCCGGGTGGGGGCGGGCGCGGGGGTCCTCCCGGAGCCCGCCCTCTTCCTCCCAGGCCGCTCGAGACCCCCGGGCTCCCCTCCCCCGCCGCCTGCCACATCTGGTTCCACTCAGGTCCTCCCCCACCTCCAGGCGCACTCCTCCTCCCCTCACCCCCCCACCCGCTTCCAGAAAATCGGAGACGATTTTTAAAAACCCAGTCACACACACACACACACACACGCACACACACAAGCACGCACACGCGCTTCTGGAAAAAAAAAAGGAGGGAAAAGTCGAGAGCGGCCCGCTCCCCGGCGCCCCCGCCCCCCGCCCTCCCCCGAAGTTGGCCAAGTTGGCAGCGCCTTACCCGGGAGGGCGGCGGCGGCGGCATCCCCAGGGGCGCCGGGGCGGCCGAGGTGCAGACCCCCGAGGAGCAGGACGCAGCGCAGCAGGTGACGAGGCCAGGGCGCGGGGGCTGGCCGGCGGGGCCCCATGCCCGGGCGCTGCGGGGCGCGGCGGGGCGCGGCGGGGCGCGGGGAAGCAGGGCGCGCGGGCGCGGGGCTGTGCTGACCGCCCGCGAGGGGCTCGCGTCTTCCTCCGGTCGGGACGGAGTGATGCCTCCCGGGGAGAAGAGGGGAGGAGGGAAGGAGGCTGGCCGGGTGGAGGGAGGGCGGAGGGAGGAGCGCAGAAGCCGGGAGGAGGGTTGGAGGGGCAGAGGGGAAGGGAAGCGGGCAGCGTGGGAGGGGAAGGGGAGGAGGCGCGGGCGGGCGCGGGGCCGGGGCCGCAGAGGGAGCGCCAAGGGGGAAAGAAAGGGGAGGCGGGGAGGAGGATCTGCGGGGTCGAGGAGGACCCCGGCGTGCGCTCTTTCTCTCGCTCTCGGCTGCCCTCCCTCTCCCCGCCTCGCCTTCTCTCTTCTCAGCCCGGGCTTGGAGCCCCAGACGCTGCGTCACAGCTCCCCGGCTGGCGCGGGCGGGGAGGCAACTGCAAAAGTTTCCGCAAACTTCACGGCGTGGCGGGACCTGGGCTGCGAGGCCCGCTGGGGCGGGGAGCGCGGCCGACCCAGGCGGCCAGACCCGGGCCGCGAGCGCCCCCTCTATCCCGCCTTCTGCGGACGTCTGCAGCCGGGGAGCCTCCGCTAAGCTCCACGCCTAGGAGGACCCCTCCCCCGGGCTGCGGGGGAAGGGGGCGGAGCCCAGGGCTCGGCCACCGGGGCGAGGATTGGGGGAGGGGGAGGCAGGGCCCCTGCCATGTGCGGAGCGCAAACACTAGCACGTCTTGTTTTAGCATTTGCATGACCCCTAGGTCATGCGTCCCTGGCGCAAAGGGGTGCAGTGCTTTTGCTAGCTGGGGCTGTATCCAGAATCCAAGGGAAAATCTGTGCACTGAACGTCCCAGCAGACAGACATCCTCACTCTCAACTAGCAAGCCACTGCTGGCCGGTCGCAAAGGACCAAATGGAAATTTTATAAAAGGAAGACAATCCACAGTTATTCCGTATTATGCAACAGGTCACCGCAGTGCAGAGCACTGGACTGCGAGTCAGGATGTTGGAGTCTAGCCCCAGCTCTACCTCTGATTCCCTGAGCAGCTCTGGAAAAGTCGCTAGAGATCTCTGGGCTTAGGGCCCGACTGAGACATTCAGAGACCCTAAATGCAAAGGAGATTCACGTTTTCCCACCACGAGTAATCAAATAAAAACACTACGAAACTGTAATATAAATTTTATTGTTTCCTGTGCTGTCCACCTTGGTCTTATTTTTGGAAATAACTGAAATTTTTTTTTCTCCTTTTTAACCACCCCTGCCTTAGATAAATCTCTGCAGTAAGGATATGGGGCTAGAGATACTCATTTAGAGCTCTCTACTGGGCTGAGACTCTTGACAAATGTCAGTCAAGAGGCTGCAGGGCCCCACAGGGAACATCCACTGAAAGCTCCAGTCCCCTGGAAAACGTTCCCACTATCCATACTTTGGCCTTAAAAAATAGCAAGCCTCTGGCACTCCACAGCTAGCTTGGGCAAGTCTGACAGAACCAAGCTCCTTCTGGTGACTGTGGCTTCAACTGCCCTTTGGGACACACCATCTTGGTGTGGCATGTCCCAGGATCCCAGTGCTCTGCAGGTGACTGACTGACCATGCTGGCGCTGGCTCACAGATCATTCTCTTGGCCTGTTCTTTCTCACAGTCCTGTTATCTACAAGGGGTTTGAGGATTGGCCAGCTTCAACAAGTGGCTCTTGAGAGAACAAATCACAAAATGCTTATTCTCGAAGTCATCTTCTAGGCTTCCTAAGCCTGCTCACTTATTGCCGGATGTGCCAGCCACAGTCCTCACCAAGGGGTTCCCTTTCCTCCAAAAGGAAACTCAGGCAGGACACCCAAGGAGCCCTCCAGGTTCTGGAACAGAACTGGATCTCCCTTCCCTACCATTCCCTCCCACCAGCAGGGCAGAAGCCAACTCCCACATCACCAGTGAATCACATGGGTCCATAAAGTTCACTACTCACCTGAATACTACACTAAGTCCCCAGCACGCAGGAGGTGCCCCACACTCAACAATCACTGATGGACTGTGCTAGCTGCTGGGAAAACAAAGGTGAACACTCACAGCTCTAGAAGAGTTTTTATTTAGTGGCGAACACTGACCCAATTTTTACCGTATTCCAGGCAGAGAAGACAGCCACTCAGGCAGGGGCTGAGGAGCACAAGTGCATTGCGCTCACAGGGACAGATGGCTGTCCAAGTCTCTGAGGCCCTCTTCTAGTCCCTGCCAAGCGTGAGACTTCCTGCTCCAGCGTGTCAGGGTTACACACTGTATTCTGCTGACTGTCTGGACCCACATCTGCGGCCACCATCTGTCTTAGATCTTGAACTCGCAGGGCAGAGAGCCGGGCTATGTCTGGGCCATTCTCCCTGGAGAATCTAGTCATCCCTCACTGCTTAAAGTTCCTGCACACCATCAGCTGTCATCGGAACATGGTCACAGTCTGCAGGAGTGGTGGGTGTCCTGAGAGTGCTGGGGCTTTCAGAGGGACCCTTCCCTAGCCCCCAGGCCCTCATCTACTCCCAAAGAAGGGCTAGTGTGCTCTGTGCCTACAGCTTCCTCACCATTCTTGTTAACACTCAGCAGAATAAATAATAATAATAATAAACAGCCGTTTATTACTATGTGCCAGGCATCAGGCAAGGTGCTGGGGACTTAGTGAAGTCTGTGACCTGGTCCAGGAGATTTTTGCCAGGATGGTAGCCACTGTGGTGAAATCGATACTGAGAAATGGCTCTCAGACACAGCCAGCAACAAGCACTGTGGGTTTGCTGAGTTCATCAAAACCAGTTTAGAGCAATGATGGGACGCCTGGGTGGCTCAGTGGTTGACTGTCTGCCTTTAGCACAGAGCGTAATCCTGGGATCCAGGATCAAGTCCTGCTTCTCCCTCTGCCTGTGTCTCTGCCTCTTTCTGTGTCTCATAAATAAATAAATAAATAAAATCTTAAAAAAAAAAAAAAGTTTAGGATAGAATATAGAGTCAGAAAGACCTCAGTTGGAATTCTGATTCTCCCAATTACTAGTTTGGACATTCAGTGAGTTACTCAAAGCTCTGAGTTCACAATTCCTCTTTGTAAATGTGGCAACAATTCCTACCTTGTTCTGAAAATTAAATGTTACATATAAAGGGACGGCACAGCTCCTGGATAAAGATGTTCAGGGAATGTTCATCCCCTCCCTGTGTCCTGTGTCCCCTCTACCTCTTGAACATCAGGGTGTCTCCCTTACTCCTCCCTAATCCCACTTGCCTCTCCTCTTGCCCAGCACCCCACAGTCACGAGAGCCACACAGGTCAGTGAGCAGGACTCCAACAGTAGGTGCTTTCCTTTGCCTGAGAAAACAATACAACCTCCCTCCCTGTCTGAACATCTCATACTAAATCATATACAAAATTGGGACTCTGGAGTGTACCCAATCCAGGCAGTAGCAGCTCATGCTTACTCTGGCTGGCTAATAAATGCATGCCCACAAAGAGCCAAGCATGGAGCAGTGCGATGAGTCCAGGCCTGGGGGCTGCAGCTGAAATGGAACTCCTGCTGTTACTTCTCACCACCTGTCCCTGGGCAAGTCACTTCCCTTCAGAATCCTAGAGCCCCTGGATGTGCAAGTGTCATTACTCACTGTGCTTTGGGCACCTCTTCCATTAGTTTCCTCTTCACTGGTTCTGCAGCTCAGCAGCCTCTGCAGCTGGAGGATGCCCAGGGGGTGGAGCCTGTGGACAACCCCAGCAGGCTAGGCCTACAACAAAAACTTAAGAAAGGAGAACACAAGAAGAATGCAAATGGATGGCCACGTAGGATAGGAGGATATAAAGATGTGGTCAGTCCTGACCTAGAGAAAGGGGTGTGAACCCAAAGGGGCACTAAGATTTTCCTCACGCTGAACTTTTCCAAGCCAGAGGCTGGCCTATGCTGTTCCCACCACCTCTGCCCTCTCCCTAAGCTCCTCCTGCAGCTGAAACTCTTGGGTCTCTATTCAGGCTGTGCAGACCCCCTCCCCAGAAGATGGGGACTCCCAGGTGGAGGAGTTGCCATGGAAGGTCCGCAGCAGTTGGCAGGGCCTTGGAGTAAACTCAGAGCAGGCGGGCTCAGGACTAGCCAAGCCCAGGTTGCGGGCTGCAGCACAGGCCACAAATCCAGTATCTCCAGGATTCTCGCTGGCTCCGGTCTCCACTTGAGAGACTTTAGCAGGTCAGGACCAAGCTGGCCAAGGGGGTTCACAGAGGAACAGAGGGTGGCCTGAGGTACCACAAGGAAGTGGGGACAGCACTGCAGAACCAACTACAGTTGGATGGGATGTAGCTCCCAAAACCTTCTACTGCCCTACCTGACTGGTGCCAGAGGCTCTCAGATGCCTCTCCCAACCTGAAGTTGCAATTCCTCTGAGGCTATCCTTGCACTGAGGGTGGGGCTGAGCCAGTGAGGCCTGCCCTGGTCCAGGACTCTGGCCTCGGCACTTCCCTCTTCAGGATGACATCTGATGCTGTTCCCTAGTCCCTGCCTCCCTCTCCTCAACTCAGGAAGGACAGGTGGGAGGTTTTCCCTAGTCTCAGTACTCAACCCTCCAAGGTAAGACTGGGCCCAGCCTCAGTCAGCATCCTTCTGTGGCTCTGATTCCAGCATGGAGGCAAAAGAGGTGGGAGGTGGCTTTGAAGATGCAGAACGTTGCCGATCCATCTTTTCCACTCAAGGCTCCTGGTGGAATAGAGCCCCTGACCAGAACAGAAGCCAGGCTGCTGCATCCAGCTGGCCCATCATCCTACTACCCCAGCTCCAAGAGGATAGTCTGAACTTCCAGGGCTCCAAGTGACACAGCAGCAAGTGGACTGGGGTTTCAGCGGGTGATGACCAGCATTTTAAAAATGAAGTTTAACAGTAAATATCAGAGTATACTGCATGTGAACTAAATTCTATCCTGTGAAATATGTATTGGGTTGAGATGTTAAGTGTTTCTCACTGTGGGTTGCCATCAAACACACTTTGAAAAATATCTGGGGGTGCCTGGCTGGCTCAGTCGGTAGGGCATGCAACTCCTGATCTCGGGGTTGTGAGTTTGAGCCCTGTATTAGATGTAGAGATTGCTTAAGATTTCTTATTTTTTATTAATTTTTTTTGGGGGGGAGACAGAACACGTGTGTGAGCTGGGGTTGGGGGCAGAGGGAGAGAGAATCTTTTTTGTTTTTTTAAAGATTTTATTTATTTATTCATGAGAGACAGAGGGAGAGGCAGAGACACAGGCAGAGGGAGGAGCAGGCTCCATGCAGGGAGCCCGACATGGGACTCAATCCCGGGTCTTCAGGATCAGGCCCTGGGCTGAAGGTGGCGCTAAACCACTGAGCCACCTGGGCCGCTGGGGCCGCCCGGAAGAAAGAATCTTAAGCAAACCCCACACTTAGCACAAAGCCCAACAAGGGGCTTGATCTCACAACTCTGAGATCGTGACCTGAGCCGAAATCAAGAGTCAGATGCTTAGTCGACTGCGCCACCAAGCAGCTCCTTAATACTATCTTTTCAATATTGCTGTTGAAGACCTGGAACCTGCTATGTAGGCCCCTCGGTTGGCCCTGCCCAGCTCTCATCTGCTTACTCCCTGACATGCCCAAAACTTCCTCCTTGTGTCTCACATCTGAGGGTCCTCACCACAGCCAGTGCAGCCATACCTCTTCCCTCCATGGGCCCCATGCTTTGACAGACAAACTACTTGTTCTACATGCCCTGGGCTTATCAAGGGGCCAGTTCTCACTGTGCCAAGAGAGCACACACACGATGAGGCAGGAGTTTGGAGAGGTGTACAAAGTGATGTGACAGTCCAGAGACAGGCAGGCTGCAGGAGACACCTGAGCTGAGTTTTCAAAGATGCTCAGATGGCCAAGGCAAGTGAACAGCATTTGCAAAGGCCTGGAGGTGTGAGAGAATGGGTGGGGGTGTGCTGGAAGGGAAGAACACAAAGTGTGAAAAACCCTGTGCGGCAAATCCCTACCCCTTCTCATTCTCTTCAATTCAGCCAGCTTCCAAAGCCCATCCCAGCTTCATTTCCCAACTCCTCTGGGACCTCATCTTGCTCTCACAAAATTTACCAGCTCCCAGCTTTCATTTATTACATTTAGCTTCTAAATTATAACCTTCCTTAGAGAAGGGGCTGAGTCCAATGTGCCTTTCTGCTTCCCACAGCACCTAGCCCAGCATATTCCAAACAGAAGGCTCTCAATGTGATTTGAGTAGTTGCCTGAAGCTTACAGAACTGGCAAATGTAGTTCAAGTGTGAACACCTGGCTTAATCACACAGCATGTTTAGAGTTATGACCCAAACAGTCCTCACTAGGGGCTCTCCTGTTACCTTGTTCTGGATACAGTTTTGTCTACTTAATGTGGGATGAGGAGCAGGGTCAGTATTAACATTGTGAACAGGGCTCTGAAAAAAGTCTGTAGATGTAAAGAACCAATGGCATCTGAAATTAATTTGTAGGGAAAGACCTTTCTTTTCATGTTTTCCAGTGGCATGCCCTTCTTTCATCATGGAACCAGGCTGCAGGGCTCAGGTCTGGCTCTAGAACAGGTTCCTTCTAGAACAGGACAAGGCCTCACCAGGGGACCTTCAATATCCTGCAAATCTCTCTCCGGGGACCCCTTGTGACATGAAGGCAGCACCTAGAAACGCCCTCTGGCCTTAACTTTTTTCAGTTGCCAAAAACAGCTTCACGTCTCCCACCTCCTTCAAGGCTTACAGCAACTTGAGGCGGCCAAGGCAGAGGGGGCCATTCCTGCCTGTCCATTAGGACATTGAGGAACAGGAAGACAGAGCTGGCCAGGGCTGGGGTAGGGCAGGATTTTCATTTCCTCATCTGCAGAGATGGCCTGATCAGATTGTAGTTCTGTGAAGCCATGCCCCTACTGCCCTAAGTTCAGTCATGGCCCAGGACCTCAGAGGCAAGGCTGATGCCCAGGCCAGCTGGGTCCAGCTAGACTTCTAAGGCTAGCTGTGAGGGAGTCTGGAAGAGTAGAGCCCTAGGTTAGGGCAAGAGAGCTTCCAACTAGGACCTAGGGCACAGCGTCACCCACAGCACTCTGCCCAAGGATGGCACTCAGGGGCTCCACCTCACAAAAATTTCAAGCCCATTCAGCGCTGCTCTACCTACTACCAGTTACCAAATCTCTCTGGGTGGGACTCTGTTTCCTCATCTGTAAAATCAGTGAGATACTCCTACCTTGTCTACACCTCAGCTGTGAAGCCAACACAGCCAAAACCTCCCTACAAAGCACCAGTGCTAGAGCCCCTGCCCTTTGCCGATGCCTCACACTATGCCCAACTACAGGTGCCAGGAAGCTACTGAGGGCTGAGGTTATCCCAGATCTCTGACAAGGCATTTCCCTTGAGACCAGCCAGCCAGCTGCTCTCACCCCTTCACACCATGGGGGTCTCTTGCCTAGGGACACACACACACACACACACACACACACACACACACACACACACTTTTTGCTGACTCCAGCCTGTCTTGGACCCCTGCTGAGCAACCCCAGCACAATAGGGCTCTTGTATTCCCTACCCTCACCAGGTCCCAGCCTCTGGCAGGTTCTCCCAACCCACCCGCAAGAGCTCCACAGCAGCCAGAGTCCCTAACCACTCCCTACTTAACCCTCTTCTCCCTGCAACCTCTCTGTTCTCTCCACCCTTACCCTTTTCAAAGAGCTGCAGCCCCAGGCTCTCCTCACCCCTGATTCAGAGTGCCAGGCTGTATTCATAAGCCCACCCAGGTCCAGCCCAGGTCGCAGCTCTCTCCCACAGCCCTGGACCCCTCAGGTAAAAGAAAAACGTGCTAAGTTAATTCACAATAAGGTACTGGCAAGTTGATATGTATTTTAAAGAAGGCCAAGGGTGAGAAGCTTTGCCCAAAGGAGTGAATGATTCTTGTATGTACGGTTAAGTATCAAAGCAAGGAAGGGATGTGTTGTACGGGCACTCCTGAGGCTCCTCATAACGGAGCAAGGAGCAGACGCATGACATTGGTCCTAGGACAGCCTAAAGCTTAAGATAAGATTTTATCCCTAACACAGAAAATAAACTCATTTCTGCCTTCCCGCTGGGTGAATTTTAGACAAGGCTTGATGGTCACTCTCTCCAACTGGCCCACCCTATTGCTGCAGTTGATAGGAGGATCAGCAGGACTTGTGACCCTCAGTGCTGAAGCCGCCTGGGAGACAGACTGGGGGAGGGGCTACTAAGCATTAATTCCTAACAGGTTCCAGGTGGCCTGGGGGCCAGATGCTCCTCTCAGATTTAGCCAGAAGCAGTCTTGGATTGGGGTCAGAGGAGACTGCTGACCTCACAGGATAAAGGTAGATAGGGAATCTCAAACCAAAGGGGAAGGCTCCTACAAAGACTGCGTCACCTACCCAAGGCAAAAGGATCTCCTGACCACCCGGCAAGTAGAAGGGCTCTGAATCTCCACTAGCAAACTTGATGGGTTCAGGCCCAGCAATCTTTCTTACTGGATCTTGTGATCTCTCTGTAAACCACATTTTTTGATTCCCCTCTTACATGCCAGGCATTTTATTATACCCTATTTCTACTCCTTACAACCATGCAAGGAATCATCCCTGAAGCTTGCAGAGGTAGGATCTGAACCAGACCTACTTCTAGAGCCCAGGTTCTTAACCTCCAGGTAATTCTGCCTTAAGAAATTAAAACAGAACAGCTAATTTTAGGAAGCAGAGACTCCCCCATACCTCAACTAGTATGTGTACCATGTCTCTCCACTTACCCCAGGGCTGATTTTAATTATAGACAGAGCAAGCTTGGGCAAGCAGAATGGTGAGTAAGTGGGGGTGGGGGTAGAGATTCTCAGAAAGCAAAACTCACCAAGGTGGGGGTCAAGCTAGTTGTAAACTTTGCCTTCTCAGAAGCGAGGAGCTGGATTCAATGCTTACTTCTAGCTCTAGGATTCTACAAATGACTATGTTTAAAGAATATTATTTTCTAAATTAAGAAACACAAGAGCTCCTTGCCTGCTTATCTTCTCAGCTGAAGGAAAACCTATCCTCAGTGCTAGAGGAAGGAGGGCCACAAATCCTCTAAGGCAGTTAGCCGGTGTGTCTGGGTCAGCCACAAAAGTGGGGTATGCTTGGCTCTCAAGGGCAAGTTTCATGTAGAGCTGCCCCATCTTCTGTTGGGGAAGTCGGAGCCCAATTCCCTCCCATCAAAGACCTGTTTTCCTTCCCTTCTTGGGGCCCAGAGCCTTCACCCCTGGATTGTGTGCTAACAGCTAGGACTTCCCTGTCCTATTCACTGCTGTCTTCCCACCAACAAGCTTTCGTTACTGGCACAGTGGAACTACAAAAGGTGTTGTAGGAATCAACACATTGCCAACATGCCTGCAAAGTCCACTGGGACTCAGCTGCAGGATTTCCCTACCTACTCACCCCCCTGGATGCTAAGAACCCTGTTTAAAGCTGAAGAACTAGAGTAAAATCAAGAGGCTGGGAGATTCACTTCTTAAAACTTATTTTAATATCCTTCCCACCCACCCCCACCCCCCAAGTTGGGAAAGTCCAAAACAGTCTGGCTGGGTTTAATTACAAATTAATACATTTTTTTTTGTCATTGTTGAAAGTAAATCAATTGTGGCAATAAGGGATTATCCTTGGAAAAAGTGAAACCCATATTAACAAAATGTCATGGAAGAACCCCACTTAGTGATTTCATTGGCTACTGAAAAATCTAGAAAAAGTCCACATTCTGCATGTTCTCTGGGGCTAGTCCATGTAGTGGAAAGAGGCCTTGCCCAGACTCAAGCAAGCCTAGTGAGCTCCAACCAGGCCCTAGACCCAAGGGAATTGAGGAGAGAGGGCATACCTTCTTCAGGACGAGGGCAGAAAAGGTAGATCAACAAATAAAGTCCTGTAGCTCCACTTACAAGCCCATGGGGAGAAGGAGGCAGGAAGTTAGAGGGAAGGCTTAAAGATGCAGCATTCTTTCAACCTTAAAAAAAGGTTTTTTGTTTTGTTTTGTTTTTAAAAAAGGTCTTGCAAGATCAATGACTGAGAAGAAAAAAACAAGGAATAGAACTTAATACTCTTGAGTTAGTCTCGACTCATCCATCTCTTCACATATGCACATACCATCCTTCCAGGGCTCCGTTCAACCTCTGAGACCCACAGGGACCTCTGCTTAATAGCTTGAAAGTCATGGTTAAAAAAAGGTACTCCCTCCCACACATGTATATCAAGTATGTAACAAGTGTATAAACACAATAAAATGGAAATCTGGCGAAAAAATTATCTGTGATAACTTGGAAAGCTGGGGGTACCAAGGGCTCCGGGACTGACTTCCTTCCATTCAGAGTTCTGTAAGATAGTCCCTACCTGGCATAATCTCTCCAACTGGGATCACTCCATCCTCCCCTGAGATCACCTGGCCTTGAGGGGACTGGGGCAGGGCAGAGCCACAAAACCAACACAGGTGCCAGTGAAAGTGTCACCAGTGACATTTTTCACACTTGAAAGAAGGCTAGAATTATTTGAGAGCTCTCTACCCTTCCTGACTTCCCTCCCCCTGCCCAGGGAACTTGCATGCCTGAATGCTGCATCTTTAAATATTTCTGGCTGAGCCCTCTTGCCACATATGTCAGTAACATTCCAAGCTGGCTACCACATGCTCAGGCTCTGGTCTCCTCCCCTCTCTACTGTTGAGTGCTCTGCTGTTTCAAGGGCATGGTGGGGCCATGCATCTCCCATTTCAGCTCCGTCTTCAGTTGATCACACATCTCAGAAACAACCAAATGGAAAAAAAAATAATAAAACCTTAAGTTCCAAAAGAATGTTCATATTCAAAATACCTATCTCCCTGCGATTCTTTAACTCCACTTGATCATTCTATTAAAGTGAGTTAGACAAAGCGTGTGTGCATGTGCACATGCACACACAGACACACACACCAGCACACACCCACAAAATTTAGAGGGTTGGAGGTTGTTTCCTGCCAAAAGATCTAACAGAGGAAAGCTTATGAGCTGATCAAGTTTTAATATCGTGGTTAACAAGAAAGGTACACCACTTAGCAAGCACACAGAGACCGTGGGTAGGACCTCCTGATCCCTGGAGCATCTGGCTCCCTGGCCCATTTTCTGCCTACCTCTGGAACAGTTTTTCATAGTTACTACATTCAGAGAATCCAAGAGGACTGCATGGACAGATGAACCTTTATTTAAAAAAATAGCACTTCAAATAAATTAAAAGGGACAACCGTCAAGTGTTCAAATTGTGAAGAGTTGAAAACCTAGAGACTCCAAGCTGCGGGCTTCTAACCTCGTTCTTTGTCCGACGGCAAAAGCCCCACACACCTCAGTCCTCCCACTCGATGCTTTCCCTGCTGAGATGAGGGAAGCGATTGCAAACAGGAGACCAGACGGAGGAGAAAGCTGCATCTGACTGGAATGAACATTGCCACGTACTTGCTAATACGGGTTTCACTTTATGACCAAATGTATTCTTTCAAAAATAAAAAAGAGGGGGGGAGGGGAGCTGCATGTTTTTAAAAATTGAAATTATTTAGGGATAAAACACTAACTCTAGTGCCTTTAACGGGCAATAGCAACTTTTTTCCTCCGAAGTCAAACACCATCCCCAGCTGAGCCTTTGTGCTACAAGCTTTTCAGGAGATGTTACCTAAACTTTATTAAAAGAAAAGAACAAGTTTAAATATAGACACTGGACTAGCCCAGTCTGTATTTTCAAGTCCACATTCTTCATCTGAAGCACTGCATCAGGGACCCCCCTGAGTCTGCATGTTTTCAAGTTCACAGTACATGGAACCAGTTTTTCTTTTTAATTTTTTCCTCACTCAGAGCAGCCACACATAGTGGCCGTTGACGCCGGAACCTCGGGCGGGGCCTTTTCCTACGAGGCCTGGCCAGAGCTGCCCAAGGTTTCTCCTCAATGAGAATCGATGCTGTCATGCTCTATGGATGGGAAAAAAGCAAGAAAATAAAAGCACCTGGTACAGGTTTCATGAGATCCATTCGGATTCGCTATGTTCCAAACCCGCTGCTGAATGCCATTTGTCCACTTGTGTGTGCTGAACAGTTCACGGCCTAGGAGTGGGTCTCAATTTGAAGAACTATTATTGGACGCCCCTGATGTTGATGCGATAGCAGCTCCAGCAGGGCTACTCGTGGAGACCGACTTTCGGATGTGAGGCAGCAAGTAGGGGTCACAGGCCAGCTGCTGAACGTCGATTCGGTCCTCCTTTCGGTAGGCTAAGCATCGTCGAATAAACGCCTGAAAAGAAAGATTCATGAAGAAGCCTGAGGCACATAATCATGGCGCCCCTGGGGTGAACCCTGAGGCTCTGCAGCAGCTGCCAGGGCCCAGGGCCCGGAGCTGAAGTCTTCTACAGAGAAGGGGCTCCAGGCCCTTCCCAGGAGTCACTGGGCACACGCAGACAGGACCAGGCAAGGAGATGCACGGGCAGCAGCACCACTCCGTGGCCACAGACTACTTCCCCGAAAGAGGTGGCCAAGCCATTCCTGAGGGGAAACAGGGCACCACCTGACCTCTAAATATCTCTGCTCCCAAAGCACAAAGACCCACACAAAAACCACTCTTTCTGCCTTGGTCAGTTTACCCAGGCACATCTACTCTCATGGTCCTGTGTGTACAAACCATAGCCTCATGTGAACTTTCTACTTCCTAAGGAAGTGAAAACTTGTGATGACAAGCCACCACCACAGAGAGGGTGAGGAGACTGACACTAACACTGCAGTGTGTCACAGATTGGTGAATCTTATTCTTGCTTGAAAGATCATCAAGCAAATGATTAGGTGCACACACACCTAGGTAGTAAAGGAAAACCTGCATAGGACTTGTCTCCCCACGAGGACTACAGACCTGGAATCATACAGAGTTTGGTTTCATTCAGAATCCTAATTGACTACCAACATGGAAGTTTCCTTGTGCTAGGTGTGAAGGGCCCCACTGGCTCAGTATTTACAATTCTTATCACAAAGGCCCTCAAGCAGATGATCTAGCTTTTCCTATTTTTTAAGTAGAGAGTTCTGTTTAATCAGAGTCTCCTAATTATTTTAAATAAATGAACTGATTTTTAAAAATCTAAAATGTCATTATCACCTTCAGGCCATACTTTATATTTGAATGATAATAATGTTGTAATATAGGTCTATTGATTATAACCAATGTCCCACTCTGGTGCAGGATGTTGACAGTGGAGGAGGCTGTGCATGTGGAAGGACAGGGAATACATGGAAACTCTTTACTTTGTTCAGTGTTGCTGTGAATCTAAAACTGCTCTAAAAAATACAGTCTAAAAATATAGTCTAAAAAATCCATTAAAAATATAAACATGAGATGTAATGATTTTTCTTTTTCCCATGTTTAATTAATAAAGGACAAAAGTATAGCAACAATCCTGGTTTTCCCAAACCAAAAACACCTATAGGTAGCTGCTTGATTCAAGTCACAGAAATAAGCTTCATGATCCTTGGCCTTAAAAAATGAATGCTTTCTGGGATGCCTGGGTGGCTCAGTGGTTAAGCGTCTTCCTGCCTTTGGCTCAGGGTGTGATCCTGGGATCCAGGATTGAGTCCCACATTAGGGTCCTTGTGGGGAGCCCACTTTTCCCTCTGCCTGTGTCTCTGTCCCTCTCTTTCTGTGCCTCTCATGAATAAATCAATAAAATCTTAAAAAAAAAAAAAGAATGCTTCCTAGTGAGATGTGAAAGGAGAGTTAAATGAATTACCTTAGGTTGGACAAGATAGTTACTGGTCAAATAATTCCATCTTGCATTTTTTCTCTACACAGGCCTTTGAAACGGCAATCAGATCACATAGCTGTCCTGAGTAACACCTTCAAGTATTTCCATCTCAGTTTACCATCTGCCCTGCTACCTCTCCTACCCACCACCCTTCCCTCCGCTCCACCAGCTCTGTGGATCTGCTAAGCTTGCACTTGCATCTCAGCTTCACACATTTCTCTGGCTTAGAACATTCTCCCAAACCTACACATGGCTTATACCTTTCACATCATTCAAGACTGCTCAACATATCACTTCACTGAAGCCTTCCCTGACCAAGCCAGCAAAAAATGAATTCCCGCCCCTCCATATCCTTTCTTGCATTTATTTTTCACCATCTAAGATGGATCTGTTTATACTGATAATCCATCCACTATTACCCAGAGAACTAATACAGAAAGCAAAGCAGTCGTTTCCTGCTGGCCAGTGGGTTACAGCTTACCTTTGCTTCTGGTGTTACTACTGGCTTTGGCGGGAACTGCACTTCAGTAGCTTTAAGAATCGTATTTTCTTGTAGAATATCTTGCTGGGACTGGTTGTGGCCAAAAGGCTATCATACAAAAACAAAACAGAGGTGGGCCTCTTGTTAAGATGAAAGAGAACACAATTCAAAACCACGGAGAAGGGAAAGAAGACATGCCTCAGTGAGAACTGCTAGAAAGAACTTCGAAGATGGTCTCCTCTAACTCTTGCTTTTTTCAGGTGAGGGGTGGAAAGGTTCAGAATTGAAGTAACATATTCACGGTGCAACATCAAGATTAAGGCAGAGCTGGGACTAGAAGCAGCATCGGCCATGTCATAACACCTCTGTTCAGCTTTGCTTATAGCCAAGAACATTGCAGCAGGAACCAGCAACCTCTTCTGCCCTGAATGATACCTGTAGGCTTAAGTACTACATACGTGTGCCACTGGCAGACCCAAGACACAGGTAAAGAGAGATGGAAAAGGAAACAGCAGAGGAAGTAAGGACAGAGGGGGGCGGGGGGGAAGAGCTAGGGCTACTTAGTGGCTTCATCTGTGCCCCCAATGTGCTATTTTCTCTTTTTTTTTGCCTCCCAAAAGATGTTATTTACTTGAGAGAGAGGGAAAGAGAGAAGGGGAGAGAGAGAGAACACAAGTGTGCAATGCAAGACTGAACAGGGATCAAGGGGGGAGGGGCAGAGGGTAAGGGAGAGAGAGAATCTTCGGCAGATTCCTCACTGAGCAACAAGCTGGCGGGGGAGGGGGGCATAGCAGCTGGCCCTCACAACCCTGAGATTATGACCTGAGCCAAAATCATGAGTCAGACACCCAAGCAATTGTGCCACCCAGGAACCCCAATTTTCTAATAAAGTATTAGAAGTTCAAGCTTAGCGTCATCTCTACAGTGCTTCAACTGAGAGATCACAAACAATTCTTTGTACGTAACCTCTACCAACATTGTCAGCAGCATTTCCACATTATCAGAGAGTATAAATAATAATTAACTCCCCGGGGAGGGGCGGGGAGCGGCGTGCCTGGCTGGCTCAGTCAGTAGAGCATGCAACTCTTGATCTCAGGGTCGTGGGTTTGAGCCCCATGTTGGGTGTAGAGATTACTTAAAAATAATAACCCCCTACTGGCTGGTTCTGAATAGTTTCCCTATATTACAGAAGTAAGATAAAGAAACAAAGACCAAGGAGAAGTTAGAGGAAGCTGAAATCTGAACTAAGAGCTTGGTCTGGGAATTGTAATAAAAATATTAAGAGTCCAGAGGAGCTGTAGAACTCTCAAATGGCTCATACCCACAACCTACACTGTCGGGACCACTGACAAACTTCAATTATTCATACTTGACAGTAAAAATCTGAGTATATATACACTGGATCCTAGTGTGTATGTTTATTTATAGGATAGTATGCTCTTAAGGAAAACACAAATGTGAGAATTCATTAGGTATGGTTTCCCACCTACGTTACTATGTGTCCAAATCATCTATCACCTTGCTCCAAAGGTAACAGACAGTGAATACTTTCTAACACTACATATCCCCAGTATGGAAAATAGAGAGTATGCTTTTATTAATAATAGCTTTAACTAATGGGGATGACTGGGAATAGAGTGTCCTGTAGATATTTCAAGTTTCAGTTCTTGAGACCTTAAAGAGTGGCTCCTGGGGATGACTCTACACTTTAAATAAACTATTTCATATAATTCCTTGTACATATTATCAAAAACAAAACATATCCTGGATCTAATTGAAAACAGCAAAAAGGCATGTTTTCAATAGCTAGTGGAATTCATTCAGTACTCTAGGGTTGAAAAGTTCTGCTTATGCATTAAGCTTTTATTACCGTCTGTATTTTCTTCAAACCACAACTTTCAGGATTCCGTTCTGTATAACTAAATGATTAATTCCAAGAGAATGACTGACACCATGCCAGTGTGCACACGTGCCACCCAAGACAGAAGTCAGGCTGCCATCCCCGACCTTGCCCCTTACCTTCCTTCCATAGAGACACTGGTAGAATATCACACCCACTGACCAGACATCAACTTTATTTGAGATCTTTGGTGGCTCTTTCCCAACCACAAAACACTCTGGTGGTAAATACCTGGGACAAAAGGAAAATAAAAATTCTTAGAAAAATGACTGTGTAAATCTAGGACATGTACAAAAAGGCAAAGTAGAAGACCTTGTGGGAAATAAAAATACCTGAATTTTTTTTTAAATACCTGAATTTTAACTGAAATTCTGCCAAAAAAGCAACTTGGGCCCAGCTGAGGGAAGTCAGAGAGAAGATACTCTAACTTAAGGAGGCAGTCATGCCCTAAAAGCCTTAAAATACACTTCTCAATTCACTGAGGGGGGCAAATATTCCCTCAGTCCCTGCTTCGCCTACCCCAGCATCCGTTCCCAGGCTTGTGCCTAATATAAGTGTCATTCAACAAGTTCTGAAAGGGAGGGACAACACAAAAGAAGTGCATTCTCTTTTATGAGAGCTGCAGCAACAAACGTCAAAAAATATAACTCTAAGCGGTATGGGTTTGCTTTCATGTTGATGGAGAAAGATGATGGTCTCTAAAATAACTCTTCTAAAATTCCAAATGAATTCAGGATCCACTATAAATCCAAGGGGACCAGCTGTCTGCTTTTTTTAAAGTAACCTCTTTGCAAAATCTGGACTGTGAATAACTACAACATATGAGAAATGGTGATATTACAGCCCAAATTATCAAAGGTATTTTACATTTTCCATTCGAAGGGTGGTCAGGGGCTTACTGGAAGTCTAACAAGTAGGGGAGAAAAAGCCAAACAAACTAGTAGTTAGCACAACTCAAACCTCATCTGAATCCCTTCCCTCCCCACCAACTCCTGGCCTCTGAAACAGATGAGATGGGCAGCTAACCACACCAAATTGTATGGTGTGGAAGGTAAGTGCCTCTTGGCATTTAGGAAACCAAACAAATATGCTTCCACTCATTGCTCAGGGTCTCAGCCACGGTGCAGCTGGAAAGCAGCATTCTGAAGATAACAGATCAATTTCTGCAGATTTCATGCTGGCAAAATCAATTCTGTGAAAAATTCTTTATTTTAAACCCTGCTGTGCTACTGGTATAAAAGTCTAAACTTATAATTTGAAGGGGACCACAAGAGTTGAGAGGCAGAAAATATTTGATGAGGGGCTTTTTTCTTTTTTAAAAGTAGTTTATTCTCATGTTTGTGTTTCTTATTTATTACTTTTAATGGATGTTTTGGGATGATTAAGACCACTGACCTACATTATTATTTCACAATGAAAACTATTAGCCAAAACACACACTGAACTCACAAAGAGGGGGGGAAAAAAGCAAAGAAATAAAAATACAGGAAAAAAGACTAAAAAGAACAGCTTTCCCAATTACTAGTAAAGCCTCCCTGAACCCAACTTTTCATGGCTCTTGATTCTTCAATATATATAATTTAAATATGATCTTGGATAAATAAATAGAACCTTGATTCCAAAATGATCATTTTAATGTATTTATAACTCTTTTGTGGAGGTGGTAGGGAAGGACAGAAGTTGTTGAACTTATCCAAATGCTAAGTAATAATTCAGCCAAATATTCAGAGTACAAATGATACTGATTAAAGAAACAAAGATACTGATTGCCACTGGATAGTACAAGTCAGGAAAAATACTAGCTAGGTCTCAGTTACCCCATGTGTAAATGGAGAAATAGGGATCCCTGGGTGGCGCAACGGTTTGGCGCCTGCCTTTGGCCCAGGGCGCGATCCTGGGGACCCGGGATGGAGTCCCACGTCGGGCTCCCGGTGCATGGAGCCTGCTTCTCCCTCTGCCTGTGTCTCTGCCTCTCTGTCTCTCTCTCTGTGACTATCATAAATAAATAAAAATTTTAAAAAAAATGGAGAAATAAACTAGTTCTCCACCCAAATAATACTGAAAATAATAAGCGCTCCAATATCAAGGACTTTAGGAGAGAGAAGACAGTTCTACGACACTGCACTAAACTATGTTTAAAAACCTAGATGCATATTCCATCATGATAAAATCATCATAGAGAAACATGTTTCTCAAGGTCTAGTCAGATCATTTATTTAATAGTATTCAGGGTCCCTGACTGGCTCAGTTGGTGGAGCATAGGACTCTTTTTCTTTCTTTCCTTTTTTTTTTTTTTAATGTAGCCTCCACACTGGGTATAGAGTCCAATGTGGGGTTTGAACTCACAATCCTTCATCAAGACCTAAGCCAAATCAAGAGTCCATGGCTTAACCAACTGAGCCACCCAGGCGTCCCAGAGCATGTGACTCTTGATCTCAGGAGTGTGCCTTTAATCCTCATGTTGGTTGTAGAGATTACTTAAAAATGAAACTGTAAAATAAAAGTAGTATTCAATGCAGAAGAATTCTACCAAATACTGCAACAACCAACATACTGCAAACAGTCCCTAGATTTTTTTTATGTCTTCCTATCCTGTTTATATCTCTGTGGACATCACAAGTGGATTACATATGAGGAAGTTGGTTATGACAATGCTTCTACCAACATGAAGACTTTGTAAACCTTCAAAGAAACCCACGGAATTAAATTTTCTCAGTAGCCTCCCTCTCTACCTTTTTATTATGAAACCTATATTCAAATATAGTCTGAAGTAGAACAGTAAAATGAACCCCCAAGTAACCATCACCCAGCTTCGATAATTATCAACATGGGGTCGATCTCTGTTCATATAATATCTCTCCCCTCCTCCCAGATTACTTTGAAGTAAATCCCAAACATAATTTTTGTTTAAACTCCAACCACTAAAATTTTAAAACCTTAGCAAATACAGCAATAGGTAGCAATGAGAAAATTAATTTCAATGTTAAAAGGCTTCACTTTTTACAAAGAACAAGCTCCAGACAAAAAAGCTAAAATCTAAGTTCTAGTGAATTTATACAGCAGAGGTATAGACTTGTTTCCAGAATTTCCAACAAGAGATATTTTTGTGTCATTCAGTGACAGGAACACTAACCCACAATAACCACCATAGTAAATAAACACTGTAAATGTAGCTTCTATTTTAAACCTAGAATCTCAAAGTTTTAATTTAGGGACTGATTTTCACTATAGGTACCATCTCCATACAAAATAAGGAGCAATGAAACACAGAAATTTGTGCACATGGTGTTTTTCTCGGGATCTGATGGTTTCTCTAACTTCCATATGATCAGACTGATGAGAATAGAGCTCATCTTGTGGGTGGTGAATGATATTCCCCCTTCTCTGTTTCCAAACAATATCCTCCGAAGCAGTCACTATTCTACAGGAGCCCAGGGCCCTCCAATCTCAAAGAGAAGTGATATGACCAACAGACCCTGGAGTTTAACAGCATGTGTGACCCCTGCTTCCTCCATGTTGGAATCACATGTCCAATAAGTACCTTTGTGTCACCACCTCAGAAGTGAAAAGGAAGCTCTGTTAACATGCCTTTACAATCACAAAGTTAAATGCTTGGGCTGCAGGTATGTTTTATGGTTCTTGCTGTCAAAAGGAATACTAGGCAAAAGTAGGAGAGGTCATAAACAGCTGGGGTAGGGTGGCCACAGGGAGATAAGTCACAACAGATGGAAGATATGTGGCCCAAAACCTTTTAGAGCATGGCTAAGGGGATGGATATATTTCTTAGCAAACTGTGCTTTTTTTCCTGTTTAGATTTCAAGGGATGCTGTGATTACATACTGATCTTCACAACTCCTTTGTCCTTGACAGCCCACCATCCTCAGGCAACTCTAGAGATGAATCCCTCATCCTATTAACGCATAAAAAGAGACCTGCAATGGGGCGCTCGGGTGGCTCAGTCAGTTGAGTGTCTGTCTGACTCTTGATTTTGGCTCAGGTCATGATCTCAGAGTCATGAGACTGAGCCCCACATCAGGCTCACACAGGGTATAAAGTCTGCTAAAGATTCTCTCTCTTGCTCTGTGCCCCGACCCTCCCCCTCTCTCTCCTGGGGAAATAAAAATAAGAGAACTGCATTTATACTGAAAAAAATTTAAGGCCATTCTTTAAATACACATGTGCAATCTCATTCTCTTCCTACTCCATAGGGCGAAACCTAGGACGAAACACATAACTCCAATGCCTGGCCATATATAATCTCTCTCAATGGTTTCCAAAAAAGAAAAGAAAAATTAATTAAACAGAAGGAGTCAGACTGCCAAAAAGACAGTAATATCTGGGGAGGAAAGTCTACTTTGGTTTATAGCATTTTCACCTAAGACAGGATGTAGATATTAATTATTAATTACCAACATTTCAGTAAAGCACAGCCAGCCACCTTGGCAGATCTTCCGGATACCTACCAATAAGTACCAGCACCTTGTGACGTTAGCTCCATGCCATCCACTGAATTGTAGCTATCATCATCCATGATCTTGGAAAGACCAAAATCTGTGATTTTTATCTCTCCACATGCTGTACCATTTACTAAAAGAATATTACCTAAAAAGATGAAAACCTTCATGAATAAAAAGAGACTTACTAATTAAAAGTTCAAGGTAATAACAGACAAGAAGGGGACAACTGAACTCAAATTCTTGCACATAATAGCAAACATCTAAATTCCTGGAATAAAATGATCTGGACTCTGGATGCTGGAGGAGAGTCCTCAGTGTCTGGCTGCAAATCTCCATTTTCCAAGAACCACCTGCTAGAGGTGCCAAAACCACCACGATGAGCAGTGGGGAAAAAATAGTAACTCGCCAAAGTAAAATATCACTTGGACAGTTGGTCAAAAATGGTGAGAAAGTTTCATCTAAACTTTCAATAAGGATCTCTAAACCACTCTGTTTAGAACAGTCGTTTCAGGACAGATGCGCGCGCGCGCGCACACACACACACACACACCTAACAAGGACACCAAAGCTAGCAGCACAGTGCCACCTACAGCTCCTATGCTGGGAAATGTACCGGATTCAGCGATGGGAAACCCAATCACACAATGGCCATCGTTTTAAAAATCTCTTCGTTGTAATGAGTTTTTTAGTCATTTCAACTGTATTAGAACATTAAAGAATAATAAATTGTGTGATTTAATATGTAGCTCCCAGGAGAGGAAAGCAGAATTAGCAACCAACACCCAAGCCAAGCTGGTTCCAGCTGTCTCCAGAAAACATACAGACTTCTGAAAACAGCCAACAATGACAACAACAAAAAACATAGGTAAGAAGTCTAACTGCCCTCTACTGTTTGCTGAGGTCTACTGAAGTTACACAGTAACCATACAGAAAAAAGAAAAACTGCTGGAATTTAATGAAACAGGAGGCATATTTGCAAAATACATTGTTACTTTGGGGCACTTACCAAAGACACTTGGGAGTAGAGGAAAGTGCTGTGTACTATGAGTGATTGGCCGGCGGGGGGGTGGGGACTGAGCTTGCCAGAGCAGTTCTTTCTAAATTGGGCTGACATCATGAACCGCCCTGGCTCTAAAGACAAGGGCATTGTTTCTCCAGAGCATTTAATCCAACTCACCCTTTCAAACCCAGACTGTGGGGCCAGGACTCTTATTCCCACACCTACCCAGGCAAAAGCCAGACATTATTAGGCCTTCCAGGCTCCCGCCACATTCTCTAACTTCAGAAGTCACTTCTAAGACAAGAGAAAAGCCATCAATACTGTCACCTAAAAGTTAGACATACCTGGTTTGAGGTCATAGTGTATGATGGGAGGTTTGATTTCATTTAAGTACTTTAAAGCATTCACAATCTGCATGATAATGGATCGGGCCTCTTTCTCCGACATTAATTTGTGCTGTTTCAGGTAGAAGTCCAGATCATTTCCCTCACAGTATTCTAATACTGTACAAAACCTAAAGACAAATAAACCAACATTTATTTGACTGTGGGAAAGAACAAGGAGATTAAGGCTTCCTAGACTAGCTGCACTGAAAACTTTGGGTAATTAGTTTCTTGCTCCATTCTTCTTTCTTCCTTAAAGTACTCTTCTATTCTTTATTCAGTATCAGCTACCTGAGTGGTTGACAGGAAGGAACCTGGATTCTCTCCTGGGGAAGAGTCTTCCTACCCTCCACACTGGAATCTATCTGCTGGGCTTACAGCTCACCCATGACATATCTCCTCTTAAATCCAGACTATAAGAATACTACCATGAACTATAATGTACATAAGCTAGGTGTCTTTTAGAAAAGTCTCCTACATGTATCCCTACCGTGCTCCAGGTCTAAACAAGCATATTGTGGTCAAGTACACAATTCTCAGTGTAACATGTCTATAATCCCGAGGGCTGACAGAAAGAATCTAGGGTTTGCCCAGGTCTCAAGAACTGGTTTCATGTCCTGTCTCATGGCAGTCTGGCACAATACTGTACTATAATTAATCTCTCCTTGTGAAACACAAGGTGTAAAAGTACAGTATCTGTGGTTCTAACAAATGTGTTATTACACAGTATGAGCTTTTTCCTTCATTTGTATCAATACATCATATTAGACTCCAATTTAAAACTCTATAACATTTGTAGCATTAAAGGGCATGTGCCTATCTTCCAAGGCAGTTATAAACCAAAGTGAGGCTTCCTGAATTATTGGAGTATTCCTGAGAGATGAAGGCCTTTAAGCTATCCGAAGCTGTGACAATGTGGGTGCATCACTCAGGGTCTAGTCAGGAAATAAAAACCACCTGAGTATTTAAAACAGAGAGGTGTTAATTCAGGGCACTGATCACATGGATGATGGAAGAGCTGAGAGGGTAAACTGGCCAGTGAGGCACCTCAGAGATCATCTAGACAGGAAGCCATTAGCACCCTAAGGCCAGAGGGCAGAGATGGTGCAACTAGAACCAAGGGTCCCCAAGAGAAACTGGAATCACAGTGGGGGCAGGGG
This sequence comes from Canis lupus familiaris, assembly GCF_011100685.1. NCBI lineage: Eukaryota > Metazoa > Chordata > Mammalia > Carnivora > Canidae > Canis > Canis lupus. The sequence goes on from NC_049230.1 coordinate 16,132,703, forward strand.
TGCATGTATGTTTCTACCCACCACCATCTGCTTCTCTAGTAGCTGAATCCAGCTGAACAACAACTGACACAGAAGCCTGGTAAAAACAGCCTACAAGGGTCAACTCACCTAGGATGCAGAACAGGGGAAGGGTGAAGAGCAGACCTGAGAGCAAACAGGCTCAGGACTAGCCAGCACTACGGCCTCTGGGCAATTCGAGGCCTTCACAAAGTACCGTAATGAAAGGTGGACATACACAGTCCTGTGGGACCCCTGAACTGAACAGCTTATGTTTCTTATGGAACAAACTAGGGTATGCTAGCACCTTATTTAAAGATAAATAGCAAAAATTTATAGATTGTCTAAGACATGGATTCTTGTGCTTAGTGGATGTATTCTTTGACCCAAGTGCAAGCTTAAAATAAAAACCTCACTCAAACAACTCTCAGAAGATTTACTAAAATGATGGTGAAAATTCACCATACACACAACTGGAGGTACAAAATAAACTCAAGAATAGCACACAACCAAGGAAATTCCTCAGATTAGTTAAAAGTGTATATATAATTAAAAACCACAGATAATCCAAGTCATTATTTTTGAGACTTTTATGTACTTATATTTTGAGGGGTGGTGGTCTACTTAGTATTCAAGGCATTTATTCAAAGCAAAAAAGGTAAGACCACCATGCAGGTACCTGTTCTCTACCTAGATATTTATCTGAACCTCATCCATGCTAACTACACTGACTATGCCTGGTTCAAGGGCCATACTTCTGGAAAGGATACTTCCCTGAGCAGGTGGAAGAAGGGATACTTCACATTTCCAAAGAGAATTAAGGTCTCCCCCTTTGGGAAGCATTTGTAAATGTGGGACAGTTCTCAGCATAGCAATCTCTGAGACAGCTGCTGTCTGGGATAGGCCAAAACATCCAGAATCACCTTGCAAGGCTAAGGAAGAGTATCTGTTGGTCAGATTCTACGGTGTGTTCTCCTGACTCAGTTTAGACTCTTACAGAGAAAATGTTTTCAAATGCTGAAATTATTTCTAAGTTCCTGGTTAAACACAGAAGTGACAGAGCTTACCTATACCAGGTAATGAAATACAACAATGCCTAAGAGAACTAAAGATCTCAGGCAAGTCATTTAACTTCTATGGAGCTCAAATTTCCATCTATACAATGAGAAGGCTGAACTGAGATCCTTTTCAACTCTAACATCCTACATGCCTGTGAGGCTATATTTTCACATGCAGCATTGGGTTATCCCCTCATTTGTGCCACAATTATTCCCGTTCTATGATAAAATCACATTGCTGGTCCTTCCTTAAAAGGCCCATTACTGTTTATCAGATTCTGCAGCTGGGCAGAGACTCTTGTAGAGTCCACACTCACTGGTGCATATCAGAGGTAGATGGCACCAACTTGTGACAGTTATCAAGAGCTGATAATTAAATTTTCAGGAATTTTATGAGCTGGTTATTACACCACTGGTAGGATGAGTGGACAAACAAAAGGTGGTATATTCACACAATGGAATATATTTGGTCATAAAAAGGAATGAAGTACTGATACATGCTACAGAATGGATGAACCTTGAAAACACATCATATGAAATGAAAGAAGCCAGTCATAAAAGTCCATATACTATATGAGTCATTCATATGAAAGGCCAGAATAGGAAATCTATAGAGACAAAAAAAAAGATTAGTGGCTGCTTAGGGCTGGCGATGCGGGGAAGAATAAGAGGTGCTAGCAAAAGGTACAGGGTTTCTTTATGAGGTAGTGAAATGTTCTAAAAAATGACTATGGCAATGAGTGCACATATCTGTAAATATACTACAACAAGCCTTAAATCGTACACATTAAATGGGTGAACTATATGGTATTTAAATTTCATCTCAATAAAGCTGGATGTTTTTTAAGTTAGTAGTGTGAAATTAGACATGTTGAGAAATTTATTATCACAGATATTGTCAGATACTAGGAATTAGCCCTCCCCACTGAGCTGGTTGTTAAACATTTACCAGCACACAACTAAACACATTCTGTGGCTAAGAGATGTACTGCTGGCCCAAATGTGAACTGATATAGGATCATCTGCCTAGAAGTGCACTTGGTTCCCTCAGAGGGTATTTCCTCAATCCAGACTGAAACTCTATTCCATGAATAATCAACACACTGCAAGAAACCAGTATCAACTGCTAGGCTAAAATGGCACAGCACTTACGAGTCAGTGTCCAGTGAAAAGTAATCATACAGCTTAACTATCCTGGGATGATCCAGTTCTTTGTGAATCCGGTATTCCCTACATGCATGCCTGTAAATAAAGTGGAAAATTAACATTTTGTATTTTGGACTGTCTTTCCGACCTCTTCAAGAATACTCCTATACATTCTCTCACTGCTCTTTGCTTCTCTGCCTATGTGCATTCCATTCAGGTCTGGCTGGCCCCCCCGTATCTTCCCTCGTCCTATTTTCACTACTAGTGTCTACCAAGCTGTTGAGAAAATAGCAGGTGTTCAGATATTTGTTCAGATATTTGTGCCAACCTTTTACCAATCTCTTATCCCTTTCAAGTTTATTCTATCACAATCTCACCTGTTTGATATTAGTATCCAAATATCAAAGCTTTAAAAATTATAAAGATATCTTATTTTTCTCTTTCCTCAAAAGCTGATACTTCATATCTATAAATGTTTATATCCTGGGGCTACATGAAGGAGATCAATTTTGGCATGTAAACTCCTTGGTTAAAGGATTACAGATTATAAAAGCAATTAGCAGTGCTTTGTATTTGTTTTTAAATTCTCTTTACGAAAAGAATTTAAAAGGGTACCAGCATTACTTTCTTCTAAGAAAATGTGTAATTGATGAAAATTATGGAACCGGAGGTGCCTGGGTGGCTCAGTCCGTTAAGCATCTGACTCTTGATTTCGGCTGAGGTCATGATCTCAGGGTCCTGGGATCAAGCCCCTGCATTGGGCTCTGCACACAGTGGGGAGTTGGCTTGGTATTCTCTCCCTCTGCCCCTCCCCCTCAGTGCATGGGTACAAGCGTGCAGACAGTTGCTCTCTCAAATAAACAAATCTTAAAAAGAAAAAAATTATTGAATCCTAGTTTTCTTAGAATCAGAATTTACATATACTTAATATCCATTTTTTTAGTGCTTTTCCAATTTAAAACCATTTAAATTAGATTAGGAACAAAAACAAACTAATCTTAGGTATTCACTGAATTTTAAAAGCATTATCAAACAAGTTTATTCAACATAATTATCAATCATTTTAAAAGTATTTAGTTCTTATTTACAAGAAGAGCAACAGAAAATTTTTATCTTTTAAGTAAGCTAGTACCATTTAGTTTGGGGCATTTTCTTATAAGCCAACAGTAAGAAAAGAGAAACTTTCTAGAGTATGGTAAAGTAAAACTTAAGGTGATGTTTTCTGAAATTGGTGTATTCCAGTATGTCAAAAATACATAGGAAATACTCAACTAAAGAAAAGCTAAGGAAACAATCAGGGCAAGGAGGAGCGAGGAACAGGAATCTAAAAGTAATTAAACATGTTTTTCCCGAAAGGAAACTGGGTTTGACTAAGCTGATTTTTCAAGCTGCCACTTTTAGCAGTTTTTGCTTCTTCTGATATTTCATTTCATCATCTTTATCTCTTTCTCAAAAGACAAGACTTGCCAGCACTTAGGCAGAGCAGTGTCAAGACACTCACTACACTGGGGACCTGGAAACCTGGCCCTGAGTCCCCAGCTCTGTGCTGCCGCTTCTCTGGGCTTTCCAACTGCTGCCCAGGCCTGGAGGTTTCAAAGGACCCTTCTTGGAGACCCAGGCCTCTGGAGCCCTGTGTGGATGCTGAGCAAATGTAGCTGTGGCCCAATCCCTCACTCTACCTAAGCAGCATCATAGCTTTTCATGTATCAAGATTCCATGTAATACTTCATTCAGTATAATTAAGGTGATGCTGTTAACAATAAACAAGTTTAGAAAGCTAAGGACTAACTAGATAATCATTGAAATAATTTCTTATGCTAGCACACTAAAACTGTATAGTTCTCTGCCATTCTGTTTAAATTTTTTGATTTTGTCATACACTTCAGAGGAGACAATTTCTCTGTCAAGGTACAAAAAATAGAGGAAATTAAAGGAAGGGAAAAATTAAGAACCAAAGGAAGGATCATTCAAAGTCCTCATCAGCTAAGGGCATTTGCTGTGGTCACTGAAAGCGTTTCCTCAACATTATGTCAGGCTCTATGCCTGCTTCTCGTACTTCATTAAGCAAGCCAGTGGTTCTGCAACATCCCTCATGCGTTCAACTTTTAATTTCTCATCTAAGGGATTAATGCGCTACAAATAAATAAAACTTAATTAGAAACTGGAAGAAAGCTATCCACTAAAATGTCAGTCTTTTACTCTTTTGTAAGTGTATATATTTAGACTTCCAAAACGACTGTAACCTAAAAAATTAGGGGAGTATCACACATAAGAGTACACTAGTTACTAATTTGGATACAATTATTTCTGTGAACAGCTTCACATGAAATATTTCGTACTGTGGAGTTTTTAGTATGTTATTTGGGATAACAAAGAAAAGAAAAACTTTCCAGAGTATGGTAAAGTTTGGAAGAGTTAAAGAAATCTTGTAATACCTACTAATGCTTTAATAATGCAAAAATAAAACAATCAATTTGCTTTTTGTTTGTTTGTGGGAGAAGGACAGGGAAGGAGGTACAGAAGAGAACTCAAAATTAAACAACCTTTTGAGTTCTTCCTTCTTTTTTACCTAAATAAATGTCTTGATCCCAGATGGGATTGGGAAGTCACTCCCACGATAGGAAAAGCAATCAAAGCCTACTATGCAGAAGAATAGGAACATTTTACATTTTATAATGTTACCATAACACTAAAGTGTACCACTTTTTATTTAATACTGAATTTTTAAAGCACTCTGTAAAATCTGTTATGTGTTTGATATAAACCTTCTTTTAGTTCAAAGGAGTTGATGACATTTGGCTAATTCATTATCTACATAGCCTGTATTAATCAGTATGATTTCATACCAAGCAGTATCTTTCAAACAAGGTGGAAGTGCTAAAGAATTTCCCCTGGGCGTGAATGGAAGTCACAAGAACTCTACACACCCCTTCCTCCATGTGTTTGTCAGCTAGGAAATGGGCCCTGTTGAGATGGCTCCACAGAAGGTACTTGGGTGTCATGGTTCCCACCTCTGGTGAGGAAACAAAGGGGTGGGAAGGCACCCCTGCGAGCCTGGAGCTGGACCAGCAAAGAGCTCAGATATATGAGACAACCTCCTCCACTTACTTTACGACCCTGCCTGGTAGAGGAACATGAGATAATACTCAATCTCTACCCACTAGCATTTGAAACAGCCTGCCAAATGTGTCACAGAGGCACATAGTCCTGGTTTCAATCCCTTACTGTTGCAGAAAGCTAAGGCAAGTAGCACCCCACCTACAGATACCACAGTGTTCCTTACCAGTGTTCTCTTTAGGGCCAGCCTAAAAGCTGCACACTGAGACCAGGCAATGTATGTGTGTAAATCCCAGCAAAGGGAACCATTTTCTCAAGGTTGACCAAGGCTGGTACCTCATGAAGTCAAGTGGTTCAGAGTGGTCAATGCACACTAAGATACAGAACAGGCTCCAAGGACAGGTGAAGATCATTTTTAAAGAGAAGCATATACAGTTCCAACCCTCTTATGCACTCTGAGATATATATCAGGGACATTTCTCATTTATAACTGGTCAGAACAACATGTGGTTTCCTTCTCTGAAGCGCTCCTGGCATTCACTATGGCATGTCATTCGTCCCTGCACGCCAAGTGACTGGAATGTACTTATAATAATGGAACTGCTCCTCAGAAGCATCTGGACTGCAGCTGCCTGTCACGTAAGAGACACATGCAGGGTGCCATGCATAATGCACACATCATCCCTCTTTCTACCTCTGCTCAGTCCTATTCTCTTAATGCCCCCAGGAACCCTCACTTTTTCAGTGCTGAGTGCTACTGCCAATCTACATGGAATAAGAAGCGTTCCTGGACCTCTGAGAACTAACATCTATACAGTAAGAGCTGCCTTGGTCCCTGCCCCAAGAACCAGTCAGTGATGTAGAAATGAGATTTAGCAGCCAATTAAAAGGCTACTTCAAAGTCCACTGCTTTTTCCCTCCTCCAAAGGACTATTTGTAAGGAAAGAAAAAAAAAACAAACAACTGCTTTAATAGAAAGGGGCTGTCTTCTCCTTTCAGAGTTAGGGCAAGGCTAACTCAGTGCTTGTGCCTACAACAAGGAAACAAAACTAAGCCCAGGGTGGCAGGGGGAGAGGTCCCCTAAAAGCAAATTAATTATGCATGGCCTCCAAACCAAATGAGCCGTGAATTCCAATGTTCTGAAGCTTGGGGTGGAGTAAGGGAAATAAGCAAAACCTGACATTAGTGGATCAGAGAAATTCACACCTGTAGTACATGTAATAATCATTCATTCTAAAGAAGATGCCCCCCCACCCCCACCCCATGCGGAGGAGGACTGCCAGCAGCAGCCTTGAGAAGACAGGCAAGCACGGTAAGCAGGACACTGAACATGGAGAATTCTGAGAAGGGAAACTATGAGGGGGAGATGAGCCCAGCACTGAGGAGCTGAATGAGTCAAGTAAACACCATTGAGGCACCTCTAGTGACCCCCACTGTATCCTCCATGATGAAATGACTGAGATAGCAGAAGCCTCACCCAAAGCTCCCCAGGAGCCCCAGGGCACTACCATCTGCTTTCTACAGACAAGCAAGATGGTTTCTGAGGCTTTACTTGTTTATTGTAGCTAAGGTTAGATACATAATGGAAAGGGAGGTTAAAGAGTATGGGTTTTGGATTGAAGGAAGTCTAGGTTTAAATACTAGCTCAGCCATTTCTGAACTATTACTCAAATTCTGGAAGTTTCAGTTTGTTCATTGGTAAGATGGAACACTTACTCTCCTAGAATAGTTAGAGGAGTATGTGACACCACAACAGCAGTGCACATACCATGTTAACCTGGGGTTCACACCACAGCCACTACTCCTGAACTCTGACAAATCAGACATTCTGGCATCACTTACTTGTGGTAATTCTCCTTTTTCTCATCTCTCCAGTTTTTGTTTAACTGGTGAATTTTCACAGCTACGTATCTTTGTTCTGTTAGATCAAATGCCTACAAAGAAAAGAAATAAGTTATATTCTGGGTAAAAGCTAACAAGAATTACAGGCAAGTAATGCATTTGAAGCTTCTATTTAACACATGGATATACTCAAAACCTAAAATGCATTATTAAATACAAGCAGCCATGGATGACAACACATAACGTACTTGTTTCAGAGTTACAACCATCTTCTTAAAACTTGTGATCAGATCATTTAGAGTCTCCAGACGCACTGGCACCAAAGGGCTTAGGAAACAACCAGGCACACACCACAAACAGCAGGCCGGCCCGCGCCTCACCAGTCACTCCCAGACAGTTCTCTCTGTGGACACTGTCCGCCCTCTCTTTGACCCTGCTCCCCTGGGCTGTGTCTTACCCCTCTGCTGACATTGGGACTTGACAGGCTTCACTGGGGTGTCCTGCCACTTCTGAAATGCTGGGGACACAGACTACCTCCTCCTTGAGAAATAACCCTTCCAGATACATGTTTGTTGAGAAAATAACCTCGTAATTTGTTATATTGTGTTTATTAAAATACAAACAGAAACAGAGACAAAAACCAGTCCCACCCATATACATAAGATGGGTAAAATGAATAGCACTTTCTGATGCCAACAATGTCTGAAGTTGGTCACACCAGGTCACTTCTCTAGTACTGTCCAAAGAAAGGGATAGACTTTCTCCAAAGACCATCACAGCTGGAAAGTCCTCCATCAGCTAAGTAGTACTATACAGTGAAGGGAAGAAGGCAAACAGGTGGGTTTGTGAGGATGCTGGGTATAAATCACAATTTGGTAAAGTGAGGAGCATTTTAATATAATAGGAAATGTCTCTTATATAAAATAATTCATGGAGGAATTCCTTTGGAATGAATAGTTTTTCTTAGCTTTTAAAGTTCAGATGAGAAACTTAATACTAGAGTTCCAACATTATTACCACCCATCTGCCAGTTTCCACAAATGTATGAACAGATGAAGGTAACAGGCACAGGAAAAGTCCATGAATAGTGATGATTACTGTTCTATGGATCTTTTAAAATAAAAACTACCTCTAGGAGAACACTAAATGCAAGAGAGGGCTGCTTATAAAAGAAACTCCCAATTTATACTAAAATTAAACCAGTAGTTTTAAAAATACAAAACCACACAATTCAAACAGAATATCTTATTTCACAGAAATGGAAATTTCTGAACTCTATTTTCAGAGTGGACTCTGAAGTCCACCTGCAAACTTGTATAACATCATGGCTTTACAGCAAAGAACAATTTCAAGCCATTAAAAGCCAGATCAAATACCACCTGATTTATAAGAGCATAAGAACATTAATGACACTACAAGTGTCTTTTTTTCCACCCACCACACCATATTTCTGAATCCAAGACACTGGGATCCACCACTGATTAAAAGAAAGGCTTCTGGAGAGTGGAGAAGAGCAAAAGAAGAACTACGTGGAATGTACACATCATTGGATGAAGCATCTAAATTTTAGGAATATTAAAAGGTTTAAGGAACACACTAGGGAAAAAACAGGATAAAGAAATCACTAATGAGCAACTGGGAAGTACCAAGAATGAATTTTGATATTTTAAAAAAGTCGTCTCATTTCTGGGTTTATAGCCAAAAGAATGAAAAGCAAGGTCTTCAAGAGATATCTGCACACACATGTTCAAAGCAGTACTATTCATAAAAACCAGAAGAGGAAGCAACCCCAATGCCTACTGCCAGATGAATGGATAAAGAAAATGAAGTATGTGCATCAATGGAATATTATTCAGCCTTAAAAGAAGGAAATAAAAAGGGGGGGAGGGGAATCCTATCACAGGCTTCAACATGGATGAACGCTGAGAACATTTTGCTAAGTGAGCCAAGCCAGTCACCAAAAGACAAATATTGTGATTTTACCCATATAGCTATCTGAAAGTAGTCCAATTCATAGAAAGAGAAAGTACAACGGTGGTTAGCAGGGGCTGGGGGAGGGCAAGAGGAGAGTGGTTGATTAAATAGGTAAAGTTTTAGTTTTCTAAGATGAGAAAATTCTGGAGATCTGTTTTACAAACAACATAAACATGGCTAACACTACTGCACATTTAAAGATGGTTAATGTTGGTAAATTTTGTTTTTATCACAATTTCAAAAATTATCAAAAATAAAAAATTAAGTGTACGATTTAACAATGAAACCAAAACCAAAAAAGGTAAAAGGAAAGATGAAAGCAAAAGTGCAAAAGTTAATGGAAAAAAAAAACAACAACCCCTAAACGCAACCCTGGGCGCTTGGGTTGCTCAGTCAGTTGGGCATCTGTCTTCAGCTCGGCTCGTGGTCTCGGGGTCCTAGAATCCAGCAAAGCCCCTGTCTTTCCTGCCCCGTCCCCCACCACTTTGAGATCTCTGCTCAGCAAGGAGTCTGCTTTTCCCTCTCCCTCTCCCCCTCCGTTATACTCATTTCTCTCCCTCTCTCAAATAAACAAAAATCTTAAAAAACAAAACCCAAATCAAAGAGTAGACTAGATCAACAAAAAAAGGTGGACTCTTGGCAGGGGAAAAAACTATTGACTAAACCTCTCTGACCTATCGGTCAAGAGATGCAAAAATGGGCAGCCCGGGTGGCTCAGCTGTTTAGTGCTGCCTTCAGCCCAGGGCCTGATCCTGGAGACCCAGGATCGAGTCCCACATCACATCAGGCTCCCTGCATGAAGCCTGCTTCTCCCTCTGCCTGTGTCTCTGCCTCTCTCTCTGTGTATCTCATGAATAAATAAAATCTTAAAAAAAGAAAAAAAGATGCAAAAATGAATATTTCATTAAAAAAGAAAATAACTAAGGTATAGATGATATTTTTAAACCAAGGTGAGGGCAGCCCAGGTGGCTCAGCAGTTTAGTGCTGCCTTCAGCCCAGGCCTGATCCTGGGGGCCTGGGATCGAGTCCTGCGTCAGGCTCCGTGCATGGAGCCTGCTTCTCTCTCTGCCTGTGTCTCTGCCTCTCTCTCTGTCTGTCTTTCATGAATAAATATAATCTTTAAACAAACAAACCAAGGTGAAACAGAAGATTTTCCAGAAAAATTAATCAAAAGTGACTTTAAGAAGGGGAAGAAAATATGAATAAATCAGTATTTGTAGAAGGAATTGAAAAGGTAGTCAAAAAGTTTTCCTTGGGGTGCCTGGGTGGCTCAGTCAGTTAAGCAGCTGCCTTTGGCTCAGGTCGTGATCTCAGGGTCCTAGGATGAAGCCCTGCATCCAGTTCCCCGCTCAGCGTAGAGCCTGCTTCTCCCTCTCCCTCTGCTGCTCTCCTTGCTTATGCTCTCTGTCAAATAATAAATAAAATCTTTAACTTTCAAGGAACCAACAATTCCTATGCAATGCATTCCAGGGCATAGGAAAAAAAAATAGGCACAACTTATTCTGGATAAGTAGGACACAGAAGCTAGACAATGCTGCCTGCACATAAAAGACAACTATGGGCCAGTCCCACTTACAAACATAGATAACAAAATATGATATATTAGAAAATCAAGCCCAATAGTACACTAAAAATAATATTCTAGTTCCGGAAGTGGATAGTGACAGTAGTCGTACAGCATTATGAATATACTTAATGCAAGTGAACTGTACACTTGAAATGGTGAAAATGGTAAATTTTTATGTATATATCACCACAGTAAAATATTAACACTAAAAAAAGGAAAACTGTTCAATCAGTATGTTGTACACCATAAACTAATATAACATTGTGTGCCAACTACAATTAACACACACACACACACACACACACAGGTACTAGTCGTTTTGGAAAATATATTTTTTATAACAATAAAAAGTGGGGGATAGAACTAGTTTATAGGGATCCCTGGGTGGCGCAGCGGTTTGGCGCCTGCCTTTGGCCCAGGGCGCGATCCTGGAGACCCGGGATCGAATCCCACATCAGGCTCCCGGTGCATGGAGCCTGCTTCTCCCTCTGCCCATGTCTCTGCCTCTCTCTCTCTCTCTCTCTGTGACTATCATAAATAAATAAATAAATAAATTAAAAAAAAAAAAAAAAAAGAACTAGTTTATACTGTTTGTACCTGAAATGAAAACTAATTATTTTGTTCAGAAGATTTCCCATATATAAATCCATAGGGCCCAACATAAATCCTAGCAGTGAAGGCTGCAGTTCAGGAAGAGACTAAGCAGGGCCAAATAGTAAAGACTATTTAATAAATGGATTCTGCATGTAAAAGCCCGGTGCCAGAAACAGCTAGGAAGAAACTTAAGGAGGCAGTGACTAGTGAACATGTTATTGGATCTGCAGCTATCCTGAAAATAAGCTGAATTTCTCATTTAGCACAAACCAACTGGAATGGAGGCACAGCAGCCTGAACTCACTGGCCTAGCTGAGGCCGGGATGCTCCTTCAGAATGCCAGAGCTACTAAACACTCAGGGCTTAGAAGAGGAGGACATTTTAAAAACAAAAACCAGGTTTTCAAGTAAGAATGAACTTTAACACATCTATTTTGTTAAAAAATAAAACTGTAAGAATAAAAGTAACATATACTTATTTCTAACAAATGTGAGGTAGGAAATGTAAAACCAGAATAAAAATCATCACAGTTTACCCAGAAATGAGTGTTTTCCTTTCTGGTTTTTTTTTTTTTTTTTTCAAACTTGAGAACAGTGCAAAAACACTGTATCCTGCCTTAGTCACTGAAGTTTACTGGAAGCAGTTCTCCCTAAGATACAGGTTCTTAAAGTTTTTGAACTTCAACGAACAGGTATCAACCCACAATTATCACTATTTTTAATACTCTTTCAAGTTGATAATAACCAATAATTTAATCCTTAGTCTCTGTACCCAGTTTCTTACACTTACCTTGTAAACTTCACTGAAACCTCCTCTACCCAAAAGATGTAATAACAAATATCTGTCATTTAGCGTTGGATGATCTTTAAATCTGTGGAAACAGAGAATACAGAACATCCTGAGTTTAAGGACCACATAATCTCCACACTGGCAAAATTCTCAGAGTATCTTACATGCTCTACACATGATTACAGCTGCTGCTGACAGTCTGGCAACAACACCAATATAGCTAGTTGTGAACATGAAGTAAGTTATATAGTTCAAAGAGACCACACAATTACAACACACAGCACTAGCTCTAGAGCCATTAGGCATAGGTGCTAGGCTCAGCGCAATGACACCTGGACCTGTGACCTTTGTTGACCTTCCTCCCTTTCTTAAAGGTGGTTGTGCAACTACCATCACCATCCACTTGCTATAAGGTACAGACTACACCAGATCAGGGATTTTCAAACTGTACTACCTACTTAGTTCTTCCAAAGTATTCAAGAGCCACATGTTCCCACTACTCCAAAACTAATACAATAAAATGTAAAGATATTTTACACGAACTTAAAAATTATCAAGTCACATGTTCTCTGTTCATTCATTTTCTCTAAGACAGTTTTACAATATAACTGTTTTCCCCACAGAAGATTCCACCTCATGCTTTCTAACAGTAAGACAAAGAAGGGATGCTGGCAAAAATAACTTCACAAATATTTCTACCTAATTCCTAATCTTAAATAGCTCGACTGTTACTCCTGAAATAATTCTGAGACAGTGACATGCCTACAGAGAGGTGACATGACTGTGGCAGTTAGCTCCTTGTTCAGTCACAGAGTTATAGATCCCCAGTTGGGCTGACTGAATTTCACTGGGCTACCATAAAGATGATATAACAGCATCAGGGCACGTGGCACTGTGCCACCCCCCCCACCCCCCCAGCCACCACCACCTCTGCCGCCATACAGCCATAAAGTACTCAGTCATGGTAACTGCTGCCGCTTCACAGAAAGAAAAGTCCATGGCTCACACTGGCCAAACAAAATTACTCAAGCTACAGCTATGTCCAAGAAAATCACATTTTGGAGTCAGAAAAACATGAATAAGAATAGATTATGGACTGAAACTACTTCCCACTTTAATCTACTTTTCAGTTGCAATCCTTTAAATAACTTATAAACAAAGGTGGGCATTCATCTACAACTAATGCACTGAACTTACGAGTCTCTTGTTTAAAATCTCAACACACAAATTGGCCCTTAAAGGTCATTCCAAAACTGGTGCCATCTCAACCAAGTAACTTTCCATGACACCATATGGTCACCCATGCTTCCATTTAGCAAGGCTCTGCAGCAATCTGAATATACATGTATCCCAACCACTAAGAACTGCAAAGCTGTATTGTTTTAGTGACCTCTACCTGTGTAAAAATGCTATAATATGTATACAGATATTTAACATATAAATCTAACATATATGTGTGTGTGTGTAAAAAAAGAAATTTATTTATTTATTTATTTATTTAAACAAAAGCAAATCATAGCTGTGTTATGTTCACAAACTTGTATTATACCTTGCAATACAGCTAAATACACCATGGAATTATTTACCCAATTTATATTAAGCAGAAACATCATTTTAGACCATTCAATTCAAGTCAGAAAGTGTTCAGCAATCTCCAACCCAACATACCCCCAAGTTGCTTACTGTGAATTATCTTCATTATGTATCCTTTTTAGTTCCCTGATATGTAGATTTCTAACCCTTTCTAGCCTTTCCAGCTCTGCCTGGATCTCTGCTTCCTCCTACAGTGAAAAGGAAAGAAATAGCTCAGAACACAGGACACTGCCTTTTCAGAATCTCATTTCAAAAACAGTAGACGTTTCTCTTTTCAAAAACTAAAGTAAATGTTTCTTTTCCACTGAAAAAGATTTAAGAACTAGAATTTTGATCATAAAAAATAAACCCACAGTATTTACTAAAATTCAAACCAACCAAATGAATACAAGAAAGAAAAAAAGCCCTCTGCTCCCATGCCGCCTCCTCTCCATCATACCCCTAGATGGAACTGCTGATAAGTGTCTCGTGTAAATTTCCAGAAATGTTCTCTGTATTTACATATAGGCACACAATTTTTTTTTTTTAAATACAAAAACCAGAGACTATCTGGTTCTGCTCGGTAAGTACAGATTATACTTGGTGCCTTAAATTCCACTGATTTAACAAGATCTGAGCACCCAGTGGGGGAAAACACATACACCAACAGCAGTTTATTAGATGCTTATTGACCATCATTACCATAAGTAGCACCTACCAAAAAAGTATGGGCTGCTAAATTTAGGAGATAAGCAATCTACATCCAAGATGCCTCTGTGAACATTGCCAATAACAAGTTTTAAGTAGGTGCCTTCATGTTACAATATGGCTGATACAAAACCACCTCAGCCAGTTTAGGCAAGAGATAAGAGCTACTATGTGATTTAAAATATCCTAAGTGTCGTCATATCAAATCTGAACCACCTGCTCATATTGTGTATTTTTTACTATAAGGATAACTACTTATGAAGCTTTATAAGATATATAGAATTATCCACTGGCGCATCATTGGTTGAAAAAGTACTTTCATTGGGTGGCTGGAGTTGATTCAAAAATTTAAAAATACGGGGATGCCTGGGTGGCTTAGCAGTTGAGCTCCTGCCTTTGGCCCCAGGGTGTGATCCTGGAGTCCCGGGATCAAGTCCCACATTGGGCTCCCTGCATGGAGCCTGCTTCTCCCTCTGCCTATGTCTCTGGCCCTCCCTTCTCATGAATAAATAAAATCTTAAAAAAATATATAGAAATACAAGAAAGGAGGGGTACCCAGGTGACTCAGCTGGTTGTGCATCTAACTCTTTATTTTGGCTCAGGTCATGATCTCAGGATCCCAAAACTGAGCTGTGAGTCGGGCTCTAAGCTCAGTGGGGAGTCTGCTTTAGACTCTCTCCCCCGCCCCACTCCCACTTGCTTTCTCTCTAAAACAAACAAATAAATAAAATCTTTAAAAAAAATACAAAATGCAATAGCTTAACTACTGAAGATTTCTACTCAAATGTGTCAAACTATGACATTTGCTTCAATACCACATGTAAACTCACTTCTCCAGACATATTTTTATTACACTTACCTTTTTAAGATGACCTAATCTGAGTTTGAAAATTTCTTCTTGTTCATGGTATTCTGCTAATGTTAACCTGGAAAATAATGGCAGAAATCCCAGTAAATTATTTGAAATTGTAGTGTGCCTATTAAGAGAAATGACAAAGCATGTCATATGATATATTCAGTCTCTCTGTTAAAATAAAAGATTATCTAGAAGTCCTCTAACAAGAGAAAACTTTTGTGATTTCTCAGATGTGACATGAAGAAAGGTCTGCAGAGCCAGAAGACTAATTTGTAAAAAATGAGAAAAGAAGTCAGCTATATTTTTACATTATTTATGAAATGAGCTTTGTCCATACAATTTCAGATGAAAATTCATTGGGAGAGGTAGCCAAAATTATATGCCTAAGTTTTTTTTGAGGGGAAAATATTAAGCCGATGGATTTGATTATTTCTGATAACTCTTAGACCTTTCTACTATAATAACAAGGAGAAGAACAACACAGTAGAAGAGTCCAGGATTTGGAGTCTGAAGTCTAGAGTTCAAATTGCAACTCAGGCCATGTGACCTTGGACAAAGCAACTTTAACTTAAATCTTAGTTTCTTAAACATTTAGCAAGTAATAACCCCCCACCTAACAAAGCTGCTGTGCCTATTAAATGAAAATGTGAAATAATCCATATTGTATAGTTTCTTTTTAAAAAAAATTATTTATTCATGAGAGACACAGAGAGAGAGGCAGAGACATAGGCAGAGGGAGAAGCAGGCTCCATGCAGGGAGCCCGATGTAGGACTCGATCCCAGAACTCTGGGATCATGACCTGAGCCAAAGGGAGACACCCAACCACTGAGCCACCCAGATGTCCCAATAAATAAAATCTTAAAAAAAAAAAAAAAAAGAAAGGAATGAGCATTTAAGAAGTGACAGCTTACTCTTCTATCTTCACTTTCTTCATACTCTAGAAGCACACACATATACTTCAAAGTTTCAGGTGTCACTGTTTAGATATATTCTAAATAGCTGAAGGAAGAAATAGCTATCCTATCAACCAGGCAGGGCTACAAAATAGCCTTTGAGATCTGACTAAAATAAAATAAAAAGAATAGCAAGAAGAAATGTATCCACTAGGGCTGTTACGCTTGTCTCTTCACTGTGCAGAAATACTAAAATCCATTATTCTGTATCACACCAGTTAAAAAAGGAGAAATGAAAAATCATAGCTAGGGACTCTCCTTGCCTGAAATAGGTTCAATACCAGGATGGATAATGTGACTCACACTAAGGCTCCAGAGGAATGTTTTTGGCTTCTGGCCAAAGGAATGAGCCAAGTCACAGATACTCTAATTAAAAACTGGACTGAAAACCTTCCAGCCTGGATTTTACACAGGACTCCAGATGGCAACTGCTTACTGACACACTACTGGCCTGGACTGAATTCTAATTATTGTTCTATGGCAAGGAAACAGCCTATGCCTTCTATTACTCCTAAGCCAATGGTCTTATGATAATTTTCAAGTAATAATGGAGGGAGAGTCTCTCCACAAAATAAATATGGGAGTGGTAGCAAAAGAAGACAATGATCAGATTACTGTGTATAACATTTGCCCAGAAAAATTTAAAATCTGGGCTCCTACTTGGACTTTCTGAAAGGAAAGACTTTAAATTTAGAATCTAGTTTTAAAATATTTATTTGTAAGAATGAACATGTTTCCCAAGCTTATGCACTGTGCGTATTCTTATCACTATACTCAATGTAATTATTAGTTAATTACAATGTAATTATTAGTTAATTATTAATCTGTTCATTTCTCCTAAATAAACCATTAGCTCCTAAGACTGGGGCTATATTCTTAGCTCTGTATCCCCAGTGTCCAGAACAGGGCCAACTGTATAATAAGCATTTAACACAGATTTACAAAATGAGTGGCAAGGTAAAGGCTCCCCAACACATCAGGTATATATGGAGTGAGGACTGGTGTAAGCTATCTTTCTCACTGGAATGGGATATCATGGTCTTTTAAAAATAGTGTAATACAAGTATTATTATACTTGAGATGGATTATGTTAATATGTTTTTAAGAACTGATATGAAAACATAAAGGCAAAAGACATTCTTCAATAAATCATACAATATCATTATTATCTTTTATTTGTGTCTATCTTTGGATCTGAAACTTATTTTCAAAGAATCCCATAATGACAGCTGTACCAAATTTCTTTTTCCCTTGAAAAACCAATTCACCCACTACAGATACACTGATTACAATACCAATAACTGTCTCTATGAAAAATGTATTTAAAATTTCAAGTATCTGAGCGCCTGGGTGGCTCAGTGATTGAGTGTCTGCCTTTGGCTCAAGGTATGATCCTGGGTCCTGGAATTGAGTCCCACATCGGGCTCCCTGCGTGGAGCCTGCTTCTCCCTCTGCCTCTTTTTCTGTGTTTCTCATGGATAAATAGATAAAAATCTTTAAAACATAAAATTTCAAGCATCCAATTGAGAAATCAACTTCATGGCCACCATCAACTCTTCAGAAACTGCCTATACTATCTGTACATCTTTTTCCCCTTTTTTTATTTGAAAGTTTCTTGAAGACAGAGGTGCTGACTTAAATTTGTCTTTGGGGTATGTATGAGGAATATTTTAAGTAGGTGAGTAATATATAGGTTATTTCCCATGTCAATTTTGTTTTGGAGTTCCTGCTTAGTTGGCAAACTATAGCCCATAAGCAAGTCAGCTCACTCTATTTTTGTAAATAAAGTTTCATTGGAACACAGCCATACCCATTCATTTATGTATTGCCTGTGGCTGCTTTCAGGCTACAACAGATGAGCTGAGTAGCTGCAATAGAGACCTTCTAGCCTACAAAGCATGAAATATTTACCATTATTGAAAAATCTTGTCAACAACTGTCCTAGAAGAAGATTCTCTTAGCGGAGTGGATTATCAAGAATGTGATAATCAATTAGGGAAATATGACACATGGCAAGGATAAAAAAGACAGCATCTATACTAAGGATCTTCTACCCCTCACATTCATGCAGACTAACTGCTGATTGGCAGTGGAAAAGACGACTACACTGTCACTGAAGATACTGGTGTTTTCCTTAGGTCCACGGAAGAGGAAAAAATGGTGATGTCAAGATTTGGCTTATTGGGAAAATACTCTTTTCTAAAAATAATATATTTTTTTCTTAGCTTACTCCTAAAATTTGAGACTGTTAACTAAGTGCTGTTTAGACCATAAAGAGCATTCTTCAGCTGTGCATTCTTTAGTTCAAAATAGTAGCTGGGGGCAGCCCTGGTGGCTTAGTGGTTTAGGGCCGCCTTCGGCCTAGGGCCTGATCCTGGAGACCCAGGATCGAGTCCCACATCAGGCTCCCTGCATGGAGCCTGCTTCTCCCCCTGCCTGTGTCTCGGTCTCTCTCTCTCTCTCTGTCTCTCATGAATAAATAAATAAAATCTTAAAAAACAAAAACAAAACAAATAGTGGCTGGGTAATACCCATAAGATGATACTGAGGTACCATAACCCAGATCCACACATAAGCAACTATACAATTTGACGATCACAATGACATCACATTTGTTACAAGGGTGGCCAAAGACCATGACGCCAAGTTAAGAGACATTATTTCTCCCACTTATTCAAAAATACCTGAGATCAGGACTAAGAAAATGAATTTTACAAGGTTTTAATATATGTTGTGAGTAAATCCATAAATGTAACTAAAAAGAAGGCTAATGCTCTAGAAATCCGCATAATTTATCATTTTGTCCAGTGGCACTCAACAGGACATGAGTATTTTGGGGAGAGTATAGTTTCTCACAATTCACATTAATAAAGAACATACGTTTCATTTTCAGCTCCATTGGTCTTGCTTTTCCGCTGTTTCTGCTCATTGGTTGCTGGAGGGGCCTGTCCCATGGCAGGAGGTTTCCGCTTTGCTAACATTTTCCGTTGTCTTTCTATCTCTTCCCTCTGTGAATTTATCCTTTCCTGTTGCCTAGAGATAGAAAAGATGTGGCACAGAAGGTGATAAAAAAATTGTAACATGGCTGTAGAATAAATATCTTGGTATGTATATATGTGATAGGCTTCAGAAAAAATAAGCCCTTTCAATCAATAAAGATTTGATTTTAACTTCAGGTTAGAAGAGCCAAATAACTGATGACAGAAAGAAGTTTTGGAATGAGTCTGTGCTTTAAGACGGTAGTTATAATTTTTCTCAGACCAGGAAAGCAGGCAGGAACAATATCCAATTTCCACTGCAACCTTATTTTCTGACTCAGGAAGAATTTTCTGATTTCTTTTTAACAGTTAAGAAAACAACTCTTGGTATGACCCCACTAAAAACCTGTTATTTCTATAAGAAAATTACAAAAGGTTCCAAGCGCCTTTTAATTTTTTATTTGGATTAAAGTCTCCTCAAATTTTATCTAAAAGCATAGCTAATATGAAGGATGCTAAACAAAGTAAAAAAAGATTTTCTTTTTAGAGCTATCGTTCATTTTACTCTAAGTGAGCCATTACCACCCCCACAGTCATTCCCACTCACTGATATGGTCAAACTTAAACTAAGTTTTTCAAAAATAAGTACTCTCAGAGAAAGCACAGTAAGGCCTTGCAACTCATAAAAACTCCTTAGAGAATGGGGCAAAATGAATTCGTAAAAAACATCTACAAAGATTCTTCAGATATCTAACATCATCACCATTAATGGATGTCCTAATAAGAAGTCAGAATTTTCTAAAATAAACCCATTTGCGGGCAGACCGGGTGGCTCAATGGTTTAGCGCCGCGTTCAGCCCAGGGCCTGATCCTGGAGACCTGGGATCGAGTCCCACATCGGGCTCCCTGCATGGAGCCTGCTTCTCTCTCTGCCTGTGTCTCTGCTGCGCACCCCCCCCCCCCCCCCGTGTCTCTCATGAATAAATAAAATCTTAAAAAAATAAAAATAAATTTAAAAAACCCATTTGCAAATTAGGAGTCAGTAAAAATAGCAATACTAGAAAACCACTTTGTCTCATATATGCCTAACAGATACTAAAAAGTCTGGAGACCTGGCATATTAAAAATATACCAAGATTTGGGATTAACCATTTTAAAATAAAATAAAATATTAAAATCTTTAAATCACCTACCCTAGTTGAAAATCAAATGCTAACTCCTCCTTCTCTCTCTACCCTGCTTCCTCCCACCTCCTTTTCTTGATCCCACCTTCATTTCTACAGAATGACGGAATCTAAGTTTTTAACCGATTTTCAAATGAAGTCTATTCAACCTTCTTCAGAACCTCAACATTGTAGTAGTCAATCTCTAGTCAATCCCTATACACAGTGTATTTTTTCTCGGAAGAATAACAACCAGAAAAACAAGACTGTATTCCAGGGTAGATACCTACAATTCATACTCCTATAGCTAGAGGGACAATACTGTAAGCAAGATTAACCTAATCAAAGCATTGTAAATAAATATTCATCTAATAATACAATTCCTCTGGCTTCAGGATGAGCTGATTACTAAATAGATGTCAATTTAACAGCAAAATGGAAACCATAGAGTTTTGTTTGTCTGAAAAAAACTTTTTAGGGCAGCCCCAGTGGCGCAGCGGTTTAGCGCCACCTGCAGCCCAGGGCGTGATCCTGGAGACCCGGGATCGAGTCCCACGTCAGGCTCCCAGCACGGAGCCCGCTTCTCCCTCTGCCTGTGTCTCTGCCTCTGTGTGTGTGTGTGTGTCTCTATGAATAAATAAATAAAGTCCTTAAAAAAAAAAAAACTTTTTAAAACTATCATTAAAGATGTGCCTCCCCACCAAAATACATGTATACGGCTTGAAAGACTTCTAGATTGAGACTAGAATCCGTAGGTAAAATCACAATCTTTCCTCTGATTCATGTCTTCCAGAAAACACTGTCTCAGAATAGCCTCTCAAGGAGTTTCTCAATCAAAACATTGGTAAAATATCTTTAGCTCCTTTTCTATCCTTTCATGGACCATGAATGCAAGGCACAGTATACTCTCTAGAGATGATTATATAGTATATAGTTTAAACTATAAACTAAAGAGGGCAAGTGGAGTGCCACAGTGTCTTATCTTTGAAAACGAGCTGCTCTGGAAGATTGAGATTTTCAGCAATCATCTTTATTAAACATAAAATAAAACTAATTTTCTATTAGTTTCCAGTAAGAATCCAAAAAATTTGGTCTCCAGAGATTCATCAAGAAAGAGGCCCCACAGCCATCATATGTGTAATGCATAAATACAGCGTACAATGATGCCAAAACTTGGGGAAATTTTAAACTGCATATTCTGAGAACAAGAACACTTTCTTGAACGTGAAAATGCAGAGATCACAATTATATACAATATAGTAACAATTCCTATATTAATTCTTGATATTCTTAAAATGATTTAGCTATTTATACTTACAAATAAAAATCACCTAAAGACAGTCCTATCAGTGATACTTCATTTACATTTATTTTGGGAGTAGAATCTGGAATTATGTCAGTAAACTGTAACTCATCTTAGAAAAGAACCATGTCTATCAAGCCTTATACCTCTAATACATGACAGTTGCTTTTTAGAGTTGATCCTTAAATACTTCTTGCATTGTATCAATTTTAGAGAATAATGGCCATTCATCACCCATAGAAAGAGTATTTCCACTATCTTTCTTTCTTTAAGATTTTATTTATTTATTCAGGAGAGACACAGAGAGAGAGGCAGAGACACAGGCAGAAGAAGCAGGCAGAAGAAGCTCCCTCTGCGGGGAGCCTGATGTGGGACTCTATCCAGGGACTCCGAGATCATGTCCTGAGCCAAAGGCAGATGTTCAACCACTGGGCCACCCAGGCATCCCTCCACTATCTTTTATAGAGGTATTGATATCTGATAATCCACCTCATTCAAATCTAAATAACCCTATTTAAAAAGCCATTACCTCTTAAAAGAAAACAAGACAACCATAGTCTTAGGCACCATTACAGATTGAAGTCGGTCACCTAAAAAGATATGTTAAAGTTCTAACACCCAGGACTTCAGATTATAACCTTTGGAGATAGGGTCACTGAAGATGTCATTACTTAAAATGAGGTCATACCGGAGTGCAGTAGGCCCTTAATTCAACATGACTAATGTCCTTATAAAGGGAGAGAAGACACTGTGACACATAGAGGGAATAGCATGTGAAGATGGAGGCAGAACCTGAAGCTATGTTTCCACAAGCCACAGAATGTCAAAGAATGATCCTCCCTAGAAGCTTCAGAGGAAGTATGGTCTGTCAACACCTAGGTTTTGGATTTCTGGCCTCCTAAACTGTGAGAGAATAAATTTATGTTGTTTTAAATCACCTAATTTGGGATGCCTGGGTGGCTAAGTGGTTGGGCATCTGCCTTTGGCTCAGGGCATGATCCCAGGATGGAGTCCTGCACTAGGCTCCATGCAGGGAGCCTGCTTCTTACTCTGCTTATGTCTCTGCCTCTCTCAAGAATAAATAAATGAAATCTTTAAAAATAAATAAACAAACTGCCTAATTTATGATATTTTGTTACAGTAGCCCTAGGAAATGAATACAGACACCTTCAACAGTAAAACTGTATTCCAGACTCCAACCATACTATACAGTAACTAGTAAGAGAGATATTAAAAAACAAATGCACGTATTTTTAGACATCATTTTAACCAAAGGGACAAAAAATTTAGTAATGATCTACAGATAACTCCTGAATATACCAGATAAAAATTTTTACAGATTTCCAGAATTTTGTGTTCTTTATCTACTGTGTAATGGTATGGACACTCAACGGAGATCTGACACTTAGAACATCAACCAAGAGTTGTTTTTCATCATAGATCATGTGACAAAGAATCACATGGTTCACAAGAAATCATTTTAAAATGGGATTCTAGGGACGCCTGGGTGGCTCAGTCAGTTAAGCATCAGACTCTTGACCTCAGCATCATGAATTTGAGCCCCACTTTGGGCTCCACATTGGGCATGGAGCCTACTTAAAAAGGGGGCAGGGGGGTGGATTCTATTACTCCTTCTACACCAGAATAAATACCAAGACTATCATTACAACGCTAGAAGTTTAATTTACTCCTGTTGATAATCCATATCTTCTTAAGTGACCACAATTTTGTATATGGTCAAACCTCATGACTTTAATAATATTGTTTATTTCAATATAAACAAAATTTTTTTTAAAGATTTTTATTTATTTATTCATGAAAGACACAGCAAAAGAGAGGCAGAGACATAGAGGGAGAAGGAGGCTCCATGCAGGGAGCCTGATGTGGGACTTGATCCCGACACTCCAGGATCACGCCCTAGGCTGAAGGCAGGTGCTCAACTGCTGAGCCACCCAGCGGCCCTAAACAAAATCTTAATAAAGAATTTTTTCCCTGTTTGAGGAAAGCATCCTAGGAACCTAATTGGAAAGCAAGGACCTTTGAGGAATGCACTAACTACTCTACATCTAGACTTTCCAGCCTGCTCTTCTAATCTACAGATTCTGGACTTGAGTGACAGCCCAACCAGCCCTGCCCTCTGCAGACTAGTCAACTCCCACAACCCAAAGCCTTCATCTATCCTGTCAATACTGCTTCTCTTGCCTGATGGTGATTTTGTACAAATCAATGGTTTTTGTAAACTGACAGCCTCTTTTAGCTTGTCTGAAGTCAAAGAGAATTTCTTATCAGTGACAAGGATCTCCTTTCTGTCCCGAATGGGTTTTCCGACAATTCTAACCCAAAGTTTTATATATCTTCCTCTCTCTAGAGTTCACTTGTAGCACTGAATGTGTAAACGTATGACAGATTTTGCCAACTCTCGGATTCTCTGATTAATATATTCAACAACCTTTACATCATCTGTTTGAGCTTTATATTTCAGAAATAAGGCCGGCATATACTTAGGCTCAGTACTTAATGGTGAAATTTAGATCTGTTTAATAAAAATGAAAACCACCCCCACCACCACCAAAAGCAATTTTTTTGATTACCTCATCACTGACTGAGACTTTAAGACTTCAAAGGAAGAGTATACTGAGTAAACCACAGTATATAACATAACTATATTCTCAGAACTGTAAAATTCGCTACTTTCTGGGACACCTGGGTGGCTTAGTCGGTTAAGCATCTGCCTTCAGCTCAGGTCATGATCCCAGGACCTGGGATGAGGACCCACAGGGGGCTCTCTGCTTAGTGGAGAGCCTGTTCCTCCTTCTTCCTCTGCCACTCTCTCTGCTTGTGCTTGCTCTAATAATTAAAATCTTTAAAAAAAAAAAAAAAAAAAGCTACTATTTCAGTAGGTTCAAACATACTTTGGAAAGGAAAAAACTGCAATACAACTCTGATTTACCTACTAGGTGGTAAATTTTCTATTGTAGGGAATTAATAAAGATCACTCGAAAAGAGCAGAGGAACAAAGTAAAAACAAAAGAATTGCACTGAGGGTCCTGCTGAGACTGTATTTAATTATCTGATTAAATTTTTAAATGTTAAAAAAATAAATAAATAAATAAATTTTTAAATGTTTTGAGGTTTGTCTCTTCCTATAAAACCTAGCACTACTACCTGGTGTTTAGCTACTTCATCCCCAAAATATGTATCATGGAGTTTCTTATATACAGAGAATAATCATTTATGAGGATATCAAATATAGCCTTAAAACTGAAGAACTTCAGCTTCTGCATTAAAACTGAAAGGGGAACAGCCCAGATGGCTCAGCGGTTTAGTGCTGCCTTCAGCCCAAGGGCCTTGATCCTGGAGACCAGGGATTAAGTCCCACGTCAGGCTCCCTGCATGGAGCCTGCTTCTCTCTCTGCCTCTCTCTTTCTCTCCCTGTGTCTCGCATGAATAAATAAATAAAATCTTAAAAAAAAAAAAAAAAAAAAGGAAAGAAAGAAACTGGATGGTATGCCAATCTCAGGGCAATTTACACGTCCTAGTCAGGGTGCCATGCCTCCATGTAGCAGCCATTTCCACTGCCCTGGTGCATCTCTGCTCTCACCAGCCACCTATGCTTAGCACTTTAGAATGGATGTCGTTCTGAGCCTCTGGCACCTGGCCTAACTCAGAAGGCTTTGTTTTTCTTCCTGGGTATTGTATCTTTCACTCAACAGCTAGACTCTTATCACACCAAATTACACATACTTAAGGTACAAGTGTGAGGCAAAAACATACCAAAGCTAAGTGGAGGGTAATGTATGATACATAAGACAGTGACTACTAATGTGCAATCCAGAGGTTAGGATTATTAATAAGATCAAAATCTGTACTTTATTTCAAGCATAAATGTTATTTATGTTTCATTGCTATTAAAGGAGTCCCACACTCTCCAATTACTGCTCAAGAAGCTACATCAGCAAGGAAAAGGAAAAGCAGTCTATGGAACCATCCTATTCACCATGACCCACAGATTGAAAGTTTGAGTCCTCAATTAAAAACACAATGCCCTTCCCCCCAGCCTCAGATGAAAATAATCTAGCAAATAAAGACAAATAAGATATACCAAAAGGTACAACATAAAGATATATATCTTTTTAAGTCCAGAGCTAATATTAGCTATTTACACAGTTGGAATTTAAGATTTTAAATGTCAATTTCCTCCTTCAAGTAGACACTTGAATGTTTCAAACCAAAGTTAAAAGTGAAGTTAGAAGATAAAGTGAATGAGTGCTTAAGATTCCAAGCTGCTGACAGACACACACTGTGGCTGGCCCCTAGCCTGACCACTGGCTCAGCCTCTGACTTTAAGGGAGCCGCTATCTCAAATCACCGGACACCATCTCCTTAAAGGGCCTCAGAGACATATCTTATAAGGTTCTTCTAGGGTTTTATTTTGCTTTCTACCTAATTCAGGACATTCTTCCTTAGGTCTTTGCCTATTTCATTTCTCTGTGGGCCCAGAATCAATAAGCTCACTGACTCCTTGTGAAAATACATTACATAATTTAAAAAAAAAAAAAAAAAAAAAGTCAAGTACCAGATTTTTCTTCCTTAACTTCAGCAATTCTAATTCTTTTAAATTTTAATGTAGAACTCATTTACTATTTCTCTGATTGTGTCATTTTTCCCAGCACTTCACCTCATTCCCTATGTCTCTTTACACATGTAAGGACTGAAGTTGAATGAAGAGGTGCCTACCACTACTAAAATTTTTAATGACTACAATTACAGAAAACTTAAACTAACTTTTCAATTTCATTTAATCAATGCAGTTCACTTACTTGATAAGGTTCTGAAAAGCATAACCATCTGTCCATTGTTCAGTAAAAGAGGCCCCATGTCGAACAGTGGTAAAGTGGCCCAATCTCAAGCGGTCTTGCATGCTCTTATCTCTACATGCCATCTTTTCCTGTTTTGACTTAGGGGAAAGGACAAATAGAAAATAACTTTATTCTCCTATGAGAACTCAGATACAGCATGATGCTTATTTTTTGTACTATATTGATCAAAATTTAGTACAACTGGCTGACTCTACGTGGTCTTCAGGAAGTACCCTAAAACTTTAAATAAATTTTCTGTATTAACATGTATGATATTATTTCTAAGATTAAAAATGAAAAAAGTGGTTTCCTTTCTATAAAATTAATGAATTAAAAACAAAGTCCTCCTCAGTATCTTTGACATTAATAAAATAACCTACTTCCCTTTTATCAGTGCTCCCTGTCTTTTTAACAGCATTCCAAAGATTCCAGCAGAAGTAACCACCAATCGGTCTGAAATCTCTAGCTTATAATAATTTATTTCATTAGCAATACTGTTTCCATCTATGATAAATACACATTAGGGATATAATTTTAAAAACTTTCAAGAAAGAGTTACTAATAACTAGCAACTAATCAATTACTATATTAAAGGAAACACCAGCCAATTAAAGTAGTTGCATTTTAAATAAATAAATAAAGTAATTGCATTCAAGTATATATCAACTTAATTTTTTCAAAGCATAAAAAGCACTTAATTATCACATTACTATAAATGTAAAGTTACTCCAAATACCATCTCTAAAATGGAAGTCTAAGTATTGCTAAATGTTTGTAATACCAATAGGATGTGCATTTCAATTAACAGGATGAATGTTAAGAATTCAGGAGAGCAACACTGCAAATAAACTCAAGTGGGACAAGCTATCCCTGTGCAATCAACATTACACTCAAAGCAAGGCACAATCAGAAATAACGTCCCAAATTATCACTCTGGACACTAGGGCCAGTGTCCACGTAAGAAAGAATTCTAATTGTCAAACCATAATGAGTCTTCTCATAAAAGCCCTATTCTCCAGTATGTGCATCTTAGGTAAGGTACAAGGAGCAACACCAATGCCACACCCTGAGCACCCGGGGATGCTGGCCACCAACCAAGATACTCACCTTTTCTATGAGAAGTTTCTTGCTCATTGTCACACATCGATTCAATCGTTCTTTGTACTTCTCTAGCATCTTTTGCTGCTCGTCAATCTGCCGCCTCAAATCACAGTTGGCCTTCAAGGGGAAAACAGTTTTTAAATTAGCTCCAAGGAAGACAGATTAATACAAAAGCAGTTTTTAGGGAGTCCAACCATAATTTCCTATTGTGCAATCAAAAGCAAAATTAAGGTTCAAAGAGCTAAGAGTAACTAGATTTAAAAAACAAATACTTCATTCCTTTATTCTCTCTTCATAAACTTGTCTATTTAATAAAAATGAATTGTTACTACAAGTGAGCAAGTTTTCTACTGATCATGTTTTACTCCTCTCAAAAGGCAGTTATTATAGGCAAATCAAGTACATCACATATACCTAAACTGTCACAAAACAAAAACCTACAATTAATGAGATGTTTAAAACACATTCAAAAGGTAATTAAACACTTTAAAGCACTCACAGAATACTTACAAATGATAATTAAATACAAAAAAATTACAAAATTTTTAAAAAACTACATAATGTTATGTTCAATTGTTCCTTGTTTATTTATTCTGTTTCCAAAGAAAAAGAGACATGAATTTACATAAATGTTTCTTACCAGGGAAACCAGGCACACCCATGCCTGCATAAGACAGAACTAACAAACAAGATGAATAGGAGGTCCTGGTTCTCAAGAATGCCACAATGTAAATACGCAGTCAATTTAGCTGTGGTCAGAAGAAAGGGCTAAATACTTTGAAAAAGTCAAACCTCCTACAATAACAGAGAAGGGAAGAACCACTAACCCAAGGTCAATTTCGACTTGCAATTTTTAAACTTATATTAACAAAAGATCTCTATTCTTTCAGCAAATAAATGCTACTTTATAATAAAGTGCTTGAGTTGTGAAAAAGATCTGGTATTTCCCAATCAAATGATATACGTGTTTCTGAAACAATAAAAAAGCACAAATGGAAGATATTACAGGCACGTAATTTTTGAGACTTTATAGCTTCATTTTTAAAGTGACCAATGTACAACAGCTTCCATTGCCAATTTCTACTCTCCTTATATGTATAATTTCTATCAGTTCTTTGTATAGAGTTCTATGGACCACTCTACCAAAAGCAAAAGTGCAAAAGTGCATTTGGATAAATGTGACTGATTCATAATAAAGAATCTATGGAAGGACGCCTGGGTGGCTCAGCGGTTGAGCATCTGCCTTTGGCTCAGGGCGTGATCCCCAAGTCCTGGGACTGAGTCCCACATCGGGCTTCCTGCATGGAGCCTGCTTCTCCCTTTGCCTATGTCTCTGCCTCTGTGTGTGTGTCTCTCATGAATAAATAAATAAAATCTTAAAAAAAAAAAAAAGCCTCTC
Source organism: Canis lupus familiaris (assembly GCF_011100685.1). Taxonomy (NCBI): domain Eukaryota; kingdom Metazoa; phylum Chordata; class Mammalia; order Carnivora; family Canidae; genus Canis; species Canis lupus. The sequence goes on from NC_049230.1 coordinate 16,161,620, forward strand.
TTCATTGAAAGATGGAGAAAAGGAAACAAAAAACCAGACCTAGTAAAAATATTTGAGTCAGGAAAAAGAGTATCAGCTTGAGAATGATGAAAATGATCTCCCTAATCAAAAGAACATTTTAGAATACAGCATGTCATATTCCATAAAACACAAAAAGACATGGCAACTATGAAATCAGAGTCAAAAACTGTAAGGAATGTGGTTTTGGGATGGAATAAGAAAGTGAATTAGAGGGGATCCCTGGGTGGCTCAGCGGTTTAGCGCCTGCCTTCGGTCCGGGGTGTGATCCTGGAGTCCAGGGATCGAGTCCCACATCGGGCTCCCTGCATGGAGCCTGCTTCTCCCTCTGCCTGTGTCTCTGCCTCTCTCTCTCTCTCTCTCTCAGTCTGTGTCTCTCATGAATAAATAAATATTAAAAAAAAAAGTGAATTAGATAAGGGGAATAAAATCAAGTAAACTAAAAATGTAAATATTAGAATCAAAACTGATATAAGATACAGTAAACAACAGAAAATATAAGGAAGACAAATTAATGTTTAATGAGATTCAGAAAAAAAGATCAATCATGTTTAAAGAAGACTTGAAGTGATAGAAATAAAGGGAAGAGATCAGAGATTCAAGCTAGAAACCAAGGAGGAGACCAACAGAAGATAGAGGCAAAAATTAAGCATAACCACACATTTCTAGAATAAAAATTTAGAGACTCTTGTATAGATGTACCCTGGCAAAAATTTTTGAAATACAAGAATAAGAGGAGCAAGTACCTATAACAATCATAGAAAACAGATTACAGGGTTTGTTCCTTTGGTCATAGTCTTCTCAGAAATAGTAAATGCTAAGAAAAAATATAAAATGTGCATACACATGTGTGTCTGCATCATACAACAAGGAGGTTAGAGGAGAAGCCTAACAAGTTATGACACAAAAAGAACACCTTTTATTTTCTTTTTAAGAACACCTTTTAAATGGGAAGGCAAGAGAAAGAATTCTCAAATCTACAAGGAAACAAAAAAACACTAATATATCCTTCTTAAAAAATAATTACTGGGATGCCCGGGTGGCTCAGCGGTTGAGCGCTTGCCTACGGCTCAGGTCGTGATCCCAGGGTCCCGGGATCAAGTCCCACATTGGGCTCCCTGCGTGGAGCCTGCTTCTCCCTCTGCCTCTGTCTTTGGTTGCAGTCAACCAAAATATGAAATAAGACCAAAAAATAATAATACTGCCAATGAGCTTAACATATTACTAATTATTGTAAATTAGGTCATAAAACTGCTTGTAATATAAGAATTATTCTTATACAAAATATTAAAAGTAATAATTTAATAATAGTCTAAAGACATCAGATGTTACTCAGACTAGGCTTATGGTTCAGATACGTGCTCGATTCCAGGTTTTATACAGGAGGGAGTCAAATACACTATGTTTTACTGTATTTTGATAATTACAGAAATAGAGGTGAAATTTTTTGGAGGGTAATAATCACAATACAGTGAATTTTATTACCTTTATTATTAAACATTATTATTATTGTTAATAAACAAAACCCTTCTTCAAATAGTCTTACTCAATAAGGGAGAGAGACTGCAGATCCGCACCCAGCTGTGTCATGCGAGCCCTGGAGGTTCTTCCAACAGAACCTTCAGGGCCCCATGGAGCCAGATGGAAAAATACTGCATTAGTACAAATGAGATCAAACCTACACCTTCTAAATCATTGGAGAAAAAATAAATAAATAAATCATTGGAGAAGATAAAAATGTTAGTCAATTTTATTTATAAATCAGGAAGACTGATTTATATATGCATTTACATATATGTGTGTATACACACACACACACACACACACACTACAAATGGCTCAAAATTACTAAAGGAAATGTACCAAATGTTATTACTCAGTTAATGGAATTATGGGTGTCATATTTTTTCAGCATTCTCTAAACTTATTAGAATAGGCATATACTGCTTTTATAATAAAAAACAAAGTTTTTTAAAGAGTGAGTCAGTCAATATGGTAAATTGCATATTAAAAAAATATTTTTGGGCAGCCCTGGTGGCTTAGCAGTTTAGTTCCTCCTTCCGCCCAGGGCATGATCCTGGAGACCCGGGATTGAGTCCCACATCAGGCTCCCTGCATGGAGCCTGCTTCTCCCTCTGCCTGTGTCTCTGCCTCTCTGTGTCTCTCATGAATTAAAAAAAAAAAAAAAATCTTAAAAATAAAATGAAAGAAAGAAAAGAAAAGAAAGAAAGGAAGGAAGGAAGCATGTCTTTATTTGTGAGACACACACAGAGAGAGGCAGAGACACAGGCAGAGGGAGAAACAGGCTCCCCCACAGGAAGCCCGATGCGGGACTCTATCCCTGGAACTGGGATCATATCCTGAGCCAAAGGCAGACGCTCAACTGCTGAGCCACCCAAGTGTCCCCAGATCAGGTATTTTTGAAGTTACTCTTCCACGTATAAAAAAACCTCAGACAAATACTTATAAAAGATACAAAATGCAAAACCAGGGCTGAAAAGTACTTGTGAAATAGTTTTAAAAAGATTACAAAAACTTCTCTGTAATAGAAAAACAATATTTTATGTTGTTTCCCACAGTTGCAAATGAAATACAATACTCCATGTCTATTTCTCTAGTACATAAATATTAAAATTCTACAACATAAGATTTCCAATTTAAAGATAGTGCAGATAGTGCTTAGATAGAAGTTTGATCCTAGCTCCTACTGAGATTCCCTCAGATTAAATAAAGGAAAATATCCAAATGTTTATTATTTTAGTTTTTTTTAAGATTTTATTTATTTATTAATGAGAAGCACAGAGAGTGAGAGAGGCAGAGACACAGGCAGAGGGAGAAGCAGGCTCCATGCAGGGAGCCCGACATGGGGCTCAATCCTGGGACTCCAGGATCATGCCCTGGGCTGAAGGCAGCACTAAGCCGCTGAGCCACCCAGGCTGCCCATTATTTAACTTTATTATTTGGTGACAATAATTATGGTATGTGCATAATCCAAATACACACAGTATCAATCAGTTTGTTATAAAATCTCTTACCACATTTTAATACTTACTCTTAACAAATCATCTATTCTTCCCTCCTTCTTTTCTAAGTCAGAATTCTTACTGTTTTCTAGTGCAGATATTTTTTCTATTGTGAGGTCAGACTATACAAACAAAAAACAAGTTAAGATTAGTCTCAAAATATTATATCTCATAATTTTCTCATTACTTTTCTGGGGGAAAAAAAGCACTTGCTAACACAAATAGCCTGCAATCATATGGCTTAAGAAATTAAATCTGCTTTCCTGATCCCATTCTTTAAGTCTTATATTTTGCTACACCTGCACTTAAATACATGTTAACTCTGGTATAAAATATATGAATTCTCAAATGACTGTGCATTGAGTAATACAGAAACATACTACTCTAGAAATGAAACTAACTTTGAATAGAAAAGGAGTTCAGAGAGGACCCAAATCTCTAAAGAACAAACACGCCACCTAGTGGAAACAAAGAACACTCATAAGGGGAGAGAAGTTTTCTGTAAAAACCTGTTCAACTGTCCAAAAGCTGCTAATTCAAATAAAATTAAAATCTACTCCTGAAGGCTGTATATATAGCTCTTGAGATTTAAGAAATTCTCCCAGATTGCCAAGCATCTTGTCTTGAAGGTAACACATTGCCAGAGACTTCAAGAAAACGCAGTGTACTATTTGGCTAGCTCAACACTACAGAATGGATGGTGTATCCACTATTCTTCTCAGATACTAATTTTGAATGTTCACAACATTCCCTAAATTAAAAATAGTTTCTGAAAACTCTTTAAGGAGAAAATTATGTCAGTGTGCCACATGTTAAAGGAGTTTAGTTAGCTAGGTATTGTCAAATGAGCAGGTACAAGGAATAAATTAACCACTTTCATAAAGCAGGGAATTAACATTCACTTAAATATATTATAAGCATTGCCCTAATAAGCATTTTGTATACACTGTCTGAGAGTATAATCACAATCACATTTCACAGATGATTTGTATTCAAGAACTGAGGCCCAAAAAGATAGTGTAAGTTGCAGAGCCAGAATTTGAACCCAGGCCTAGAGGTCTCCCAAGTAAGTGCTCTTTCCTCAATAACTTACTATACCATAAGCATTTCTCTGCAACACAGCAGAATTTGGTAAAGAAACACTTCAAAAAGTTAAGGCACCTTCCAAAAGACTTTAATATTCAAAATGCAAATTCTGAGTATAATATACACAATGAGGCAAAGTCAGAGAAATAAAGGAAAGACAAAGAGAAGACTAATAGATTTTACATGTGGTTAAATTTATTCCTAAGAACATCTTTTCCCCTGTTATTGATCACCAACCTACCTGGGTCTGTCTGTGTTGGATGGAGATCTGTTTTTGGGAGCTGCCGGAATGCTCTGTGTTGCCAGATCCTGTAGAAGAGGGACTGTTTTGCTGAGCCTGTAATAAAGGTATCACTAATCACTAGAAAGTTTTGCATCTTTCTCCACAAACATCTGTTGTTTTGTTATTAGATTTTATTATTTCTTTTTTAAAGTATTCTCTATACCCAACGTAGGGCTCAAACTCACAACCCTGGGATCAAGAGTTGTATGTTCCACCAACTGAGCAAGCCGGGTATCCCCTGCCACAAATTTGTATGAATGCAAACAATTATATAAAACAAACTCCTGGGCAGCCCGGGTAGCTCAGCGGTTTAGCGCCGCCTTTGGCCAAGGGCGTGATCCTGGAGTCCCGGGATCGAGTCCCATGTCGGGCTCCCTGCATGGAGCCTGCTTCTCCCTCTGCCTGTGTCTCTGCCTCTCTCTCTCTCTCTGTCCCTCTCATGAATGAATGAATGAATGAATGAATGAATGAATAAATAAATAAATAATAAATAAAATAAAATAAAATAAAATAAAATAAAATAAAATAAAATAAAATAAAATAAACTCCTGATGAAAGTCAGAAGTCAGGGCTATATAGCCAAGATGAAAGTAAAACAATTTAAATGAGAAGCAAGAGCTAACAAGGTAGCATAGATCATGTCCCTATAAATAGTCTGAATTATCAAATGTGCCCAAATGAATTTTTAAATATGTAAATTAGAGAAAATTATGTTATTCCTGTAGTAACATGTCCTTTTCACTTGTATGGAAATATACTTTTGTCAGAAAAGGCTGGCAAAGCATTCCATGTACAGGGAATGTTCATGACTCTGGGCAGAAAAGAACTGTGAACTACTATTCAGAATAATTTTCTAAATCTGCAAATATTACCTATGAACACACTGTGGTCCAAAACTGCAAGATGATTTCTAATATTGTCATTTGCTGACTGTAATTTTTATACACAATGGATAGGGCATTCTAAAGCATTTTAAAATTTATAAAGCCTAAGCCTTAATATAATTCAACTATTTAGGAATATACAATCATACTTTCAAAAGTCCTTCTACTTTTTTTTTAAGATTTTATTTATTTGAGGATGAGAGAGAGAGAGAGAGAGAGAGAGAGTCTAGAGAGAACATGATGAGGGGGTAACTGAGGCAGAGGGAGAAGCAGACTCCCTGCTGAGCAGGGAGCCAGATGTGGGGGCTTGATCCATGATCCCAAGATCATGACCTGAGCCAATGTCAGATACTTAACTGACTATGCCACTCAGGCACCCCCACCAAAAATCCTCTTAAAAAAGACTGAACCTAACACAATACAATACAATACAGGCATAATTAGGAAATATTGGATATTCTGAGGATTATGGGCTAATGACAATACATCTACTATTACCATCTATCAGAGAATATAACGTTTCCATATATGTGAATTTTCTGATACTTTCTATATATTCCTTAAACTATTTCACTTATTCATTAACATAGGACCAATGCTATGCCCACTACCTACTGCATAACTACTGTCTGCTAACTGCTTCACTGTGATAGCCACACGCCAATCTTTATAAAACCCTATGGTAGTTATTATTTCCATTTATACATAAAGAAAAAGCAAATCAAAGATATTAAGCACCTATGCAGGGTCACAGAACCAGTAAGTGGGAGAGCATGAATTCAGGACTCCCTGTATCCACGAGAACTGCCTCTCTCAAGGGCCAACAGCAGAGCAGTTAATTATTAAGTTAGGGATACTGTCCCAACCAGACCACAAGCAAACTAATAAACACTTCATCCACATAATCATCTTGAAGGCTCACAACAGCTTTGTAAGTAGGATAAACAATGGTATCATTTCCATTTGTGTTCATTCAACAACTGCTCACTCCCTATGTCTAAGCACTATGTTAGGTGTCAGGGACACAAAGACTAAGTAAAACAGACACAAAACCGGGACACCTAGGTGGCTCAGCAGTTGAGCATTTGCCTTCGGCTCAGGGCATGATCCCAGGGTCCTGGGATCAAGTCCCACACTGGGTTCCTTGCAGGGAGCCTGCTTCTTCCTCTGCCTGTCTCTGCCTCTCTCTCTCTCTCTCATGAATGAATACATAAAATCTTTAAAAATTAAAGACACAAAGCCCACAGACTTAGTCATTATTCTGCCTTAGTAAAGCTTACAATCCCAGAGAAGATTAGGCACTCAGCTAATATTTATTGACACAAACTTAAATAATCATATAATAAACACAAAATTCCAATTGAGATAAGTGCTATAGAGTATACAACAGGGCACATAATCTAAACTAAAGTCAGGGATGAATTCCTTAGGAACGCAGTATGAGTTAAGACTTGAAGGAAATGATCAGGTCATTCCTCAGAGAGAACATGTATGTAAACACAAGGGGAAGAGAAAAGACTGATGTGGGGATCAAAGAAGTAAAAACTGAGAAACCAATCTCAAAGAGGTTGAATAATATGCACAGCCTATAAGTGCCAGAGCTGTGATTAGAGCCAGGTATAGGAAAATTCAAAAAATGAAAGTGTTCTTTCTTTACTCTTTCTATCATGCAACAAATTTTTTTACTTACTAGTTAATAAAGGTCATCATTATGAACCTCAAGTATTATATTGAACTATAGGAGCATTATCTCCTTTAGTTATCATTAGGTTCCTCTTATAATCCTTTCCTTTTGAAGTGTATTTCTTTTTAAAAAAATTTTTAAGACTTTATTTATTTGACAGAGAGAGAGAGGGAGGGAGGGAGGGAGGGAGGGAGGGCGAGCCTCCCCTGAGCAGGGAGCCCAACATGGGACTTGATCCCAGGACCCTGAGATCATGACCTGAGCTGAAGGCAGACGCTTAACCGACTGAGCCACCCAGGCACCCTTTAAAGCGTATTTCTAAACAAATATGACTGTTAGAACTATAATTATGATGAGTCAATAAGAATTACATGACTGGGGCACCTAGGTGGCTCAGTCAGTTAAGTAGCCAACTCTTGACTTCAGCTCAGGGTCATGAGATTGAGCCCCAGGAATGAAAGGGTTCTGTGCTCCATGGGGGAGAGGGTGATGTCCTGTTTGAGATTTTCTCTCTCCTCTTCCTCCCTTAAAAAAAGAATCACATGACTAAAAGGCTCTTCTATTAACTTCTAGGCTTTGGTATACAAGCTTTGCTAAAATGCCCTTTTTATATGTGCTCATTTCTGATTGTAGGTTTTCTTCCAGCAAACGGGGTGCAAGAATGTAATTCAGTGGGGTGTTTCCAAATTAAAGCCTTCTGTAAAAACATGTACGAATAGCTCAATCAATGATAAGTAAAATGCAAAAAGTTAGCCGAGTAAATGGAAACAGGTTATGAGGTAACAAATCCTCATAAAAATGAAAATAATACCTTCAAAAGGTAAAAGAACTACAGATATAGAAGGACCTATTATGACGAGTGAGTCTACAGCAAAATGCTTTAATTCTGATCATTCAGAATTCATTCATATTAACTGTGAACCTCCTGGTTAAACTCTAAAAATGCAAAACTGGAAAACAAAGAGAGCTTATAGTCTCCCAAATAAGACCAGAAGTTGCTGGCCTTGCTAAGCAGGCCACTGTAGTTGTAAATTTAGTCCAACCCCCACCTTGCAAAACTCCCCAGATGTCTGTATTCTTTATTCCTATTATATAAAAGGAACATGGCTTCTAATTCATAATGATAAGCTGATCTACCAAGTCCTACTGATACACAAAGATTTTTTTTTTTTTTTAAATAGAGAGGGAGGGAAAGGGGGCTTATGGAGAGGTGGAGAAAGAATCTTAAGTAGGCTCCATGCCAGGCACAGAGCCCCATGCAGGGCTTGATCTCACAACTCTGAGATCATGATCTGAGTCAAAATTAAGAGTGGGATGCTTAACTGATTAAGCCACCCAGGTGCCCCTGACATGCAAACATATTTTAAAAATGAAATCATAATAGCACTAAAAAATAAAAGAGCATCTAGGTTCAGAAATATTTTTATTTTTTAAAAGATTTTATTTATTTATTAATGATAGACATAGAGAGGCAGAGACATAGGCAGAGGGAGAAGCAGGCTCCCTATGGGGAGCCCGATGTGGGACTCAAAACCCAGACCAGGGATCATGCCATGAGCCAAAGGCAGATATGCTCAACTGCTGAGCCACCCAGGTGTCTGCAGAAATATTTTTAAATTTAAATTAAAAAAAATTTTTTTTAAATAATAAATTTAAATTTAAAGAAACAAAAGTAGTTGGGTTAAAATTGATAGAAAAAGTGGGGAGGGAAAGTGGTTATTAAAAAAATTATTATTTTTTTTTAAAGATTTTATTTATTCATGAGAGAGAGAGAGAGGCAGAGACACGGGCAGAGGAAGAAGCAGGCTCCATGCAGGGAGCCCGATGTGGGACTCAATCTCGGGTCTCCAGGATCACACCCTGGGCTGAAGGCAGTGCTAAACTGCTAAGCCACCCAAGCTGCCCCAAAAAAGAATTCTTAAAAAGAAAAAAAAGTGGGTCCAGGGGACAGAGGGCTCCTGGTATGAATATTGTGACTTGAAGAAAAAAAGCAAAGAATGTACAGTACTCCTGCCCTCCACAACTGATATAATGGAGAAAGAAATGGAATGTACCGTAGAGAGTAAAACAGTTTATGCATCAAAACAAAGCCCTCCTTATTTTGATGCTTGTAGAGGAGCTGGTCTTTGTGCCCAGACTTTACCAGACACTCCAGAGAGCTCACAGTCAGCCCCCTCACCATTTGAGAAGCAGCACTATGTTACTTATACAGAAAAATCCATGCCAAAGATCTCTATTAACCACTCTAAATTCATTCAACAAATACTAAATGCACATTTTCAAGAATCCAACAGCACAAAAGGGAAGATCCAATATGAAAAGACAAAGCTCCAAGAGAAAACAGATAATTCAATAAAAACAACTTTAAAAATAAAAAGTTAAGTTCAAAGAGGGCCGAAGGATACTACAGCTATAAAAATGAAAAAGCAGCAAAGAACATGAAAAAATGAACTTGTAACAAAGTATAAGATTATCAAAAATTTGAAAACTGAATAGATTAGCTAAACAATAAAATGAACATAGTTGAAGACAGAATCAGTCATCTGGAAGACAAGAAAATCAAGAAAATCTCCCAGAAAATAAAACAAGAATTCAAATAAAGCAGGAAAGTAAAGTTAAGAAATGTGAACAACACAGCTCCAAAACAATTAGACTTTCCAGAGGAAAAGGATAAAGAGAAAAAATAATCAAGGAACAGATTAATAAAATCTTTTTTTAAAAAAAGTATGTTATAAGAGTAAAAAAGCCTACTATATGACAAGCAGCATTAATGAAGAAAAAAAATAGTGGAGAAACTTCAAGAACAAAAAGATACCATATGATCATCTCAACAGATAGACAGAAAGCTTCTAGCACTCTTTCATTTTTTTTTAATTTAAATTCAATTAATTACCATATGATGTATTATTAGTTTCAGAGGTAGGTCAGTGATTCATCAGTCTTATATAGTACCCAGTGCTACTGTATCACATGCCCGCCTTAATGCCATCATCCAGTTACCCCATCCCTCCACCCCCACCCCTCCAGCAACCTTGTTTGTTTCCTATGATTACGTGTCTTATACGGTTTGCCTCCCTCTCTGATTTCGTCTTTTTATTTTCCCCTCTCTTTCCTATGATCCTGTTTTGTTTCTTAAATTCCACATGAGTGAGATCATATGATAATTGTCTTTCTCTGACTTATTTTACTCAGCCATAATAAATAGCTTCTAGTTCCATCTAAGTTGTTGCAAATGGCAAGATTTAGTTTTGTTTTGATGGCTGAGTAACATATCATATCTTCTTTATCCATTCATCTGTTGATGGACATCTGGGCTCTTTCCACAGTTTGGGGTGCAGATGCCCCTTTGGATCACTACATTTGTATCTTTGGGGTATACCACATAGTGCAATTGTGGGTAGTTCCATTTCTAACTTTTTGAGGAACCTCCTTACTGTTTTCCAGAGTGACTGCAACAGCTTACATTCTCACCAACAGTGTAAGAGTTTCTCTTTCTCCACATGCTCACCAACATGTTTCCTGACTTGTTAAATTTAGCTATCTTGACCTGTGTGAGGTGCTACCTCATTGTGGCTTTGATTTGTATTTCTCTGATCCAGCACTCTTTCATGATAAAGTCACTCAACAAACTCAGAATGGAAATATTTCTTCCCCAAAAAAGGTTATCTCTGGAAAAAAATACACAGCTAACCTAACACTGTCAAAGATCACATGCTTTCCTCCTATGATCAGGAACAAGACAAGACAGGATATTCATTTGAACCACTTCTATTCAATATTGTATTAGAGGGCAAATAGGCAAGAAAATAAAATAAAAGGCCTCCAGACTAAAAAAGAAGTAAAACTGTCTCTATTTGCAGGTGACATTATGCTTTATACAGAAAATCATACCTGAAAATTATTAGAACAAAAAAAAAAAAAAAAACCACACTCAACAAGACTGCAGGATATAAGATCAATATATAAAAATTTACCACATTTCTCTAGCACAGGGCCATCAGAAAACAAATAAAAATTTTAAAAACTTTTATTTGCAATAGCATCAAAAAGAATAAATACTCAGAAATAATTTTAATAAAAGGGCAAGATCTGGGATCCCTGGGTGGCGCAGTGGTTTGGCGCCTGCCTTAGGCCCAGGGCGCGATCCTGGAGACCCGGGATCAAATCCCACATTGGGCTCCCGGTGCATGGAGTCTGCTTCTCCCTCTGCCTGTGTCTCTGCCTCTCTGTGTGTGGCTATCATAAATAAATAAAAATTAAAAAAAAAAAATAAAAATAAAAGGGCAAGATCTATATGCTGAAAACTGCAAAGATCATTAAAAGAAAATAAAGGGACCTAAATAAATATTTATCTCATGTTCATGAAGTAGAAGACTTAGGAAGGCAATACTCCCCAAATTGATCAATAGATTCTGCACAGCTGCTATAAATCCCAGCTGGTTTATTTGTAGAAACTGAAAAGCTGATCCTAACATTCTTATGGAAATGCAGGGGATCCCACAGCCAAAATAACCCTGAAAAAGAACAAAGTTGAAGGAATCACACTGCCTTATTTCAAAATTTAAATTACTTCAAAGCTACAATAATTAAGACTGTGGTACTAACATAAGCATAGGCTTACAGATTGACAGAGTAGAATTGAGAGTCCAGAAATAAACCCCTTACATTTATGGTCAACTGATTTTTGACAAGGGTGCCAAGACAATTCAATGGAGAAAGAATAGTCTTTTCACACAAATGTTGCTGGGACAACTGGATATCCATATGCAAAAGAATAAAGTTGGACCTCATTCCTGACACCACATACACATACAAAAATGATACAAAATGGATCATAGACCTAAACATAAGGGCTAAAAAACAGTGAGAAGAACGAACAGGAGTAGAGTCATGACCTTATGTTAGGTAAAGCCTTCTTAGCTACAACACTAAACATAAGCCACAAAAGAAAAAAAAGTTAAACTAGACTTCTTCGAAATTAAACTCAAAACCTTACAACTCAACAATTAAAAGACAATCCAATTTAAAAATGTCCAAAGGATTTATATAGACATTTCTCCAAAGAAGATATATACTTGGCAAGTGGAAAAAAGGTCCAATATCATTAGTATTCAGGAAATGCATATCAAAGCCACAATGAGACATCACTTCACCCCTACTAGGGTGGCTAGAATCAAAACAGACAACAAGTGTTGACAAGGATATGGAGGACCTCATACACTGCTGCTGGGTTTGCAAAATGGTACACCTGCTTTGGAAAGTGTTCAGAGTTCCTCAGAAAGTTACTATATATGACCCAACAATTCCACTCTTCAGTATGTACCTAAAAGAATGAAAATATATGCCTATACAAAAACTTGGGACATGAATGTTCAAAGCAGTACTATTCATAATAACCAAAAATTGTAAACAATGCAAATGTTCATCAACTGATGAAAAGGTAAAAGGCTGTGACCAGCTGAACACCAGAAGAAAGAATTCTATCGATGAATACACATCCATGAAAGCCCACAAATTCAAAATAAAAATGAAAGCAGAAATTGTCACCATTTCATACAGCTATTATCCCTTACTTTAAAAATTAAAATTTTCTTTAAAAAATTTAAATTGTTAATTAAACTGTAAGAATTAAGCATTTAACCTGCCTTTCCAAAGGAACTATATGTCAATGCAGCCAAAAAGGGTTAGATGATGAGAGCAAAGTTCTATTTTACATAAGAAGTGACACCAATAGGGACACCTGGTGGCTCAGTGGTGGAGCTGAGCATCTGCCTTCAGTTCAGGGCGTGATCTGGCTCAGATCTGGCTCAGGGCATGATCCGAGGTCCCTGGAGTGAGTGCCAGCCACATCAGGATCCCCGCAGGGACCCTGTTCTCCCTCTGCCTAGGTCTCTGTCTCTCTGTGTCTCTGTGTTTCTCATGAATAAATAAAATAAAATAAAATCTAAAAAAAAAAATCACACTTACCAATAAAAGTGTGATAATGTTAATTATCCAGGAAAATGTTAATATTTCTTAGGAAATGCCTGTTAAGTTACTCAAAGATAAGAAGTCAGGATTTCTGAAATGTACTTTAAAATACCAAAACAAGGACACCTGGGTGGCTCAGGGTGTGATCCCGGGGTCCCAGGATCGTGTCCCACATTCGGGCTCTCTGCATGGAGCCTGCTTCTCCCTCTGCCTGTGTCTCTGCCTCCCTCTCTCTCTCTCATGGATAAATAAATAAAATCTCTTAAAAAAAATAAATAAAATACTAAAGCATAACCCATTTTTTAAAAGATTGTATTTATTTGAGAGAGGGCAAGAGAGAGTGAGCAAGAGAGAAAGAGAGAGTGCAGGCGAGAGAGAGCATGAGTGGGGGGGAGGGCAGAGAGAGAGGGGGAAGTAGACCCCCCCATCAAGCAGGGAGCCCAACTCGAGGGCTGATCCCAGGACCCCAGTATGATGACCTGAGAGCCAAAGGAAGACACTTAACCAACTGAGCTACCCAGGTGCCCCCCTCCACCCTTTTTAAAGATTTTATTTATTTATTTGAAAGACAGCACAAGCGGCAGGTGGCTGGGGAGAGACAGAGCAAGAGGGAGAGTGACAGCAGACTTCTCACTGAGTGCAGAGCCTCAAAGGTGTGCTCCTTCCCAGGAGTCTGAGATAGACCATGACCTGAGCTGAATGAAGCCAGACACTTAACTGACTGAACTACATGGGTGCCCCCTCGTATGATTTTTTTTTTTTTTTAAGATTTTATTTGAGAGAGAGAGAGACAGAGAGTACGAGTGGGGAGGAGGGGTGAGAGAGAGGGAGAAGTAGACACCCCGCTGAGCAGGGATCCTAACATGAGGCTAGTTCTGAGGACTCTGGGATCATGACCTGAGCCTGGAAGGCAGATGCTTAACCAACTGAGCCACCCAAGCACCCTCTCCTATGATTTTCTTAATAACATTTTTCTCTAGCTTACTTTATTCTAATACCATATACAATACAAATAGCATACAAAATTTGTGTTGACCAGCTGTTTCTGTTATCAGTAAGGTTTCTGGTCAATAGTAGGCTATCAGCAGTTAAGTTTTAGGGAGTCAAAATTTATATTGCATGATTTTTGACTGCATGGGGGGGGTGCCCCAACCCTTGTGTTGTTCAAGAGTCAAATATATAAGTCAACTATATATACTTAGGGGCTCCTGGGTGGCTCAGTTGTTTAAGCTTCTGCCTTTGGCTTGGGTTATGACTTCTGGGTCCTCATACTGAGCCCCATATCAGGCTTCCTGTTCAGTGGGGAGTCGTCTTCTCCCTCTCTCTTTCTCTCTCAGCCCCCACAACTCCTTGCGCATGTACATGCTTTATATGTACAGGCTTGTACGTGTACATGCTGTCTCTTGTATAAATAAAATCTTTTAAAAATAACAAACTATATACACCTATCTCACTTTTTCTGTCAACTACATAGCATTTCACTAGACCCTACATGAAGGATACCTTTATCAATTCATGCAACATAGGACTACACTGGTATCTTGTTTGAGTAGTTCCAGTTCTGGCATTGGAGATACAAAAGTGAACAAAGAAAAGTCCCTGACTTGATGGAGTTTACATTCTAGTGGGGGAGGGGAAGAGTCAGACAAAGAAGTAAATTATGGCAGGTCAGCTGGTGATAAGACGAAGGAGAAAGACAAAGCAAGACACAGGAGCTAGACACTGTGTGGGATGGGCAGAGAGGAGCTGCGTTATTCTACAGTGTAGTTAGGGTATGCCCCTCTAATAGTGTAGATTGATGCAGAGACTAGAGAACTGAGGAAGCAGAGCACGCTTAGTAACTGGGAGAAGAATGTGAAGGCAAAGGCAACATCAAGTGCAAGGGTCCTGAGGTGAGAACATGACAGGTAGTATTTGAGGCGGTAAGGTAGCCAGTGTGGACAGAATCTGGTAGGGAAGTGAGACTAGTAACATACAGCACAATGGGGGAACCGCCCATGCAAAGTTTTCTGTGCCATTTTAAGCACCTCTGAGCAGGCCTGACTGAAACACTCTAATCTGTTGAGAACAGATTAAAAGGAAACAGAGGTCAGAGAAAACAATCAGGCTGGGAGGCTCCTACCATATCCTCAGTGGGAGACAACGGTTTAGTTCAAGCAGTCAGTAATAGTGAAAAGGTTAGAAGTAGGAGGATTCTGAACATATTCTTAATAGGGAGATTTGCTGATGGACTTGTAATTCGGATATAAAATAAAGAGGGATGCCTGGGTGGCTGAGCAGTTGAGCAGCTGCCTTTGGCTCAGGGCATGATCCCGGTCCTGGGATCGAGTCCCACATCAGGCTCCCTGCAGGGAGCCTGCCTCTCCCTCTGTCTATGTCTCTGCCTCTCTCTCTATGTCTCTCATGAATAAATAAATAAAATCTTAAAAAGAAAAAAAGAAAAAAAGAATGACTCCAAGGTTTTGAAACAATTAAAAGGAGAGCTGATGGTTACTGAGAGGTGGAAGGCTATGGAAGAAATGGGTTTGGAACAAGGGGACAAAAATGAAAAATTCCATTGGGGACATATTAGATCTGATATACTTATGAGACACAAAGACTAGTAGTGACTGACCACACAGGTTTGGAATTCAGGGCAGGGCTCTGGGCAAGAGATAGAAACTTGGAAATGCTCCGCATATGGCTGATAATTAGAGCAAAGAAACTAAATGAGATTAGGTAGAGAGTAAAGGTAGACAAAAGTCTCAAGACTGAGCCCTGGGACACTCCACTGTTTAGTGGTCTGGGAAATGAGAAAGATCTAAGAGTGGAAGCCAAGAGAAAAGCACGTGCTGGGAGAAGGGAGTCATTACATGTGGCTTATGAATCATGCTGGACAGATTAGTTCTGAGAATGATCACTGGGGTTAGCAGTGTGGAGGTCACAAATATCCTTGTTCTAAGTTCCTCTGAAACACTGGTGAAGGGAAATGCTTCCAGGTTTCTGCAATTATAAACAATACAATAAAAATCTTCGTGTAGTTTTATGGGAATGGAGTTTCTAGACCCAGGATATGTAAATTTAACACTCAGATTACTAATTGGTCCAAGTGACTGAACCAATCATGCAAACCTGCAGGTGTGTCAAACTATAAACCACACTGAGAATTATCAAATATATCAATTCTTGACACTGATAGGTCAAAAGTTTTATTTTGTTATATTTTGCATTTTTCATGTTATTAGTCATTTTTCTCCCTGTAAAATGGTCTCTCATGGCCTTTTTTGCCTATTCTTTTGGAAACTGTTTGTCTTTATTGATTCAAAACATTTCTTATATATTATTGTCAACTTTTGCTTTCTGCTTTCTTTATATTACTAAGCTTATATCCTGGCTGTAGCTACAGAGAAGCAAAGAGATTCAGAACTGTACCAAACCACTTAGGTCTTTGGTTTTCATACTATTTCCCTGTTCCTTCTTCGGACGTGATCATTTTCTAACTCCTCTGCCATGTCTTTTATACATGAGAACAATCTGGCTGTAGCATCTGCAACTCCTCTGACAGGCTGAGTGTACTAGCTGATAGGACTGAGCAGGTGGTTATCCATGTGCACCCATCCCAAGCCTGCATCCCCATACCTTTTATGGAATACTCATATTAGGGGACTGAGTTTTGCTGATCAAAATCCTGTGTACTTGTTTAAGATTTTATTTATTTATTTGAGAAAGAGTGAAAGAGAGAACACAAGCTGTGGAGAGGGTCAAAGGGAGATGGAGAAGCAAACTCCTTGCCAAGCAGGGAACCAAGATGTGGGGCTCAATCCCAGGACCCCAAGATCATGACCTAAGGTGAAGGCAGATGCTTAACCAACTGAGCCACCCAGGAGCCCCCCTGTGTACTTAACATGTCTGTCAAATAGTGGGCACTCAGTAAGCATTTGTGCAATGAAGAAAGGGAACTCCCCTCAAGTGAAATGGAGGTAGCTTCTAAGGCAAAGAAACCTCTGATTATCCAAGGTTTTACCTAAGAATGTTAGATCTAAGATGAAGATTTAATAGTCAGTGAATAGTAAACACACAATGTAATTTACATATACACACAAAGACAGATTCTTTAAAACAATACTATAGAGAACCATGACATTCTCAAACTATGGCATACTGCTGTGAGTATATATATATATATATATATATACACATATATTTATTTATTTGGGGGAGGAGTCACAGAGGGGCAGAGGGAGAAGCAGGCTCTCTGTGGAGCAGGAGCCCAATGCGGGCAGGACTCGATCCCCGGGCCCTGGGATCATTACCTGAGCCGAAAGCAGATGTTTAGCCACCGCTTAGCCACCGAGGCACTCACTGTCAGTATATTTATGTTTCTGTTGTGCTTCTTTTGCCACCCACAGTATACTGTCTTCATACAACAAGTCTCTCCATTCCTAAAAAATTCTGTAAGTTTAAAAGTTGTAGTATCTCTTCTTTGAGGAAGAGCAATAACTGTAAGAAAGTACTCCAAACAGGGGACGCCTGGGTGGCTCAGTAGTTGAGCGTCTGCCTT
Source organism: Canis lupus familiaris (assembly GCF_011100685.1). NCBI lineage: Eukaryota > Metazoa > Chordata > Mammalia > Carnivora > Canidae > Canis > Canis lupus. The sequence goes on from NC_049230.1 coordinate 16,179,108, forward strand.
CGGCCCAGGGCATGATCCCAGAGTTCCAGGATCGAGTCCCACACCAGGCTCCCTGCGATGGGCCTGCTTCTCCCTCTGCCTATGTCTCTGCCTTCTGTGTCTCTCGTGAAGGAAGGAAGGAAGGAAGGAAGGAAGGAAGGAAGGAAGGAAGGAAGGAAGGAAGGAAGGGAGGGAGGGAGGGAGGGAGGGAGGGAGGGAGGGAGGAGGGAAGGAAGGAGAAAGGAAAGGAGAACGGTAAAGGAGAAAGGAAAAGGAAAGAACGGAGAATTCCCTTCCTCCCTGAAAGGAGAAATGGCAAGTGACCACACGGAAAGCTCCCTGCTCCCTTCACTTCTCCCGTTCCATTCTCCCGCCCATTGCCCCTGCCCGTGCCCTTCGCTTCTCCCCTTCCGGAAAGCTTCCCGTACTCCGCTTCCCTTCGCCTTCCCTTCACCGGCCCTTCCCACCCCCTGCCACTTCCCTTCCCGTCCCTCCTTCTTCCCTTCCGCGTCCCTTCCGAAAGAAAGGAAAGGAAGGGAATGAAGAAGGAGGAAAGAAAGTAAAGAAAGGAAAGGAAAGAAAGAAAGAAAGAAATCCCAATAGTGTACAATGGGTCCCTAGCTAATTATTTTATAATTTTTATTTCCTTTCCTTAAGACACCCACCATTCTCATGGCCTCTTTAAATATACAACTACAGGCGGGTCAATGACTCAGAATCCACAAAGCAAATAAAGAGGAAATTCAGGTTATAAGTGGAGAAAGTAAACCAGCAGAAGAGAAAGAAATTTGGATCAGTGGTGACATGAGCTCTAAAGAGGCCCCCAAAAATGGAATAGGGCAATGGGGCTTTCTTTTTGCTTTACACCATCCATGGTTGGGCATAGAAAACAAGAAAAATAACAACTTTTGAGTCAAACTAAATTATAATTTGGCAAATACAAACAGGGTCAAATTTTCATAATACTCAAATTCTTGATTCTTCAAGGAGAGAGGAAGAAGCAAGGTGAAAGCAGCCAATGGGTAGCCAAATATTTTTGGAAAAAGTAACTGTGAAGAGGTGAGAGCATACAGGTCACCCAAATACCACAGAGGGGAATGACTGGCAAACAGGATACAGGATGCCTGCCTATACGCTAAAAATCTGACTGATCTGATAATGCTTCAAATATGTGATGCCAGGAGTTTGAAGATTTTTGTTTGTTTTTTTAATTAGACAAGTACTTTGGCTATAATGGAATTTGGTCTGTACCTTCTTTACTTCTCTGTCAACCTAAAACCACATTTCCTCTCCCTTGATGTGCTCAGACTTTTTTCTTTTAAAAATTTGTTTGTTTTTAAGGATTTTATTTGAAAGCAAGAGTGCACAAGTTGGGGGGAGGAAGAGGGACAAGCAGACTCTGTGCTGAGTGCAAAGCCCAAAATGCAGCCCCTGATCTGCTCAGATTTTAACAGTCTCTCTCAGCCCCTCATATCAAGGGAGACGAGTAAATTCACACTACCTTTAGAAGTCACATAGTTAGAAATGTCATCATCTCTTCACCAAAATAATTACTCAAACTTCATCAAGGAGCTCCAGAGCAATAAGGAAAGGATCTGCAATCAACTCAGCCCCAGTACTCACTGAAACAAAAGTGAAGCAGAGGCCAGCTCCCCTCTGTGCCAGCTGCTCCGTGTCAAGCCGAGGTTTTGCTAGCATCACTGACATCAGGGTGGGCAAAGCAGATTGCTCCTCTGACACCTCCTTTGCAGCGCTGCCATCTAAGCCATAGAGGGGCTGTTCTACTCGCCGCTGAAAAACATTAAAGAAAACACACAAATTACATGAGAAAGAAAACCTGAAACTGCCAAAACATGTTAACAGACTAAAACACAGTTATCGAAAATAAGAGTATTTTTGAAAAACACCTTTTCTGAAAAATATGGAAAGCATAACAGAAGTACCACTGGATTATAGCCTATCTATAAATCTGTGTTATCTTACTTGAATCATGTAAAATTACATTTTAATTGTTCTGTATTTAAATAACTGCATTTGCAGTTTACTTTGTAGAGTTCAACAAATCAACTTCATAATTCCCTTAAACCTACAAAAGAAATGTTATTTTTATCCTGTAGGTAAATGAAGATTAACACATTTGTCCCCTAATAGGCAGAGCTTATTTCACTCTCAATTCTATCCTCACCATACTATACTTAGATGCAAAAATTGAAAATAAATACAAGCAAAACAAGTTCCATAGAACACTAAAAGAATAACAACACAGTTATGTATAGTTTATTTCAGAAATGTAAAACTGGTTCATTATTAGCAAAACTGATATAATTCATTATGGTAATGGTGGGGACGGGGGGGGGGGGGTGGTGGTGGTGGTGGTGGTGGCGGGAATCAAGATTCTTCCCTTTAGATGCCAAAAAGGATTAGCATTGTTGGGCAACTCTTAAAAAACAAAAACAAAAAACACTGGAAGTATCCATCTTTAATACAAGAGAGTATTTCTTCAGAAACAGCATAAATTAATGGTGCCATACCAGAGACACTTTCATCAAAGTTAGGAAAACTAGACAAGGGCTAACATTAATATCACAATCATCTCAACATTATTATACAAGTTTTAGCTGATGTGATAAGGGGGAAAAATGAGATACAAGATTAAAAAGTGTCATTTTTGGATGATATAAGTATTCACAAAGAAAACTAAGCAAATCAACTGCAAAATAATAAAGAGTTGGGTAAGATGGCCAAATATTAAATAAACATACAAAAAACCAATAGCTTCTTCATATACAATTTATTATTATCAGAACATGTAATGGAAGAAAAAGTAGATTCAAATTTTTAAAAAATCTATAAAATAGAAATGTTTAGAAATAAACTTAAGAAATATGGGGGTTACATATAAAGAAAAAGCACAGTGTCACAGACATGTAAAACATGACCTACACAGTGATACCACTCTCCTGCATTCAAATTTCACAGATGTCAAATTTCTCTAAAACCCAATGCTTATGGGATCCCTGGGTGGCTCAGCGGTTTAGCGCCTGCCTTTGGCCCGGGGCGCGATCCTGGAGTCCCAGGATCGAGTCCCACATCGGGCTCCCGGCATGGAGCCTGCTTCTCCCTCCTCCTGTGTCTCTGCCTCTCTCTCTCTCTCTCTCTCTCTCTCTCTCTCTCTATGTCTATCATAAATAAATAAATAAATCTTTTAAAAAAATAAAAAAATAAAACCCAATGCTTAGGGGTTTTCATTTCCTTTTGGTTTTTTTTCTTTTTTTCCTTTTTGATGTTTCTCCCCCACCCCCAAGAAAAAGTATTATAGTGGTATAATCATCATAGAGGTTAACTCTTGCTCTCTTTTGGAGGGTTGTTTTTGTGGAATTTCACAGATTAATTCTGAGGTTCACTTGGAAATATAAACAAAATTAGCCATTAAGTTTTGATAAAGAATAGCAGGGATGGGGACACCTGGGTGGCTCAGCGGCTGAGCACCTGCATTTTGGCTCAGGGCGTGATCCTGAAGTCCCGGAATCGAGTCCCACATTGGGCTCCCTGCACGGAGCCTGCTTCTCCCTCTGCCTCTGTCTCTGCCTCTCTCTGTGTCTCTCATGAATAAATAAATAAAATCTTGGGATCCCTGGGTGGCGCAGCGGTTTGGCGCCTGCCTTTGGCCCAGGGCGCGATCCTGGAGACCCTGGATCGAATCCCACGTCGGGCTCCTGGTGCATGGAGCCTGCTTCTCCCTCTGCCTGTGTCTCTGCCTCTCTCTCTCTCTCTCTCTCTCTCTCTCTCCCTCTCTCTCTGTGTGACTACCATGAATACATAAATAAAATCTTAAAAAAAATAAAAATAAAATCTTAAAAAATAATAGCAGGGAAACTTGACTAGTTATTAAAATTTTTTTAAATTTTTTTTTATTTATTTATGATAGGCACATAGTGAGAGAGAGAGAGGCAGAGACACAGGCAGAGGGAGAAGCAGGCTCCATGCACCGGGAGCCCGACGTGGGATTCGATCTGGGTCTCCAGGATTGCGCCCTGGGCCAAAGGCAGGGGCCAAATCGCTGCGCCACCCAGGGATCCCTTGACTAGTTATTAAAACACACTACAAAACAACATAACTACATCAGTATAACACTGGTACATGAGCAGACTGATCAATCAGTGGCACAGAACAGAAAAATCAGGAACAGACCCCTATAATTTGGATATAAAATTTGTGATTTAGGGCAGCCCTGGTGGCCCAGCGGTTTAGCGCCACCATCGGCCTGGAGTATGATCCTGGAGACCAGGGATCGAGTGTCCTTTGTCGGGAGGCTCTCTGAATGGAGCCTGCTTCTCCCTCTGCCTGTGTCTCTGCCTCTCTCTCTTTCTGTGTCTGTCATGAATAAATAAATAAAATTTTTAAAAAAAATTTGTGATTTAATGTGTATTTCAGATTAGTAGGAACTTACTAAAAAGATGGCAGGATATTTTGCAGGTATTAGAAAAAATAGGAAAAGTAGAATGCTTCCTCATAGTACACATAAAAATTACAAGAAAATATAAACAAGTACTTTTATGATCTTCTGTGGTGAAGGACTTTTTAAACAAGACGTTCAAAATACAAACCATATAGGAACATCTTAGAATAACACAAAACCAGTAAGACATAAAGGAAAAGCACCAATAAATTTGATTCCAAATTTTTTTACCCCTGAATGGCAAGTCAACATAAAGTTAAAAGATAAAAGTACAAACAGGTAAAAATGTTTACCATATAAATGATAATAAGTTAACAATCTTAAAAAAATAATGTATTCTTATTCATCAGGAAGAAAAAAAACAAATACTCCAATAAATAAATGGCAAAGAGCCTAAATAAGCATTAAAAGAGGCCATTAAACTTGTGAAAAGATGTTTAATATCACTGAAGAAGAAATCTAAGGTAAAACAAAGTATTCTTCTCACTGACAAAGACGACAATGAAACTTCAGTATTAGGAGGCTATGCAGAAACTGGAACCCACAAACTGCTGATAATCTGCTAGCAATTAGGTGATGACATCTAAAAGTAAGCATATTCTTTGACTAGGGAATTACAGTTTGGAAATTTATCCGAAGGAAAAGAAATGCCTAAAGTACAGATATATAACAAGTACGTTCATTACAGCACTATTTATAGGACACAAAAATGTTCATAGGATATTGATTAAATAAATAAACAACAGAAATGAGGAAATCTATCAAATGAACATACACTATATGTTTATGCCCACTAAATTCTTCAATAATAGTTCTTCTGGAGGAGACTTTCTATTTTACCACTTCGACTTGGGCTTTCATAGTCAGCATGTATCACTTCATTAGGAAAAACTACGTAACACTCATTTTAGAAAATAAACTAACTAAAAAAAAGAAAAAAGAAAAAAAAAAGAAAATAAACTAACTGGGATTCCTGGGTGGCGCAGCTGTTTGGCGCCTGCCTTTGGCCCAGGGCGCGATCCTGGAGACCCGGGATCGAATCCCACATTGGGCTCCCCGGTGCATGGAGCCTGCTTCTCCCTCTGCCTGTGTCTCTGCCTCTCTCTCTCTCTCTCTGTGACTATCATAAATTTAAAAAATTTTTTTTAAAAATTAAAAAAAAGAAAAGAAACTGAAATGATCCCAACAAAAGAATTTATTTTAATCTGTAAGTAGAATCCCATTCCTTGAAACCAACATTCCTATCCCAACCAAATGCAACTATTTCAATACAGGCTACAAAGCACTGGGATACCCAATCACGGCAATATTTGCACTACTTGTATCTCTGAAGCTGCAATACTAAAATTAATCATTCTGTTACATAATCAATAAATATTTGCCAAGGGCTGAAAGATTTTAGAGTATTTCTGGAAATACAGCAGGCTAGAATGTCTAAACCTTTTCTTAGGAAATAATCATAAAAACAGGGCAAAATAGGAAAAAAAGATATTAAAAGCACTGAAGAGTTGATAAAATAGTAGGGATCTGCCAGGGCAAATTCTAAGGGAAATTAGGAATACAAGACACATAAATGAAGCACCAAAGTCACATTTGCCCTAAGGGTACCTGCAGATCTTGAATCTCCATTTCCAGGGTATAATATGCCAAGCAGATAATCACAGGTACACTGATGGCAGGGGGTTCAAAAGGATACCCTTCACACTTCAAGTTTCCAGGGCTTCCAAAGTGTTACACTCAGTCAGGGAAAAGTGTAAACCAAAGAAAACTTTCCTCCACCTTCAGGGAACTACAAAGAAGTTGCCTTGGCAATGAAGGAGGCAAGGGCTCCCCTGAGAAATGTTAACACAATCCAGATCAATATTGAATGGGTGAATGAAACAAACAAAATAAATCAAACAAACAAAATGAAAGCCAAGAATTCAGTAATTGAAAGTAGTACTGGATGAGTAAAATTTCTAGGTACTTGGAAGAAGCAAACAAAATTTTTCCCTGGAGGAACACATCTTTGTCTTAGATCCTAAAGAAATTTCACAAATAATTTTTTAGGAACAATGAGCGGCACACAGTCAATAAAATGAAGCATAAAAGAAATAAAGCCCAGAGCAACAGCTAAGAAAAATAAGAAACAAGTAGATTCATAAAAACTTCAAATGTCAGAATTACCAAATACAGATTATAAAACAAGGTCTACTAGATTTTAAAAAAATGATAATAGAAGGCAAGCTTGAAAATATCAGCAGGGAACATAAAATAACAAAAATAAGAATTCACCGGGGTTAACTGCAATTAGATAAAACAAAACAGAGAATCTGGGAACTGAAAGGCAAGAAACTATCCAGAATGGAGCATTATGGAGACAAAAATAAAACAGAAAAAAGAAGTAAACAAAGTGACATGGTCCTACATAAAATTAATTGGAATTTCATAGGAAGAAGAAAAAGAGAACAGGGCAGAGATAATATCTGAAGAGACAATGCCTAATAATTATCCAGAACTGGTATGATACCCAACAAAGAAATCCAACAAATTACAAGCAAGAAAAATAAAAGGACACATCATAGTGAAACTACAGAACACCACATATAAAGATTTGTGAAGCAGCCAGGGGGAAAAAAACCCAATACTTTCATAGAAATAAGAAGTAAATGAAAGCTATTTTCTCAATAGTAATAATGGGAGCCAGAAGATGGTAATGATATATTCAATTATTAAGAGAAAAAAAATGCCATACTAATATACACAGCAAAAATATATTTCAAGAATAAAAACAAACTGGGAACACCTGGTGGCTCAGTGGTTGAGCATCTGTCTTCGGCTCAGGGCATGATCCCAGGGTCCCAGGATTGAGTCAGTCCCACATCGGACTCCCTGTGTGGAGCCTGCTTCTCCCTCTGCCTGTGTCTCTGCCTCTCTCTGTCTCTCATGAATAAATGAATAAAATCTTTAAAAAAATAAAAATAAAAACAAACGGGACACCTGGGTGGCTTAGTCACTGAGCATCTGCCTTCGGCTCAAGGGCATGATCCCCAAGTCCTGGGATCTAGTCCCATATTGAGCTTCCCATAGGGAACCTGCTTCTCCCTCGGCCTATGTCTCTGTACCTCTCAGTGTTATCTCTTAAGAATAAATAAATAAAATCTTAAAAAATAAACAAACAAGAAAGAATAAAAGCAAAATAAAATTATTTAAGCAAACAAAAACCTAAAGAGTTAACTCTGCAGCAGATACATATAAAAGAATACTAAAGGAGCACTTTAAGCAGAGGGAAAATGACCCTAAGTGGAAGATATAAAATCCAAAAAGGAAAGAAGTATAAAGAGGTAAATGAACACTGACAGTATGAAATAATAATGTTTTATGAGGCTGGAAAAAAAAAGCAAAATACAAAAACATACACCACCACCACCAAGTTAGAAGCAAGTAAATGGAGTTAATGTTCTGATGTCATCCTTTCTCTGAGAGGAGGCTAAAGATACTATTAACATCAAACTTAAGTAAACTGAAGATACATGTGGTAATTTCTAAGAGAAACACAGACTAGGACCTAGCTACTAGTAGAGGATGAGAATATGAAATTATTACCCCCCACAAAAAAACCCAACCCAAATAAAAGAAATGAAAGAAAAAGGAACAGAGAACATGCAGGATAAATATAAAACACATCAAAAGATGGTACATTTAAACCCAATATAATGATAATTAAATTAAATGCAAATAAAATAAATGCTAAAGTTAAAAAACTACTTTAGACTGAATAAAAAATTCAGTTAGATATTTTTCAGGTATATTGAAAACATAATAATGAAAAGCCAATAGGATAAAAATGGAAATATCTATATCATACAATGATTTGGATATATGGAATATCTGAAATAATGCATTTAGAACACAATGTATCAAAAAGATGAAGAGTCACTTAATACACAAAACAAAAATATAAGAACTCTCACAACCATGAGAGATATGAATACATCTCTTAGTAACTGCTAGAACAAAAAGCCCAAAATCAGAATGCAGAAAATTTAACCACTGTGATTAAATGCCACGATTAACAAAATTGATTTAATAACAAAATGAAACTATTTTGTTTAGGGATGCATACATAGTCAACTGGTAAGGAATAGCAAATTATAATCACAAAAATTAGGACAGCGGTTGATTCCAGGGTAGAGGGAGAGAGTTGTAATCAGAGAAGACCATGCAGGTTTCCAGGGTGCTGGAAATATTTTACTTTTTGACCTAAGTAATGATTACATGGAGCTAACTTTATAATGATTTCCCAGAAAGATTTTTTTTGTGAAGGGCCAGACAAAAATTTCAGGCTTCTTAAAAGGCCACATATCATGTCTGTGATATATTCTTTGTCTTTACAATTCTTTAAAAATCTAAAACTCATTCTCAGCTTGCCAGGTGTGGGGTGTAGTTTACCAAACTTCTGCATTAAAAGGCTCATGTTTTAGGTTCTTTTTTGTTTTCAATAAAAAATACAAGAGTCACTTAGGGGGAGAAAAGCTAAAGTAATTCTTTTATCTATCGATTTTTCCTTTCCACAGTTTTGAGCATCTACTGTGTGTGCCAAGTACTACTTGGGGTGTTAGAGATTGAAAACTGAACAAGATACTACCTCTTCATGTCAAGTTGAGGAAAGAGTAAAAAAAATTATACCTTTATGTAAGAAGTACTGAGAGATGGAAACAGCAATAAACAACAAAGCAAAGTCCCTGCTCTCATGGGATTAACATTCTAGTGGAAGAAGATGGACAACAGATTAACCATATGGTTAAAAGTTAAAATATATGTTATTAAATAAAAATATTAAACTTATACCACACAACAATGACAGTGAAGATCTACAACAACATACAACAATATGGATGTATCTCATAGAAGAACTGTTGAATAAAAGAAGCCAGACATAAGATTATATATCGTATGATTCTTTTCATACAAAGTACAAAAACAGAAAAACAAAAAACAACATCTATGCTGTTAGAAGTCAGGATAGTGCCCATCCCCAGTGGCAGGGAGGGGGCTAATAACTGGCAGGGAGCATAAAAGGGTTGGGAGGGGGGCTAGTAATATTTCTTTCTTGTGTTGGAATACTTTAAACACTTTAATTGGTTGAAAAGCTAAGAAAAATAGGGGTGCCTGGCTGGCTCAGTCAGTAGAACATGTGACTTTTGATCTTCAGGGCTGTAAGTCTGAGCTCCACATTGGGTGTAGAGATCACTTTTAAAAAATTGTTTCGTTTTAATAAATAAATAGTTAAAAAAAATAGGTACATAAGCCTCTTAAGACAATTACCTTAAAAACCTCAAATCTAACCAGTTCTACACATCAAATATTTCTAACATTTTTAAAGATTGACAAGGATGACGAAATGATAGCCAAATTTCAAGTTGAATATATTTTCCTCAGTGCTTTAATAATTGTAGTCACTCTAATGAACGCATGACTTTATGACGCGGAAAAGGGAAAGAAGTGCATTCTGAATATTCTAACGCAGCCAACTAAATCACTTAGGAAAAAGAGCACTATTACCCAACTCTGCTGAAGCAGCACAGTTAAACGAAATTCCTAAAAAGAGACCTAGCACAGAAACTGATCTCAGGAAGACCCCTTTTCTCCAAGATCCCAAAACAATACCTGAGACATCAGCGGCCAGAACACACTCTTGAGTACAAAGATCTTGTATCAACAAATTTTCCAAAGGCACTCAAGTAAATTAACACAAAACCCCGTATTAGTTAGCTAGCTCAGGGAGTTGCCATCTTGGCACCAGTGACACCTGGAGCAGGTAACTCTTTATTGTGGGGCCTGTTGTGTAGGATGTTTACCAGCTTCTCTGGCCTCTGCCTACTAGATGCCCACAGCTCCCTCCTCCCATCCTCTAGTTGTGATAAAAAATTACTCCAACATTGCTCCCTGTCCCCTAAGAAGTAAAATTACCCCCCAGTTGAGAACCACTAACTTGGCTAAAATGTTTTTTTAAGACCTTCAATTCTCACTTAAAGGAAGGGAACAGGGCTGCCTGCCAGGCTCAGTCAGTAGAGCCTACAACTCTTGATCTCTCAGGGTTCTGAGTTCAAGCCCCACACTGAGTGTAGAGATTATTTTTTTAAATCTTAAAAGGAAAAAAAAAAAAAAAGGAAGAAAGGAAACAAACTTATCTCAAATTTGTGTAACATTAGCTTCTCTACCACATCACTGAGAAAGCCTTGAAAATAAATCAAATGCCAGGAGCTGACCAATTTTTTTTAAAAAAAACAGAATTCAGTTACAGGAACATATAAGCTTGGCAAGGATAAAAACCTAATATTTGAACTGGCAATTATTTCCTTGACAGGACACCGAGCTGTAAGCATAGAGGCAACTTATACTGCAAAATAGGGTTAGCTCTTGTAAAACATAAATTTACGGATACAGACTTGAATCTAAAGCGATTCACAGGTAATACTATGAATGTTTCTCCTTAATGTCTCATTCCCCTTGGGTAATTAATGGAAGAGAAACTGCTTGAGTGTTCCTGGGCTTCTTGTCTCCTACAACAGGTGTCAAATTTCTCCAGGTGAATGCTTACCGGTAAGGGATTGGATAAGGAATGTTGCGGTGAGGATCGTGCAACTGGTGGAACACTTCTGCCAGGGCTGGTTCCTGGCCCGCTTCCCCCAGCAAACTGGCCAACAGGGAAAAATGGATATGAATAATTCAAAACAGTACTATGCTTCAAATAAGGAGAGTAAAAGATTAACACACAAACAGGTCTTAATTATATGGCCCCTTTAATAAGTCAATACATCTTATGCTAAAGAAAAAATGCCATGTAAGTCAAATTCTGCTTTTTTCAATCAGATTTTAAGAAGGAGCTCCAGCAGAAATGTACCAAGATATAAAGAAAACATGGCTAGAAAGCTGAAGGTACACATGGTTTTGAAAGGACATCAGAGAAGAATGTTTTCCCTTCTTGTCTCAAAATACCCGAAAGCAGAATACAGTGATATAGTGGATGTTAGTGTCTTCTTTAGGAACCACTAACGATGGGTCAACAAGCTCGCTACATGTCCCACTGAACTAAAGGGAAGAGGACAAAAGAAGAGTCCAAGTCACTCCATTTCAATCTTTGTAAGACCCAAAACCTAGTCTGGCCAAGAGAAAAATCACCTCATTTGTGAATTTTTATATCATCACAGACAAGACACATCATAAACAAATTTAAATTTAGGAAGTCAGCAGCAGTTTCCTCTTAATGGAGAGAGAAGGGGCACCATCAGATTGATGAAGATGGGGAAGAAGGGGAGGAGAGCACAGTAAAGGCAAAATATTGCTTTCTAAAGCTTTAAATGAACGCAAGGATTTAGTTCTTTAAAAAATCACTATAGATTTTTTTTTTCCAAAAATTTAACTTACCTCAAAGTAATCACTAATTTTATGTCCCCTAGGAGTGCCTTTCCCTGAAAATGAAACCAAAGTAAGTATAGTTTTTCCAATAACATGTGTAAACCATCATTCACTAAATGTACTATGAATTCAATAACTGCATACGTTATCAATTCAAATGTTGGCTTTACTTTTAACAAATAAAAGCCAAATTACCTGTTTCATAAGAAGAGAGTTTTCTCATCTAATAAAAAGACTTAATAAAGCAGTGAAAAGATTTTTTTCTGAGCTTGCTCTCCTTTAAGATTTGCTAATCTTTCTTTTATAACATACTAACAAAATCTATGCCATAACTGTGAATCAAAATAAAATTAATTTATAGTCCATGCCCTCAATTAGGAGAACAAAGAATTCAAAACAAACTCATCAGAACTAAAGAGTTTATTCTACACCACAAAAAACTGTGTGGCCATGTCACTTTGGGAAAATTTTCCCCTCAAAAGTAAAAAATGATTTGTAGATAAAAAAAGAAAAGAAAAATGTTAAAAAGACTAAGACTTCCATTCCTCAGAGGGGTAGGTGGACGAAACAAACCATTTATTCCCTCCTTCGTTACATATGGATATTTAGCATCATAATCCTCATATTTACAGAATGATTCCACTGGGTGCCAATGTTCAACTAGATAATTGCCACAGAAGAAGAGGAGGTAGAAAGGACAGCCATGTAAATAAAACAATTTTTGGTTATCTTTTATTAACAAATCACTGAGCTAATGCAAGACATGGTTAAAACGCCAATGTAACTTCTTTTCTGTATAATACATGTTTAATCTGAAGAAAAACCTGTGAGAAGATCGTTAACTTACAACAGGGAAAACAAAAAGTCCCCAGAGAACTGACACTTTTGTCAGGTGTATATCAAATGGCAAGTCTATAATAAACAGCCTGCTATTCCCTTAAGGTACAAAAAATCTCCTTTGTTAGGAATCCCTGTATCTGAACTAATTATTTAGCGTGAGTTGGAAAATTCTAAGTACATAAGAATTTAGTATTTTTATTGGTGTGAAATTATTACTACCTTGGCTAGTTTCATATGGTTCAGCTTTTCTTTTCCGGTTTCGCTGGTCATTCTGTTTTTTCTCAGGAGTCTGTTAAACACCATATACATTACAATTAGCATTTTGTTAAATTTTTCACATTATGAAAATTTGAGAGTATGTACAAAATATCAAACTTATAAGGAGATATAAGGCACAGACAAGTCAATCAGTGTCCTGTAGTTATGCAGTGCTATCTTTCAACCCAGACTGAAAGTATGGAAACATGTAAAGTCTCACAATGAATACGGCCTCTTACCTCTACTTCTTTATCACTCAAGGACCCCACGCTGCACAAGCTCTGGTTGGAAGACTCACTGTTGAGTGGCCCCTGGAAAGGAAAAAAAATAAAATAAAAAAGGAATCAAAAGAAACTAATTTAAAATGACAGCAAAACTGAGGACGAAGCCTGCTGATTTTGATGTGTAAGTCAGGTCAAAGAAATCAAGAATTAACTATAACACCTACAAGCCAACTTGAAAAAAATCAAGTATACTAAGGTGCCCTCATGTTAAAATTCTCTAGGCTCAGTCAGTAGAACACGTGACTCTTGATCTTAGGGTTGTAAGCTAGAGCCCCTTGTTGGGTGTAAAGATTACTTTAGAATAAAAGAATAAATCTTTAAAAAAAAAATTTCTCTAGCTACTATTATTTTCTTTTCCTTGACCAACTTGTAGTCATGTGCAAATTTTCCCTTCTAGAGTACCTCCACATGTAGTGAATTCATTTTTTAAGGAAAATAAGCAGGGGAAATAAATTCTCTTGGCCTTCCATATCATAGAAGCATCATCTGAAAGTTGATATGTTAAGGAGTATGTCAGGAGGAGTGGTCAGGGACCATAAGGAAGGAAATCCTTTTCTGAGTCAAGCTTTAAGGAGGTATGACCACTAGCTCAACAAAACAAAGTTACAAGGGACTGATTCCTAGCCTCACAGTACGAGGAGCTCTGCTGGCCCCCTCCAGTGAAATTGGTGAAAATTATTTTAAAAAACAACCATTCAAAACCTCTAGAAATGGTCTCTGAGTGCAAACAGTAAATAAAGAAAACTATTCAATAAAAATCTATGAAAATTCAGACTGAAAGGTCAAAGTCTGTGGTTTTGGAACCAGGATCACTCTCACTCCTACCCTCTCCCATCTCAGCAAGGTTCCAGTTCCTGCTGTGGTCAACCTCTTCCCCCAGCTAAGTCCAAGAGCTTTTTTCCTGCAAGGAACAGGACTATCGCCAGCCCATGCTGCTGATACTAAATCCTAGGCAAGTACATCAAAAGCAGGGGCTCCCCATTTACAACCCCCACTTGTGGAACAGAGGCTACACCTCAGGCATGGCACACTGAAAACAGTGAGGCCCCAAAAGCCCTTCTGCCCAGCTCATGAAATGGTGGGAGTTCCACACCAAGAGAAGCAAGTTGCTGCATGCACCTCACTCCCACCCTACTCCCATTGCCCAGCCACCTCTCAGCTCCCAGAACCAGGATGTCACTCAGAAAAGATTGCCATTGTCCCTGTCTCCAGCTCCAGAACCCTGACTCAGATATTTTGCCTCAGGAGAAAGGCAAGAACACATGCTAACAAATCTCTTCCCAAAAGACTTGACTTCATTCCCAAAATACCACAGACAAGCTTAACACTGAAGGGTATTCTCAAGAATGGTGGAAGTCGTGGTAAAAGGCAACTGGAAGATCTGTGGAGGTAATAAACACACACAACTTAGACTGTAAGCCAGCTAGTTTGCAGAAGAGAACCCAAGAGTAAGACACAGGGGAGAAGTACTTCTGGGTTAAGAACAAATAGCAGACACTGACCTCAGAAACTCTCCGTTCCAGGGAGCCCCAATTTGATCTGATTAGTTTGTGGAGGAATTTAAGTCTCAGGGTATTGTTGAAAACAATAGAGCAATCTGGACAATTAGTGGAGTTTAACAGCTGCATTGGTCAGGGAAAGAAAGCCCTAAAAGTACCAGTCATCCCAAACCGACTTAAAGCTGTGACTCCCTAAAGCTACCCCCAGAGGCTTGACACTGGAAGAATAGCAAGAAAGAGAAAATAATTCCGTCACTAAACAAAAAAACAAGCAAATAGCAATAACAAGTCCCAATACCGGGATGAAAAATCAGTACCCAGAGTTGGCATATCAACTAAAACAACTGGTTTCCAACAAAAAAATCATGAGGCATACAAAGAAATAGAAAAGTATGACCCATATAACAGGGAGGAAACAAAGCAAGCAGGCAATAGAAACTGCCTATGAGAGTGACCATAGGCACTATGAGAGTGAGATGTTAAATTTAACAGAAAAAAAGTTCAAAATAGACATTATAAATGTTCACAGAGACAAAGGAAACCATAATTAAAGTAGTAAAGAAAGGTATGAATGACAATGTTGTATCAAATAGAGAGTACCAATAGAAACACAGAAAGTATATATATTTTTAAAAAGGGAATTCTGGAGTTGAAAACTGTAGTAACTGAAATAAAAAATGCACTCAGTCATCTGGGCATCCGACTCTTGGTTTTTGGCTCAGGTTGTGATCTCAGGATCCTGACATCAAGCCCCAAATAGGACTCTTCGCTCAGTACTGAGTCTACTTGGGATTCTTTCTCCCTTTCCCCCTGCCCTTCCCACTTGTAGGTGGGCATGAGTGCGCTCACTTGCTCTCTCAAACAAATAAATAAGTCTTTAAAAAAAAAAATGCACAAGAGGCTCAAGGGCAGAAATGAAGTGTCAAAAGAAATAATTAGCAAATCTGAAGATAGATCAATAGAAATTATGCAAGCTGAGAACAGAAGAGAAAACAGAAGAAAGAACAAACACAAACAGCTTCAGAGAAATGTGGGAAAGTGTTGAAGTACATCACCATGCAAATAACTGGGAGAGCAAGAAAGGAGCAGAAAAAAAAATACTCAAAGAAATAATGGCTGAAAACTTCTCAAATTTATTGAAAAGCAATAACATACTCATCCAGGAAGCTTAATGAATTCTTAGCAGGATAAACACAAAGAGATTCACAAAGAGATACATCATAGGAAAAATGCTCAAAGGCAAAGACAGGAGAAAATCTTGAAAGCAGAAATATAACACATCACTTACAAGGAAATCACAGTAACATTAACAGCTGACTTCTGAGCAAAAACAATTTAAAAATGGCAAAAGATCTGAACAGACATTTCTCCAAAAACTATATACAAATGGTCAATAAGCACATGAAAATAAGTTCAACATCATTAGGTAAGGGGGAAATACAAATCAGAACCGAAATGAGATCCCACTTTACTGATTATTCTTTCTAATCATCTATTAGTTTGTTCCTTTTGATTTAGTTGTTTAGATATAAAACCACAGCATTTGTAAATAAGTTTATATCTTCCTTTCCACAATATATATCTCATATGTTTCACATTTTACTGACTGAAATAATAAGCATAAAGAATACGGTTTTGTTCTTTTTCAAGGTAACTCCTCTAGTGCTTCACCATTAAAAGTTGTATTAAGACCTCAAACAGAGAAACAATCTTGTAAAAGAACAAATTTGGAGGCCTTCCACTTCCTAATTTCAAAATTTACTACAAAGCTATAATAATCAAAGTAAGATGACACTGGCATAAAGACAGACATAGAGAAAAATGGAATAAAATTGAAAGCCCAGAAATAAACCCTTTCATATGTTTTTTTCCAATGTTTTCTTTTGATTATTTTTCAGTTTTACGGAGATATAATTGATACACAACTATGCATAAGTTTAAGGTGTACTGCATAATGACTCGATATAAGATAATTTTCAAGACCATCCAATGATGAAAGGACAGTCTTCTCAGCAAGTGGGTATTGGGAAAACTGGATATCCACATTCAAGAAAATGAAGTTGGACTCTTACCTTACTCCACATACAGAAATGAATTCAAAATCGAAAACCCCAGAAGTACAGGCATCAACAACAAGAAAAAAATAGATATGCTGGACTACATCAAAATTAAAAACCTCTGTGCATCAAAGAACATGATCAACAGAGTAATCATATTTGCAAATGGAAGAAAATATTTGCAAATCATATACCCTATGATAAGGGGTTAATATCCAGAATATACAAAGAATTCCTTCCTACAAATCAAAAAGAACACAACAAACAACCTAATTAAAAACTGGATAGGGGGGATCCCTGGGTGGCTCAGCGGTTTGGCGCCTGCCTTTGGCCCAGGGCGGGATCCTGGAGTCCCAGGATCAAGTCCCACGTCGGGCTCCCGGCATGGAGCCTGCTTCTCCCTCCTCCTGTGTCTCTGCCTCTCTCACTCTCTCTCTCTCTCTCTCTCTCAAATAAATAAATAAATAAATAAATCTTAAAAAAAAAAACAGCCTCAGTTGGTAGAGCTTGCAACTCTTAATCTCAGGATTGTGAGTTCAGCCCCACGTTGGGGATAGAGTTTACTTAGAAATTTTTTAAGAAGGGCAAAGGACCTGAACAAACATTTGCCCAAAGATACACAAAAAGGCCAATAAGCACACAAAGAGACTCAACATCACTAATCATTAGGGAAAACAAATCAAAACTACAATGAGGGACGCCTGAGTGGCTCAGAGGTTGAGCATCTGCCTTCTGCTCAGGGCATGATGCCGGGATCTGGGATCGAGTCCCACATGAGGCTCCCTGCATGGAGCCTACTTCTCCCTCTGCCTATGTCTCTGCCTCTCTCTCTCTCTGTCTGTGTCTCTCATGAATAAACAAATCTTAAAAAAACAAAAACAAACCTACACTGAAATACCACACCATCTTGTACCTATTAGGATGGCTATTATCCAAAAAAAAGGAAAGTCATGAGTGCTGGCAAGGATGTGGCAAAACTGAACTTTTGTGCACTTATTAGAATGTAAAACAGTAAATTTTATATGTATTTTACCACAACTAAAACTGTTTTTAAAAACTGTACTGGGGGGGGGTGGAATCCCTGGGTGGCTCAGCGGTTTGGCACCTGCCTTTGGCCCAGGGCACGATCCTGGAGTCCCGGAATCGAGTCCCTCGAGTCCCGCGTTGGGCTCCCAGCATGGAGCCTCCTTCTCCCTCTGCCTGTGTCTCTGCGCCCCCCTCTCTCTCTATCATGAATAAATAAATAAATAAATCTCTAAAAAAAAAAAAAACTGTACTGGGGGGACACCTGGGTGGTTCAGTGGTTGAGGGTCTGCCTTCAGCTCAGGGTGTGCTCCTAGTCTCAGGATCAAGTCCCACATCAGGCTCCCTGCATGGAACCTGCTTCTCCCTCTGCCTCTGTCTCTGCTTCTCTGTGTGTGTGTCTCTCATGAATAAATAAATAAAATATTTTAAAAACTTAAACAATAATAATAAAAATAAAAATTGTACTGGGGTACCTGCGTGGCTCAGTTGGTTAAGTGACTCTTGGTTTCAGCTCACCTTATGATCTCGAGGTCATGGGATTGAGCACAGGGGCCTGCATGAGATTTCTCTCTCTTTGCCCCTCCCCCAGCTCATGAACACATGCACGCATGTTCTCTCTTTCTCTCAAATAAATATATTTTAAAAACTATATTGTTTTTTAAATTAGAAAGTTGAGATGGCTACTGAGTTCATCCAAATGCTTTTTAAAAAGCTATTACTTATTTGCCATTGTAATAATAATAATAGTAATAGCCAACACTTATGTAGCACTTGCATGGGCCGAGCATTCTATATTAGCATATTTAATTCTCACAACTGATAAAAACAGACCAACACAAATATGCCCAACTAGTTTTTGACAAAAGCACAAAAACAATTTGATAGACTTTTCAACAAATTGGTGCTGGAGCAATTAGACATACACACACAAAAAAAATGAACCTCAACTTAAACCTCATAACTTATTTAAAGAACTAACTCAACCGAGATCAAGGGACACCTGGGTGGCTCAGTGGCTGAGTGTCTGCCTATGGCTCCCGGGGTCCAGGATCGAGTCCTGAATTACGCTTCCTGCATGGAGCCTGCTTCTCCCTCTGCCTCTGTCTCTGTCTCTCATGAATAAATAAATAAAATCTTAAAAAAAAAAAAATGAGATCAAGAACTTAAATGTAGAGGCTCCTGAGTGGCTCAGTCCGTTAATTGTCTGCCTTCAGCTCAGGTTATAATCTCAGGGTCCTGGGATCCAGCCATGCTTCTGGTTCCCTATCAGCAGGGAGTAGGCTTCTCCCTCTCCCTCTCCCCTGGCTCGTGCTCTCTCTCTCTCAAATAAATAAATACAATCTTAAAAAAAAAAAAAAAGGACTTAAATGTAAAACAAAACCATAAAACGTTTAGGGGGAAAAACGGGGGAGAAAATCTTCACAACACAGGACTAGGAGAAGAGGTCTTAGACTTAACACCAAAAGCTTGATCTATAAAAGGAAAAATTAATAAATGGAACCTCCTCAACATTTAAAACTTTTACTCAGCAAAAGACCTTGTAGGACAAAGAGACAAATCACACACTAAAATATTTCCTAACCACATATATCTGGCAAAGGGCTTAAAATTAGACTATATAAAACACTTAAAACAGTAATTTTTAATCCAATAGAAAACTGGCAAAAGACATGAACAGCCATTTCACTGACAAAGATACAAAGATGGGCTAATAAGCATGACAAAGATGTTCAACATCATTAGCCATTAGGGAAGTACAAATTCAAACTGCAACAAAATGTCCTTATACACCTATCAGAATACTAAAATAAAATACAGTGACAAATTTAAATGCTGGCCAAGTATATAGAAAAACTGAATCACTCATACATTGCTGGTGAGAATATAAAAAGGTAGAGCCAATTTAGAAAATTGTTTGGCAGTTTCTTTAAAAACTAAAATTGTACTTAACACATATCATATCCCAAGAACTGTATACTACTGGACATTTGTTCCAGAGAAATAATGTTCACATACAAACCTGTATACAAATGTTCATAATGATTTTATTCATAATAGCCAAAACCTCGGGATGTCTGGGTAGCTCAGTGGTTCAGCATCTGCCTTTGGCTCAGGGCGTGATCTTGGAGTTTGGGGATCAAATTCCATATAGGGCTCCCCATGAGGAGCCTACTTCTCCCTCTGCCTATGTCTCTGCCTCTGTGTTTCTCTCATGAATAAAAATTTTTTAAATAGCCAAAACCTCAAAATCTACTATGAACTTTATCAAACTCAACACCCAAAAAACAATCAGCTAAGAAATGGGCAGAAGGGGAGAAGATATTTGCAAATTATGTATCAGAAAAAGGGTCAGTATCCAAACTCTATGAAGAACTTACAAAATCAACACCCATAACAGCCAAAAACTGGAAAGAAACCAGCCCTTTATTGGGTAAATGGTTAAACAAACTGTGGTATATCCACACCATGGACTACTACTCAGCAATCAAAAGGAATGAACTATTTACACATGCAACAACTTGGATGGACTTCAAGGAAATAATGCCAAGTAAAAAAAGCCAATCTCCAAAGAATATATACTAAATGATTCCATTTGTATATTATATATACATACATATATATATACACACACATATATATATAAAACATATATATGTACTTCTCAAAATAATAAATTTACAAGGATGTAAACAGATTAGTGGTTGTCAAGGGTTAGGATTTCAAAGAAGAGGAGGTAGGGATAGCTAAAAAGGAGTAGCAAGAGAGGCTTGTGGTATTGGAGCAGTTCTGCATCTTGATTGTGATTATAAGAAGCTATACATGGGCACATGGGTGGCTCAGTTGGTTAAGCAGGCAACTCTTGATTTCAGCTCAGGTTGTGATCTCAGGGTCGTGAGATGGAGTACTGCATGAGTGAGAACAAGCCCTGCATCAGGGTCCACACTTAAGGGGGGTCTACTTGAAGATTTGTTCCCTCTGCCCCGCCCCCCACTCTCTAAAATAAATAACTCATAAAAAAAGAAGCTACACAAATAATAAAAGTAAACAGATGTGTACATTCACACACACAAATGGTGCATGTATAATGTGACATCTGAATGAGTTGTGTGGATTTTATCAGTGTTGATTTCCTAGTTTTAGTACTATAACTATGCAAAACTATGCATTAGGGAGGGAAACTACATGAAACCTCCATGCAAATCTTTTGCAATTGCCTTTAAATCTGTAATTATTTTGAAATAAAAAGTTTTTTTAAGTTTTTATGTATCATTTACTTGCTATAGTTAATCAATAATGATAAACGATACTTAGGTAAGAATTGCTACAGAGGCAAGGCATTCTATAATATTTAATCCTGGTAACAACCTGCTATGGGCTCAACTGTGTCCTCCTCAAATTTATGTTGAAGACCTAACCCCCAAGACATCAGAATGTATTTGGAGATAGGGCCTTTAAAAGAAGAAATCAGGGACTCCTGGGTGGCTCAGCGGTTAAGTGCCTGCCTTTAGCTCAGGGTGATTGATCCTGGAGTTCCGGGATTGAGTCCCACATCAGGCTCCCTGCATGGAACCTGCTTCTCCCTCTGCCTGTGTCTGTCATGAATAAAGAAATAAAATCTTAAAAAAAATAATAAATAGAAGAAATTAAGTTAAAATGGGATTGTTAAAGTGGGCCCTAATCCAGTATGACTGATGTCCTTATGAAAAGGAAATGAGGACACAGACACCAGACATGCACACATACTGAGGAAACATCATATGAGGACACAGTGAGAAGGTGGCCATCTGTAAGCCAAGGAGGGAAAGCCTCAGAAAAAACTCCAACCCGGCTAACACCTTGATCTTGGACTTAACAGCCTCTGAACAGTGAAAAAATAAGTTTCTGTTCTTTAAACCACCCAGTCTGTTATGGCAGCCCTAGCACATTATGCACAGCTTAAGACAGCTGCTGTAATTACTCTCATTTATAGATGAAGAAATCGTAAGAAAACTTAGTAAACTAAACTCCCCAAGGTCACACAGCTGGTAAGCAGAGCCAGGATACAGACCTAAGCAGTGTGGCTTCAAAATATGTGCTACTAGCCTTTGAGCTATACTGACACTAGATATATTAATCAATTTTTTAAAAGATCTTATTTATTTAGTCATGATAGACACAGAGAGAGAGGGAGAGACACAGGCAGAGGGAAAAGCAGGCTCTATGCACAGAGCCTGATGTGGGACTCGATCCCAGGACCCAGGATCACACTCTGGGCCCAAGGCAGGCGTTAAACCGCTGAGCCACCCAGGGATCCCTATATTAATCAAATTTTAAGGTAACAGGGGATCCCTGGGTGGCTCAGTGGTTTAGCGCCTGCCTTGGGCCCAGGGCGCGATCCTGGAGTCCCAGGATTGAGTCCCATGTCGGGCTCCCAGCATGGAGCCTGCTTCTCCCTCTGCCTGTGTCTCTGCCTCTCTCTTTGTGTGTATTCTCATGAATGAATAAATAAAATCTTTAGAAGAAAAAAATAAATAAATAAACATCTATATATTCATAAATGAAAGTAGGCTATATTTTTAATTCCTCATATTTGTCAGATTTTGCTATTGGAATTTATTATTTCTATGTTATTATTTAATATGAAAACTCCCTATTCTTTAAAAGATTAGGAGAAACCATGTAACTAGGGACTGGATTTTTGCTCTACTTCAAGGAATAGGAGAGGAAAAGATAATTTTATAATCTTGATTTTTACTTGATTATAGGAATCTATCTTGATCTTTACATACTGTCAACATGAATTCCTACTTCCAGTGAAATCATCTATTCCACTGAGACTTTCATATTAATAGGATATAATGCATCCATTTCCAGTTTTTTCACTTTGTAAGTCCTCAGTATCTTTTGTGATCCCAATTTATCCCTCAATTTTTCCTGCTGTTTCCCAATTTTCCTTTTTTTTTTTTTTTAAGATTTTATTTATTTATTCATGAAAGACACACAGAGAGAGGCAGAGACAGAGGCAGAGGAAGGAGAAGCAGGCTCTATGCAGGAGCCCGATGTGGGACTCCATCCTGGAACTCTGGGATCACATCTTGAGCCGAAGGCAGATGCTCAACCGCTGAGCCACCCAGGCATCCCGTGTTTCCCAATTTTCCAACTCTGGATTCTTAGTCGTCTGTTTTGCAGTATATTTATTTCTTCTTCTATTTTTATTATTTTGTTCTTTTTTTTTTCTGAAACCTTAAACTGTAATGGTAAATTCACACTCTTGTATATTAAGAACATCTTCATCCACCCAAGTTTAACAATTATATCATATTTTTCATATATTTTTAAGTAAAATAGTCTGTCACTTGTTATTTGATATACAATAGCTATTTAGAACACTTACTAATATCCAAGTCACTGGGGAGGGGAAACTGTCCCTTCAAAGAGTCATCTCAGGTTCAAATAGAAGCTAGAAAAAATTTTTTAACAATGTATGATAATAAGACTCCTTAGCAAAAGCCCCATTTTCCATGCCAACATTTAAACTATTTACCCTGTCTTGTTGTTTTTTTTTTGTTTTGTTTTAAGATTTTATTTATTTATTCATGAGAGACACAGAAAGAGAGGGAGAGGCAGAGACACAGGCAGAGGGAGAAGCAGGCTCCATGCAGGGAGCCTAATGCGGAACTCGATCCTGGGGCTCCAGGATCAATCACGCCCCAGGCTGAAGGCAGGCACTAAATTGCTGAGCCACCCAGGGATCCCTACCCTGTCTTCGTTTAATCATTTCTTCATAAGTAAAAAACAGACAAGTCAATGGACGGTTTAAAAAACTGAAAAGCCAATTTTCTTGTTTTAAAAAGTATGATTTCTAAAACCAAATAAAAATTTTTCTAATATACTTAAAAATGTACTTTGGGTGGGGGAGGGAGCTTTAAAAGAGTACTTTAGTCACAAGCCAAAGAAAACTTTGTGTAGGGATCCCTGGGTGACTCAGCAGTTTAGGGCCTGCCTTCAGCCCAGGGTGTGATCCCAGGGTCCCGGGATCGAGTCCCACATATGGCTCCTTGCATGGAGCCTGCTTCTCCCTCTGCCTCTCTCTTTGTGTCTCTCATGAATAAATAAATAAAATCTTAAAAAAAAAAAAAAAGAAAGAAAAGAAAGAAAACTTTGTGTATAAGTTATAAACCTATGAAAATTAAGGTTAAAATACAAAAGTTGACAGCCAGACTTTAGCACATGAATAAAGCCCATATAAACTAAGAAAAACTTGTAGAAGTAGGGGCCAAAGGTTAATCTTTTCGCTCTAGTAGACTAAATTGGCATCTTAAAAGGAATTTAAGAATTGAGAACAACAGACAAAAGTTAAACTTGATTAAGTACAGAGGAACATAGCTGACGACAGGGTCAAACTACCTGAAGTAGTTAAGATACTCCATTAAAGGTTATACCTAATGGAAATTAAAACTAAGGGCCTCCCAAGGGGAACCCTCTTGCACTGTTGGTAGGAATGCAAACTGGTATAGCCTCTCTGGAAAACAGTATAGAGGTTCCTCAAAAAGTTAGAAATAGAACTACCCTACAATCTAGCAGTTGCACTACTAGGTATTTACCCAAAGGATACAGAAATACAGATTTGAGTACACGCACCCCAATTTTTAAAAGATTTTTTCAAATTTATTCATTCATGAGAGACACAGAGAAGCAGATACAGGCAGAGGGAGAAGCA
Organism: Canis lupus familiaris; assembly: GCF_011100685.1. Lineage (NCBI taxonomy): Eukaryota > Metazoa > Chordata > Mammalia > Carnivora > Canidae > Canis > Canis lupus. The sequence goes on from NC_049230.1 coordinate 16,203,611, forward strand.
GACTGACTCCCTGCATGGAGCCCGACGTGGGGCTCAATCCCAGGACCTGGAATGAACACCCTGAGCCAAAGGCAGATGCTCGATAGCTGAGCCACCCAGGTGCCCCTGCACCCCAATGTTTATAGCAGCATTATCAACAACAGCCAAACTATGAAAAGAGCCCAAGTGTCCATCAACTGATGAATGGATTAAAATGTGATCTGTGCGCACATACACAGACACGTATACATACAGAGGAATACTATTCAGCCAGCAAAAAGAATGAAATATTGCCATTTGCAACAATGTGGGTGGAACTAGAGTATATTATGCTAAATGAAATCAGTCAAAGAAAGACAAATACCGTATGATTTCACTCGTGTGGAATTTAAGAAACATAACAGATGAACACAGGGAAAGGGAAAGAAAATAAAATAAGATAAAAATAGAGAGGGAGGCAAACCATATGAGACTCATAACCACAGAGAACAAGCTGAGGATTACTGGAGGATGGTGGGTGGGTGGAGGGATGGGCTACGTGGATGATGGGCATTAAGGAGAGCACTTGCCGCAATAAGCACTAGGTGTTACATTTAAGTGATGAATTGCTAAATTCTACTCCTGAAACCAATACTACACTATACATTAACTAACTTGAATTTAAATAAAAACTTGGAAAAAAATAAAAAGCTAAAATAAAAACTAAGGGTCTCCATACGTTTGTTTTTTTTTCATACTTTTTTTTAAACATTGGTAGCACCACCCTTTCATACCCTAGCAGAGTTAAGTCAGCATTTAGAACAGTCTGATTCCCAGAGATGCTGGGCACTGGCTAGTTGATCAGTGTTTACTATAAGTGAAATAGATTGGAAGTCTAATAAATTCTTTTAAGAATGAATGAATGAATGAATGAATGAATGAATGAATGAATGAATTTATTTGAGAGAGTATGTATGTGCAAGCAGGGGGGAGGGGCAGCGGGAAAAGGAGAGAGAATCTTAAGTAGGCTCCATGTCCACGCAGAGCCTGCCTGACACAGGGCTCAGGCTCACAACTCTGAGATCATAACCTAAGTTGAAATCAAGAGTGGAGAGCTTAATCAACTGAGCTACCCAGGTGCCCCAAGGGAAATCTATTAAATTCTTACCTGATCTGTATAAGCAGAAGAGTCTAGGTAAAGGGAACAAAAGCTTAATTTCAATCATTAAAAACACAGGGGGTGGGGGGTGCCTGGTTGGCTCAGTCAGTTAAACATCTGCCTTCGACTCAGGTCATGATCCCAAGGTCCTGGGACCTAACCCTGCATCAGGCTCCCTGCTCAGCGGGGAGCCTACTTCTCCCTCTCCCTCTGCCCTCCACCTGCTTGTGCACTCCTCTCTTAAATAAATAAATAAATAAATAAAATAAATAAATAAATAAATAAATAAATAAATAAATAAACAAATAAATAAATAAATAAATAAAAATTTTAAAAAAAGAAACAAGCACAGAGCCAGGGCCCCTTAGTCAATCCCAAGATTTGAGTCACTTTATAGATCCAGAATCAGTGAATGAAGCAGTCTTCTTGAGGAAGGATCCTACTATGCCACGAAAAATTTACACTGTTAATTTTTCTCTCCACAAGCTTTCCCCAAAAGGACTACCACTGTCTACCAAGGTGATTCTGCATGGGGTAAAATGAAATAATCAAAGATTCTTTGAGGATTACTAGACACTGGCTCTGAACAGACACTAATTCCAGAAGACCCAAAACATCACTGTGATCCACCAGTCAAAAGAGGGGCTTAGGGATGTCAGGGGATCAGTCGAATTTTAGCCCAGGTCCACCTAACAGTGGGACATGAACACTGATGTGGTTATTTCCCCAGCTGCAGAATGCATACTCAGAATAAACATACTCAGCAACTGGCAGAATCCCACTACTTCCGGAATGTTCCCAATTTAGCAGGGACCACTATACTCTTAACTTACAGAACCATCTTCAGCAACGTTCTCAAGAAAAATTATTTTTAAAGAACAAAATCAATTTGACGTATTTTAAAAATGGCAGCACCATTTTAATGTATTTCAATACAATTTTTATAACTGTAAGCCAATGTAACTGAGGTAGCTCTTATTTACTGTGATAATCAATCTCGATTCCAGGTGAAGCTATCTAATCTAGAAAGCCAGGAAAAATATTCAATTCAATCAATTGGTTTAACTCTAATAATAACAGTAGCAAACATACTTTGGGTGGCAGAGATACAATTAAGTTTATTTTTTACTTCATTTTTTTTACTTCCATTTGATTTTGACCAGAGTAGGGTAGGGTAATTCTATTATGTATCTGAAACTAATATAGTGTTGTATGTCAATTACACCTCTTAAAAAAAAGCCTTAAGAGTACACTTAGGATGAGCATGGAGTAATATATAGAACTACTGAATCACTATTTTGTACACCTGAATTTAATATCACACTGTATGTTAACTATATTGTGGATTAAAAAATTAAAAAGCCCAACCTCAAAAATAAAAAAATAAAAAAATAAAAAAGCCCAGGGACGCCTGGGTGACTCAGCGGTTTAGCGCCTGCCTTCCGCCCAGGGGGCAATCCTGGAGTTCCAGGATGGAGTCCCACATCAGGCTCCCTGCAGGAAGCCTGCTTCTCTCTCTGCCTGTGCCTCTGCCTGTCTGTGTCTCTCATGAATAAATGAATAAAATATTTTTAAAAATTAAATATATTTTTTTTAAAATCCCAACCTCCTCCCAAACAAACAAAAAATCAGATTAACTGAAACTTAAAATGAATATACCAGGTCAAAACAACACCCTTCAACCAAAAAAAAAAAAAAAAAAGAAACAGTGATTTTCAATGAATGATAATTGTGTTTTAGTAAGAAAACAAAAATATTACAGTACACTGTCAAGAAAATCCTTAATTAATAGTAATGATTTTTGTAATATTTTAGTCATGCCAAATCCTAACGATGTAATTTAATAAAGCCCATTTCCAGACAACAAGCAAGCCCAACAATAAGAAGAAAAACAAGAAATCCTTTAACTATCCTCTCTCCTGGAAACCTCCTCATAAAAGTCTACATTAATTCATTCAGGATCTGATGCATATGACAAAAAGAAAGAAAAAGAGATAATAACGTGTCAGCATGGATATGAAGAAAGTTTATCCATCATGTACTGCTGGTAGGGATATAAAATGGTGCAGCCACACTAGAAAAGTCTGGCAGCTTCTAATTTGGTTAAACTAATGACTAAAAACGAGATCCTGGAGTCTTACATTAGCTCCAGCCCTTAACAGGGTATCTCTTAACCAGAAGATCCAGCAATTCTATGCCCAGGAATACAGCCAAGAGAAATGAAAACATATGTGCACCCAGAAATACACACATGAATATTCACAGCACCATTATTCATAATAGCCAAAAAATGGGGGAAAAAACCAAACGTCCATCAAACTGAAGAATGAATAAAAATATGGCATACCCATACAGTGAAGTATTCTTTGGCAATGGAAAGAAATAAAGTGCTGATACATGCTATAACATGAATGAACCCTGAAAACAAGATGCTAAATCAAAGAAGCCACTTACAAAGGGCCACATATAAAATAAAAAAAAAATAAAAAAAAACAAAGGGCCACATATTGTATGATTCCATTTACATGAAATGTTCAGAATATGCAAATCTATAGAGACAAAAAAGTGGACTGGTGGTTGACTACAGCTGAGGGGGATGGGGGTTTTGAGGGTGACATCTGAGGCATAAACGTTTCTCTTTGAGGTGATAAAATGTTCTAAAATTGATCATGATCATGGTTGCACAACTTTGTAAATACACCCAGCCACTGAATTGTATAAATGACGAAGTGTGTGTGTGGTGTGTGAATCACGTTTCAATAAAGCTTTTAAAAGAAAAAAAAAAATCCAGCACAATTTTGCTCCATACAGAAAGCTACTTTCAACCATAGGAGGCACTGCAACCGTGGTGGACAGAGAAGACTATCAAACCTAATCCTGATCATCCATGGAAAGGATTAGGTTTTCTCCCTCTAATTTTTTATCCTTTATCTCACTTCATATTTTATTTTATTCTATTTTTTATTTATTTATTTATTTATTTATTTCAGAGAAAGAAGGCATGAGCAGACAGGGATAGGGGCAGGGGCAGACAGATTCTTCGAGCAGACTCCCCATCAATCTAACAACTGTGAGATCACGACCTGAGCAGAAACCAAGAATCAGATTCTGAACCAACTGAGCCACCCGAGTGCCCCTCATCTTTTAAGCAGGCTCCCTCCACGTCCGACGTGGGGCTTGAACTTATAACCCTGAGATCAAGAGTTCCATGCTCCACTGGCTGAGCCAGCCAGGCACCCCTCATATTACTTTACATAAGAGATAAAATACTGTCCTAACAGATGTGTTTATAGGAGGACTGTTTAAAGAACATGTAGCCACATCTAAATGGTAGATCTCAAAATCACCTGTTGAGTAAAAAATAAACAAGTTGTTGGGCAGCCCAGGTGGCTCAGCGGTTTAGCGCCGCCTTCAGCCCAGGGTATGATTCTGGAGACCCAGGATCGAGTCCCATGTCAGGCTCCTTGCACGGAGCCTGCTTATCCCTCTGCCTGTGTTTCTGCCTCTCTGTGTCTCTCATGAATAAATAAGTATTTTTTAAAAATAAATAAATAATAAGTTGCAAAACAAGAGTATAATTTAATTTCTGTAAAAAATACACATAAAAATCAGTAAGGTGGGATCCCTGGGTGGCGCAGTGGTTTAGCGCCTGCCTTTGGCCCAGGGCGCGATCCTGGAGACCCGGGATCGAATCCCACGTCAGGCTCCCGGTGCATGGAGCCTGCTTCTCCCTCTGCCTGTGTCTCTGCCTCTCTCTCTCTCTCTCTGTGACTATCATAAATAAATAAAAATTTAAAAAAAAATTTATAAAAAAAAAAAAAATCAGTAAGGTGTTTTCTATGCATAAATATGCATGCAAGTGGATAAGTACAGTATTTAAAAATATAGATATATCTCAAACTTCTCAGAGCAATTACTGTTCTCATTATTACAAAAGTATGCATGCATTCCTTATATAACTAAAAATTAATCATTAAAAAAGGCAAAATGTAAAGGAATGGAGCATGATTTCAACATATGTAGAAGCAATAGTCATGTGGACTGTGTATTTCATTATAAAGTTTGCAGTTTAGCCTCAGTCTTTCTCCTTTATGCTATGAAACACCTTCACAGATTAAAAACTACAAATTCAATATTTACAGATAGAAAAGAGAAGTTCTATGGAAGTTTCACAGTTAAGACAGAAGAAATAGTCTTAAGAACAAAAATATAAACATCACTTAAATATAAAGATCACTATAATCCAGATTTCAAATATCCAAAAAATATGTAACCCTGAAGAAAGTTTGATGATCAGTAAGTTTAAGCTCCTGGCTTTTACTGTTTTGAAGAGATCATCAATCTGTAAGAAACAAACCTAATGCCATCTCCTACAGGAAACTATAACAAATTTCTATTGAGGAACACAATATATTGGCATACTGATTGTGACATAACCTTAAGCAAGTCAACTGCTCTCTGAGCCTCAAATTAATCACATGTAAAAAGCCAGGCAGAAAAAAAGAAACAAACAAACAGAAAGAAAGAAAGAGAAAGAAAGAGAGAAAAAAAAGAGAGAGAGAAAGAGAAAGGGGGGGTGAGAAAGAGAGAGAAAGCCAGGCAGACAACCCTAATGCTCTCTCTGACCCTTCAAAAGCTAGAATTTAACACAGTAATTTTAAGTTTATACACTCCCCTTCCCAGTTTCTACCTATCTGGTTTAGGAAAAAATAATTCAGGGATTTTCCACTAAGCCATGGCAATCTTCATTTGCTTACCCTCCAATTCCAAAAATTACACTACTAACCTATCATCAAAGTGGTAGGTACATCTGGTATAACCCGGGACACCTGGGTGGCTCAGCGGTTGAGCGTCTACCTTCGGCTCCTGAGGTCCCAGGATCAAATCCCATATTGGGCTCCCTACATGGAGGCTGCTTCTCCCTCTGCCTGTGTCTCTTCCTCTCTTTCTCTCTCTCTTTCTCTGTCTCTCTCTGTGTGTGTGTCTCTTATGAATGAATAAATAAAGTCTTTAAAAAAAAATTCGGGGGGATCCCTGGGTGGTGCAGCGGTTTAGCGCCTTTGGCCCGGGGCACGATCCTGGAGACCCGGGATCGAGTCCCACATCGGGCTCCCGGTGCATGGAGCCTGCCTCTCCCCCTGCCTGTGTCTGCCTCTCTCTCTCTCTCTCTCTGTGACTATAATAAATAAAAATATAAATAAATAAATAAATAAATAAATAAATAAATAAATAAATAAATAAATTTTTAAAAATTTTCGGTATAACCCAAGTAAAATACTCTTAGCTAGGTTACTGCTACTTATACCTCTAAAGCACATTATTTCCTAAGGCACATGATAGCTCCTAGAGCTCAGAGTTAAGCACAACAATTAAAAAATATAGACACTGAATTGAATTAAACTTATCAAAGCTACTTTAAGACTGGTGTCTTGGGGCACCTGGGTGGCTCAGTCAGTTAAGCATCTAATTCTTGGTCTCAGCTCAGGTCTCAATCTTAGGGTCATGAATTTGAGTCCCACATTAGGCCCCACACTGGGGCCTGGGGGACTGGGTTTGGAGCCTACTTAAAACAAAACACAAAAAAATGATGTCTTGACATATCAGCTGTGAGAAATATCACAAATTACATCACTGACTTTTTTTTCTGAGTGATTTACTTCTAAAATAAGGAACAGATTCCAAGTTAGCACTGTAAAAATTTATCTCACTTATTTGCATTTCCTGAATGGGAAAGAATGGGATGGTCCAGGAGTGTGAACAATAGCAAAATTACTGAAAACAGCTGGTATCAACAGTTTAAAATTTGATAGATGTAGGACTGAATCACTGAACCACCGCATGAAACTACGCAAATCACTTAAGCTATATGATATATGAACTCTGGTCTTCTCATCTGTGATAAAAAAGAACACCCACCTATGGTTATTGCAAGGATTAAATAAAATAATACTATATATTGGGGAAAAGAGAAAAACAGTGCCTGAAATATAGCTGGTGGTCAATGAAGATTTGTTATTACTTTCCCCTTGCTCTGGGAAGGATATTCCCTATCAGGAGGATATTCAAGGACCATCTTTAACATGAAACTTTAACCAACTAAACCAACGAGTTTTCTTTTTCCACACTGTTATCAGTTTTGCACGACTTAATGTTTATTTCAACAGCACTGTAAAAAGGACTCACTGCTAGAAGGATTAATCAAAGGTACACATCCTTTTTTTTTTTATCATGGTAAGTGTATTATTTAATCCCTATCCTCTATTTCCCCCATCTCCTCACCCACCTCCCCTCTGATAACCATCAGTCTGTTCCCCAAAGTTTAGAGTCTATTTGTTGGTTTATCTCTCTTTTTCCTTTGCTCATTTGTTGTGTTTCTTAAATTCCACGTAAGTAAAATCATGTGGTATTTGTCTTTCTCTGACTTATTTCGCTTAGCATTATATTCTCTAGCTCCAACCATGTTGTTGCAAATGGCAAGATTTCATTCTTTTTTATGGCTGAATTCCATTCTATCTACACACATCTGCTTTATCCATTCATTTATCGATGGATACTTGGGCTACTTCCATAGTTTGGCTATTATAAATAATGCTGCAATAAACATAGGGGTGCATGTGTCCCTCTGAATTAGTGTTTTTGCATTTTTCATGTAAATACCCAATAGTGCGATTCCTGGATTGTAGGGTAGTTTTATTTTTAATTTTTTGAGGAACCTCTATACTGTTTTCCACAATGGCTACATCAATTTGTATTCCCACCAACAGTTTAAGAGACCAAGCTAACCAGTTTCAATCACCCTATAAACCATCAAGCATGTATTACAATAAAATAAGTTTACCCCACACAGAGGCCAGAATATTCAACAAGTTGCAATATTACAGGTATAACTAAAAGGTAAAGACTTTGAACCATTCACCTAAATTAAAAATGCAGGGCGCCTGGCTGACTCAGTTCATAGAGCATATGACTCTTGATCTCCAGGTCATGAGTTCAAGCCCCATGTTGGGTATAGAGATTACTTAAACAAATGTTCTATAATCCTTTGTACCTCAATGCCCTCATCAATGAAACGAAAATACAAGGTAAATTCTATTACAAGGAACTCTAACAAATATTCTTCACTCTTCTGATCTTGGGGACTGTTTTTATATTTATATTATTTGATGCTACTGCAAATGGTATTGCTTTTTTTTTTTTTAAGATTTTATTTATTCATGAGAGACACAGAGAGGGAGAGACGCAGAGACAAAGGCAGAGAGAGAAGCAGACTCCATGCAGGGAGGCTGATCTGATGTGGGACTCGATCCTGGGACTCCAGGATCACGCCCTGGGCCGAAGGCAGTCCCCTTAACCGCTGAACCACTCAGGCATCCCTGGTATTGTTTCTCAAATTTCTACTGCCAACTGTACATCACTAGTATACAGAATTACAACAGATTTTCATAAATTGATCTTGTATCCTAGCTAAACTTAAACTCTAATAGGTTTTTTAAAAGATTTTATTTATTCATTTGAGAGAGAGAGCACGAGTGAGAGAGCATAAGCAGGGGGAGAAGAAGAGAGAGAGGGAGAAGCAGACTCCCCACTAGGCAGGGAGCCCAACGTGGGGGCTCGATCCCACGACCCTGGGATCATGACCTGAGCCAAAGACAGATGCTTAACTGACTTAGCCACCCAGGCACCCCTCTAGTGTTTTTTTTATAAATTTTTTTTTAAGATTTTATTTATTCATGAGAGACACAGAGAGAGAGGCAGAGACACAGGGAGAGGAAGAAGCAGGCTCCCCGCGAGGATCCCAATGCAGGACTTGCTCCCAGCACCCCAAGATCATATCCTGAGTACAAGGCAGATGCTCAAGCAATGAGCCACCCTGGCATCCCTTTTTTTTTATATATAAATTAGTTAGAATTTTCTCCTTTAAAAAAAAAAAAGATTTTATTTATTCATGAGAGACAAAGAGAGAAGCAGAGACACAGGCAGAGGGAGAAGCAGGCTCCATGCAGGGAGTCCGATGGGGTACCTGATCCCAGGACTTCAGGATCATGCCCTGAGTCGAAGGCAGACGCTCAACCGCTGAGCCACCCAGGTGTCCCAGCCACCCAGGTGACCCTAGTTAGAACTTTCTACATGTGCAATCATGTCATTTATAAGACATCTAAAAAATAAACATAGTTTTACTTTTCCATTCCAATCTGTGTGAGCTTATTCCTTTTATTTGCCTTAATACATCAATTAGGATCTTGAGAATAGGTTAAACAAAAGTTGTGAAACAAATATCCTTGATTTCTTTTGGACATCAGGTTGAAAACATGCAATCTTTCACCATTAAGTATGAGGTTCACTGTAGGTTCTTCACAGATGCCTTTTATCATATTGACGAAGTTCACTTCTATTCCTAGTTAGCTAAGAGCTTTTAGCATAAATTAGTGAATTTTGTTTAAATGCTTTTCATGCATCTGTTACAAGGTCATTTGGCTTTTCTGCTTTATTTTATTAATATGGTGAAATTACATTGACTTTTTTTTTTTTTAAGGTATTTATTTATTTATTTATGATAGTCACAGAGAGAGAGAGAGAGAGAGGCAGAGACACAGGCAGAGGGAGAAGCAGGCTCCATGCACCGGGAGCCCGACGTGGGATTCGATCCCGGATCTCCAAGATCGTGCCCTGGGCCAAAGGCAGGCGCCAAACTGCTGTGCCACCCAGGGATCCCTTACATTGACTTCTAATGTTAAATCAACCTTGCAACTGGGATTAAACCAATTAGTCATGATATATTATCCTTTATATTTGAGTATGTATGTGTGTATATATGTAAATTCAATTTGCTGACACTTTTTAATGATTTTTTAGTATATATTCATGAGGGATATTGAGCTATAGTTTTCTTTTTTCCTCATGTCTTTGCCTGATTTGATATCAGGATAATGCTGTCCTGGGCAGCCCAGGTGGCTCAGCAGTTTAGCACCACCTTCAGCCCAGGGTGTGATCCTGGAGACCCGGGATCAACATCAGGCTCCCTGCATGGAGCCTGCTTCTCCCTCTGCCTGTGTTTCTGTCTCTCTCTCTCTCTCTCTCTCTGTCTCTCATGAATAAATAAAAAAGTTAAAAAAAAAAAAAAAGATAATGCTGTCCTCATAAGTTTTCTGAAATTTGTAAAAATTTTGTTACTATTTCTTTCTTAAATCTTTGATAGAATTCACCAATAAAACCACGTGAGTCTGGACTTTCCTTTGTGGAAAAGCTTTTAATTACAAATCCAATTTTTAAAAATAAATACAAGGTTATTCAGATTTGCTTTCTATTTTATTTATTTCAGCTCTTTCTTTCAGTTTGCTCTTTTTTTTTTTAGTTTCTGAAGGCAGAATCTTGGGTCATTGATTTTAGACCTTTCTTTTGAAGCTTTAAGTTTCCTTCTAAAACATTGCTTTAGGGATCCCTGGGTGGCGCAGCGGTTTGGCGCCTGCCTTTGGCCCAGGGCGCGATCCTGGAGACCTGGGATCGAATCCCACATCGGGCTCCCGGTGCATGGAGCCTGCTTCTCCCTCTGCCTGTGTCTCTGCCTCTCTCTCTCTCTCTCTGACTATCATAAATAAATAAAAATTAAAAAATAAATAAAAAAAAACAAAAAAAAACATTGCTTTAGCTGCATCCCACAAATTTTGATATGGTTTTCGTTTTCATTTATTTCAAAATATTTTCTAATTTTTCTTGTGAATTCCTCCCCCCTTGTGAAGTCTTCTTTAACATACATTTACTTAGAAATGTTATTTAACTTTCAAATATTCAGCAATTTCCCAGATATCTTTTTCTTTTTTTTTTTTAAGATTTTCTTTATGAGAGAGAGAGAGAGAGAGAGAGAGAGAGAGAGGCAGAAACACAGGCAGAGAGAGAAGCAGGCTCCATGCAGGGAGCCCAACGTGGGACTCGATCCCAGGTCTCCAGGATCAGAGGATCAGGCCCTGGGCTGAAGGCGGCGCCAAATCACTGAGCCACCCCGGGTGCCCCCAGATACCATTTTTTAAAATTTATTATTTAATTCCATTGTAGTCAGAGTACTCCTTATAATTTAAATCCTTTTACATCTGTTTAAACATGTTTTATAGTCCACCATATAGTCCATTTTGATAAACGTTACCTGTGCACTTGAAAAGAATGTGGGCATAGTATTCTATAAATGTCAATTAGATACAGTCCATTGATAGTCCGATTGTTTTATATCCTCACTGATTTTTTTGCCTGCTTGTTCTATCAATTATTGAGAGAGACTGCTGCAATTTGCAACTACAATTATGGATTTGTCTATTACTCCTTTCAGCTGTCAGTTTTTGCTCTGCCGTCATTGGATGCACACACATTTGGAACTGCTGGGTCTTCCCAATGAATTGATCCTTTTTTCTTTCATTGTGAAACGTACTTTTTATTCCTCGTAATATTTTCCTTCTTCTGAAGTCGCCTTTGTCTAATACAAATATAGTCACTCCAGCCTCCTTGGTGTTTATATATATCTTTTCCCATCCTTTTAATTACAGAGATTCAGGTTAAAAAAAATAAAGTGAGTTTCTTGTAGACAGCATACAGATGGGTCATATAACAATGACCTAACCTGACACTCCCTTCTAAAGGGAGTGCTAGACCATTAACAATTTATTTAATACAAATATATTTGGATTTAGATCTGCCATATTGCTAATTTTTTCTCTATCACATATTTTATTTTAAGATTTTATTTATTTATTCATGAGAGACACAGAGAGAGAGAGAGAGAGGCTGAGACACAGGCAAAGGGAGAAGCAGGCTCCATGCTGGGAGCCTGACTTGGGACTCGATCCTGGGACTCCAGGATCAGGCCCTGGGCTGAAGGTGGCGCTAAACCGCTGAGTCACCCAGGCCCACCCCTATTTATCACATCTTCTTGTTTCTTTTCCCTCTCTACCTTCCTTAAGACTGAAGTGTATTTTTCTTTAAGTATTCCATTTTATCTCCACTGAGGGATTATTAGCTATTACTTCTTTGTTGTATTATTTTTTTTATTGGTATTTATCAGTCTACCTTCAAATGACAATCAAATAACCTAATAAATATTATCTGCAATCAGTAACATAGACCAAATCTTAGAAATTCACTGTAATTAAAGGTTTGGTTGTAAAGGCAGAATCCCATTATAACAAATGTCACTATAAAAAATTCTAGAGCACCTGGCTGGCTCAGGCAGAAGAACATGTGGCTCTTGATCTCGGGGTTCTGAGTTTGAGCCCCATGCTGGGTGTAGAGATTAGTTAAATAAAAAACTTAAAAAAAAATTCTATAAGAATATCCCATAATAAGAATATGGTCCTAACCTTCTTTTTCAGAAATAAAAGACTTTAGAGAACTAGTTAAAATAAGTTATCTACCAGGGCACCTGGGTAGCTCAGTGGTTAAGCATAGAACTCTTGGTTTCTACCTCAGGTTATGATCTCAGGGCCTTGGGATCAAGCCTTGCATGGGCTCTGCACTCAGTACAGAGTCTACTTGTCCCTCTTCCTCTCCCACTCTCTGTCCCAAATAAATAAATACATCTTTTAAAAAAATAAAAATAAGCTATCTACCACAAGTCTGTATAACAAAAACTCTACCAGTTCTGTTCCAGAGTATGTCACAATCACTTTTTAAAAATTTTCCTGAGGGGGATCCCTTGGCTCAGCAGTTTAGCGCCTGCCTTCAGCCCAGGGCCTGATCCTGGAGACCCAGGATCGAGTCCCACATCAGGCTCCCTGAATGGAGCCTGCTTCTCCCTCTGCCTGTGTCTCTGCCTCTCTCTGTGTCTCTCATGAATAAATATAAAATCTTAAAAATAATAATAATAATAAGTTTTCCTGAGTTCTATTACAACTAAGACCTTTTAATTTTGCTCCACTATCTAGCATGACATAAACATTCACCTCATTTTTTCCCACATAGACTATTCCTCTAGAAAAATCCTCTTTCAAAATAAGCCACCAAATAATAATGCAGTATTTAAAAAGAGAGTTTTATATAACACCATCAACTATCTAAATAAATTAAATCTCAGGGCATCTGGGTGGTTCAGTAAGTAAAACGTATTCAACTCTTGATCTCAGGGTCCTGTGTTCAAGTCCTAGACTAGGCATGAAGCCAATCAATCAATAATATCTCTTTCTTTTTTTTTTTTTTTTTTTTAATTTTTATTTATTTATGATAGTCACAGAGAGAGAGAGGAGAGAGAGGCAGAGACATAGGCAGATGGAGAAGCAGGCTCCATGCACCGGAAGCCCGACGTGGGATTCGATCCCGGGTCTCCAGGATCGTGCCCTGGGCCAAAGACAGGCGCCAAACCACTGCGCCACCCAGGGATCCCAATAATATCTCTTTCTAATTCATTATATGGAGTTTCTGTTTCTCTCCAGGACTTACATAATTCTGACTTGCAATACTATGTATATCACCAATTAATTCCATTATCCCAAACCATGAAAGGACTATGGAATTTGTTATGGTGAGAGTTTACCTTTAATAGTGCCTACGGGGATGCCTAGGTGGCTCAGTCAGTTAAGCATCTGCCTTCGGCTCAGGTCATGATCCTCAGGTCCCGCAACTAAGTCCCACCATCAGGCTCCCAGCTCACTGAGCAGCGTGCTTTTCCCTCTACCCCTCCCTGCTTACACACTCACTTGCTATCTCTCTCTCACTCCAAAATAAATATCTGTGGGACCCTGGGTGGCTCAGCAGTTGAGCATCTGCCTTCAGCTCAGGGCGTGATTCTGGGTCCAGGGATCCAAGTCCCGCACTGGGCTCCCTGAGAGGAGCCAGCTTCTCCTTCTGTCTATGTCTCTTCCTCTCTGTGTCTCTCATGAATAACAAAATCTTTTTAAAAAAATAATAAAGTAAAATACATAAAATCTGTAATATCGTTTGTAGCAGAACTTATAGGTCCTCATCTAAATCACAGAATATATATTATTGACACATACACAGAACTCAAAAGAGCCTTGGAGGTTATCTGGTAGAGGCTTATTCCTTAGATCCTCCAAAAAGAACCAAACATAACAACAGGGTACTGTTTATCTGCACAGCCCATTTAAAATACCAAATTGGGGCAGGCCCGGTGGCACAGCAGTTTAGCGCCTCCTGCAGCCCAGAGTGTGATCCTGGAAACCCGGGATCGAGTCCCACGTCGGGCTCTCTGCATGGAGCCTGCTTCTCCCTCTGCCTGTGTCTTATGCATCTCTCTCTCTCTCTCTCTCTGTCTCTCTCATGAATAAATAAATAAAATCGATAGATAGATAGATAGATAGATAGATAGATAGATAGATAGATAGATAGTAAAATAAAATGCCAAATTGAAGGGCACCTGGGTGGCTCAGTCAGTTGAGCATCTGACTTCTGCTCAGGTCATGATCTCAGGGTCCTGGGACCACTCCACATTGCGGGGGGCCGCCCCCACTCAGTGAGGAGCCCTCTCTTTCCCCTTTCCTCCCCCCACTTCCTCACTCATACACACTCTCTGATAAATAAAATCTTTCATAAATAAAATATCAAACTGACTCAGTAGCTAAAATTTTACTGACTCCATATGGATGAAAGAATTTCAAATCCTTGCAGTAGAACTCATCTTAAAAGCTCAAAAGCGCTGATTAATAAAATTAAGGAAACAAAATATTGCTTAATAAACTCCATTTAAAAGAAAAAAAATAACCTTTTAAAACATGATCTCCCTGGGAGTAAAGGGAGTAATAATAAAAGGTTGGGAATTAGAAGCAAGTCTCTTGCACAGTAACTCTCCATACAATATCTCTAATAACTACTCACATGCTCAAATACTTCCTGTAAAAGACAAATATGTGTTCTAATTTGAAGTAAAGAACCTGTACCCAGACCCTAAGCAGTTTTGTACTTTTTAAGTCTATTTTGAGTCACAAAACTGTTTATGAAAACCATGGAACCCTTATCTCCTAAAAATGATACATCCATAAATATATATAAATTTTACCTAAGACACATCTGTAAGTATATATAAATTTTACCTACCTTTTTACAAGGTTCAAGAACCCTAACGTCTGTCCATGGACTCCTTTGCCATAACCGACTATGGAGAAGCCAATGTTTTCATTCATTGATACATACATGGCTGGATTGATTGACAGGTATAAAAATATATTACTCCCCACAATGGAGAGAAATATGGCTATAACTACCAAAATTACAAATGCTCATCATATCCTCTGACTCAGCAATTCCACTTCTAGGGATTTATTTTGTAAACATGCATGAACATATGTGAAATGTCATTAATGCTCAAGACTATTCACTACAGCACTTGCTTCTATCAACAAAATTCTGTTGTCCATTTAGGTGTCCATCAACAAGAAACTGGCTGAATTACGGTTCAGCTGTACATTGGAATTTTTTTTTTAAGATTTATTTATTTACTCATGAGAGACACAGACTGAGAGAGAAAGGCAGAGACTTGGGCAGAGGGAGAAGCAGGTCTTCGAAGGGAGCCTGATGCGGGACTCGATTCCGGATCCCGGGATCACAATCTGAGCGGAAGGCAAGCGCCCAACCCCTGAGCCACCCAGGCGTCCCTGTACCTTGGAATATTAAGCAACCTTTGGCAAATACAACAAGGAAGCCCTACATACACTACTATAAGACAATTTCTAAGATTTTAAGCACAAAAAGCAAAACATATGATACTGTATAAAATATCTGTCACTGTTTTTTTATTTTTTATTTATTTTTTATTTTTTTATAAGTTTTTTTTTTTTTTTTTTTTATTCAGAGAGAGAGAGAGACTGAGAGGCAGAGACACAGGCAGAGGGAGAAGCGGGCTCCATGCAGAGAGCCCAACGCAGGACTTGATCCTGGGTCTCCAGGATCAGACCCCGGGCTGCAGGCGGCGCTAAACTGCTGCGCCACCAGGGGTGCCCTCACTGTGTTTTTTTTAAAATGGAGGGGGCTGGGAACCCTGGGTGGCGCAGTGGTTTAGCGCCTGCCTTTGGCCCAGGGCGCGATCCTGGAGAACCTGGATCGAATCCCACGTTGGGCTCCCGGTGCATGGAGCCTGCTTCTCCCTCTGCCTCTCTCTCTCTCTCTGTGACTATTATAAATAAATTAAAAAAAAATTTTTTTTAAAAATGGAGGGGGCTAATATACCAATTTATTTGCACATACGCACACACACACATATAAAACATGTCACATATACATCAAATATATATGATTTATAAACATATACCATCATATAAATTAAGGAAATTGCTACTACCAATAACTGTCTCCAGGGAAGGAAATCAGATGGACATGGGAAAAGTGTCAAAGAAATGTTTCATTGTGTATCTTTGAAATCTTTCGAATTCTGTACTGACTATATCACCTAATTGAAATTAATTCTTTAAAAAAGAACCTGTACCCAGACCCTAAGCAGTTTTGTTAAGTTTAAAAACCAAGCTAATCTGTACTATCATTCTGTGACTTACTCTGTAATATTTTATCAGACCTTTTCTTAAGAGAGCTCCTGGGTGGCTCAGTCAGTTAAGCATCTCCTTTGGCTCAGGTCATGATCTCAGTGTCCTGGCATAGAGCCCTGCACTGGGCTCCCTACTCAGTGAGGAGGGGAGCCTGCTTCTCCCTCTCCCTCTGCAGCTCCCTCTGCTTGTGCTCTCTCTGCCAAATAAATAATAAAATCTTTATTTAAAAAAAAAAAAAAACTTTCTTTAGGTTATTTACAGTGTATCTTAGAGTGATCTTTCTAAGCAACATAGAAAAAGTCTCACCTTTCCACACACAATCTGACTCCTGAGCAAATTACACTCCCTTCTTTTAGGCTCACAGTACTTTCACATCTCTTTATCCACCCTCAGCTATGTGCCATAGACATGAGTCCACGTATGCCTGATTTTAAGTGCTTCAAGAGTATACAGTGAATCCTGTTTTTTTAAACCCTCCTTAACACCTGTTAGACATAGTACAGACTCAAAGTTGGTTGAACTCAACTGCTGAAAAATTTGAGTATTAAAATTTCACTATAGCTCTTTTCCTTCATCTTATCTAGATTATCACACAAGCAGGTCAAATGGTTCATAAAATATTGATAGAATATTTTGTATCTTGTTACTAGCTGGTCAATTGGTAATATAATGCAGACTGGATAAGTTAGTTTTGGTTTGATGCTAGTAGCTTCTGCTAAATTTGAACATTAAATCTGTCTGTTAGAGTTAATTAACAGAAGATATCCTGAACTGGAGCCACCATCTCCTGAGATCAACGGCCCTTCAGATTACATTTTAATTCCACAATTAATCCTTAGTATTCCTCTGGAGTCAGACAAAACAGGAACTAAATTAACACCAACTCTGGCAGCAGTTTATGTGATAAGTCACATATTTACTCTTCATATAAGCCAAGTTTTCAGTCATACAGGTCACATCCATTACAGCAGACACCAACATCTTGTTATCTTTATGTGGTCAACATCAATAGTCTTCAGAGAACCTGGGGCAGCCTGGGTGGCTCAGCAGTTTAGCGCTGCCTTCAGCCCAGAGCATGATCCTGGAGACCCAGGATCGAGTCCCACCTCGGGCTCCCTGTATGGAGCCTGCTTCTCCCTCTGCCTGTGTCTCTGCCTCCCTCTCTCTGTGTCTCTCATGAATAAATAAATAAATAAATTTGAAAAACAAATAGTCTTCATAGAACTTAACAGTTAAGGCAATACTGGTTAAACTAAAATCTAGGACGCCAAATTTGGATAGCTTATTATTCTAAAATTGGTTAAAATAAAAGGTTATCCTATGTAACTCACCAAATTACATGATGGTTTGATTCTTCCACTTTCCAGGCCAATAGTATTATTTGCAAAAACTGCAGTTTGAGTATTATTACTAGTTCTTCTATAGATATTAATGAAATTTCTAAGAGCTTTAAGGCTTTTTGCTGGATATGAACTAAAAGAAAAAGAATCACCATTTTTAAAAAAGATTTTTATTTATTTGAGATATAGTGAGAGAGAGAGCATGAATGAAGAAGAGGCAGAGGGAGAAGGAGAAGCAGGCTCCTCACTGAGCAGGGAGCCTGACATAGAGCTCAATCCCAAGGCCCTGAGATCATGATTTGAGCCAAAGGCAAATACTTAACCAAGTGAGCCACCCAGGGAAACCCAATCACCATTTTTAGCCGCCCTTGATCGATTATAAGGGCTGAGAAGGTCAAACTCCAACAAAATAATGAATTTTAATATGATCCAGCCATTCCACTTCTGCATGTGCACCCAAAAGAAATAAAAGCAGGGACTCAAACAGACTTCTGTACACCCATGTTCACAGCAGCAGTATTCATAGTAGCCAAAAGGAAGAAGTAATCCAAGTGTCCACCGTCAGATAAATGGATAAATAAAATGTGGTACATAGGGGATCCCTGGGTGGCGCAGCGGTTTGGCGCCTGCCTTTGGCCCAGGGCGCGATCCTGGAGACCTGAGATCGAATCCCACATCGGGCTCCCGGTGCATGGAGCCTGCTTCTCCCTCTGCCTGTGTCTCTGCGCCTCTCTCTCTCTCTGTGACTATCATAAATAAATAAAAATTTTAAAAAAAAAATGTGGTACATATAATGGAATATTATTCAGCTTTAAAAAGGAAGTTCTGACATTACAACGTGGATGAACCTTGTACAATGCCAAGTGAAATAAGCCAGTCACAAGAAGACAAATACTATATAAATCCGCTTATATGAGATTTCTAAAGTAGTCAAATCCATAGAAAGAGAAAACAGAATCGGAGTTGCCAGGGACTGATGGGAGGGGTAGATGGGGAGTTATTATTCAATGAGTACAGAGTTTCATTTCTGCAAGACGAAAAGGTTCTTGAGAGAGATGGTGGTGACACCTGTACAACAAAATGAATAAACTTAATGTCACTATACACTGAAGAATAATTAAAATGGTTAATTGTATGTGTATTTACCACAATAAAAAAGTAAAGTTTAATGACCAACCTCTTTATCTCCTTCATCTAGTTAAGATTAAGCAACAGACATCATCCTTTCTTTGAGAATATTTTCAGAAAAATGCTCCACTTCTATTTTCCTCCCTGCCGTCTTTGGAGTACACTTAATAGAACAAGGTACTTTTCATGTTCCTATGTTATTTGTAACCCAAATTCCCAAAAGCCAACATATACAAAATGAAAAGCTTATTAGAAGATTTTGAAAGAAAGAAAGAAAGAAAGAAAGAAAGAAAGAAAGAGAGAGAGAGAAAGAGAAAGAAAGAGAGAGAGAGAGAGAGAGAGAGAAAGAAAGAAAGAAAGAAAGAAAGAAAGAAAGAAAGAAAGAAAGAAAGAAAGAAAGAAGAGAGAAAAAGAAAGATAGATTGATTTTGGCAAGATTTTGTTCTAGCTTTGTTCCTGAGGCTTTTATATTTCAACACCACTACTTACTCTCTGAGAATATTAATTCCTAAATGGAATTTTTGAGTTTTATTTTCTCTATCTCAAATATGGTCCCCCCCTTTTGGTATAGTTCATCAAAGAATTTTTTAAACTGGAAGTGTCCAGAGTCAAAGAGACTTCCAAGTCATACAGCTAGTTAACTTCTTAGACGGTTTCAGGACCAAAGATAAATTATTCCCATTTTGGTATATATAGTTAAAGAAAAAAAAAGATTATGTTAAAAGAGTAAGATAGGACTACAATGAAAATTTCATTCTTAGCTATATCCCAAACTGCACAGGAAACTACCAATTAAGTTGCTAAAACGTCAAAACAACCAAAATTCTCTTTTACTTAGCATTTGACCACAAGCATTCCTCAGCATAAGGTCTGTGAGGGGAATGATACTTCTTATATCTGATAGCTAATGTAGTGTACCTATTTCCATTGTTAAACATCAGTAAAGATAAGGGACACCTGGCTGGCTTAGGCAATGGAGTGTGCAACTCTCGATCTCAGGGTTGTGAGTTCGAGCCCCATATTATGCACAGAGCTCACTTAAAGTACACACACACACGCACACACACAATAAAGATAAAATTCTAGAAAACTAAAGTAGTGGGAGTGGGAAGAAAGCAAAAAAGGTTGACTTAGTCATGAGAACCTTGGAAAACATGAGAACCTTGGAAAACTAATAAACCAAACTGAGAAGCGCTCCCACTGGTACTACAGATCCTCTAGACAGCTCTAATCTGCAAAGGAGTGTTCCTTGGGTTTAAAGCAAGAACAGCCCATGAAGAGTACACTTATCGCAGAATACTCAGCTGGCTCAGTTGGTAGAGCATGCAACTCTTGATCTTGGGGTCATGAGTTCGAGCCCCACACAGACAGCAAGATTTTTAAAAAAAAAGGTGGGGGGCAGCCCTGGTGACCCAGTGGTTTAGCACCGCCTTTGGCATGGGGCATGATCCTGGAGACCTGGGATCAGGTCCCGCGAAAGGCTCCCTGCATAGGGCCTGTTTCTCCCTCTGCCTGTGTCTGCCTCTCTCTGTCTCTCATGAATAAATAAATAAAATCTTAAAAAAAAAAAAAAAAAAAAAACACACTTATCCTGATGAGCACTGAGTAATGTATAGAATTGGTAAATCACTATATTATACACCTGAAACTAATATAATACTGTTAACTCTACTGGAATTAAAAATTAAAAACTTAAAAAAAAAGTCCAAATTATAAGATTTCCTTTTTTTTTTTTTTTTTAAGATTTTATTTATTTATTCATGAGAGACACAGAGAAAGAGAGAGAGAGAGAGAGAGGCGCAGAGACATAGGCAGAGGGAGAAGCAGGCTCCATGCAAAGAGCCCAACATGGGACTTGATACAGGACTCCAGGATCACGCCCTGGGCCTAAGGCAGGGGCTAAACCACTGAGCCACCCAGGCATCCCTGAAATAAGATTTCCTATGAAAGTCTCTGTAAGGGAAAAGAAAGCTGACCAGGGGCAGGCAGGCAGGTGCTAAGACAAATAAACCTATGATAAGAAGCTCTGGAAAAAAAAAAAAAAAAAAAAAGAAGCTCTGGGGGCCCACACTCAGCCAAAAGACTACCCTCAAATGAACCAAAAAGAACAGAGAGATAGGAAGGTAAGAAAGACCCTCTGTAGAGCAAAGTCAGCAAATATTCCAGGAATAATTTTTTTTTTAAGTATGTCTGAAGTCTAAGGAAGGAATATCTGGGACTAGAAAAAGTAAAGTTTCTGTCTGGGTTAGGGAAACTGGGCAACTGCCCTGTAAAAAAAAGAAGAAAAGAAAAAAAAAAGAAAAAAGAAAAAAGAAAAAAAAAAGCCAAAGAGAAGAGCCTATGAAACATTTAACAAAGCTAACATACGAGGATGCAGATTCTACACTAATCCAATTCCAACACATCTAGTAGTAGTCAAGGTCAAGTGAAACCTACCACCAAAAGGGACCTAGCAATTTGAAACCCAGACAAGGTAGAGAAGAACAAGACTGATCAAGCCAATCATCCCTAG
Organism: Canis lupus familiaris; assembly: GCF_011100685.1. NCBI lineage: Eukaryota > Metazoa > Chordata > Mammalia > Carnivora > Canidae > Canis > Canis lupus. The sequence continues at coordinate 16,225,181 of NC_049230.1, forward strand.
ACTCAGGGCTGAAATACGAAATCACTGATAATATACCTTATTAATTCTCCTCCTTGGCTTTTTAAAAAATAGTTTTAAGGAATATTTCAATTCCTGCTTTATTTAACTAAAAGTAAACAGAGAATAAGAAATAGCACCAATGACTCTAATGGCCAGGAGTGATGACAATGACAACACTTTATATAAAAGTAAGAAAGCAGATGCAAAGTGAAAACTCACAAGGGAGAAACCTAGGTATGCATTCTTACTATGGCACAAGGGTCCATGCACATTTTATGAGTATTAAATAGGTTTGTATTACTAGCTGTAAAAAAGTGAAATCAGGAATTACTGTACCAAAATCCATGAGAAGACACAACTCAGAAAGGTAAGCTCAGCACTCAAAATTTAGTTCTATTTAAGGGCATTTGCTGACTTAATTCCAAAAAAAACTGTGAAACTGAGCTCTACTTTAGGAAGTCTAGGGGTGTAGGGAGAGAATGAAGTCAAAGCCCAGGCCCTCCCCAGAGGGGAGTCTGGGAAATCCAACAAGGAGCATAGGGCTACCTTTACAGGACAAGAGTGACCCAGAAACAAATCAGCCTTTGTGGAAACTCATGGATAGGTTTACGCAGATTAGACAAATTTAAAAAAATTAAGCAGCAGAAGATAGGTCAGAAGAAACTGCCCAGTATTCAGCCCTGGGAAATAAAGACCAGTAATCCAAAAAAAAGGGTGGAAGGCAGAGCAAATATTCTAAGATCCAATATGCTTACAGAGAGTGCAAGGAGAAGACCAAGAGTAAGGCAGAGGCAACATATGAAGAGACAATGGCTGAGAATATTCTAGAACTGATCAACAACAATCCACAGATTCAAGAATCCCAATGAATCCCAACAGAATAAATAAAAGTAATTCTATCATTCACAAAAATCTACATATAGATATTTAAAGCAGCTTATTAATAATTGCTAAAAAATGAATGCAACCAAGATACCCTTCAGTAGGTGGATGGATAATAAAATGTAATACATATAGACAATGGAATATTATTTAGTGCTAAAAGGAAATGAGCTAACAAGTCACAGAAAAAACAAGTAAATATTACAAAGTGATAGAAGCCAATCTGAAAGGCTACAAACTGTGTGATTCCAACTATACAACATTCCATAAATGATAAAACTATGACAACAGTAAAAAGATCAGTAGTTGCCAAGGCTTACTGGAAGGAGGGATAAACAGCTGGAGCAGAGGGGATTTTTAGGGCAGTAGAACTACTCTGTATGATACTGTAATAAAGAAAGATCATTATACATTTGTCAAAACCCATAAAATGTACAACACCAAGACTGAATCTTAATGTTAACTATGGACTTTGGGTGATAATGATGTGTCAATATAGATTCATCAATTGTGACAAATGTACCACTCTGGTAGTAGATGTTGATACTGTGGGAGGCTATGCATGTGTGAGTAGATGGTTAAATGATGCACCTTATACCCAATTTTGCCATGAGCCTACAATTTCTTTAAAAACTAAAATTAAAAAAAAAAAAACCAAAAACCTAAAATCTACTTTTTTAAGTGTATGTATGCTCAGGTTCCCCCCAAAAAACTCAAATGTAAATAAAGCACAGGAAAATAATAAAGGAAAAAGGTAATCCAACCTAGACATATCACCCAACCCTACTTTATAATATAGAAAATCAAAGATGAAGACAAAATCTCAAAAATGGGCAAGGAAAAGGTAGATTACCTTCAACAGAATAGCAATGAGACTAAAAATTAAAAGCAACAGTGAACAATACTGAAAGAATATAATAGCCAATCTAGAATTTTAAACCTCACAAAAATACTATTAAAGAATACAGCAAAGGTGTACCTAGGTGGCTCAGTTGGTTAAGCACCAGACTCTTGATTTCAGCTCAAGTGATGATCTCAGAGTTGTGAGACTGAGCCCTGAGTTACACTGAACATAGAACCCACATAAGGGCAGCCCGGGTGGCTCGGCGGTTTAGCACGGCCTTCGGCCTAGGTTGAGATCCCGGGGACCTGGGATGGAGTCCCGCATCCGGTTCCTTGCATGGAGCCTGCTTCTCCCTCTGCTTGTGTCTCTGCCTCTCTCTCTCTCTCTCTCTCTCTGTGTCTCTCATGAATAAATAAATATTTTTTTAAAAAAAGAACTCACTTAAGATTCTCTCTCCCCATCCCTCTCCCTCTGTCCCTTTGCTCCCTTAAAAAAAAAAAAAAAAAAAAAAAGAATATAGCAAAAAAAAACCCCAGATATTTAAAGCAGATGAAATAGGGAGACAATCACTGGCAAACCCACACTAAAGGACAGATATATTTTAGGAATATAAATGTTTATCATATCTTTTTTTTTTTTTTAATGTTTATCATATCTTAGAAGAAAAAGTGTTCCAAATAGAAGGTCAGACACAAAAAGGAATGAAGAACAAAATGGTAATAAACATGCAGGTTAGGCTAAAATAACACTGACTACATAAGGAGATTCAAAAATAATATAGACTCTTAAAAATATATAGACAAATAGTGAATACGTGACATTTCTTGCATTTCACCAAAATCTGTAATTGTGCAACACAAAGTGTAAACCCTAATGTTAAACTATAGACTTGGGAGACGCCTGCATGGCTCAGCGGTTGAGTGTCTGCCTTTGGTTCAGGGCGTGATCCCAGGATCCGGGATTGAGTCCCACGCTGAGTTCCCTGTATGGAGCCTGCTTCTCCGTCTGCCTGTGTCTCTGCTTCTGTGTGTCTCTCTCATTAATAAATAAAATCTTTAAAAAACAAAACAAAACTATAGACTTTGGTTAATACTAACATATCAATATTGGTTCATCAATTGTAACAAATCTACCACACTAATGTAAAATATTAATAGTAGGGAAAACTAGAGGTGCCTGGCTGGCTCAGACCATGGAGTATGTAACTCTTAATCTCAGGGTCATGAGTTCAAGCCTACATTAGACACAGAGCTTACTTAAAAAAAAAAAAAAATAGTGGGCAGAAACTAGAAAAACAGGGAAGAAGTATACAAGAACTGGGTACTATCTGCTCAATTTTCTATAAACCTAAAACTGTTCTAAAAAATAAAGTCCAGGGTGCCTGGGTGGCTCAGTCAGTTAAGCAAGTGTCTGCCTTCGGCTCAGGTCATGATCCCAGAATCCTGGGATGGAGTCCCATATGGGCTCCTTGCTCAGCAGGGAGTCTGCTTCTCTCTCTCTCTGCCCCTATCCCCTGCTTGTGCACACTCTTGTCTCTCTCAAATAAATAAATAAAATCTTTAAGAAATAATAAAAGTCTAGGAGCACCTGGGTGGCTCTGTTGGTTAAGCATCTGCCTTCAATGCAGGGCATGATCCCAGGGTCCTGGGATTCAGCCCGACATCAGGCTCCCCACTCAGCAGGGAGTCTGCTTCTCCCTCTCCCTCTGCCGTTCCCCCTGCTTGTGCTCTCTGGCTCACTTACACTCTCTCTCTCTCTCTCTCTCTCTCTCTCTCTCTCTCTCTCTGGCTTTCTCTCACTCACTCTCTGTCAAATACATAAATAAAATCTTTAATATATATATATAATTAAATATGAAATACAGCATGTTAGCTGGGAGAGAAATAATGGAGTTAAATCTTCAAGCCCCTTGTACTGACAAACAGGACAAAATGATTAACATTAATCTTTGATAATCGATACATGTAATTTCTGTGGTAACCAATAGAAGAGTACATAATTTTCAAAGTAGAAGAGGGGGGACGCCTGAGTGGCGCAGCGGTTGAGTGTCTGCCTTTGGCTCAGGGCATGATCCTGGAGTTCCGGGATCGAGTCCCACATCGGGCTCCCTTCATGGAGCCTGCTTCTTCCTCTGCCTATGTCTCTGCCTCTCTCTGTCTCTCTCATGAATAAATAAAAATTAAAAAAAAAAAAAAAACAACAACAACAAAGTAGAAAAGGGAATAATGGAATGTTAAAAATAATAACTAACAAAAATCTGTAGAGAAGTATTAAATGCTTATTTCTTTATCCTTCATTGAAAAAAATTAATGAAAAAAATCATTTCAAAAGAAAGTAAAAAAGGCATAAGAAAGATTTAAAAAGAAACACCAAGAACAGTTAAGCCTAAACGTGTCATTGCATTAAATGTAAATGAACTAAATCTTCTAATTGAAAGATAAGAATTCTGAGTGGAGTAAAACAATAAGCTAGAGCAGACCATGTCTACTGATATGGATGACAACTAACTCTACTTTCGTCTTCTCAATATTCTTTTTCCATTCAACAAAAACTTATTCAATGTATACAACATGCTGAGCATTTCAATAGTCAGAGATAAAGATATCAAACATTCTCCCAAGGAGACTAATAGGAGAAACAAATAATACATCATAATAAAAGTATGTTATCAAGTGCTAATAAAATATTGCAACTAGAATAATGCAGATATCTTGAAAAGCTATAAAGACAATATATCTAGATTATGCTTTGAAGGTTAAGCTGAAAGTTCATCCAGTAAATAAAAAAGGAAAGGAAAAGGAGAAAGTATGAACTTCTTTGCTAACATTACAGGTCAGGAGATCAGTCACGGTTTAAGGGTGTAGAGCAATGAAGTAGGAGAGAAAACAACTGGGAATGAAGTTGAAAAATTAGGATAGGAGCTTTAACTCTGTCCAACAGGTAACAGGGAGACTTTAAAGCAAGGGATTAAGACAATAATGCTGGGATTTTTAGAAATCTATTTTTTATTTTATTTTATTTTTTAAGATTTTATTTATTTATTCATGAGAGACACAGAGAAAGAGAGGCAGAGACACAGGCAGAGGGAGAAGCAGACTCCATGCAGGGAGTCTGATGTGGGACTCGATCCCGGGACTCCAGGATCACGCCCTGGGCCCAAGGCAGGCGCTAAAGCACTAAACCACCCAGGGATCCCCAAAATCTATTTTTTAAATATTTCTTTACTTTAGAGAGACAGAGAGAGTGCATGCATGGGGAAGGGGAGGGGCAGAGAGAGAATCCTCAAGCACATTCCTGCCTGAGACTGGAGCCCCAACAGAATGCTCAATCCCACTACCCCTGAGATCATAACATGACCTGAGCCAAAACCAAGAGGCGGACACCTAACCGACTAGACACCCCTATTCTTAGAAATATAAATGGAAACAGTTTACAGAAAGAAAAATGGGGGTAGGAGAGACTGGCTACTAGAGTTATGAATGAGGAAGGACTGAGAAAGTGGCAGGGAGGACAGAAAACTGCTTGAAACATTTCAGAAAAAGAAGAGACATGAGTTGATACTTGACTACATGTGAAATGAGAGGAGAACTTAACAAATACTAAGTAAATGAAAGGGAGAAGACAACATAAAGGCAAACAGTAATAAATTTAACAGTGCCTTAAAATTCAATGGTGTAAGCGTAGACTGTTTCTCAGAATTATGCTTATTGAGCACTGTCTAACTATGTATTAAATGTAAAACACCGAAACATGTATTTTTTTAAATTACTGGATTGGTATGTAAAATAGTTAACACTAGATATCCATAACTGACATTTTTTTCTGACATCTTTTTTTTTTTTTAAGAGAGAGATGGGAGGAGGGGCAGGCAGAGGGAGAGGGAAAATCTTAAGCAGGCTTCACACCCTGCGTGGAGTGAGTCGCAGAGCTTGATTTCGTGACTCAAGCTGAAATCACCAATTGGGCGCTTAACTAAACCACTGAGGTACCCCCATAACTAACACATTCTAATTAATGCAATTAGTAACTAAATGGCAGGAGAAAAAGGTACCAGTTAAGTTAAACATCTTTTCAGAAGTCAAATTTGATCATTTAAAGTGATCATGTGGGATCCCTGGGTGGCGCAGTGGTTTGGCGCCTGCCTTTGGCCCAGGGCGCGATCCTGGAGACCCGGGATCGAATCCCACGTCGGGCTCCCGGTGCATGGAGCCTGCTTCTCCCTCTGCCTATATCTCTGCCTCTCTCTCTCTCTCTCTGTGTGACTATCATAAATAAATAAAAATTAAAAAAAAATATTTAAAGTGATCATGTATCAAAAAAAATAAAATAAAAATAAATTTAAAGTAATCATCATGGGGCACCCGAGTGGCTCAGTATGTTAAACATCTGACTCTTGATTTCATCTCAGGTTGTGAGTTCAGGGTTGTGAGATGGAGTCCCATGTGGTGCTCAGTGTGGGGTTTGCTTGAGATTCTTTTTCTCCCTCTGCCCCTCTCACTGTTCACATGTGTGCTGTCTCAATATAAACAAAATCTTTTTTAAAAAAGTGATTGTTGGGATCCCTGGGTGGCTCAGCGGTTGAATGACTGCCTTTGGCCCACGGCATGATCCTGGCGTCCTGGGATCGAGTCCCACATCGGGCTCCCTGCATGGAGCCTGCTTATCCCTCTGCCTATGTCTCTGCCCCTTTCTCTGTGTCTCTCATGAATAAATAAATAAAATCTTAAAAAAAAAGTGACTGTGTAACACAAATTTATAGAAGGTAGGAAAATAGATTTTTCTTTAAGACATCAAAAATCTACTATGTGATAATACTTTAAAGTATACCGTCTTACTTCAGGCTCTATAATGTAGAAGGTTCTTGCAGTGCCAAAACAGACTGTCCCACATTCACGGCTTCTCATTTTGTTCTTCTTTTCGATATCATCACATACTACATAATCCTTTTTATTCAATACAACTGAAACTAATAATACTAATCAAAACAGTAGACTGTGATGGGGAATCTAAAAAAAATTACGCCTTAAACATTTTCTTTAAACTTGAAACTTATAAATCCATATTCTGTTGCCAGTTTTTTGATGCAGGCCCTTTGAGTTATAGATCCAATGACTATAGTTCTAGTCTCACACAAACCACACCCATACTGCATCATCCACAATTTCTAGTTTCAATTTCTTTAAAAGTGAAGTGAGACTTAAAAGATACTTGCCAAGGATCTAAACGAAGAATCCTTTTAGATTATAAAAAACAGTAATTTGTAAACATTTATATGCATTTCCTTACTGGCCTGTCTTTCCAAGATAGTTAACTTAGTTTTCATAGAATCAACAATTCTTATATTTTACTATTATATTCCTTTGGCTTATGAAATTTAAATTAAATTATACAATTACAATACAAGTGCAAGTGTCATGGTGTGATCCTTTGTAAATCCATAATTCAACCAGTGCGAGCAATGCAGTGTGCATCAGTATGTCTTACGAAAAGAGAACAGAGTTTATTAAGACTAGCATACCTGTTAGAAAAGATTTAAATTCACTTATTGCTTTTATTGTACTTGGAACAGTACCTGGCACATAGTATTATATAAGTATGTGCTACTATATTAGCCTTAAAACTAAACTAGTTACAGGGATGCCTGGCTGGCTCAGTGTAGGAAGAACATGCAACTCTTAATCTTTCTTAAACTTATGGTTGTGAGTTTGAGCTCCACATTGGGTGGAGACGTTATTTAAACAAACAAGCAAAAACAAAACTACACTAGGTGACTGGATGGCTGTCAGTTAAGCGGCTGACTCTTGGTTTCAGCTCAGGTCATGATCTCATAGGTCCTGAGATACAGCCCACCATCAGGCTCCATGCTCAGCAGGGAGTCTGCTTGAAGATTCTCTTCCTCTGCCACTCCCCCCATTCTCACACACTCTCTAAATAAATAAATCTTAAAAAACAAACAAACAAACAAAAACAGTAAACTAGCTAGATACAGTACACGCAATGGTAGAATCCTACCTACTTTACACAGCCTCTGAAGTCACAGAGACTACCTGTACTTAAACTGTCAAAATGGGGTTCCTGGCTGGCTCTGTCGTAGAGCATGTAACTCTTGATCTTGGGGTTAAGTTCAAGCTCCACGTTGGATGTAGAGATTACTTAAAAAAATAAAATGTTGAGAGAGAGAGCTAAAGCAGAGTATCAATATAAGCTGCAATAGGTCCTCACTGAAAACATATGAATATAAGGTAGAGTCAGTTTCACATAACTAGAAGTGAATTATCCAGTGCTTAAGGGAGGCGATTTAAAAAAAAAAAAAAAAAAAAAAAGTAGGCTAGCTCACGTATCAGGTCAAAAAGAAATGTAAAAGTAGGTTCACAACCCAAATTTAACCTTATCACCTCAAAAATGTTAAGAGGATGGTTACATGCCCTCCTAAAAAGTGGCAGCTAGGTAGGGAAGGAAAACCAGTTATATTTTCTTAGTGCATATTAGGCTACTTTCCTCTATCATCAATCCACTAATGATAGAAAACATGAATCTCTTAAAAAATAAATAAATAAATAAATGCCCATGCAGTACATCCCAAGGCACAAAACAAATCCTTCTGGTTTACCAATTATAAATTAAATACACTAATTGCGGAACTGTATATAAATGCAATATACAGAAAATTTTAAATGGTAGCCTGACCATTTTGTTTGAGCCTTAATTTTGTGATGCAGATCTAATCTGCAGGTGTAAAAAACCTGAAGCAACATGACAGAAGATCTATTAACCACCTGAAGTTCAAACACCGTAGCTACTTAAAACACTCTTGTCCACTAGGAAAGAATCCACAGTGGCACTTTCTTCCTTCTATGGACATCAAAAAGTACTGAAAATGTTATGAATAGTTAGGAGAAACTCAACAGACAGCCCCTGAAGGCTGTACCACTCCCACTAGATGGCACTATCACAGGAAATTCACTCTTCTCCCATTTGGAGCAAGGGCTGAAAGCTCTCTTGATCTCTGCAAAACTGAAAACTATCAATTCAATGACATCCTCATTGGGAAATTACAACCCATAATGAGGAAATCAAAGCTGGGAGGAGGAGTTTTTCTCAAAGCACCTTTTCTGCCAGGACCATGGCCGCCTCCTCCTCCCCAGTTCTATTTCAAAATTAGTGGTCTGAGGAATACCATGGCTTGCAGGCAAAAAAAGTCCTACAAAATGGAGATTTCCTTTTCTTCTTCCTAACTCCAAACTACAGAAAAATTTACTTTTTCCCCCCAAGTGTGTTTGCTATAGGGAAAAAAACAAATCAATCTCTTGCTGCCCCTTGAACATTTATTGTAATCAATATACTTAACTATGACTAAAAACATCAAAATAACATACAATTAGTGACATAAAAACATTTGGATATAAATAAACTTCATTATATATAAAAGGAAAAACTTTCTATTAAATAGGCAGATTAGGGACGCCTGGGTGGCTCATCGGTTGAGCATCTGCCTTTGGCTCAGGACGTGATCCCAGATTCCCGGGATTGAGCCCCACATTGGGCTCCTTCCATGGAGCCTGCTTCTCCTCCCTCTGCCTGTGTCTCTGCCTGTCTGTGTCTCTCATGAATAAATAAATAAAATCTTTTAATAAATAAATAAATAAGTAGGCAGATTAAGTTTTCTGACACCTTAATTACATGATTTTAAGTCGGGCCTAGGCAACAAGATTCACAGCGTCAATTATCCCCATCACTTATGCCCTACTCCATCAAAAGTATACTTGGATATAGCTATCATTACCTTAAAAACTAAAGAAAGGCATACTAACAACAAAACCCAATGAGTCAAAACCACATACAACTTGAATACACACTTACTTTTATTCCATAGGTGCCCACTTGAACAGACAGATTTGGATATGAACCGTCTGCTGAATTCCCAAATTAAAAGACACATCAAAGTTCTTTTTAGGTAATCAACTGAATCAGAGATCAATTTAATACTCAAATATACTGCTCACTTCCAGCTGAAGCTACTTCTCCCAGATCAAAGAACTCACATTTATACATACATCTTTAATATATGAACAGTCAGTATAGCCACTCCAAAGTACCACAAGTCAATTACTTAGTAAAAGTGGCCAGAGAAACCAAGAACTGTAAACGTGTAACGAATCCTGTGTTCCCACAGCACCTTGTCACAGTTCTGACACAGATCTCACCACAGTACCATCTCCCTCTCGCTTACTCCACAAAGGAGGCTTGGACAGACTGAGATGTCATTCCTGATACCCTGCACAATGCCTCGTATGCAGCAGGCACTCAACAGCTGTTGAATGAACAAAAATTATAAAGCTATTCCAGTTCACCAAATCTACAAGATCTCTCAAAGCAGCCAGTTTTTCCAACTAAACCTTGACACCTTCTCCCTTAAGAAGCTACTAACCGAAGCATGAGACTAATGTTTAGGTTGCCATGAGAAATAAGATTTCTTGCAAAGCACAGAAAGAAATGTATCACATGAAGTCAAAGATCAAAAATGCACAAGTCTCAAGCCCAAGTAATACAACAATCTTGGACTCGTGAAGTTTTTAAATAAGACATCACAAATACCTTTTACATGTTGTATTAAAACCATAAGTATATTCCACTAAAACCATGAAAGCAAAGGGGTGAACTACAGGAGGATGCAGAGGAAGCCATAACATTGCTTAAATGAACCACCTGACCATCAAGAGGGGCTTGATCTTACTTTATGCTCCCAGAACAAAAATAATAAAGAGTGAGCAAGAAGGACAAAATGAGGAGAGAAAAGGCAGTCTGGGGGTGCAACCAGGAGGAATCTGAACTGCAGATTGGGAGAACTGACAAACTTCGCAGAAGCAGATTTTTCAGAACTCTAGTATAAAACTATCTGAAATACCCCACTGTATTGAATCTATGCCCAAATCCTTTCATTAACAGTTTTTTTTTTTTGGAATGACTGAGGAGTTTTGACAAAACATGGCACAAAATCCAGATACACATCCCATTAGTAACCTTGCAACAAGACCCATGGGAAACCTCTCCCATATTAGAGGATAAAGAGCAGCATATACTCTCCTTTAGAATCTTTTTAATACTGTTAAGTTAGAGGAATGACTGGTAAATCTAAAAGTTCGCGGAAATCATGAGCCCATCTCACCTGCAATGGATCAGTATGGCCCACCCAAACTGATCTTAATTGCTTTCTAATTGTGTTTCAATTAGACTATGAACAGTGCTCATTATCAGCATTCTACTCACCTTACTAACACCAACTCCTGTAAACCTGGCCTCTAATAATTCCTGCCGTCGAGGGTCCAGGCTATGCAATTCTTCCATCATTTCTATTGAAAAAGACAAAGTAGGTTGTGAGACCATAGAAGCTAAAACATGAGGTACCAATTTTTAGATATAAGAAAATGCAGTGATTATTTCATTTGATGATCACACACAGGTAAACCACAAGTAAATACAGCATACAAATGATAAACTACAACATGCTCCCTCAAATAGCAATACGTTTAAAGTTAAAAATGGCTCAGAAGTCCTCTTCAGAGGGCTTCTTATCCTTGTCCAGTTCCGATCTGATTTTAACAGCAAAAAACCTCAAACCTTCATATAATCTCAGTAAAAGTTGAGCAAGGACTAACTTACAAAACAACAACAGAAAAATTCCTTCTATCGACCTTTCAATTTAACTAAGTACTTTTCGATAGGTTTCCCCAACCCACAGGAACTAGTCCTTAAAACTAAAAATATGAATTGCTAATAATAATTTAAAAATAATGTAGCATGAATCAGAAGCCACAAATAACTTCAAATAACTCTATTATATAGCTCCCTTCTCTGAAGAGCTCACAGTAGCTCATGAAAAAAGGAATTAATTATCTTAAATTTAATAGAGAACCCATGGTAAAACCATCAACCAGCATTCACTCAGGAAATCAGTAGAGCTCCATAACCATCCCTTTACAAAATCTTTTTCTGACCACTCCCTGGAGCAGTAGGTTTCTCTAGACATCTGCTTTTAGCACTCCTTCCAAGCAGGGAAGGGCAGGAGGACACCATTTTTAAACTCCTTCCACGACCAATAAAATAAATGCACAGGCTACTTTCAGCAAACGCGTCCATCATTGCAAGAGATCAGCTCTTGCAGAACCCATTGGAAATCTAATATTAAAAGTGGAATGGGAGCATACACCATTACAGAGAACCCCTCCGAACATATTATTAAACAGCTTTTGGAACGATGGGCATGATTTAAAAGTTCACTGAGAACATGAATTAAACATTCTCCTCTGCAATCTAACAACTCCACGTTAACTGTAACCACCCCTACCAGTCCTCCAGTTTCATTTCCCTTCCTGGATTGAGAGCCTGGGGCAAAGGGGAATGAAAGGGTGACAAATTAAAGTTTCACCCACACAAGTGCAGGTTAGCGAGGGAATAAGGAAATTCTCCAGAAGGCAGAAAGGCATCTTAAAAAAGAAAAAGAAAGAAAGCGAGAAGGGGATAGAGAGAGAGAGAGAGCGCTTCCCCGTAAGTGGCCTTCCTCGCGTCTCGCCCTGCCCTAATCAAGGCCTGAATGGCAGAGGTTGCAGCCTCCCTCACACCCTAGGGTCTCTCGGAACATTTCCTAAACCTCCATCCCCAGGCCTGGACCGGAAAATAACGCCCCAGCGGTTATTCCATTTAATGTCAACTCATGTTGAGGAAATCTCCACTCTGTCTCATTCCAGCAGGGCCTTGGACCGGGATCCTCCCTGCAGCCCACAGCCGGGAAGCAGAACCGATGGGGCCTGGTCCCGGCGCCCCTCGCCTCCCGCCGGCTCCAAACTTTCCCCAACTCCAGGCCCACCTGTCACGGAGGGAGGGCGGGCCGGCTCTCGGGGGCGCCCGGGAGGCTGCCGGGGCCTCCAGCTGCCGGGGCGTCCCCTTCGCCCTGCCGGCCGCCGGCCCCACTCCCAGGCCGGGGCCGCCTGGGCCTCCCCCATCTTCAGTCCGGCCCCTCGGCGACCCGCAGCCCTCGGGGAGCCCCTCCCGCCTCAGCGCCGAGGAGCTGCGGCCCGGCGGCGGCCCCCGGGTGGGCCCGGGCCGCAGCCTCCTCAGCTGAGGGGTCCCCCGAACGGTTAATGCCCCAGGCCCGGCGCCCTCCCCCGCCCGGGGCTCAGCCTCTCACCTGCCGCCGCCGCCGCCGCTCCACGCTCCTCCCGGGAGGGGCCCCGACCCGACCCGGCCGCGGACCGCTCGGCTCTCCCCTTGGGCAGGCCCGGGGCGGAGCCGGGGCCTCTCCTGAGCGCCGCAACCCCCCGCCCGGGCAGCCGCCGCCGGCGCCGGGCTCCACGAGAGGGCGGGCGGGGGAGGGGGGCCGCGGAGGCCGCAGATCCCCGGGCTCGCGTACAGAGCCAGGCGCCTGACGCGGGCCCGGGCCCGGGCGGCCGCGGGGGGCGCGGGACCGGCCTCCTGGCGCCGGACAAAGGCCAAGGGAGGCGCAAGAGGGCCCAGGCCGGGCCGGGAGGTGGGGGCCCGCTCGGCTGGGGGCCACTCGGGTGCGGCGCGGAGGGCGGGGGGGGGGGGGGTCGGAACCGCTGGTGCCCAGGACCCGCCTCCGGCCCCTTAATCCGGATCGGTTCGGTCCGGATTAGTAGTGATCGGTGTAAACACACTAGTGAAACCGCGTGTTTCCTCGCGAGATTTGCACGGCTGGGAGGCAGGGGGGGTCCTGGGGGGGTGGGGGAAGAGCCGGCAGTGGGGGAGGAGGGGGAGGGGACGAGGAAGGTGGGGGGGTCCCCGCTGCCCCGGCGCCCCGCCTCCTCCAATCAGCGGCCAGGCTGGCGGGCAGGGGTTAACCAGGGGACCCCGCGCCGGCGGAGGAGGCCGCCGCCTCGCCGGGCGGCTGAGGGCGGGCGCGCGGGCGGCGCCGGCGACTGGCCGCCCCGAGCCCGACCCGGGCCGGAGTCCGGGAGCCCCCGCCGCCGATCGTCTGTCACCGGCCCCCGCCCGCGGGACCGACCGGCCTGGCCGAGGCGCTCGGGCCGGCGCCCTGGGCCGCGGACCGGCGCTGGAGGGGCCTCGCCGCCTGGGCCGGGCGCTCCCCGATCCGCCTCGCCGAGCCCCGCGCCCGCCCAGCCCCTCGTCTCCACGAGTTTGGGTGAGAAGCGGGCTTGCTCTGCCCCGGGATGGATTCTGGAGGAAGAAAGCCCGGGAGCCGGCGGACCCCGCCCGAACTTCCTCGGAGACGCCCAGCTAGTGAGTTCGCCGTGCCCACCGCGTTGGCCTCTCGCACGCCCCGCCGCTCTGCTAAGGGACCGTCCGGCTCCCCAAACCCTGGAAAACGGACAGCACTTTCCCTCCACGTACCTGGCTGGCGGAGGGCGCCTCTAGGGACAAAAGGTTCCCAGGGATCAAAGCTGAGCCCCCACCCCCGCCAGGATGCTGCCCTCCGGAAGGGGGGGCGCTACCCCAGAGGGACGCCCCGGGCACCCAAGGGGAGGTTCCATTGCAACCTCTGATTTAAAAAAAAAAAAAAAACACGGCCCTCCTGGGTACTTAGCGGGACCTGCGGGTAGGACTAGCATAGAAAACACAGGCCTGGCCCACACAGAATGTCTCCTGGGCAATGAGAACTAGGAAGAGGTGAGCTCTTGTGCCCAGTAGCCCCCGCAGCCTGGAGGGCCTCCAGCGTGGGAAGAAGAGACTCCCACTCTGATCTCTCAGCCCCAAGGGGGGGCGGGGGGGAGCACATTCTCCACTGACTCCCAGGAGCCTGGACACTGACTTCAACGCAAATACTCAACTTTGTATTTTCCTCTGACGCTTCCATGATCAGACATCTGAAGATGATTTAAGGAATACAAGTGAATCACAAGGGGAAAATTCAGACAATGAACAACAGCCTTGAACTTTTCCAGGGGGTAGGCAAGTACTTCAAGTGGAGTTTCTGCCTTTTTCTCTTATTTTTTCTTAATTCTTGTTGTATTAACAGAACACAGACCTGCTGAAAGGGCCGAGGATGGCAGTTTACTTTTTGTTCCTTGTCTGACCTTCCATACCCTTGGACCAATTCGGGCACTGTGGGAAAAAAATCCATTAAACCAAGAGTCACCTTGCCCCAGATCCCAGCCAGGTTGGAAAGTGCACACACATATTGCCAAAGATAACAATGTTTGAAGGGGAGGGGGAGAGCCAGCTGGGGGCAGAGGGTAGGAGGAGAGGTCAAGGTGGAGGGCTAGCCAGAGAACCAAGGGGCAGATGATCTAGGTAGGACTTGCCTTCCCCTCCAACACACACACACACACAAAAACAGCAAATGAGGCAAGCTTTTGCATTATAGTGAATGATCAAGAAAGCAACTCCTTAAAACAACACTGGAATGTCTTAAATGGGGAGAAAAGAGTTTAGGAGACAGAGCACTGGACAGAGAGTCAGAGCCGAGTTCAGTCCAGCTGTTCCACTGACAAGCTGCATGGACCTGTCACTCACCCTTTTCAAGCTTTGCCAACCTCATCTATGAAGGAAGGGTTTGGACTAGATTTACAAAGGCCTTTCCAGGTCGAAAAGGCTAGGATTCCATTTGATGAGGTAATTATTTCGAATAATCATTGCAATACAGGGAAAGGTGATATTTTTAGTTTCGCTTTTCCTGGTGTGTTTTTCTCTGCGTGCCAAAGAACTCACACTGGTGTAGATCTATTCACAGCCCCACTCTGGATTTAACACTGGTCCTATTAGGAATTGCTTGTAGGAATTTAATGAATTTGCTTACCACAAAGATTGGGTGCTTCTATTTATAAGCATTGTAGAAATGAAGATATCAAATATCAACAGCGAGGGAAAAGAACCTTACCCTTTCCCAGAGAAAGATGGGTAATTTCAAAGTAAATTATCTTGTCAGATGGTACCTCTCACAATGCAATTGAACCTTGGGTTCGTGAATCAACTTGTTTAAAATGTGTGTACTCACATTGCAACTTTGTCAGACTCCCTTGTCCCAGACTGGCAAATGGTGACATGCCCCATGCAAAGGCCCAATTCCCATTAGCTGTACAGGCTAATGGCTCAGACAGGGATTCAGTCAGAAGCCATGCATGTTGATCATCTGCCCCTGTCTTCAGGGGAATGCATGACAGCTCCTCCAGGCTCATGCCCAAGGTCACAGAGAAGACCGTGGAGCTGGCTGGACATGCCTCGGGCTGGTTCTGGTGTTCCCCAAGATGTACTCTGCAAACCTTGATTGGTTAATAGGCTTTAAAGAGAGTAGACATTGTACTTGGGTCCTTGGGAAACTGTTGGTTAAAACTAAATGGAATCCATTATTTCAGTACTACTTGGAGCCTAAAATGTGTAATATGCATATGGCAATCTCGGAGGTGAGGGAGGTGGAGTTTTTCAGTATTTTTCCATTTAATTTTGGAATTACCACTCTAGTTTGGGTGGGTTGGTTGGTTGGTTCAGTGTAGTCATGGAAAAGGTGTTGTTCTGAGGAAGACACCGGGAGAAACTGGTTTAACCTTTGGCTTTTTGACTTGTACCACACTAATGATTGTCCAGCATCTCCTTGAATGTTTCACAATATCCACCAGCTGCAACAAAAAGATCCTGGCATATGATACTGAGCAGGTTGATAGTCCTAGCGTGATTGCACCTTTTCTAAAAGGAGCCTGCAATGTGGTGGCTAAGAGGACAAACTTACTAGGCAAGGTCCTTGATTTTAATCCTTCCAGACTCTTATCAGCTGTGTAGCCTTAAGCAAGATACTTAAGTTCTCCATGCCTCAGTTTCTTTATCCACAAAATGGTGTTAACATCTTCCAGGACTGTGGGAGGATTAAATGAGATATATATATATGCCTGATAGAGTATTTCCTGAATAAATGACCACCAAACTCCACATTTCTGCAAAGGGTTTATGTATGTTTGCCATTAGATTGGTTTAAGGGCACACAATTTAACTTTGGAAACCAGGCTGCTAGTGTACTGAGTTGTTTAGATGTTTTGTTTCATAACAGGAAAAGGACCAAAAAATAAAGAAAAAGGACTTAACGTCTTTTTAATTAAAGCATTACATTTGTTGCCGGGGTCGGGTGGGGGGGGGGGTGCAGGGTGGTATGGGCAGTAGAGAAAAACAAGTCATCTGCCCAGTCTCTTTATATTGTTCCCCCACCCCTGAGAATTGAGGGTTTCTCATCATAAGAATAAATAAGGAATTTCATGAAGGCAGTATTTCCACTAGACATTGCACTAGGCAGGACAGTATGAAATACTAAAGTATTTGTGACTGGACCAAACTCGGTTCCAATCCTGCTTCTTCACCTCTGGGGTTCTCTATCTAAAAACTGGCCAGCACACCTAATTCCGTGAGTTGCTTTAATTAAAATTGAAACGATGGGAAATGTCTTCCAACCATGCCTGACGTGACCTATAGTAAGTGTTGAGTCAACCTTATTTCCCCCCTTCTCCCCATTCCTACCAAATGGAAAAGTGGTTGGTTGCCATAAACATACACTACAGATTTTTAAAATTCAGGTCTCGGCCTTCATCCGACTCTGCCAGTCAGTCTCCTGTCTCTGTGTTTGTCATAGCCTCCTCCCGCCTAGCTTGCTTCACAAACTCTTGAGCAAGTGCCCTTGACACCATTTGCTTTATTTATCGAGTCATCCATTCTCCCCCACAGCCCACTGACCGCGGAACGATCTTCTTATTCTCCTGGAGAGTACCTCCCTTTTCTTATTTCCTCTTCCAACTCCCTCCCCAAAAGTTATTTTTTAATAATTGTCTTTCCTCTGCATTGTGTGTTCCTTCTTCCCAACAGCTGAAATGCAAGATAGACAAATAGAAGAGCAAAAGAGGGGATCCCTGGGTGGCTTAGCGGTTTAGCACTTGCCCTCAGCCCAGGGCATGATCCTGGAGACCCCGGATCAAGTCCCACGTTGGCTCCCTGCGTGGAACCTGCTTCTCCCTCTGCCTGTCTCTCTCTCTCTCTCTCTCTCCTGAAGAAATAAAGTCTTAAAAAAAAAAAAAAGCAAAAGAGAGCAAATGCACTAAATGTCACAAGCCCCCTCCCTTAGCTACTGATTCCCCCGTATTTGTGGTAACTAGCAAAAGTATATTTTTAAAATCTCAGTTCCTCTGTTGGCTTTAAAAACAAAAATAGGTGTCTTTAAAGTTTATAATTCTTTTTGTAATTTCTACACCCAACATGGGACTCGAACTCATGACCCCAAGATCGAGTCAGATCTTGATTGAGCCAGCCAGGCGCCCCTCTTCTATGGCTTTTTATATTAGGCTTAAGCCATCAACCTTCTGACATAGGTCATGAGGGGATGGGAGCCCAAGCCCCATGTCCGTAGGGAGGAAAGAAGGGGATCACCCAGTGAGGGGCAGGAGGCTTGGGCATGGTCAGCCCCCAAAAGGCAAGTCAGAAAATGAGTGCCTTTTTGTACAGCCTTTGAGCTAAGAATGAGCTTTACATTTTTAAACAGTTGAAAGAAAAAGAATAGTATGACACATGAAAATTACATAAAATTCTAATTTTGGCATCCATAAAAGTTTCATTAGAACACAGCCACACTAACCCTTTACATGTTATCTGTGGCTGCTTTTGCACCACAAAAACAAAACAATAATTGTGACAGGCCAGTAAAACCTGAAATATTTACTATCTAGTCTTTTACGGAAAAAGTTTGTCCGTGTCGGCTCCGGGCCAAGGACTTCTCAAATTGTAATGAGCATCTGTATCCCTTGGGCATCTTGCTAAATGCAGGTTCTGACTTAATAAGTCTGGGATGGGGGGCCCCTGGGTGGCTTAGTCGGTTAAGCATCTATCTACCTTTGGCTCAGGTCATGATCCCAGAGTCCCAGGATCGAGCCTGGTTTCAGGATCCTTGCTCAACAGGGAGCCAGCTTCTCCCTCTGTCCCTCACCTCGCTCATGCTCCCTCTCGTTCACTCTCTGTCTCTCAAATAAATAAAATCTTAAAAAAAAAAAAAAAAAAAGAAAAAGAAAAGTCTGGGATGGAACCTGAGGCTCTGCATTTCCGGCAGCTCCCAGGTGATGCTCTTGCTGCTGGTCTGCAGACCATATTGCGTATCAAGGCCTTGAAAGGTTTGTCTGTTTTATGCTAATTTTTGTGAATGATTTCTAAATAAGCAAATCTTAGAAAATATGAAAACTTGGAGTATAACCCAGGATAATAACCTCAAACAGATTTTCCACATTTCATTCCATTGTTTTGGCATCATGTGATGATGGCCTGATGGACGTGGAAATGGATTTGCCAGCAACCTTGCTGAGGCCAAAGGGATTGCAGCCCCAAAATTCCCGTGATATCAGGCTCCCTTTTAATTTCCATAAAGTTACCATTCCAGATCCAGAAAGACCTTTGTGAGTTCACCATACCCAAATTATTATTGATTTTTCCAAAATGAGCCAAGTCTCCTCTCTTAGCTCTTCCTTTAATGACCAGCACTTCTCAGTGACAGGCCTTTGGAGGACAGCCAGGGTTCAAAGCCTAGCCTTTCTATATACATGTTCTGAGATGCAAGTTCTGGTGCCTCAGTTTTCCTACCTGTGCAATGGGCATAATGTATGTAAAGCACTTGGTATGCCACTGGATTTGTGGCAGATACGTTCAAACTGCAAGCATCTGAAAACTTCACATACCCAAAACCTGCTCTTCCCCCGAGCTGACTCATTTTAGCAAACATCAATTCTATTCTTTCACCATCTAGACCAGAAACCTTGGAATTAACTTCTACTTCAGCCCCCAGCTCCTCTACTCCAGCCTCGCTGTCTGCTCCCACCTCAGAGCCTTTGCACTTACCATCCTTCTCCCTGGAATGCTGTCCATCAGCTACCTAACTGGCATGGCCACAGATTTTTACATCACATGAAGTGTGTCCTATCTTCTGTGTATACATGATAACAATATGGAACTGGCAAGTATCTGCCTTTAGGTGATAGAATGAGAAGAGCCTCCCACCTCTTTCAAGGGACAACCATTCTAGGCTTTTGAGTAGAAGGAAGTGAGGAGGGCATGTTAAAAAGAAGAGCACAGCCCCAAATCAAATGCTTGCTCTCATGTGCATGCCACTTGGAGAAACAATAAACTCGTGATTGAATGTCAAGGGTAATGAGTGTGTGGGGAGAAAGCAGGCAGGAAACATGAATAGAGCACTAGGCCCTGGTGGCAGTAGAGATGCTACTTTCTATAGAGAGGTAGGTCAAGCACAGCTTTTCTCTGATAATGTGCCATCTGAGCAGATGCCTAAATGAAATGAATGTGCAAACCCTGTCACTGTCTAGGGCAAGAGCATTCCAGGAAGAGGAAACAGTAAATGAAAATGCCCCGGGCCCAGAACTTGTAGGCCAACTTTGTTCCTGGGCTCTCTGGTGCTAGAGAGAACGGTGCCAGCCATGGAGCAGAGCACACAGGCAGACCACAGTTGCAGCAAGGTTCTGGTGCAGCAGAGTACTTAATGCTGTAGTGTGTTTCAACAGTTTTGAGTCTGTGTTTAATGTCTAATCCCAAAGGATAGGGATTATGACAGAAAGCACTTATTGAGCATTTATAGGGCAGGCACTAGAATGAGAGCATGTTCATTATCACATTTAATCCCTTCCACCTTGAGGGAGGCCCACCGTACAGATGAGGAGGAGAAAGTGCAGAAGAGGTATGAGGTCCCCAGCCAGCTCAGAGGATTCTCCAAAGCCAGTGCAGTTGGCCCCCTGCTGCACTGGGGTCTCCGCTGTATGGGGTGGGGGCGAGGGCTCCCTTCTGTCCCCCTCCTGGCCTGTCCCAGGTTCCACCTACTTTTCTAGTTTGGTTCAGTTAACTCTAACTTTCCTCCACCCTGTTCTGGGGTCTCGTTTCATGACCCCATATTTATTGTGTTCCCTGCCTTCCCTAGCTGGCAGCTGCTTTGCACTTCCTGTGACAGCTTAACACGCATGGGCAGTTGTTTGGTTATTTAGGTAAGACTCTTATCGAAGTCACATCACTCAGAACCCGTTTCTCAGTTCTTCAGGTCCCTTGCTTCGGAGTTAATCTAACTCAGGAAGAATGTAATGAAAATGCTGAGAGAATGGTACACACCCATGATGTCAACTCACTCCCTTTAAAAGAACAAGACTGCCAAGCAGTGACATTTGACCAGCTGACTCTGCTCACAGAAAAGCTACTCAGGAAGGCAAACCACACCAGGAGGTTCCTCCGCAGGCCAGGGGGATGACTGGGCTAATCTTACTGGCTCCACTGTGTCAAGCTACGTTCAGCTGCCGTTTCCAATTCCTCGAAACAGGACACTGTCTTCTAAAAAAGCCAGGGTGTTGGTCTGTCCCTGTTGTGGAATTACACCAGAGCCCTTCTTTTTAGACTCCTCTCTTAGATGCTGGGTGGGCAGATGACAGCTCTTCTGAAACCACAAGCAATGTAGAGGCTTACATTTTCTTAGACATTTGGATAGCCCATTTTTAGCCAACCCTGCTTCTTTGTAGGTGGCTGATCTCATCCTACACTTGTTGAGTCTTCCAAGTCTTGTTCTCAGGGGTTTGCAGGTATCTTGGTGAGGCTTCCAGTTTTAGGCTCTGCTTTAACATTTATTAGCCGAAGACTTTAGGAAAGTTACTTCAATTTCCTCATCTATCAAGCTGACAGCTAACACCTGTTCTCCTCCCAAGCTTGCTCCGAGGATGAAGCCTGTTAACACAATAAAGCTTTTTGAGATTTGGAAGAAAAAAAAAAAGGATCATGTAAATGCAAAATGAAATGATTTTTCAAGGCAAGATCTCCCTAAAACAACAGTTGCAACAGGGAAAAAGAAGTTGACATCACAGCTGGCCCCAGAAACCTGCACATAGTGTACAGCCTTTACAGACTACCCAGAGGCCCAGGGTCTGTTATTGATGGGAGTGTGGTTCCATCTTGTCCAAGAACCACCACCCTAAAATATACTTTAGTATCTTGATTTTTTTTAAGATTTTATTTATTTATTCATGGGAGACACGGAGAGAGAGAGAGAAAGAGGCAGAGACACAGGCAGAGGGAGAAGCAGGCTCCACGCAGGGAGCCCAATGCGAGACTCGATCCCAGGTCTCCAGGATCAGGCCCTCGGCTGAAGGCGGCGCCAAACCGCTGAGCCACCCAGGCTGCCCAGTATCTTGATTTTTTTAAAAAGATTTATCTATTTGAGAGAGAGAGAGAGAGAATGTGAAGGGAGGAGGGGCAGAGAGAGAGAATCTCACACTCCTCCCTGAGCACAGAGCCCAAAGTGAGGCTCGATCCCAGGACCCTAAGATCATGACCTGAGCTAAAGGCAGACACTTAACCAACTAAGCCACCCAGGTGCCTCCCAAATCCAGAGTTTGGTGCAAAGTAAATGCGATGGGGATCCCTGGGTGGCGCAGCGGTTTGGCGCCTGCCTTTGGCCCAGGGCAGATCCTGGAGACCCGGGATCGAGTCCCACGTCGGGCTCCTGGTGCATGGAGCCTGCTTCTCCCTCTGCCTGTGTCTCTGCCTCTCTCTCTGTGTGACTATCATAAATAAAAAAAAAAAAAAAAAAAAAAGTAAATGCGATGCTGTGAAAGGAATAGAAGACACAGAGTCATAAGACCTCGTTCAAAACTCAGCTCTCCCTCCCCATCAATGAGGCCCAGTCCAGTGTCATTCCCCTGACTGAGCCCCAGCCACCCCATCTTTTTTTTTTCCCAGCCACTCCATCTGTAAAGGGACCCCTCAGAGTTGCTGTGAGGCTGGGTGACCTAGGTTAAGAGAGACTAGCACGGAGGCTGGCATGTAGAAGACACTCTGAGATGCTTATTTTTTCAAAGAAGTTTGTTTAAAATAATAAAAAATCAGGAGCACCTGGCTGGCTCAGTCAATTAAGCATCTGACTCTTGATTTTTGGCTCAGGTTGTGATCTCAGGGTTGTGGGATTGAGCACCCCTCCACCTCTCTGATCAGTGGGGAGTCTGCTTGAGATTCTCTCCCTCTGCCCCTTCCCCAGCACGTGCACATGTGCGAGCACTCTGTCAAATAAATAAAATCATTTAAAAAATATTAATAAAAATGTCTGATCATGGCCACTGATTAGTTTGATAAAAGAGCAGTTTATCATTAGTCTCCTCAAAACACTTGCTATCAGGATGTCTGGGTAGGTCAGTGGTCTGCCTTTGGCTCAGGTTGTGATCCTGGGGTTCTGGAATCGAGTCCCGGATCAGAATCCCTGCAAGGAGCTTGCTTCTCCTTCTGTCTATGTCTCTGCCTCTCACGAATAAATAAATAAAATCTTTAAAAACAAAAAACAGGGACACCTGGGTGGCTCAGCAGTTTGGCGCCTGCCTTCAGCCCAGGGCATGATCCTGGAGTCCGGGAATCGAGTTCCACGTTGGGCTCCCTGCATGGAGCCTGCTTCTCCCTCTGCCTGTGTCTCTGCCTCTCTCTCTCTTTCTCTGTGTGTCTCATGAATAAATAAATAAAACCTTTAAAATAAATTTAAAAACCCACTTGTTGTTTTCTGAGGTTTTAACTTTTGCCTCACATCCCAAGCTCTATTGTTAAGAATGTTTTTGTCACACACACACACACACACACACACACAAAGGAATGTTGTCTTCCTAATCTAACAAAAATATGTGGAAGCCAAAACAGGTAATTGTGTACAAGAGGGTGGACTTCCTTGGTCACTGCTTTCGCTACCCAGACAATGGTGTATTGGCTCCCAGGTTGCTCAAGGGGTCACAGGACAAGATTTTACTTTTGTTCTAGTCTCTAGCATCAACCTTGCAAGGATATCACACAGAAACTACTTCCTCAGTCTAACTGCAAACTTGGCACCTATAGACCATCCCATCCATTCCATTCCTATATCAGAGCAGGAAACACCCCGGTAGGTTCTTTTTCCTTCTCGCATGGATACGAGACTCACCTGACCAAGTCCTTCTTCCCTGGGACGCCCTTATACATACCTTCACGCTGACAACCAGGAGCTGAGCAGAGGCTCAGCCACCTGCCGTAATGGTACTTGAGGAAAGGGAAGGGGGCTGGGAGGCCTCTGGTGTTCACACTGCCTGAAAGCCAGCATCACACCTGGCACTGATGCAGCACTTGCCCCACTGGGCTCCTGCAGTGGGGGAGTTGGTCCTATGCTCTTGCAGGCCCTCTATCTCCTCCACGTTCCCCAGAGCACACCCCACTCCCAAGAAGTGGGCCTGGGTTTGGTTCTCCAACGCCTGCTGATTTGTTTCTTCTACTAGAAAAAGTATGAAAAGTGTATGTAGTATGTTAACAGATTCCTGTGGAGTGTCCCATTGTCAACTGGGGGCATTGCCCTACCTCTAGGAAAACAGCTGGTAAGCATGGGGCAAAGATCCTGACGTGGGAGCAAGGCTGAACCAGGATCTGATCCAAGCTCTACTCTGCTGAGCTCTGTGAACTTGGGCTGGTTACTTCATCTTCGGAGCTTCAACTTCCTTATCTGTAAAATGAGGACAGGATACCCATCCAGAAAGGTATGCTTAAAGCATCAAGCACAGTGCTTGGCCAAAGAGGCAGGGAGTAACATGGGGCTTCCTGGAATGAAGACTTCTTTTTGCTCATTTGACTTTTAAAAAACCACCTTCCTAATTGTGTTGACCGATACGTATTTATGATACATAGAATTGACTTTGTTTATAGAGTTTTCAGGAAGTCTCCAAACTAGAGCTGAGTCCCGCACTGCTGCCTCAAGTGTGACTGCCAGAGGCACTAGCAGCGCCAGCCATGGGAGGGGTTGGGCAAGCAGGGGACCCACCTCTCCTCACCCCTACTCCTTGGGAGGCAGCAAACATTTTCTATAAAGGGCTGGATATTGTAAATATTTCAGGCAACTATTGTCTCTGTCACAACTACTTAACTCTGTGCCAGCAGGAAAATAGCCACAGATGATATGTAAATGAAGGACTGTGGCTACTCCCAGTTAAACTCTATTTGCAAAAATAAGCTGCTGGTGCAAGGTGGTTTGCCAAGCCCTATTAATCCCAGGACTATAGCTTACATAACAATCACCTGGGGGCTTCTTCAAATCTGATCACTTGGCCCCACCTCCAGAGTGTCTAATTCAGTGGGTCTGTGGTAGAGTCTGTCATTTGCATTTCTAATTTCCCAGGTATGGCTGGTGCTGCTGGCCTGGGAACCACTCCCAGAACCACTGTAGCCAGTCCCACTCACCTTCTTTCTCTATGCACCTAAACCACTTTATTCTTGTTGCGAATATAGCATTTATTATGTTCCATTATGGTTAGTGGTCAGTGTGGGGGTCTCCATAATCCTTTTTTAAGAATTTTTGAGCATGCTCTACCCCCAATGTGGGGCTTGAACTCATGACCAGGAGAGCAAGAGTATTATCGACTGGCGCCCCTCTGGGATCCTTCCTTCAGTACCTTCCTATCCCAGTGCCTGACAATAACAATTGCTCAGCATTCAGTGAATTCAAGGGAGGGTACAGCCATGGAAGCCCCAGGTCCCTCCCTGCTCCTTGGTGGACATTTCTGTCTGGAGCTCTGTGCAACCTGGGCCCAGCCCTGCCACAGAAGAGGAAAGGAATTTTGTCTCCCTACCTGTGCAGAAACAGACCAGGAAAGGACACATTCCCTGCTCAGCCTAGACCTTGAACCTGGATTATTTCCTAAGGAAATAAAAAAGGGAGGGTGGGGGTTGGTTAAATTTTGTTACTATCATCATTATTGTTACTTTGCTTCTAAATGGACTGTTTAATTTGTAAGGGAGGGTGGGGTTAAATCCAGATAGCTGTTTGCTGTGGAAAACCACTATTTCTAAATTACATTTAAAATGAACTGCAGGAGGTGATGCCTGGGTGGCTCGGCCATTGAGCACCTGCCTTTGGCTCAGGGTGTGATCCCAGGTCCTGGAATCTAGTCTCCATCGGACTCCCCGCGGGAGCCTGCTTCTCCCTCTCCCTCTGCCTTGCTTGTGCTCTCTCAAATAAAAATCTTAAAAATAATAATAAATAATAAAATGAACTGCAGCCTGGCTTTTTCTCAGATCAGACGGAATCAAGTTTGGTTTTGATACAAGGGAATAATATCAGAGACCTTTCCATATCTTGAATGGCACGAGCTTCATCAACTCCTGAATCCACCCTCCTCTCCTGGAACTCACAGCCTACCTCCTGGTTTTTATCCCAAGACGCTCTGCAAGCAGCACGAGCAGAGTCTCGAATGCTCCCCTACCCCCTCCTTTGCGGAGGACGCATTGGCAGGGGCGCGACAGAGAGACAGGGCTGAGCACCGGGGTAACGGGGTAATCCTAGTCCTGCGCTGGCTGCAAAGTGCAGATGTAACAATGAACCCCCTCCTTCCGATTCCCAGGCCTGTCTGAGGGAGGCCTTACCAAGGATTTCCTTTGGTCTGTGAAGTTTCAAGACCATCCCTATGTAAGTTCTGTTCCTTACTCTCTCCTTGCCAAATTAATAGACAAAACCAGGGATAAGCTTCCCCTCCTCATCTCGATGGGCTCCCTGAACAGGGCCGAAGGTCCAGACATTTGCTGCTTATCTGGACTGTAGTGCTCACAGCTATGACCCAGCAACCAGAGCATGGCTTAGGAACACAGCAAAGGAGTGGGACTGACCCCAGAGTGGCTGAGACTCTAATACGCCCTGTCCCTGCCACCTTGTTACCTCTACCTGCCAATCAGTTTCGCATCAATAAACTTTATGTTCAGGGCTTTGCAGAATGAATCAAAGGAGAGCAGCAGCTAAAGACTGATCTCTGACCTTGGCATATAAACAGCCTACAGGTTGGACCTGACAGTTAATAAAGGAAAGGCCCAGCAATTCTCTGATGCCTCTTTGCCTTAATTAGATTGTTCATAAGCTATGGGGAAATCTTCCTTTGGAAGAGAAAGACCCCACAAAGCAGGCAGTCACATTCTCATTCATTCATTCATTCATCTGTTCGGACTGTCATCCTTCTGTCCACAGTCCCTGGTACTTGTCAAGCGCCCTGTTACCTGCACTGGGCACTGTGCTAAGGCTTCCCAGCAAAGGGCTTCAGGAACTCCAATGTCCACACCACACCGCGCTCTCCTGGGAGATGGCAGCTGGCCGGGCAGGCAAGAGCACAAGCTCTGGTTCAGACAAATCCAAGTTCGAATCGTAATTCTGCCCTGTGGCCTTTGGCAAGGTATTTAACCTCTCTGCCCTTGGTTTCCTCTTGGGGTTAATAATACCAGCCGCCAAGGGTTGTCATCAAGACCAAATGAGACCATCTGCACAAAGCATTCAGCACAGAGCCCCGCGCCCAGCAAGCACGCCAGAAATGGACATCCCAGTAGGGAACACTGGGCTCTGGGGTGGAGGTGGGGGTGGGAGGGGACTGAGAGGTGCCTTCCCTCCCCCTGGTGCTCAGTGGGTCACAGGGAGCCAGTGATGACATCCACGGTCTCTGCTCGCGTGATACTAGAAACCTGCTGTTGAGTGCTCGAGATTCTTCCTCTCTAAAATGGGGCACAGGTGGTAATCCCCCGACGGGATCTGGAAAGAGCATCGGTAGGGACACCCACCCCGCAACGGCACCTTGCTGAGGAAAGGACCGTGGGAATATCAAGTTCCCGTGCAGCCTCTGGCTTTGTCATCGGTGCCACGGCGGCCCTGCGGGCTGACTTTAATAATAGATATTTTAAAATTCCCGAACCCACTTCATGCTATATTTGCTCGCACACAGAGGTTTATTCAGTGTTAATCACATTAATCTGCTGTTTCATTTCACGCTGTGTGATGCCAACTTCAGTGAGAGCCAGGAGAGAGCAGAATTTACTCTCAAAGGGCTTCGTGCTGCGCTCACCCAAACGGCGCCTCGTCAAGGCATCTCAGAGGCCCAGGGACCTCTGGGCCACCCCTGCACCCCCCAGGGGTGCCCTGGAGGCTTACCCAGTCTGCCTTTCAAGCGTCTCTCTGTATATTTTCCTTCTTACCCTCAATTAGAAATCTCTCTAGGCAAGCGTCCAGTCTTTACTAGCTATCTCTAATTCTTAAACAATGCAAATACATGCTATTCAGTAAAGCCCCGCAGCAGGTGCTTGTCACAAAGGGACCCTGAGCCTACAGGAGTGAAATCCTTTGAGATCTCCCACTATGATCCCCTCATGCTACAGACAGAAAGACTGAGGTGTAAGGGCTTATATCTCTCCTCTCTTGGCTCCTTCCTTAAACCAGTGAATACCCTTCATTCAGATCCTAAACACAAAATAACAAATTTGCCAGTTTTTTCTTGGCCCGGTGCCCCAATCTGCTTGAACCTCTCACTTGCCCTCGGGGTCCTGTCAGCCAGCTGGCAGCCCCAGATCTACTTCATGAAGAAAATGGAAGCCTTCAGACAGGACCATCTAGCCCTAGTGACCCCAGGGCCTGGCCCTGCATGCAACAGCATCCCCTCGGGCCAAAGGCCACCCTCTGTGTGCTGGTGGCCCTGGTCCGCCACCTTCCTACCCAAGGACCTTGTCCTGTACCTCTCAGCACTTTCTTACATCATCAGTTTCTCTTTCCACAGGATCATTTCTGTCAACATACACATGCTCTTATTAAAATTTTTTTCATTTTGAAAAATTTTGTGTAAAATCCTGCCTCGACCTCGCATTCTCCTCCAGCTACTGTACCATTTTCTCTTTCAAAATTCTGTGGGTTCCCTTTCCTCATCACCTATCACTCATTCTTCTAAGTTGCTTTTTTCCCATTTTTTTTTTCTAGGAGCCTACACAAGAGTTGAAAAGTATTAAAATACCCTCGACCTAGATTTTCCCTAATTAGCATTTTGCCACATTTGCTTTCCTTTTCTCTAACAGATAAGACACCTATATATAGTATATAATTTATATATAGGTAATAGACACATAGGTGAGCATATATAAATTACGTATATAAACATACGTAGGTGGCTATATCTAGTTGTTACTGTTGAACCATTGGAAAGTTGCACGCATCCTGCTCCTTCACTGCTCATTACTACAACAAATACTACAATGCGTGTCTCCTAAGAGCCAGGATTCTCTTACTTAACCACAGACCATTATTACAAGAAGTCAAATGCTAGTACAATATTATTTAATATAAAATCCATTTTCAGATCTAGCCATTTGCCCCCAAAATGTCCTTCATAACTATTTTTAAATCCAGATTCCAGTGAAGGATGAAGCCCACCCCAATTTAACTTCTAGATTAAATCTCCACCCAGGTTATCCAAGGTCAGGTAGGTTCATCACCAAATCCAAAGGGTCCTTCTCTGGCCTCAGTGGAGGCTTGGCCAGGGCAGTCTCCTCTGGACTTCTGGGTCGCTGCACATTCCTTTCCTCCCTCCTTCCTTGCTCCTTCCCCTCTCCCAATCCTCTGTGCTAGGCCCTCCTCTCCAGCTCCCACGTGGTCTCATCTAGGCCCATGGCTTTAACACCAGCTGCAGACGGATGCCACCCCACACACCGGCATCCAGCTTCCCCACCTCCAGACCCGTGTACCCCACTGCTTTCCACTCCATCTTCCCTGGGACATGCACCTCCAACCTACAATGTCCAAATGGAAGCCTCGATGTTTGGCTTCTTTCCCACCTCAGTAACAGCATCACCATCACCCCATCTGGACCTGATTCCACCCCCACCCCCCCCCACACACACACACCCGCCCCGGGTGCTGCATGGACTCCCTCCCTCCATCTTCCCGGCCGCCACGCCAGAAGTCTGGTCCACGCATAGCGGCCTGGATACCCGGGGGCCACCGTACAGCTCTCCACCCTTGCCCCGCCCCCACAATACACCCCCCACCCCACCGTGTTAACCTTTTAGAAGGTCATCCAGATCGGGCCACTCCCTCTCTTAAAAACTCTCCAGCAACTTCTCATTGCAATGAGAAATCATCCCAACTCAGACCCGCCTCTCTCCCGCCTCCTCCACCATTGTTTCTGGTGACCCAACCCTGGCCTCCCTCGGGGCTTTTGTTGGTAGGGGCTTCTCCCTCGGCCTGCCAGGCTCCCTCTCACCCACAACCTCAATGTCTGTCCTGTCCTCGACCTTCAAGGCAACCAACAGCCCCTAAGCTCGAGGCCCTCGGACCCGCCACCAGCGCCAGGTGCGCTCTCGCGCCGCCGTCCCGGGAGAGGCTCTGATTGGCTCGGCCGGTGTCACATGCACACCCCCGTCCAATCATCTGGGGCCACAGAGGTCATAGGGCGGGAACACGGCTGCCCCGGTTCTTCTGGGGTCGGAGGGCGGAGAGGGGAGCTGTTCCTAGAGAAAGGGAGCCGGTCCTGGAGAAGGGGGGCCATTCCTGGAGGGGGGGGCGGTCCTGGAGAAGGGGGTTGTGTGGTGGGCCGCGGTTCGCCTTCTCTACCGCTCTGCTCAGGCATCAGGGCGCTGGGCCGGTCAGCAGCGCTTAGCCTCTTTCATTTGACCCAGGAATATTTTAACCAAAAAAGGGCAATATATAGGTACTGATGAAAGAGTTAAAAAATACAGCAAATAGTGAGGAAAGAGACTCCAGATATTGACCAGCTGATAACTGTTGGGGCCAGGCGGGAAGGGAAACTCCTCAAGATGGCGGATACGCCAAAATGGCTGAGGTTCCTGTCACCACCTCCACTTGGGATGACAGCTTGAGCAGACCCTTACACCTCTCCTTTGGACTTCCTCAACCGAACCCAATGCCCTTCAAACCCCAGAGGAGGAAGTCACCTTTGACTGGTCGAATTGCAATCCTTCCTTTGCATAGTGAGGGTCACTCTGACTGGTTGGATTGCAATCCTTCCTTTGCATATGAGCCAACCAATAGGAAACCGTTCTGCCTTACAACGTTATGGAAACCCCCGACCACCTTGTCTTGGCGCGACTTCCTCGACTCACTCTCTTTCCTCCGTGAGTCGTGGAACCTCGCCCGAGGGTGCCTGCAATAAAATCTGTTCTTGGACCCTCGCTTGCCTTGGCGGTCTCATTTCCGTCTAGTTATTAAAAAACTTAACAATAACAAGCACCGTTAGCCTCCAACGGCTCTTGTCCTCTCTGTGGACCATCTCCATCCATGAACCTGAAGGGCCCCTCTCCTAGCTTCCTCAGAGCGCAGTTGCGATTCCTTTTTTTTTTTTTTTTTTTTTTTTTAAGAAGGCTCCACCCTCAATGTGGGGTCTGACCTGAAGACCCAGAGATGAAGACCTGAGCTGAGACTGGGTTGCTTAATGATTAAGGCACTCAGACGACAACCTGAGACAGGCTCCATTCCTAGCTTGGAGCCCAGGGTAACACCTCACAACCCTGACATCATGACCTGAGCTGAAATCAAGAGTTGGATGCTTGACCAGTTCAGTTCCCCAGGAGCTGATTCTTAACCCCATTCTTTCTAATTCTCACTCATCTGCTGCTGTGGCTTCAATTCACCACCTTTGTGCTAGTGATCCTCATTCTGGTCTCCCCTGCTGGAGCACCTGGGTGGCTCAGTTGGTTAAGTGTCTGCATTTGGCTCAGATGATGATCCTGGGATCAAGCCCCACATCGGGCTCCCTGCTTAGTGGGGAGTCTACTTCTGCCTCTGCCCCACCCCTCTGCTCGTGCTCTCTCGGGCTTGCTCTGTCTCTCAAATAAAACCTTTAAGGAAAAAAAGTCTTTTCTTGCCTTTTTCTTCATTACAAATTTGTGTCTATTGGACCTGGCATCTCCATTAGATGCCTGTGGGTGGCTCAAACTATAGGCTTGCCTCCAAATCCTCAAATCTCTTCCTCTTTCTCAATTGAAACTCTAATTATGGCATCAACATCCCCCCCTGGTTAATGCCAGGAAACTTCTAGATGATTGTTTTTCTCACTCCCTGCCTCCCTGACCTCATACCCATCATCCATCCTATCCATTGTACTGGTTAAATGTGGCTGGCCCTGTTCCCACCTTTCCGCCTTCACTTCCACAGCATTGGGTCATCCATCTTGTTGGAACTAGTGGAATCTTCTCCCTAACCTCCCTGGCTCTGGTCTCCCCTGCCCCTGCCCCCCTCCCCCAACGTACCCTTTCATCCCCTGTGGTTATCTCTCTGAATTATTGCCAGAGGTAACTTTCTTGAATGTCCATGTAATTCTGTTGTCCTCTTTTCAGTTTCTCCAGTGGCCCTCTGCTGCCCACAGGATAAAGCCCCACCTCCTCAGCATGGCATCTGGGGCCTCCACAATCTATCTGGGAGGAACTGACTGGAAGACATTTGTATTCTCAGGAGACACTCCAAGACCTGCCCTATGCAGTGTCCTTTTGGAACAGCGGCAATCCCGTCCATTTGCTCCTCTTCCCAGTAAATGGGTCTTTGTGAAATTCCATTCCTTTGATCAGACACCTCATCCCCGTTCACCAGGAAAAGCTTCGCCCTCGGGGCACCTGGGTAGCTCAGTTGGCTAAGCGGCAGGCTCTTGATTTCCGCTCAGGTGGTGATCTCAGGGTCCTGGAATTGAGCCCAGCTTCAGGCTCTGCGCTCAGGGAGGAGTCGGCTTGTCCCTCTCCCTCTCCCTCTTGCTCTGCCCCTCCCCCTGCTCGTGCGTGCGTGCTTGCACTCTTTCTCTCTCTCTCAAATAAGTAAATAAATCTTACAACAACAACAACACAGGGCAGCCCGGGTGGCTCAGCGGTTTAGCGCTGCCTTCAGCCCAGGGCCTGATCCTGGAGACCCAGGATCGAGTCCCATGTCGGGCTCCCTGCATGGAGCCTGCTTCTCCCTCTGCCTGTGTCTCTGCCTCTCTCTCTCTCTGTCTCTCATGAATAAATAAATAAAATCTTAAAAAAAAAAAAAAAAACGAAAAACTTCACCTTCCAAGACCCTGCCTGAGGGTTACCAGCTTGTGACATCCTCCCTGAGAAGTCCTGCTTTTCTGTGCTCTGAGAACATGGAATTTATAGCAAGAAACGTATAAATAGAAATCATTTCTGTAAGAATAAATGCAAAAGTCTGGATTTTGTTCCTTGATGCCCTGGGTGCCTCCATGCCAAACTCTTCACCCACAAATACTTCTCCCACTTAGACTTATTCCACAAATATGTTTCCCTGAGTCAGTGTGAGTTGGAAAGAGAGAGAGAAGGTGGAGTGAGGGGTTCACCCACATTTACCTCTGTCAACTCTGCCCCCACACTGTGACTTACATGCGTTCTAAGCATTTCTGCTTTCACGGGTCCTTTCTTCCATTCAAAAAAATATATTTTAAAAAATATTCTATTTATTTATTCATGAGAGACATACACAGAGAAAGGCAGAGACTCAGGCAGAGGGGAAAGCAGGCTCCCCCACAGGGAGCCCGATGTGGAACTCATCCCAGGACCCTCGGATCATGACCTGAGCTGAAGGCAGATGCTCAACCACTGAACCACCCAGGGATTCCACCATCTGGAAATTCTTGATAAGTTTTAACAAAGGGCCTTGTGAATTGTGTGCCAGTCCTGCTGTTCCTTCCTTCTTGCTCCTTCTTCCTCCCTGTTTCTCCTTCCTCAGGAAAGAGTGGTGTTCACTGGACTTATGTTTCCCTTCCCACCTATCAGCTGATCCTTGGCTGCCCTGGGTTGGGTCTTCTTGCCCAGGGCAGGACCTCCTGCCTGCCTTGGGCTCTTCCTGCCTTTCCAAGCCCCCCTCCATTCTCCTGTCAGGTAGGCTTTCCAGATACACCATACCCGGACCCCTCAGGATGTGCTGCTCCCACCTTCAGGGTCCTGCATGTACCCCACCTTCTCATGACTTATGGCTTCTCCTCATTCAGGTTTCAACTTGAATGTTCCCCAACTTGTGAGAGTCCTCCACTGATGCTCTTGGCCAGTGTCAATCCCCCCCACCCCAAGCCCTCTCCCCACCTCAGTCATACACAGTATGTGGCCTTACCTTCCTCATGACATACAGCATTGTCCTTCATTTTTTATTAGCCACCTCCTGCCTCTATACTATGATATGAGCTCTTTGGGGTCAGAGGTTTTGTCTACTTTGATCACAATTGTATCCTCAGTACTTATAATGATGTCTGGTACATAGTAGGTGCTCAGTAAATACTTCTGAGGTGAGTACATAGACTGTCACCCACGAACTGGGTCCCTAGAGCATGTCAGGCACTGAAGTGAGGAAAGTCAAATTCTGTCATCTAACCCAGCTGAGTAGTGGGTCTGGGGATGGAAGTCCTGGGCCTATGGATGGAAGAGGCCCCCTAGGCTTTTCTCAGACCATCCCTAGGACAGAGTAGGGAGCAAGAGCCACCAAGGGAGCAAGGCTGCCCAGCTCTCCAAGAGAGGAGGCCCAGTCAGAATGGTTTAAAGGTTGGGGCACCTGGGTGGCTCAGTCAGTTATGTGTCTGCCTTCAGCTCAGGTCATGATCTCAGGGTCCTGGGATTGATCCCCATGTCAGGCTCTCTGCTCAGCAGGGAGCCTGCTTCTCCCTCTGCCTGTGTCTCTGCCTCTCCCTGTGTCTCTTATGAATAAATAAATAAAATCTTTTAAAAAATGTCCAGATGGCAATAGCAGAGCACTGAGCCTACCTGGCCCTCCAGAGTGCCTGGCCGCAGAGACAGAGCAGGACACAGCCCGAGGCCCGGCGTGGGCCAGGAGGAGCCCTTCTGAGAAGATGAGGAGCAGGTCCTCCCTTCTCAGGGGAGGCTGAGCCTCATAGGCCCAGGGTGCAGGGTAAGCCTGGTGGATTACATTTTTCTAACTTTGATGAAAATGTTGCAAATTGTACAATGTTGTAAAACCAGCACAATTTATGTAGCTGATTTCATGGACAATCCATAATTATTTCACAGGTCTGAGAGTTGCAGCTTTTTTCCTGGGAGGTTTGGGAGGGTGGTGGGTAGAGATGGGGCCAGTGCCCCTTCTTTTCCCTCCAGCCCATGGCAGGCAACACCTCTGAGCCGGTGGAGCATTTTCCAGAAGGCACAGTTGGTTGGAGCCAAGAATGTTTGGACCCATACCTTGCGTCAAATATAATTTATATCAAAATACCCCTCCTTAATCTTAAGCGAATTACCTTACAATTAACACTAGTTGTCTGACCTTGGTAAACCATTTATCCTCCCTGAACATCAGATTTCCTCATCTGTAAAATGGAGATAATTATACTTCTATCTCACAGGGGTGCTGTGAGGATTAAATTATATGAAAAGCTTTTTCAAGAGTATTAAGTTCTAAACAAACGCCAGTTCATGTTACTACAGATCTGCTCAGCAGCAACCTCATGGGTGCAGGTGGGGGACCTTGGTTCAGCAGCAGCTTGTCAGAAACCCCCAGGCCACCTGACTGCTGGGCTCTGGTGTGTTCTTAACAATCAACTTCTGATCTTCAGTTTCTCAAGTAGCTTCCTTTCCTGGGGGGATCCCCTTGCCTTTCAGTTATGTTTGAGATCACAGATCAATAATCCTGCTTTATGTGCCAGACCGTTGTGAGTTGGGCTGGCTTCATAATCTTAATCGTCCCTCGAAGAATCCAGACCCTGGATGTGAGGGTCAGTAGGAGACAATCATACTTACTCATTTCTTAGTACACAGTGCATTTGAGTAACAGTCTCATTAAAATGTGCTAAAGGCAGATGCATTTATGACAAGAGTGAGCCATGCAGCACTCCCGGCTGGGGGTGGAGAGTGTGGGAGTCTACGTCCCCGCCTGCACAATGCCTGTTCTTCTGCCTAGAAGGCTCTTCACTCAGACATGCATGGATGTCACCTCCTCCAGGAGGCCACATCTCAGTGGGCTCTTTCCTCCACTCCCCGCCTCTACCTCTGCCTGCCCTGCTCAATTCTCTCTGGCACATGCCCACCTGAGTCATGTATCATGGGCTTACTTGGAGTCTCGGAGTCCAGATGTGAGCTCCAAGAGAGCTATGACTCTGCTGTGTTAGCGGTACTGTTCCTAGGCATAGGGTCCAGAGCCTTTGGGCAGCAGTGGGATCCAGCTAGAACTTCTAAGACTGTTTTGTTTTCATCGTATTTATTTATTTATTTGAGAGAGAGAGAGAGAGAGAGAGAACGCACAGGGTAGGGAGAGGCAGAAGGAGAACGGGAGAGAATCTAAGCAGATTCTGTGCTGAGTGTGGAGCCCGACATGGAGCTGGATCTCAAGACCCTGAGGTCAAGACCTGAGCCAAAACCAAAAGTCAGATGCTTAACCCACTGTGCCACCCAGGCACCCATCATTGTATTTATTTTTAAAGATACCTTATATTGGTGCCCTTGGGTGGCTCAGTCATTTAAGTGGCTGATTTTTTTTTAAGATTTTATTTATTTATTCATGAGAGACACAGAGAAAGGCAGAGACACAGGCAGAGGGAGAAGCAGGCTCCATGTAGGAGCCTGATGTGGGACTCGATCCCGGGTCTCCAGGATCATGCCCTGAGCCAAGGCAGATGCTCAACCACTGAGCAATCTGGGTGCCCCAAGTGGCCGACTCTTGATTTCAGCTCAGGTCATGATTTCAGGGTCCTGGGATCGCCCCGAGAAGGGCTCTCCATTTGGTGAGGAGTCTGTTTGAGGATTCTCCCTCCCTCTGCTCCTCCCCTAACTTGCATGCACACTCTCTTTCTCTAAAATCAATAAATAATCTTATTTATTTTTTAAATTATTTATTTATTTGTGAGACACACACAGAGAGAGAGAGAGAGAGAGAGGCAGAGACACAGGCAGAGGGAGAAGTAGGCTCCATGCAGGGAGCCCGATGTGGGACTCGATCCCAGGACTCCAGGATCACACCCTGAACCAAAGGCAGATGTCCAACTGCTAAGCCACCCAGGTGTCCCATCAATAAAAAATATTTAAAAATACCTTCTGTTAATGTCAAGTGATACTTGTTTTATATTTTTAGTAGTGATTTAAAGTTTCCTTTCAAAATAAATTTAAGAATGTAAGTTATTTTATTTTTATTTTTTTTAAAAAGATTTTATTTATTTGTTCATGAGAGATACAGAGAGAACGAGAGAGAGAGAGAGGTAGAGACACAGGCAGAAGGAGAAGCAGGCTCCATGCAGGGAGCCCGATGTGGGACTCGATCCCAGGACTCCAGGATCACATCCTGAGCCAAAGGCAGACGCCCAACTGCTAAGCCACCCAGGTGTCCCATCAATAAAAAATATTAAAAAATACCTTCTGTTAATGTCAAGTGATACTTGTTTTATATTTTTATTTTTTATTATTATTTTTTTATTTATGATAGGCACACAGTGAGAGAGAGAGAGGCAGAGACACAGGCAGAGGGAGAAGCAGGCTCCATGCACCGGGAGCCCGACGCGGGATTCGATCCCAGGTCTCCAGGATCGCGCCCTGGGCCAAAGGCAGGCGCTAAACCTCTGCGTCACCCAGGGATCCCTTGTTTTATATTTTTAGTAGTGATTTAAAGTTTCCTTTCAAAATAAATTTAAGAATGTAAGTTATTTTATTTTATTTTATTTTATTTTATTTTTTTAAAAGATTTTATTTATTTGTTCATGAGAGACACAGAGAGAGAGAGGTAGAGACACAGGCAGAGGGAGAAGCAGGTTCCATGCAGGGAGCCCGACGTGGGACTCGATCCCGGGTCTCCAGGATCAGGCCCTGGGCTGAAGGCGGCACTAAACCACTGAACCACCAGGGCTGCCCCAGTTATTTTATTTTTATTATTATTTGGAAAGAGAGACTCCTAAGCAGGCTTCATGCCATTCCATCTCATGACCTTGAGATCATGACCTGAGCCAAAATCAAGAGTTGGACTTTGACTGGCGCCCCAGGATATTTTAAGTTTTATTTTTATTATTATTATTATTTTGGATATTTTAAGTTTTAGTGAAGAAATCCAAACTCAGGAAAGTGGGGAATGAAGGACTGAATGCAATTTGGGGCTCATGTTGGGGTGAAGATGCCACGCT
Source organism: Canis lupus familiaris (assembly GCF_011100685.1). Lineage (NCBI taxonomy): Eukaryota > Metazoa > Chordata > Mammalia > Carnivora > Canidae > Canis > Canis lupus. Next base: position 16,262,774 of record NC_049230.1, read on the forward strand.
TGAGCCTTTGGTGAGTCTACTGGCCACCATGTTTCAGGATTCCCACTCCTCAACCCCCCACATCCGCCAAGCATGGAATTTGACTATGGCTGTTTGCTCTGTAACTTGATCATGCACTGTGTTCCACTGATGGCAGGCAAGATGATGTCCAATCTTGGACCTAGAAATTCACAGAAATAGAGCAGGGTGGCTGTGACGCACCATTTCAGTGTTTTTACCTGCGAAACTTAACAGCCAGTGCTGCTTCTACTTGCTAACCCAGGTTCCCAAATCAACCTGCACACCAAATTAAGCAGCATATAAAACAGCCTGCCACGCATCGATGCAGTTGGGCTCCAAAAATAGCAGCTGAAGCCACAAACCAGAGAACAGACCTTTGTGAGCAGAGTGAAAGAAGCTGTTTGTCCTGAGCTCATCTTTTAAGCCACTGATACAGCTCCCCACTATTACTAAAGTGACATCTTTAGGCAAAGATAGGAATCAATTGGAGGAAAATAGGATGTCCTAATACATCAGCTTTTCCTTTTCCTCTTAAGTTTCTAAGACCCTATTTGCCAACCAGAGCCCAAGAGAGTGCAAACTTACATGAAAGCAAGGCAAAGCATAAATTTGACATAATTAGCAGAGGCCAGGCTCAAGATGAAGAACACAAATGGGACGATGAATCTCTGATAATGAATGAGTTCTTGGGGCACAAATCCACACTCTCCCAGGTTACATCCTGACCCTGTGCACCACCTTCACGACTGTGGCTTTACACCAGCAGGTCCAGTGCACCTCTCTCAAGTTAAACTATTATTCATTTTTCAAGCAACATCGAATTTATCTCCTCAGCCAAATGACTAGTATTGGCAGAGCAGTTTCAGAAACTTGTCCATTAGACTTGAATCTAAACCACACAACTTCCTGAGTAGCTTCACACGTGGAGTTACCTTCCCCGCCAACACAGCACTTTTCTTGCACCAAGAATATCAAGAGATCAGACCTGAAAATACAAAGTACAAACTGGTGGTTGCCAGAAGGGAAGAAGGGTGGGGGGGAAGGACAAAATAAGTGAGGGGGAGGGGGAGGCACAGGCTTCCAGGTATGGAATGGATAAGTTATGGGGATGAAAGGCACTGTGTTGGGAATGTAGTCAATGGTACTATAATAGTGTTGTATGGTGAGACTGCAGCTCCACTGAATATAGCATAACATAGAACTGTTGAATCACTATGTTGTATACCTGAAACTAATGCAACATTGTGTGTTGATTAAAAAAATACCAGAGATGCTGTTGGGAGTCAGAGCCATAGTCTAGACTATATGTTTTTGAGTGGCACACCAAAATCATACTTTAATCTACTTTCACCATGTTTATTTTTAAAGATTTTAATTATTTCTTCATGAGAGATACAAAGAGAGAGAGACAGAGACACACAGGCAGAGGGAGAAGCAGGCCCCATGCAGGGAACCCGACGTGGCACTCGATCCTGGCTCTCCAGGATCACATCCTGGGCTGAAGGCGGCGCTAAACCGCTGAGCCCCCCGGACTGCCCTACCTTCACCATGTTTAATTGTCCTCTGACCATTATTAGAGATTCCAAGGCTAAAAGATTATGTCAAGTCCCTAATGGAGTTTAAGGTAGCATGACAGATAAAAAGTCAGAGAGCAAGGGAAGAGAGCTTAGTAGATGTCAGAGAAGAAAGCAGAGCAGCAGGCAGAAAGAGGCTCATTTTTTATACCTAAAGCCCAAAGCCTAAGCTAGGTGCTTCGAAGATGCTCTTCCTGTTACTTTGAAATGCTTCATGACATACCCTTCCAGTGACTTTTTTTTAGCTTTAAATATATTCAGTATAATGGAAGAAATAGGAATCTCCTTCCCTCCCACTCTTTAAAACTCACTAATAGGGGTGCCTGGTGGCTCAGTTGGTTGGGTGTCTGCCTTTGGCTCGGTCATGATCCTGGAGTCCTGGGATGGAGTTCCACATTGCTCCCTGCTCAGTGAGGAGTCTGCTTCTCCCACTGTTGCCTCCTCCCTGCTCAAGCTCTCCCTCACTCTTTCTCTCAAAAAAAAAAAAAAAAAAACCCCACACCTCACTAATGAAGCTCAGCAAGGTGGACGTTAGTGCAAGGGCAAAGGGATGGTGGTGGTGGTGGTAGGTTGTTGGACCCCAGGCAGGGTGAGGAGGTTGTCTGTGGGAGGCAGGGAGCTGTGGTGGTAGTGACTTGGAGCAAGGTGTTAGAGCCCAAGAAGTGAGGAGGCCATCCACATGTGAGTGGTAGCAAAGGAGAATGTTATATATGCGGGCATTGGCCTAATGTATTGAAGGTTATGGGAGTTTGGGATTGTTGGAAAGAGATTACAAGTACAGAGAAAAACTAGAATAACAACCAGAAGAAATCTTGTGGTGTTGGATTGGAATTAAAGGCATTAATCTGAATGGATGGTTTTCAAGATCTATGTTTAAGTATAGAAATACAGTTGCAAGTATGCATGTATGTATGTACATATATGCAAATACCTGAAGGCTCCATCCACTGATGGGGGTTGGAAAAAGAACACCCCAAAGCCAATAAGCACACTTAGCTTGGTTTCTAAATACCTTTCTGCACTAAAAGACACCAGAACTCCTTGAGGGATATGGCAGATTGACTGGGGCAAGAAAGTGTATGAGCCTAAACAACCCGTGCTTAAAATGCTCAAAGAATAATGGGGAGTCACGAGTTCACAGAAGCATTTGAAGAGGCCCCCCCCACTGGCCAAATCTGGAGTAATGAGCACCAAAATAATGATAGTATATACAATAATCATTTAATAAAACAGAAGTCTGAGTCCACGTTACATAAATGAATAGAAAAAAGAAAGCTTTCCCTACAGAATGCCAACCAATAATATAGAAAGAATGGAGGGATTAGGAAACCCTCTCAGGCTACCATCATAGCAGTAGTTCAGCCAAGAAACTGCATCACAGATACCAAATTAGGGGCTGGAGTTTGATGAGGAATGGGTTTTTACCCGATTTCAAAGCACAATCCCACAAGATGCTTATTAGTAACTTTTCAGTGGAGAAACCCAGCAGATACCACTTCAGGTAAGTGATCAAGGTTAGCATAATCAGTAACAGGAATTCAAAACATTATCCTGATAGGATGTAACAGGAGGGGCAAAGCTCCACTTGATGTTCCTGCCAGAAATGTGTAACCTGAACCAAATCATGAGAAAGCATCAAGGAACCCAAATTGAGGGACAGCCTGCAAAATAGCCTGGAATCTTCAAATGTCAACGTCATTAAAATAAGCCTGGATTGTTCCAGAGAGCAGGAGATTGAGACATGACTACTAAGTGCAACTTTTCTCTAGTGGTAGATTATTGGGGACGTTGGGAAAATCTGTGGGTGGTAGCGTTTTCATGTTTTTACTCCTGATGGATTTATTTGGTGATACAGAACATATTCAGTTATAGGAATTATACACTAAAATATGTGGGAGTGTTGGGACATAACCTTACAACCCACTCTTAAAAATTACTCAGAAAGGGCAGCCCAGGTGGCTCAGTGGTGTAGCACCACCTTCAGTCCAGGGTGTGAGCCTGGTGGCCCGGGATCGAGTCCCACGTCCGGCTTCCTGTATGGAGCCTGCTTCTCCCTCTGCCTGTGTCTCTGCCTCTCTCTCTCATAAATAAATAAATAAAATCTTAAAAAAAAATTACTCAGAAAAAAAAGGACTATTCCTGCAACAGTCTTGGTAATTGGTACTTTTCTTTAATTTGAAATTTTTTAGGGGCACCTGGGTGGCACATTTGGTTAAATATGATTTAATATGATTTTTAATATGATTTCAGCTCAGGTAAAAGTCGTAATTTAAAAAAAGCACAACATAAAGAAAGTAATACTGCCAATGCTCACTTCTATCATTCATTCGGTCATGTGGCTAAAATAAAGTTCTCTCAGTTCCTTTTGTGTCAAACATTTAAGGGCACACACACACACACACACACAAAAAAAAAAAAAAAAAGAGAGAGAGAGAGAGAGAGAGAGAGAGAGAGAATTTTGCAAAAATCAAGATCTTTCCCAGGACTCCAGGATCAGGCCCTGGGCTGAAGGCAGTGCTAAACCGCTGAGCCACCTGGGCCACCTTAAAGTAGTATTTTTGAGTCAGGAAAATATCCAAAGAAAGATGATTGTTCTTCATGTGTCTCTCGCTGAACAACACTTTTATTTACCCTTGAATGTATCAACTGCCTTGCTTAGGTATTTGAACTCTGAAATAATTTAATGTAACTCCCAGTCAAATGACACTTTATCATACATAATACTTCTTTATTATGTTCATATATAATAAATTCTTGATGCCTTTAAATTCATGATTCTTAGGAAAGTTAGTTATGATTAATTACAAAATGCCAAGAAAGATTCTTTGAGATCTCAAAGTAAGAAAGAAACTTAAGGAGGAGGAGGTGCCTGGGTAGCTCAGTTGGTTAAGCATCCAGGGTTGATCTCAGGGTTGTGAGTTCAAGCTTGGCAGTGGGCTCCATGCCGGGCACAGAGCCTACAAAAAAAAACCCCAAAACCAAAGCAGCCCAACAACCTTGAGGAAAGTATATACAAAAGGGCTTCACAAATATGAAGGACAATTATTAGAAACTTGATAAAAAGCAACCTGTTCTAGGTTCAATGCTCAAGTCTGAATCCTTGAACTTCCCAACATCAACAAGACACCATTCGTGAATGTTCTTTTTAAAAAAACTCCCAAGAACTCCTATCATGGCAAGAGCAGGTGCCTCTTAGCCAGTGCCGGACAGGAGAGGCTTGCGGTATTTGCACTGAATCCAAACGCGGTACATTGTCAGCTGTTTCCCTCGGTTCACTTGCAATCGGCGATCCACCAGGTTCTGAACCTTTTCCAGTCCAGCAGTAGTGAAAAGTGTATCCAGCTCATCTGGTTTGGGAAAGAGATGTTTATATATTTTCTGCTGAAGAAAAAACATTGCCTACCACTTCCTATGTTGAAAGGGCCACTGTGAGACAGTTTTTATTTATCTATTTTAAATGGCTTTAGCTGGGCTGTTTGTTTATAAGCACAGTAGCAGCTTGGTAATAGCAAATTTGTATTTACACAGAGGAAGCCAAACTATCTGGGAAGGGCAGCTTAGGGTCCAGAGAGAGAGCCTAATAAGTCAGCTGATGGGGGGGTATTTTCCAGAAGGGCTTTATGGACACTTGAAGATGACATGCAAAAATCTACAAAAATGTTAACTTCACAGTCACTTTTTTAGGGGAGAGGTTCTACCACGTTAACTGAAAGCTTAAGAAAGTATGTGACACAATAAAGGGCCCAGGGACGACACTGAACACATGACCAGGGCAAACTGTGGAGAGCAATTCAGGGTTACACCTGGACCCCGGGAGAACCCAGCCTCAGGGTGAAGCCAACTGCATCAAAATCTTGCAAAATGGGGTAGGCTCCCCCAGTTCTGGACAAAGTGACAGGGAGGAAGAGCACACAACAGAAGGGCAAGGTGGAGACCGAAGTGGAGCCTGCTTGGACAATGGGCCCTGGGCCACCAAGGGCAGGAAAAGGCTGCAAAAGGTAGGAGGGGCTCAACAGCTGTATGTCGAGGACACAGAGCAGCACTGCAGCTAGGGTTTTGGGGACCACCGACATATGTAAAGAGGAACGTCTTCCTACCTTGTGTGAAGAAGTAAACTCTAGTACCATCACCTCTCACATAGAAATTTTCAGACAGACACTGACCTGTGGAGCGATGTGATAAAAATCAAACTTGAAAGCACTTCTTTGAATTTCACTGCCAATCAAATGTGCATCATGATACCGATTTCTTAGAGAACAGACTCCTGTCTTGGTTACTGTGGGCGCTTTGTAGGACTCTGTCATTTCCCTCCTACAAAGGAACGGTGCTTTGGAGAGGGGTGGCGTGATCCAATTTCAGACTTAGATCACACATTCTCAGCCTTCTGTTCAAGAGCAGTTTCAGGTTGACAACAGTGTTCTTTCCCCTCCCTCATTAAATAAACACCATGTACTCTTTGTAAAACAAAAATAAATAACTAAAAGCCAGGGACCATAGTGAAACTTACGGAAAGGAAACCTGAGATAGCCACCATGACCGTGTCCCATGTCTCTGCACGTGTCCACGCACATTCACAATACAACACATCTGCTGTTTCTATCATGGACACTCTCCCTTTAGCTGCCAAGCCCTCTGACATAATGCCAATTCACCAACCCAGTATGTAATCCTTCTACACCTTTGGAATGTCAATATCTTACTTGCTTTGCTTAGTTCTTCCCAGCTACTCTTATATGTGCGATCAAGTTTAAAATACACATCTGCACACTGATTTTCTCATCGGGAATGCAGAATGGAAACCCCTCTAAGACTACTGGTATGGGGTCTACCTCAAGCGGCAGGCAGTGTTACCCTCTCCAGAGGCATTCGTTTTGTTCCCAAGATTTTGGCAACACACATAGTACATGCTAGGTCTTGAGTAACTCCCAAGAGTTAAAAGACTGGGTAGAGAACACCAGTGTGCTTAAAATAAAAAACCCCCAAGCCCCAAACACCACTAACAACTTGTTATTTCTACCAGTAATGGAGAAGTATATCTCCTTCTTTGAACTGGCCAGCAGTAGGTTTAAGAAGTGGTTATCTCACTGTAGGCTTTGTTACCTTGAAGTTTGTTTTTGGCCATTTGGATTTGCCCTTCAGTGAATCAACTCTAAAATTTCCCTTTCCCGTTTTTTTGGGTGGGTTATTGATCTGCTTATCAATTTGCCAACAGGGCCTTGAAGAACACAGATAATAATTAAGTCTTTATCTGTTCCAGGCACCAAAATTTGTCTTTCAATTATTTATTTTATTTATTAAAAGAATTTACTTATTTATTCATGAGACACACACAGAGAGAGGCAGAGATGTAGGAAGAGGGAGGAGAAGCAGGCTCCGGCAGAGAACCCGATGCACAACTCAATCCCAGGACTCTGGATCACGTCCTGAGCCAAAAGCAGACGTTCTACCACTGAGCCACTCAGGTGTCCCATCTTTCAATTTTTTACTTATTTTATTTGTAAAAAGATTTTATTTATTTATTCACAAGAGAAAGAGAGAGAGAGAGGGAGGGAGGGAGGGAGGGAGGGAGGGAGAGGGGCAGGGGCAGAGACACAGTCAGAGGGAGAAGCAGGCTCCATGCAGGGAGCCCAACTTGGGACTCCATCCCAGGTCTTCAGGATCAGGCCCTGGGCTGAAGGCAGCACTAAACCACTGAGCCACCCGGGCTGCCCTCTTTCAATTTTTTAAAGACACCTTTTGGCATGCCACATTTAAAATTATTCATGTAATCAAATCTTTTTCTAAAAGTAGCTATTCTAAAAGTAGCTGTCTTGGTTAAAAGATCTCCCCAATATCTAATTATACAAATCTTCAAAAACATACCACCCTGTCATGTACTAAGTGGCCTTATATATGGAGCTATTAATTCAAGAATTTTTATTCGATTTCACTGATTCATAAGTCTAACAGGATGGCAAAACTTCTTGTTTTGGTTATAGTAGCAAAATGCCATAATTATTCATTTAAAAAATTTATTTTATTTCATTCATTCATTCATTCGACAGAGTGTGTGTGCAAGCAGGGGAGGGGCAGAGGGAGAGAGAGAAGCAAGCCCTCTGCTGAGCAGGGAGCCTGACGTGGGGCTCAATCCCAGTACTCTGAAATCATGACCTGAGCTGAAGACGAATGACTGAGCCACCCAGGTGCCCCAAAATACCTTTTTTAAACCGAAGCTGAGCCATGTCATAGCGGCCATAATCTCGCAGAAGCATCAACCCTCCCGGTTTCAGAAGTCTGCTCAGCCTGTTGATAGCCTTCTGCATCCTGTGGGGCAACAAGGAATGAAGATCAGGTCTCCTTTAAGGACAGGATTCTTTTTCCTTGAAGCATGTCTGTAAAAGCCAGTGGACTTCTTAACCCTGACACACGAACCCTGAAATCTTAGCTCCTCTGCTCCTGCTTCAGTCAGAGTGGGAGCACACACCCAAGCTTCTGCGGTCTGCTCAGGACTGTGGCTTTGACCCACTCCCTTCAGGATGAAGAGGCCTGAGGATAACCTGCTTCTGTTAGAGTGCGCCACTTAAGATACTCTGCATCTGGCTCACTTCGTATTCCTCTTGGGATTATCTCATGGGGAAGCCATCCCTGCCCTGTGCTCCCAGGGCTCTCGGAGCACAGCCCTGAAAACTTGCGGTGCAGACTAGCTAGTTAGCTGACTCATCCGCCTGCCCCCCAGGCCTGAGCGCTTTGAAGGCAGAGACTGTATCTTTCCATTTGTTAAGTGAAGATGAAACTTTAAGAACTTACAATTTACATGGTGAGTCAGTATGCAAATGAGTGCCACGGGCAGAGCGCTTTACATTTTGACTGCACTCTGCACACACAAGTGCAGGTTTTAGCTGTACTAACCTCAGAAGTATAAGTGCTACAAAATCTGCTTAAATACAGAATAAAGAGTTTAATGATTTGTTTCAGTCACATCAGTTCTTAAGTTTGTAGCGTTTAAACTTCTACTGATATTTTATCAATCAATGAATCTCTATCCTCCAAACATGGGGCTTGAACTCATGACCCTGAGATCTAGAGTCGCATGCTCTACCAACTGAGCCAGCTGGGTGCCCCAAGATTTCTGCAGTTCTGAAAGTTTAGAACCATGCCCGGCCTTTTGGGCTGGCCTGCACCTGCCTTTATGCACACACACTCATAATACCTTCAGGTCAGATGACTCAGTGCTCTCCTCAAGGAAATGTGGGACAGAGACCATCAATCATTCCCCTAGGTCTCTAGCTGACACTGCTTCCTGAGGACAGTATCTCATTAGGAGAGCTGGCTGCCCACATCTAAGCAACTTTTAACAGTATCTTGCAGGGTTCAGCAAAAGACTTTCCTTTCACCCAAACTTGATTTTATGGAATTCCCCAGTACTGCAGTTTTCTGAAGAGCTTAAACATAAAGGAACATCTGAGTTAAGCTTCACTGTAAATTCTGTGTTGTTAATAAGCCTGATTTACTGAAAGCATTTAAAAAGCCCAAGTGACTGGCTTAGTTGATTGAGTGTGTGGCTCTTGATCTCGGGCTTGTAGGTTTGAGCTTCATGTTGGGTGAAGAGATTACTTAGAAATAGCTTAAAATAAAAAAAACCAATGAGGGGATGGTACCAAACAGCTGTGCACCCACTGTTCTAAAACAGCATGCTGAGATTATCAACAGGGGACGCCCCCACACCCAATAGAGACAGTGCTCCCGTTCCTGGCGGATGTTCAACCACAGCATCGAAAAGCCAACCCACCCGCTGCAATCAACTGGCAGAGGTTTAGAGGCACACAGATTTAGGAAAAGGGCCGAGATACTGCCATCACTCTGATAGAGTGGCTTCCCCCTGCCTATCAGATCACCCTGCTCACTTAGGGTCCAACTCTGGGATCAAGGTCCCTGATCCCAGCTTTGTTTTTGTTACACTATTGTATTGGTTAAAGGACCTAAAACTTACTTGTCTGGAACAACCGCTGAAAGAACAAATATAAGGATGATAATATCAAGGCTATCCCTGGGCACTGGGTAACTCTTATCTTCGTCACATAGATCGTGAACAAAGGCAAAGCACCGACAAGGATCATATGCTGAATTTGTCTGCAGACAGTTGAAAGTCACATAGGTTAGAAAATGTTCACACACACACAAAAGAAAATGTTCACACAGCCTTAGGGAAAGCTTATCTTGTGTTAAGTGTAACTGCTACTGCCTGCTGAGGGTTATCATTCTAATCATGAAGGCATGTATTCTTAGTCAAAGGCCCAGAATGTTGAACAATTCCAGGGAGGAGCCTGTGGAATCTAACTGGTATTTTTATGATATTTATTTTTAAAAAGATTATATTATCTCTACACCCAACATGGGGCTCAAACTTATGACCCTGAGTTCAAGAGTCACATGCCCGACCCACTGGGCTAGCCAGGTGCCCCAACTGGTACTTTTAAAATGTAATGTTTGGGATCTCCGGGTGGCTCAGCGGTTTAGTGCCTGCCTTTGGCCCAGGGCGTGATCCTGGAGTCCCGGGATCAAGTCCCACATCAGGCTCCCTGCATGGAGTCTGCTTCTCCCTCTGCCTTTGTCTCTGCCATTCTCTCTCATGAATAAATAAATAAAATCTTAAAAAAAAAAAAAAAAAAAAAGAAGATATTCTCTTCTAAAAAATAAATAAATAAATAAAATGTAATGTTTTTGGGGCACCTGGCTGGCTCAGTGGGTAGACCATGTAAGTCTTGATCTCAGGGTCGTAAGTTCAAGCCCACGTTGAACAGAGCTTACTTAAATTAAAATTTTTTAAGTAAAATGAATGAGGGGCACCTGGGTGGCTCAGTTAGTTAAGCGTCTGACTCCTGATTTTGGCTCAGGTCATGATCTCAGGGTTGTGAGACTGAGTCCCGCATTGGGCTCCATGCTGGGTGTGAACCTACTTAGGATTTTCTCCGTCTCTCTCCCTCTATCCCCACACCCTCCTCTCATGCTCACCCTCTCTTTAAAAAAAAAAAAAAAAAAAAAGGAATATTCTTGATTCTTCTATATTTTATTTTTTACTCTGATGTACAGAGTTAGATTTGAAGATTGGAAAGTGATCGGGAAGGTAAGTGACCACAAGAAGAAAAATCTCATCAGGAGACAAAACATACTAACATTTATTTATTTATTTTATTTATTTATTTTTTTTAAGATTTTATTTATTCATGATAGTCACAGAGAGAGAGAGAGAGGCAGTGACACAGGCAGAGGGAGAAGCAGGCTCCATACAGGGAGCCCGACGTGGGATTTGATCCCGAGTCTCCAGGATCGCGCCTTGGGCCAAAGGCAGGCGCCAAACCGCTGCGTCACCCAGGGATCCCACATACTAACATTTAAAGCATGATTGATTGATTAATGAGAGAGAGGGAGAGGCAGAGACACAGGCAAAGGGAGAAGCAGGCTCCATCCATGCAAGGAGCCCGATGTGGGACTCAATCCCGGGTCTCCAGGATCAGGGCCTGGGCTGAAGGTGGTGCTAAACAGCTAAACTGAGCCACCTGCAGCCCAGGGCCTGATCCTGGAGATCTGGGATCAAGTCCTGCGTCAGGCTTCCTGCAGGGAGCCTGCTTCTCCCTCTGCCTGTGTCTCTGCCTCTCTCTCTCTCTCCGTGTCTCTCATGAATAAATAAAATCTTTAAAACAAAATAAAAAATAAGACAACTCCTGGGGTGCCTGGGTGGCTCAGTCAGTTAAGTGTCTGCCTTCGGCTCAGGTCACAACCTTGGGGTCCTGGGATTGAGCCCTGCATTGGACCTCCTGCTCAGAGGGGAGACTGTTTCTCCCTCTAGCCTTCACCCCACTCGTGTATGCTCTCTGAAATAAATAAAATCCTTAAAAAAACAAAAAAAAATTAACTAAAGAAAAAAATATAATTAATTAAAAATAAGCCTCAGTATTCACCTGGTCTAGATCTATAAAAGTAATTCACTCCAGAAAGACAAGGAACTTCCAATTCCAGAGCCCCTGTACTATAAGCATTATACATGATTAGACACATTTTAGGGTAATTTCTCTTTCCATATCTCTCTTCCCCAAAAATGACTTTGTTGCTCACTGACCACAGCTAATTAAAACAGAGCAAGTTTTGGATTGGGTCAATCAGACTCTGGGGACTTTGGAAGGACAATAAGTAATTCTGGTGAGGTTCTGAGAATGCCTGAACAAGTGGACTTGTAAGGGGGCAAGCCATGTTGGAGGTCACATGAAAAATTTATTACAGAAAGCTGGTCTGTAGACAAAGGACAAATGGGCTCTGGGCTATGAGAAATAGGAAACCATGAGCTTGAGGGAGGTATTGTGATAGGAAGAAGAGAGGGTGGCAACATCTTATCAGCTTAGCCAACTTGCCTTGGTATCTGCCACTTTTTCAGGGCAGAGTGACAGCCCTGGCTACACTTTATGCCTTTGGGTTCTATGACTGTCTCTTTCATTGGTTGAGTTTGTGTAGATGTTTCTGTGACTTGTAACTCAAAGAACCCTGACTAGAAAAAAAAAATCTCATTTTAATCCATAAAATCTAAGTTTGGAAAGGTCAGGAGACCTAACCAAAGTTCCATAGCTGGCCAGTAACAGGTTCCATGTTCATGTTTGGTTCTTTCCTCTACTCCCAGCTGTTTCAGGAAATCTTTTACTTTCAGACCACATAAGAATAAGAAATTTAAAAAAAAGTGCTAAAAACCTTGAATTTTAGGAAACCATTTCCCCTTTAATCAGTGAAAATTACAGATAGGAGCCATTGCACTTACCTGGACCAGTTCCACAGCTGTGGAAGAAAAATCACAACAGTAAACAAAGAGTCCTGGGTCACTGAAATGAACAGGAAAAACAGTAGCACAATTAAGACTACAAACTGAATTATGTCTGTTCTCTCTCCTGTATAGCAGAATTAAAATATCAAAGGGACCACATATTAACAGTGGAATAGATTTTGAAGCTCATTAGTTTTCCTGATGACAAAGGTAACTAAGAAATCAAATTCAATCAAATCATTAACGGATAACAGAAATCGACATCTCCTATCCCCAGCATTCCCAATAACCACTATTATCAGTTTGCTGCAGTTTTGAGAAACCACACACCCTTTCTCCTCTTTGCTTACAGTTTAACTTTACAACACACTTACTTGTTAGTTTGTAAAATCGGAAAGACTGTGTTTCCCACACCACAACCAACCTGCAGACAAAAATGAACTTTTAGTTACAGGATGTTCCAAAGAATTAATTCCCTAGAGCTAGATAAATAATCAACAGTAGATAATCTTGTTTCATTGTATTAGCAGGGAAAGTGCAGAGACCAGAGCTAAACAGCACCCATGACATACCCTGACTTTGATCTCAGGAAGTCTAAAGTGGGGGGAGCCATAAAAGACAAGAGCATGGGCTCTCAGCAGCACAAAGGAGCTGCTGTGGAAAAAAGGGGGCATGAATTGCTTTTACTTTTTGAGTTTTAGCAAATAGTCCTAACGATGAAATTTTTTTTTTTTAAGATTTTATTTATTTATTCATGAGAGACGCAGAAAGAGAGAGGCAGAGACACAGGCAGAGGGAGAAGGAGGCCCCATGCAGGGAGCCCGATGTGGGACTTGATCCTGGGACAGTGGGATCACACCAAGCCAAAGACAGATGCCCAAATGCTGAGCCACCCAGGCGTCCCCCTTTTTTTTTTTCTTATTAATACAGCATTTCTTTGTCTTCCCTTTGTCAAACCCCAAGCCAACCACTTTCCCCAGGCTGCCTGGGGAGGTATAGGGAAAGGAGCATCCAGGGCAGATGGGACATAGAAAGACCTACAGGAGTTGGAGATGGTTCCTTCACAAGGCAAAGAGGATGAGAAGGGTCCCATCAGGAAAAACAACCCCATGGCCTCCTACAGGGCAAAGCCCAGAATGATGTAGAAGAGCTGTTGCTTCAGCGAGGGATTCCTGGCATAACCAAAGATGAGGCTCCCAAACAGTCCCAGTTCCAGCCCCGGAGCTAGGCAGCCCTATTGTGGCAGCCCCAGCCCCAATGAACTTGGCTGCTGTGTCGATGTCCCTTGTAATGGCCTGGGTTCCAAAGCTGTGACTATTAGTAAGTGAGGTCAGGGGACATGGGGCTGCCAAGCTGAGGCTCTCATCTATCAGTGTCTCTGGTGGTTTTAGCACCTCTGCAGACAGTGATCAGCTCAACAGCTGAGAAGTGCTCCTGACCAAGAAAGAGGTGGAGAAGAACTTTGCATATGTGTCCATTTTAGTGACGAGGGGGTATGACAGAAAGAGCTACTCCCAGTGCAGAGAAGAGAGGACAGATGAAACACTTTCTTACTGAACTGCACTTTATATTTTTTAAAGATTTTATTTATTCATGATAGACATAGAGAGAGAGAGAGAGAGAGAGAGGCAGAGACACAAGCAGAGGGAGAAGCAGGCTCCATGCCGGGAGCCCGATGCGGGACTTGATCCCGGGTCTCCAGGATCACGCCCTGAGCCAAAGGCAGGCACTAAACCACTGAGCCACCCAGGGATCCCTGAACTGCACTTTATTATTGGAAAAATGTGTTTCATAGGCTAAAAAATTCATGAAAAAGGAACCATGGGGGCAGCCTGGGTGGCTCAGCGGTTTAGCACCACCTTCAGCCCAGGGCATGATCCTGGAAACCCAGGATTGAGTCCCACGTCAGGCTCCCTGCATGGAGCCTGTTTCTCCCTTTGCCTGTGTCTCTGCCTCTCTCTCTCTCTCTCTCTCATGAATAAATAAATAAAATCTTAAAAAATAAAAAAGGAACCATGGATTACATTATCCTCAACTGGGTGCTACTAAGAACAGTGACTATTTGGGGTGGTTGGCTCTGCGCTGAGTGCAGAGTCGGCTAGAGATTATCTCCCCTTCCCTCTGCTCCTCCTCCTGCTCTCACAAACTCTCTCCAAAATAAATCTTTAAAAACAAAAAAACCCCCAACCCCCCAAAAAAGACAGTGACCATTTACTAAGGGCTTACTACATGCCAGACACTATTTTTAGCGATATTACATCATTATCTCAATGTATGTAATTCTCATAACTACGAGGCAGAGGTCCTCTTCTGCTTGGGGGTTGGGGGGGGCTATAACAAGGTCAGGCTAGAGTACTCAACCCCAAGGCGAGCTTCCAGTGGAGTGCAGTCACCACTTGTAAATCTGCATCACAGTACCCACCCAGACAACGTTTCCAGGTCTAGCTTTATCTCAGCAACACCATCCAAACTAGGAAGACATGAACTCCCCCATGCCTGAGAAGCAGGCACCAACCCAACTAACCCCTCCCCTCCATCCTATATTACAAGAGAGGTAAAAGAATCTGTCTTTTGACTCGGGACTCTTTTCAGGTGGCAGGTATAGCACGATTCTACAATGTTCAGATACAACAGGATGTTTCCAGGTAACACCTCAGGTAATATCTTTGTTTGCCACACCCACCAGATATCTGGTTTGAATTTAAGACATGTCATTCGTTCAAAAATCGAGGGGTTTCCAAGCCAACATGAGTCAAGTCTAGTCAGCTTCTTCAGACACAATCACTTTTGTGGTCAGCCTCTCTGCACCATCCACATGTACAATACAACAGCCTCATTAACCCCACTATCAGGACAATAAAGGGGAGTTACCTCAAGTATTCTGTAGGTAGCTGAGGACCCAGGGAACTCATCCACACAGATTTCCAGGTGACTGAGTTTCTGAGTTACGTTTTCTTCCACAGGAGGCATCTGCATTTTATGTCCAAGGCTATTTGAAGAACACTTGTGTTGTTCTTCTATTTGTAAGCCAGGTCCATCCTCATTGCTTCTACATTGAGGTACTTTACTCCTCTTGTTCTCTGGGAGCAAATCATTCAAGTGGTTTTGGTTTTGGCTGGGTGCCAACTCTGGGAATTCAGTGAAAAGCCAATGTCTATCTTTGAAAAATCCATTTTCGTGGATTTTGTAGAATTCATTCCAATATTTGTGGGCATTGACCTCATAATCAACTGTAAATATTAAAGAAAGAATTTAAAAAACCATCTCCCAATGTTTATGTGTCCCTGATGTCAAACGTCATCCTGCTTCACTGAATGTAATTTTATACTAAAAGTATCTTCAAGTAGAGCCATAACCTCAGAACTGGAAATCTCTGAGTTCTACCACCTACCCTACATAAATTCCCTCTGTATCTTGCCCTTCTTAGGAGGAACTTTTACCAGGGAACTTACTACCAATTCTCCACCCACGTTTTTGGGTGGCTCTTAGCTATTAGAGAATTCTAACATTAAGGGGGAAAAAAAAAAAAAAGAGAGAGAGAGAGAGAGAGAGAGAGAAAATTCTAACATTAAGCAGAAAATCTGTCTCCTGGTCAAAAAGTCCTACTTTCTTAGGGCCATACAGAACAATCTTTTGATTTAAGGGCGGTTATGCAGTTATTTTCACCGCTAAACCTTCTCTTTTACAGGCGAAACGTACCAGGTTCTTCAGTCATTCCCCATGTGAACTCAATGATTATGATACATGCAGCTTTTTTGTTTTATATACACTCCTCTGCCTGTGAGTCTTATCGAAAGTAGAGCTAAGGAATGAATTTAATACTACTAAAAGATCCTAAAAACAGAAATAAGTCTAAAAGGAAAGGAGAAAACAGAGACAAGAGGGAAAAATGTCTTCAGGTGAGAAGAGTTCTGATGAGAGACAACAGGAGAGACTTAAGGGTAGACTGCTTCCATCATAGTTTAAGGCCATCAAGGCAGCCGGCAGTCCCAGACTTCAGTTTTCTGCTCTTTGCCAATACAGGGCTTTGATTAGTGTAGTAGAAGAGAACAAAAATCTAACAAATTGGATTTTAGTTCCACCACTCCTACTACTAACTAACTGCTTACCTCTGGGTAAGGCACTTAATGTCCTGTGGTCCAAGTTTCTTTAACTGTAAAAAGAGGATATTGGACTACATGATTTTCAAAATCCCTTTCAGCTCTAACTTGCCTTGAACTAGTCTCTGTCAAACTATGTCGGGTGAATATTTTGTAACTGGAATCTTCTAATTGTTACTGTGAACTGTGGGATACCACTCTCCCAATTTCTAGTCCTGCTTTGAATGGTCTTTTAGGACATAGGACCTGCCAGTCCTAGTTTTAGTACTTAGAGATGTTTTGCAGTGAAATCATCCACCTCTCCAGAAAGGGGTCTCTTTGACTTTGGCCAGGCTTACCTACATACACTCCTCTTCACCCAGCTTTCCTTGGACGAAGCCCTAAATCCTCATAGCCATCATCCAAGAAAAAGACATATAATTCACCATAGTTAGCTCCCTCCCCCAACGATATTTAGAATCTGGTCGCTAGAATCTAGCTTCAGTGATATTTCTTTAGCCGGAGTGTAATCACGGGAAGCACAGCCTCTAAGTCGATCACGTGACCACACGGCTGCCACAGGCCAGTCCTATTAATATGGGTCTAGTCGACCTAACTAAAAATGTATCCGCTAGAAAATACATCAGGATACAGTTCCTCCCTCTCGGATAAAGCCAAAATCTAAAGTCCCTCTTTGCCCTAATAAGATTTTGGGTGAAGCCCTTTGCCATCCTTACCCATCCCCTGTCCCTCCCATCCCACCCCCGAGTTCGGTATCAGTCCGGTAACAAAGGCTCTTGGCGGTCTCGGTCTCTGGCCTCTAGGGGAGAGCGTGTCCACTGGCACGCTGGCTGCTGCTACCATTGAGGGTCCACACCTGGGCGCACCTTGCTTCTCCTGGCACACCCGCTGGGTACTGTTCTCCCGGACTTTCCTCTCCGCCGCGGCGGCCTGCTCTTCCGACCACTCCACATTGTCCCTGGGAAAATCAAACGAGCAGCTTAGGGGCCTCACGTTCCAGCTGCGAGCGGGGTGAGTCGCTGGCCCCACAGGGCCTCTCCCGTGGAAGGAGAGCGCCTCGAGCAGGGCAGCGGGACTCGTGGCCGGCGGTCAGGGGCTTCTCAGAGAGCACGGGGCGGCGGGACAGAGGGCGAGCCGCAAGCCGGGAGGGGCAGGGCGGTTACCAGGCATTATGGTGGAAGACGCGCGCCGGATCGCTCAGAAATCTGCTCCCAAACTGCTGCCTCTTCTCGCCGACCGCAGCCAGCGCGCATTCAGGGTAAGGGTCGGCCATGACACCGGAGCCGGATGTGCCTCCCTTTCGGTAACGCGAGAACTTCCTGAGAGTCCACGCCCCCTCCGGAAGTCGCGGGGTCTGGGCGGGAAAAGAGCAAGGCGAGGCGGGGCGGGGCGGCTCTGAAGGGCCCCGCCGGGGTTGGAGCTCGAGCTCCGCCTCTGGGGCGGGGCAGCGCGCTCTGGGGACCCGGCACGTGGCCGCGGAATTGGTCAGAGCCGGCTTTTCCCTCCAACCCGAAAAGGTGCTGGCGAAGGTGCAGGCCGTCAGGAAAGTGGGAGACATTAGGCTTGAGCCCCCTTTCTGTGCTTGGGCCCTCTAACAGGTTCGCTAGTTTCCCTCAAGTTTTTTTTTTTTTTTTTTTTTTTTAAGATTTTATTTATTTATTCACGAAAGACAGGGAGAGAGGCAGAGGCACAGGCAGAGGGAGAAGCAGGCTCCATACCGGGAGCCCGACGTGGGACTCGATCCCGGGACTCCAGGATCACGCCCTGGGCCGAAGGTGGCGCTAAACCGCTGAGCCACCCGGGCGTCCCCATCCCTCAAGTTTTAAGACAGGAAGCGTCTTGAATCACTTTGAGAATTAAGGGTGCGTAGTCTCATGGTAGACCTGATGGCAGAAGAATTTGAGCAAGATTGCAAGCTGGCTGACGAAATAGGGGAGTTTTCCAGCTTTTATAGTCAGCTTTTTATAGTGTGGAAAGCTCTGAAAAAAAAAAAAAAAGGTTTCTTTTGGGGAAGGCTATAGAATGAATTCTGAGAACCTGCGGTTAATTTACATAATTTTTTAAAGATAGATTTTTAAAATATTTATTCATGAGAGACACACAGAGAGGCAGAGACATAGGCAGAGAGAGAAGCAGGCTCCATGCAGGAGGCCCAATGTGGGACGATCCTGGGACTTGAAACTAACGCACAACCACTGAGCCAGCACCCAGGCATCCCTTGTTTCTTTCTTTTTTTTTTTTTTAATTGTTTTTTAAGATTATTTACTTAGAACGAGGGGGAGGGAGAAGTAGACCCTGAGATCATGACCTGAGCGGACGGCAGATGCTTAACCCACTGAGCCACATGGCGCCCCTATAAGTACATAATCTGTAACCACTTACTTTTTGGAATTACCCATACCCGAGCTTGTTTACACAATCTGCATTGTAATATAATGCACATAGTTTGTTAGATTAATACGTTTTTCAGCCTTCCATTTCTATGTCGATAATTACTATAGATGGATTCTCAAAAGAATCTAGAAGAGGGGATCCCTGGGTGGGCGCGATCCTGGAGACCCGGGATCGAACCCCACGTCGGGCTCCCGGTGCATGGAGCCTGCTTCTCCCTCTGCCTGTGTCTCTGCCTCTCTCTCTCTGTGACTATCATAAATAAATTAAAAAATTTTAAAAAATCTAGAAGAAAGTACCCTGTCGATACAAGGTTAATTGAAAAGAGTTCCAGGGGAGTAACGACTACCATTTGAAAGAAGTTAAGGAAAGGGTTAGTTTTTTAAGTGGAACAGTACTAGCCGGCACACTGGTAACCAGTGATCATTTGTTTTCATTGCAGATTCTTTCCACAGGCAGAAGGGAGCTCTGCGCGATTCTGTAATCTTTCTCAGAAAAGAAATACGAACAAGCCCTAAACCCTCCCTAATCACAAAGAAAAATATGGGAGTGAGTCGAGAAGATAAGATAGTAAAGAACTTGTACTTTATTTGAAAGCACTTCTGCCATGCTCATGGTCTTCTGAAACATTTGAACAAAACCTTTCCAAAAAGCAAGTATATAAGGATTTTTTTTTTCTCAAGGCCAATTGTTTGATACAGTGGTTGCTTTATATTTATTCTTGGCATCTTGTCTCTTCTACATGCTTTTTTCTTCTTACACCAAAAGCTGTTAATGCTCCCAGTCAACAGCCCCACTGCATATTTCCTCACATAGCATTCACTCTGTTTTCACTTGAAATCACTATATTAGTTCCAATAATCAGTCATTTAAAATGTCAAACAACTTGGGCCCTTTTGACAAAATGTGGTAAAAGTATCCTAAACCTAACTTCTTTAGAATTGGTTGGTTGACCTGTAAAACTTATTGTTCTCTGAATTTTGAAACACTCAAAAGCATTTTTCTGAAGAAATTTGGAAGACATGGCTGTTGAGTCCTTTTTGTATCAGACTATATACTGAACTGTATCTTCAGCAATACTTCTCAGGGGACCTATGGGGTCCCTCTGCTGGTGAGCTGCAGGAGCTCTTCTAGCTGGGTGGCATGGGTTCAAAGCCTGGAAAGGTTAAGAACACTCAGACTGAATTATGGCCTTGGGCGTCAACCTGGGACATGGGTAGTTAATTATTTCATGCTTTCCTTTGAGTTCCAATCAGTGGAAATACTGGTCTGTGTAAGCATGTGTTCTGGAACTGAAAGGTGGGGAAGGGTGTCCTAATTTGTTCTCCTTAAAGTTTCACAGAACATGTAGCAGCCCTAGATAATTAAGCTGGTTTAACAACTTTAAACAGACTTTGTGGTTCTTTTCTCATTGCAAAATAAATACATGTTTATTGTAGAGCATTTAGACAAAAAAAAAAAAGAAACTACCCCATTCCATCCTTAATTTAACCCATTAAACTCTTTGACTTGTATCCTTCCACTCTCTTTTTTCTAATTTATTTATAGAAGTCACTTTTAAGTTAAAATAGTTTTAGAACTGCTTTCTGCCTTCTTTTTTCACAGCTTCATTGAGGTATAGTTTACATACAATTAAATTCATCCATTATAAGTGTACAGTTTGACAGATTTTCATTAAAAAATCTATACTTGTGCAACTACCACCATAATTAGGTTCTAAAACAACCCCTTAAAGTTTTCTCATGGCTCTGAGCAGTTGTAGTCTGTTTTTTTTTTATTTTTAATCTTTTTAAAAATTTTTATTTATTTATGATAGTCAGAGAGAGAGAGAGGCAGAGACATAGGCAGAGGGAGAAGCAGGCTCCATGCACCGGGAGCCCGACGTGGGACTCGATCCCAGGTCTCCAGGATCACACCCTGGGCCAAAGGCAGGCGCCAAACCGCTGTGCCACCCAGGGATCCCTGTAGTCTGTTTTATAACTTGATAATACCTTGTGAATATCATTCTTTTGCTTGAATGTTCTCTCTCTCTTTTTTAATTTATTTATTCAGAGAGAGAGAGAGAGAGAGAGAGGCAGAGACACAGGCAGAGGGAGAAGCTGGCTCCATGCAGGAAGCCCAACGTGGGACTCGATCCCAGGTCTCCAGGATCACACCCCTGGCTGCAGGCAGCGCTAAACCACTGTGCCACCGGGGCTGCCCTCTCTTTTTTTTTTTGGAATGTTCTTTTCTAACATTGTTTTAATGACCCTGGTATTGTTTAATAGAGCTGTATCATGATTTACTGGCCATTTAAGCTACTTTAAGTTTCTTACTATTATAAATCCAACATGATAAACATCTTTATAACTAAATCATTTTTTTAAAGATTTTATTTATTAATGAGACACAGAGAGAGAGAGAGAGAGAGAGAGAGTGAGAGAGTGGCAGAGAGAGAAGCAGGCTCCATGCAGGGAACCTGATGTGGGACTCCATCCCGGGTCTCTGGGATCAGGCCCTGGGCTGAAGGCGGTGCTAAACTGCTGGGCCAGCCGGGATTCCCTAACTAAATGATTTGTATATTCACGATTGCTTCTTTAGAAATAATTTCTAGAAGTGGAAGTACTGAGTCAGTGGTTATAATTAGCTGCATTACTCAGCTGTAAGGTCAGGGCATTTTATCTGTTCATTCATTGTTATATATCCAGGTCCTAGAATAGGGGCCAGCATGCAGTATGCAACTCAATAAATAATTGTTGAATGAATGGCTGAATACCTGTTGCTAAACTGTATTCCATCTGCAAGATGCCAGTTTCTACTGTCAACCACAGTGTGGGACAGATTGATAGACCATATTTCTGTACATTTTAGAATTTCCAGGACAGAAAAATATTCTGTCCTGTTGTCCTATTGATTCAAGAAAATATTCCAGGAATTTGAATATTTTGGCATCGAAATTACAGCTCTTAGATTGCCATTACAGTCATAACCATATCAAAAAAAATCTGTCAAACCATAAAACTTGTTTTTGAGGTAGGAACATGGTGACTTATCTATAAGATTCTTTTTTTAAAAAATATTTTATTTATTTGAGACAGAGCGAGTGAGAGAGAGCATGAGCAGGCCAAGGGGCAGAGGGAGAGGGAAAAGCAGACTCCTCGCCAATCAGGGAGCCTGACACCAGGCTCAGTCCCAGGACCCCGGGATCGTGACCTGAGCTGAAGGCAGACACTTATCCTACTGAGCCACCCAGGTGCCCCAAGGTTCTGTTTCTCAACATCATAATATTGTAAAGAATGGTAAATAGTGTTAGATAGTTTTGAATATTCAAGGTAACATAAATTTGCTTCAAGTCCAATTCATTAAATAGTTTTAGGAGCCTTCACAATCTTCATTGTTTTTTTCTGGCATGGTATGATTTCATATTATAAGCCACTGTCTCCATCAATATGGGACATGTCTTTTCCTTTTTCTAACAGGAAAAAAAATGTAATGGATGATATACACCTAAACAGTATTAAAATAGTAAATTGTATGCATATTTTTTCCACAATAAAAAGTACACCTCCCAAACTTGTAATAGTTATACATGCACATCTTTATTAAATGCACTAAAGAACAACAGCAACAAGTGTAATGGATGAGATCAACTATTTTTAAGAGGGATCCAAGAGATGAGCCTGATGACGCGTGACTAAGGAGCCATAGGAACACCCAAATTTAATCAAGAGTCCCTGGGAGAATCAGGGAAATACAAATCAAAACCGCAATGAGATACCACCTCACACCAGTGAGAATGGGGAAAATTAACAAGGCAGGAAACCACAAATGTTGGAGAGGATGCGGAGAAAAGGGAACCCTCTTGCACTGTTGGTGGGAATGTGAACTGGTGCAGCCACTCTGGAAAAATGTGTGGAGGTTCCTCAAAGAGTTAAAAAGAGATCTGCCGGGATCCCTGGGTGGTGCAGCAGTTTGGCACCTGCCTTTGGCCCAGGGCGCGATCCTGGAGACCCGGGATCGAATCCCACGTCGGGCTCCCGGTGCATGGAGCCTGCTTCTCCCTCTGCCTGTGTCTCTGACTCTCTCTCTCTCTCTGTGACTATAATAAATAAATAAAATTAAAAAAAAAAAAAAGAGATCTGCCCTATGACCCAGCAATTGCACTGCTGGGGATTTACCCCAAAGATAAGATGCAATGAAATGCCGGGACACCTGCACCCCGATGTTTCTAGCAGCAATGTTCACAATAGCCAAACTGCGGAAGGAGCCTCGGTGTCCATCGAAAGATGAATGGATAAAGAAGATGTGGTGTATGTATACAATGGAATATTACTCAGCCATTAGAAACGACAAATACCCACCATTTGCTTCGTTGTGGATGGAACTGGAGGGTATTATGCTGAGTGAAATAAGTCAATCGGAGAAGGACAAACATTATATGGTCTCATTCATTTGGGGAATATAAATAATAGTGAAAGGGAATAAAGGGGAAAGGAGCAAAAATAAGTGGGAAATATCAGAAAGGGAGACAGAACATGGAAGACTCCTAACTCTGGGAAACGAACTAGGGGTGGTTGAAGGGGAGGTGGGCGACGGGTGGGGGTGACTGGGTGGCGGGCACTGAGGTGGGCACTTGACGGGATGAGCACTGGGTGTTATTCTCTATGTTGGCAAATGGAACACCAATAAAAAATAAATTTATTAAAAAAAAAAAAAGAGTCCCTGGGAGATGGTGATATTATTCCCTGGAACTGAAAGATCATGTCATCTGCTGCCTCTGGCCTCTTTTACAAATAATCAAAAACCTAATGTGATTTATGGTTACATAAACTCAGATGCTTATTACTAGGGGAGCCATTAGGGGCTCATAGGGGTGGCTCTGTATTGAGATAAGTGCCGGCATTTGGCTTTTCTTCTTCTGCCCAGGCACTTTTGAGCCAGGTGGAGGCAGCAGAGCGCAGCTGTTTGCTGGGGAGATAACCACATGACCTCTGTATACTAGTTAAGAATTAGGAAAAGGAAACCAAAATAATCAACGTGATAGATCACATCAATAAGAGAAAAAAAACAACCATATGATCCTCTCAGTAGATACAGAGAAAGCATCCATTTCTGGAAAATACAGCATCCATTCCTGATTAAAACCTTTCAAAGTGTAGGGATAGAAGGAACATTCCTCAATATCTTAAAAAGCCATTTATGAAAAGCCCACAATGAATATCATTCTCAATGGGGAAAAACTGAGAGGCCTTCCCCTAAGATCAGGAAACACGACAGGGATGTCCACTGTCATCATTTTTTTTTTCCACTGTCATCATTGTTATTCAACATAGTACTAGAAGTCCTAGCCTCAGCAATCAGACAATAAAAAGAAATAAAAGGCATTCAAATTGGCAAAGAAGAAGTCAAACTCTCCCTCTTTGCAGATAACAAGATACTGTATATAGAACACCCAAAAGACTCCACCCCAAGATTTCTAGAACTCATACAGCAATTCAGCAATGTGGCATGATACAAAATCAATGCACAGAAGTCAGTGGCATTTCTATATGCTAACAATGAGACTGAAGAAAGAGAAATTAAGGAACCAATCCCATTTACAATTGCACCCAAAACTTAGGAATTAACCTAACAAAGAGGTAAAGGATCTATACCCTAAAAACTACAGAACACTTCTGAAATAAAATGAGGAAGACATAAAGAGGTGGAAAAACATTCCATGCTCATGGATTGGAAGAATAAATACTGTGAAAATGCCTATGCTATCCAGGGCAATTTACAAGTTCAGTGCAATCCCCATCGAAATACCATGGACTTTCTTCATAGAGTTGGAACAAATAATCTTAAGATTTGTATGGAATCAGAAAAGACTCCGAATGGAGTCTTTCTAGAGTTGGTAGGAGGCACAAGCACGGTTTTGCTAAAATGTCAAGTGTTGAAAGTGAGAGGGACAGAATGATGAAGGTAAGGTGGGCAAAGTGTTGTTTGCTGTCATGGCCCTTAAACTTATCTCAGTGAGGTTGAATAGTCAGAGGAATATTGAAAAAGAAAACCAATGCTGGGGGCATCACAATGCCGGATTTCAAGCTGTATCACAAAGCTGTGATCATCAAGACAGTATGGTACTGGCACAAAAAAAAGATACATAGATCAATGGAACAGAATAGAGAACCCAGGAATGGGCACTCAACTCTATGGTCAACTAATATTCAACAAAGCAGGAAAGAATATCCACTGGAAAAAGGTTAGTCTTTTCAATAAATGGTACTGGGAAAATTGGATAGCCACACACAGAAGAATGAAACTAGACCATTCTCTTACACCATACACAAAGGTAAACTCAAAATGTATGAAAGATATAAATGTGAGACAAGAATCCATCAAAGTCCTAGAGGAAAACTCAGGCAACAACCTTTTTGAACTTGGCTATAGCAACTTCTTGCAAGATACGTCTATGAAGGCAAGGGAAACAAAAGCAAAAATGAACTATTGGGACCTTAATCAACATAAAAAAGCTTCTTCACAGCAAAAGAAACTGTCAACAAAACTAAAAGACAACCTACAGAATGGGAGAAGATATTTGCAAATGACATATCAGATAAAGGGCTAGTATCCAAGATCTATAAAGAACTTATTAAACTCAACAGCAAAGAAACAAACAATCCAATCATGAAATGGGCAGAAGACCTGAACAGAAATTCCTCCAAAGAAGACATACACATGGCCAAAAAGCCCATGAGAAAATGCTGCGTATCACTTGCCATCAGGGAAATACAAATCAAAACCACAATGAGATACCACCTCACACCAGTGAGAATGGTGAAAATTAACAAGACAGGAAACAACAAATGTTGGAGAGGATGGGGAGAAAGGGGGACCCCCTTGCACTGTTGGTGGGAATGTGAACTGGTGCAGCCACTCTGGAAAACTGTGTGGAAGTTCCTCAAGAATTTAAAAATAGAGCTACCCTATGACCCAAAAATTGCACTACTGGGGATTTACCCCAAAGATACTGATATAGTGAAATGCCAGGACGCCTGCAACCCTCAGTTCATAGCAGCAATGTCCACAAAAGCCAAACTGTGGAAGGAGTCACAATGTTCTTCAACAGATGAATAGATAAAGAAGATGTAGAATGTGGAATGAATGAAGTGAGTCAAATGGAGAAGGACAATCATCATATGGTTTCACTCATATGAAGAATATAAGAAATAGTGAAAGGGATTATAAGGCAAAGGAAGGGAACTAGTGGGGAAAATTAGAGAGGGAGACAAACCACGAGAAACTCCTAACTCTGGGAAACAAAGGGTTGTGGAAGGGGAGGTGGGTGGGGAAATGGGGTAACTGGGTGATAGGCACTAAGGAGGGCACTTGATGGGATGAGCACTGGGTGTTATACTAAATGTTGGCAAATTGAATTTAAATTTAAAAAATGTAAAAAAAAAATAGAAGGAAACGGAAACCACATTATGACTTAAACTTTTTTACTGGTCAGAATTCAAAAGATGTCAACATTTCCAGGTGCTAAGAATGTACTAGACAAAAGCAAGAAACCATAATTTTGAGATCTATGAAAAAGTAGTTTGCAGTGAGCTGTTTAGAAAATGTAGAAATTTCATTGTTGAGACCCTTTGAAACCTTTCCGTTTTCTTTTTCTTCCTGTCTCTGTATCACATTCACTGATATCCGAGGATGAAGAGAATACAAAGTTGTGGTAGGTATTCCTATTCATGTATGCATCATATAACTTTAAGTCCTTCGGTGAAAGTAATTCTTGGCAAACATTCCAGGACCATGTATAGGTAGAAAAGGTGTCATAAAAGGACTCATTTTTAGTGTCTATTCCAATCAGATCCCCTCGGATCTTCCGCCAGAGGTTTAGCATGTTTTTCCGGTGTTCAAGGGCAATTCCCAAGTTATAGGTATCTGTAGCCCTCTTCACCTGCAGTGAGAGAACAGACGTTTGCAGTAGTTACTGTAACATATCTTTGACTTATGAACCACAATTCTAGATATCTCAAGACTTACATTTCCAGGCTAGTTGAAAATCAGTGAGGTTATACATTGGGTGGAACCTCTTGAGGACATGTGAATTAGGAGTTGGTGGGCAATCAAAATGTCCACTTTGGGAATAATGAGATAACACATTTATGACAATATTAAGAACACAATATACTAAACCAAGGAGGAAATGTGGGATGGAAATAGTCTCTGGTTCTAAAAGGAGTGCCAAGGATGGCATTCAATCCAACCTAGGGCAGGGAGGGAGAAGATGCTAAATAGTTCCTTAAGGATTTGACCAGATTGAGGGGGTCCATTCCAGGGAAAGGAGACAGCATAAATAAAGGGTCAAAGCTGATAAGCCTCTGGAGTTGGTAGGAGGCACAAGCACGGTTTTGCTAAAATATCAAGTTTTGAAAGTGAGAGGGAGGGAATGATGAAGGTAAGGTGGGCAAAGTGTTGTCTGCTGTCATGGCCCTTAGGCTTATCTCAGTGAGGCTGAGAGCCCTTTTCTCAGTGAAAATCACTGAGTGTAAGTAGTAGTAGTAAGCCACTGTTGCTGATGGAAGCAAGACAAATCTCAGTGTGTGGAGCAGAATATATAGTTGAAAATCCTGCCACTATGGAGAGGGAAACATTCATCTGCAAGGACAGGGATGTAGCTAGAGCTTCACGTTAGATCAGCAGCTGTGTGGAGAATGGGTGAGGCGAGCAGCTGTGAGGGAGGGATAGGAGGTTGGAGGGTATCGTCCAGGTAAGACCTAATGAGGGCCTCAGTTAAGGCAGTAGGGAGAGGATGAAGAGGACAGATTTGAAAAATCTTCAGTAGAACAAGAATCGCCATATTTGGTCATAGGTGGATGTGAGGAGTGAGGACAAAATATAAATTAAGGATGACTCCTGGCCTTCTAGTTTCAGTGACAGGGTAGATGGTGATATCAACCCCTGAGATACAGAATCCCCAATGAAGAGCCAGTTTGATGCAAGATGATGCGTTTGAATTGGACATGTATAGAGTTTGATATGCTAAGACAGTGAGGTCAAAATGTTCATCAGGCAGTGAGATGAGTCAAAGGTACTGGAGAGAAGTCTAGGTTAGTGACAAACTTAACTTATACCTTATCAGTATATAGGTGGCAGCTGAAACACTGAGGGTAGACTGAGATCATCTGAAGAATACTTGCCCTAGCTTTTCCTTCACTTAACTCAGAGATCCCCAGTGTTCTGCTGGGTTACAGGTATGCCACCTTACTGATTTTCTCAAGCTTCTTAGCCCTTGAGGCAGCTGCTGCTGTAGGCTGGAGGTCTCTGGCTATAAGTAGCCTCCATGTACTTCAGCATGAATATGCACCAGAGGTTGGGCCCACTCCTTTGTCTTTTTGTGGCATGTAGTATCGACCACCTGTAGCTTCATTGATCCTCATATATCACCAATGTATATTTCCTTCTCTTATCTTCCACCTTCACTCCAAGCTCATGGAGTGGAGGAACTATGCCCCCCTCCCCCCTGCTGTGGTATTCCCTACTCCTAGACCTTTTTTTTTTTTTTTTTAAGATTTTTATTTATTTATTCATGAGAGACACACACACACACAGAGAGGCACAGACAAAGGCAGAGGGAGAAGCAGGCTCCATGCAGGGAGCCTGACTCGGAACTCGATCCTGGGTCTCCAGGATCACCCCCTGGGCTGAAGGTGGCACTAAACTGCTAAGCCACCCGGGCTGCCCTAGAACTTTGTTAATAGTGTATAAATATCTACTAAACAAATGAATGGATGAGTGCATATAACAGGAAGAGCAGTAGGATGGGACTAGAAAACAAGGAAATACCAAGCCTTAAGGGATGAACATTCAGGTAAGAAAAGGAAGAGGAAGGGACACAGAGTTGCAAGATGCAGTATTATAAAGGCAAGGAAGGGCAGCCCCGGTGGTGCAGCAGTTTAGCGCCGCCTGCAGCCCAGGGCGTGATCCTGGAGACCCTGGATTGAGTCCCATGTCAGGCTCTCTGCATGGAGCCTGCCTCTCCCTCTGCCTGTGTCTCTGCCTCTCTCTCTCTCTGCATCTCTATGAATAAATAAATAAAATCTTTTTTTTAAAAAAAAGGCCAAGGAAGCAGAAAATGTCGAGGAGAGTTTGATCGTTAGTGTCAAATGTAGAAGGGAGGTGCCATGAAATACTAACACCCTAGTCTGTCTCTGTGGAGTACAAAAGTTGCTAATATGTCAGGACACAAAAGCAGACAGGCAGCATAGAGTTATGGTTAAGAGTGTGGATTCAAGGAGCCAAGCTCCTCATATTTATAATTCTGGCTCTATTACTTCCTCTATTACTTCTGCCTTTAGACAAGTCAATCTCTCTACACAGATCTATAAAATGACAATGATAACATCTGGAAGGATTGTTGTGATAAGTAAGTGAATTAGTGCCTGTAGAGTTCTTGTAGAGTGCGAATGCCTGGCACCTAGGAAGTGCACTTAAACTCTTCTTCTTTTAGCTGCTGTAAGAAATAGCACTCAATCATGATTCCCTTAGTACACCTGCTCACTATAACTGCTGGTTTACTGCTTTAACTAGTTGCTATTTCCAGCAAGACACAAACAAATGTCCCAGAAACAATGCTAGGTATGGTTCCATGGGTGATTAGCAGGATGAATTATAACAGCTAACATTTGAATCCATTGGATCATAGAGCAAGAAGCATCATTACAATGAGAAATGATCTTGTCTTATTTTAAAGATGTAGAGCTGGAAAAAAAATCTTTGGGATGTGTGGTTGTAGTATTGAAGTGGAAAATATTCTTGTCAACACATTTTGGGAAGGGATGCAACAGTGAACACTCACATGCTGTTTAATAGCAGTTGCATCCATCACTGTCCAATTCTGCTTCTTCTTGAATATTTGGTCAATAGCCAGGATGTCACTTGGATAGCCTGAGACTGGGTCGATAGGCTTTATATTTTCTGCCTTTATGCATTAAAAAAAGAAGATTAAAGATATATTTTGGGTTGAATTATATAACCAAGACATAATAAACAGAAACACATCATATTAGGAAGGGGTTTGTATTGATTTATAAGGTTATTGCTAAGCCACCTGTCCATATTTTGTGGGCTCCTGGTATAGCGCTGTGTATAAATGAGCATTTAGCAAATTCTCTTTCATAATGAAACTTACTCAGATATGTAGACCAGAAGATGGTTTATGTGTGGGATAGATATGGAGGGTGGAGGGGAACCAACTCTGTCCTGGCCAAATTTTCCAAGCCATCTTACTTTCCAAACTTCAACTGGGGAACTGGCTGTTTTCCCTGTTCCTGGGCTGCTGAACAGTGCTGGTAGAAATCATGTAAACATGCAGATTGCTTGCTTGCTTTTTCTTTCTTTTCTTTTCTTTCTTTCTTTCTTTCTTAAGATTTATTTTTAAGTAATCTCTACATCCAATGTGGGGCTTGAACTCACAACCCCGAGATTAAGAGTTGTATGCTCTACTAACTGAGCCAGCCAGGCGCCCCAGATTGCTTTCTTTGAAAACGTGTAGTACCCAGTCTCATCCAGGCCCTTGGGACTGCTTGACATTACTTTTCTTCATTGAATGCTCTTAACCCTCTTATAGACATTCATAGCTGTCCTCCTAGTGGCTGCTGGAAAACCAGATCTGCACACTCCCTCAGCTAATGATCGTCTCACCAGGACTAGATAACATTAATTCTTTTAACTCTTTTTTGCACCTTAGGATTTCTCCATTGTGTTGCCTGATTTTTCCTCTTTGCTGTTGCTTCTTCTTCTTCTTCTTCTTTTTTAAGATTTTATTTATTTTTTCTTGAGAGAGAGAGAGAGAGAGGCAGAGACACAGGCAGGAGGAGCAGGCTCCATGCAGGGAGCCTGATGTGGGACTCGATCCCAGGACTCCAGGATTACGCCCTGGGGGGAAGGCAGGCGCTAAACCACTGAGCCACCCAGGTTGCCCTGCTGCCCTGTTGCTTCTTCTTTTTAAAAGATCTTATTTATTTGAGAGAGAGACACAGAGGAAGTGTGCAAGCTCGGGGGAGTGGGAGGAGCAAAGGGAGAGAGAGAAGCAGATTCCCCACTGAGCAGAGAGTCCAACATAGCACTTGATTCCAGGACCCAGGGGATCATACCTGAGCTGAAGGCAGATGTTTAGCCAACTGAGCCACCCAGGTACCCCTCTGCCCTTGCCTCTTATATGTAAGAGTTTTTTTCTGATTTCCAAGGCCCCTGTATCTTTATTAATTTCCCTCCTGGACCATTTCCCTTAGATTTTCCTTGTTCCATGGCTGGCTTCATGGGTGTGTGACCTGTTCAATCCCATAGGACTATGCGCTTTGAAGATCCCTGAATTTGGTTTATTGCTCTGCTGTTGCTGTCTTTAAATTCTTAGTAATTTTTGGAGAAGGGGCCCTAAATTTCCATTTTGCCCCTGGCTCCACAAATTCTGTAGCTAGTCCTGCCCCCTCTTCCATCTTCAGTTTCTCTTCCTTGGGCAGTGGTTGCCAGCTTTGGCTGCATGTTGGAACTTCTAAAAATACTGAAGCCTAAGCCCCATCCCCAGCTCTAATTGGATAGGGTTGTGGCCTGAACACAGGGTTGTTCAAGGCTCTCCTTGGTAGTTCTGTTGTGCAGCCAGGATTGAGAATCACGGCTCGGGACGCCTGGGTGGCTCAGCTGTTAAGTGTCTGCCTTCGGCTCAGGCTGTTATCCCGGGGTCCTGGGACAGAGTTCCACATCAGGCTCCCTGCACAGAGCCTGCTTCTCCCTCTTCCTCTCTCTCTCTCTCTCTGTCTCTCATGAATAAATAAATAATTTTTTTTTTAAAGGAGAATCATGACTCTCAGGGCCCTTCTTCCCAGCTACTAATGTATTCAAGCTCCCCCTGTCCTGAAACAACTTTTCCTAGATTCTGATTCTGCCATGTTCCATATCTCTTTTCCTTAAACAGATAACATTTTTTTTTGTAAAATCAGTTGATTTCCTTTTTTAATTTTTTAAATAAAAGATTTTGTGTTTTTTATGTTTGCTTTATGTTTCTGGAGATGCATGATAAATATTTCCCATTGTGACTATGGATTTACTTATTCACCTTCTTAGCATGCATAATGCCTTTAAAAAGTCTAATCCTTACAATTCTGTTAACTGTCACCTTATCTGTCAATTTGCTAGGTGCATACACATTCAGGATAGTTATATATCTTCCTGATGAGTTAAAAAATTAAATATCATCTTTATCTTTAGTTATGTTTTCCTTAAATTTTACTTTCCCCATATTAATAGATTGATACTGGCTCACTTTGATTTGTATTTGCCTGATGTATCTTTTTCTGTCCTTTTACTTTCAAACTTTCTGTGTTATATTTTAGGTGTGTCTCCTTTAAAGAATATATGTCTGAAAATTATTAAAAATCAGTCTTAGTATCCTTTTAGACTTTGAAAGATGATCCATTGTTTGTTTTTCCCTTTTTAATACTTTTTAAAAAACTAGTATATTTTATCTTTTATTGTGATTGCTTATATATTTGGATTTTTCTGCCTATTTTGTTTTGTACTTTCTATTATTCCATGTTTTCCCTTTTTTTCTTGTTCTTTCCCCCTTCTATTTGACAGTTACTTGTTTTAATAATTATTCATTAAATTATTCATGATTCATTTTACTGATTATCCTCACATTTTAAACACTTATTATAACTTTAATGAAATATAGATTTGGCCAATATCCTAAGTCTCTACTCAAACAATAAAATGAACTTGGAAAACTTTAATTCTGAATACAACCCTCCTCATCTCCCTTGTCACTGTGGTGTATGGTATTTTAGTTCTTGTTGATTAGTACTCCCCAAACCAGTAATTCTTTTTTCTTTCTCCTTTTTTATTATTTTTTTAAAAGATTTATTTATTTATTCATTCAGAGAGAGAGAGGCAGAGGAAGAAGCAGGCTCCATGCAGGAAGCCCGACATGGGACTCGATCCCAGGTCTCCAGGATCACACCCTGGGCTGCAGGCGGCGCTAAACTGCTGCGCCACCAGGGCTGCCCCTCTTTCTCTTTTTTTAAAAAAGATTTATTTACTGAGAGAGAGAGAGAGAGAGAGAGAGAGAGAAAAAGAGAGAGTGTAGGGTGGGGAGGGCAGATGGAGAGCAAGCAGACCTCTTGCTGAGCGGACAGCCAGTTGCAGGGCTCCATCCCAGGACTCTCAGATCATGACCTGAGCCAAAATCAGGAGACGCTTAACCTCCTGGGCCACTCAGGTGATTCTTTAAATTTATTTTTTTAAAACATTTTAAAAATATTTTATTTATTTCTGAGAGAGAGAGGCAGAGACACACACAGGCAGAGGGAGAAGTAGGCTCCATGCAGTGAGCCCACATGGGACTCGATCCCAGGTCCCCAGGATCAGGTCCTGGGCTGAAGGCAGCACCAAACCGCTGAGCCACCAGGGCTGCCCAATTCTTTAAATTTAAATAACCACTGTGGCTACCATTATTGGAAGTCTCAGGCTTAGATTGTGTAGGATTCTGTGAGTTATAGTAAAGATTTTGGCTTTTACTCTGAATGATATGAAAAGCCTTTGGAAAGTTTTGAGTTGATTTTAGTGGAGCCACTTTGGTTGCAGTGTTGAGAATAGACTGCAGAGAACAAAGATAAAAGGGGACCATTTAGGGGATCCCTGGGTGGTGCAGCGGTTTGGCGCCTGCCTTTGGCCCAGGGCGCGATCCTGGAGACCCGGGATCGAGTCCCACATCGGGCTCCTGGGGCATGGAGCCTGTTTCTGCCTCTCTCTCTCTCTCTCTCTCTCTCTCTCTCTCTCTGTGACTATCATAAAAAAATAATAATAAAAAATAAAAATAAAAAAAGGGGACCATTTAGGAAGCTATTGACACTTTCTCTGCTGATATGATTAGAGACAATCTTGCTTTCAATGAATAAAGGTTTTGTATTATATTTTCCTTTCATCCAAAAGATATTTAGTCTCCTATGGGCCAGGTTCTGTTCTAGGTGATAGGGATTGTGAAAGAAAGAAAGTACTTGCCTAAATGACCCTTATATTCTGAAGAGATTGACAGTAAACAGATAAGGATCACAGGTGGAGAGCTTAGTGTTGGGAAATAAATTTATATCATTTTTTAAAATTTATGATAGTCACAGAGAGAGAGAGAGAGAGAGGCAGAGACATAGGCAGAGGGAGAAGCAGGCTCCATGCACCAGGAGCCCGACGTGGGATTCGATCCTGGGTCTCCAGGATCGCACCCTGGGCCAAAGGCAGGCGCTAAACCGCTGTGCCACCCAGGGATCCCGGGAAATAAATTTAAAGGGGAATAAAGTTTCCCTAATGTCCAACTTGTCCGTAATATCTGCCTGTGGATATGATGAGTTCATCTGCAGAGATAAAGATCAAGTCTGCTACTGTGATACTCCTCTATAGTATTTTTTATTTTTTTAAAAAGATTTATTTATTTATTCATGAGACACACACACACACACACACACACACACACACACACACACACACAGAGGGGGCGGGGGCAGAGACACAGGCAGAAGGAGAAGCAGGCTTGCCACAGAGAGCCCGACATGGAACTTGATCCCAGATCCTGGGATCACGACCTGAGCTGAAGGTAGCTGCCCAACTGCTGCACCACCCAGGCGTTCCAAGAGTCTTTATTTTTTAAAAAGTTTTTATTCAAATTTTGGTTAGTTAACATACAGTAATATCAGTTTCATGTGTTCAATATAGTGATTTAACACTTGCATGCAACACCTGGTGCTCATCACAAGTGCCCTCCTTAATCCCCATCACCTATTTAACGTATCCTCCTACCCATCCCCTTCTGGTTACCATCTGTTTGTTCTTTAGAGTTAAGAGTCTGTTTCTTCTCTCTTATTTTTTTCCCTTTGTTTCTTAAATTCCACATATAAGTGAAATCATATGGTATTTGTCTTTCTCTGACTGACTTCTTTTCCTTAGCATAATACATTCTAGCTCCATCCACATTGTTGCATAATGGCAAGATTTTTTTTAAAAGATTTTATTTATTTATTCATAAGAGACATAGAGACACAGGCAGAGGGAGAGGCAGGCTTCATGCAGGAAGCCTGACATGGGACTCGATCCTGGGTCTCCAGGATCTCAACCTGGACTGAAGGCAGCACCAAACCGCTGAGCTACCCGGGCTGCCCCCAAATGGCAAGATTTCATTCTTTTTTATGACTGAGCAATATTCCATTATGCATATATGTGTGTGTGGGGGGGTGTGGGTGTGGGTGTGTGTATGAGCTTTCCCTTTTCTCTATATCCTTGCCAACACCTGTTGTTTTCTTCTAGAATCTTTAAAAATTTTTTATTTTACTGTGGTAAGAATACTTAACATGAAATCTATGCTCTTAACACATTTTTTGGTGTACATTTTGTTAATTACAGGCACAGTGTTGTACAGCATATCTCTAGAATTATTCATCTTGCATAACTGAGATTGTATGCCTGCTGATTAGCAACTCCCCATTACCCCCTCATTCCAGCCTTGGAGACTCTTAAACCCTATGCCTGGAAGGCCTTCTAAGAGGTTCTTTTTAATTAATTAATTAATTAATTATTCTTCTAAGAGGTTCTATTGTAATGTGAACACCACGTGGACTTCTGGAACCCGGAGATGCCTCACACGGTGGGCTGGTCTCCAGTCAAATCTTGATGTTGTTTTGCAGGCTGGGAGGCCTGTCATAAACCAGGAGTAAGCCCAGAGCTTCCTCAGAGAATTTCTAGAAACCAAGGCATGGTGGCCTGACAGCTTAAAACTCAGAGCTTGAAGGAGGCCAGAAGATGTAGCTGGACTATAAGTAGAGTTCTAGTCCAAGGGCAGGCTGGCGCCTCTGTCACAGCATCATTCCACTCAGTTGAGGATCTGGTTCTCTCATCCCATGGTGTCTGGCCCAACCATGATCTAGAGCCAGTTGAGGGAGCCCCAAATGCAGCTTCTGGCCACTAAGTTGAAGGGAGAGCAGGCATAGGTAGGATTTAAGGAGCTTTTTATTGTTATTCTTATACTCCTCACCTCTATCCCCAAGTGTAAGGTAGTTTTCATTAAGTTTAACTATTTG
This sequence comes from Canis lupus familiaris, assembly GCF_011100685.1. NCBI lineage: Eukaryota > Metazoa > Chordata > Mammalia > Carnivora > Canidae > Canis > Canis lupus. Next base: position 16,298,709 of record NC_049230.1, read on the forward strand.
TTGAAATTAAATGAAATATTTGTACCTGGGCTTAAATTTAGGAGCACAGCTATGGAATCTGGTTTGAAATATAATGACTAAGGGGCACCTTGGTGGCTCAGTGGTTGAGTGTCTGCCTTCAGCTCAGGTTGTGATCTGGGGTCCTGGGATTGAGTCCCACATCAGGCTCCTTGCAGAGAGCCTGCTTCTTCATCTGCCTGTGTCTTTGCCTATGTCTCTGCCTCTATGTGTCTCTCATGAATAAATAGAAATCTTGAAATATAATGACTGAAAATGTCATTAAAAATGGGTTGGGGTGACTGGGTGACGGGCAATGAGGGGGGCACTTGGAGGGAGGAGCACCAGGTGTTATGCTATATGTTGGCAAATTGAACTCCAATACAAAAAATTAAAAAAAAATAAATGAAAACCAAAAATCTCATAAAAGATGTTCTTCTGTTAAATTAGGACTTGAAAACCTAAGTATTTAAATTAACTAATGTGACATAACCAAAATCTTACCTGTGTTTTCCAATCCCTTTTATGGAAAAAATAGTTCTCAAAGAAGTTCAGCGGCTCTCTTTTCCTTAGCATTTCTAATTTCTGTATGTCTTTGAATGGCTTTCCCATCACCACCCCGTCCACATTAGGAAACAATGGAAAGACGGGTATTTTTGAATATGGGCTACCTGAAGGAGGATTGCACCCTTAAAAGATAAAAACAAAAATGGTATTATGAACAGTGTAGGAATAAATTTACATAAAAGACATGCATGCAGTGCCTGTTTTGCTCTGTGTCTAGTCTTCTCAGTGGCCATGACCCCTGTTTTCACTCTTTTGACCTCCCTCCCCATCCACAGAATCTAGGCTTCATCCAGACTCTAGGCTTCACTTGTATCAGGAGGACTCAGGTGAGGATGTAGATTTGTTTTCAAATGATATCTGTCACTCAGAATAGACTGTGGTTCTGCTTTTATAGTACTTGGCCTCTACTATTTATTTCTGACTAGTAATGTACAAATAAGTCCTTTACAACAATGGGAGAGGACAAATGGTTCTTACTCTTGAGCTCTTCAAGAAATTTAAGTAAATCCTTTTCTCTCATTATTGCAATCCGGGCAGCATTTGCAAAGGCAGCTGTGCTTGAACTTGGAGGTGTGCATATATCTAGTTTAAATCTCCTTTTTCCATAACCCGTAGTGTAGGGGCTCCACGACATTCCTGATGTGGTTTCCTGGAATTTTCTTTGGAAATAGCTAAAAAAAAAATTAATCCATAAAAGAATAAAAAGTGCTGTATAGTCCTACTGAAAAAGTGTCTGTTAGACAAAAAGAAAAAAAAAAGTCCAGTTGCAAGTTGCATGATGAATACATTTATTTTAAAGTTAATTTGCATATTTGTTCAATATTATTAAATGCTTATTTCTGTGACATTTATAGAATATCTATTAATACTTTGCACAGGCTATTTGGCTAGTTTATATTTCTAGTCTCTGGGCTTTAGTTTCCTTCCTCTGCCCCAAACTCCTCAGTCCTGTCTAGAAAAATATCTATTGATTGTGATCATTGACAAAACCTTAAGTGGTACCAGCTTGAATGCAAATATTAAACATACCTATGATTATATTACTTTATGTTGAGTTTAAAATGTAACTTTTAGTTAAAAGAAATCCTTATTGCATAGAGTTTGAAAAATAAAAGTATAAAAAAGAAAATATCACCTGTAATTTTACTATTTGGTAAATCACTACTGATTACATTTCTTTGCAGTTGTGTGTGTGTATGTGTATGAACATGTGTATAAACAGATCTAGTAGATCTATTGGTATTCATTTATGTTATAAATTCTAAAATTACATCAGGCTATGTATGCTAAAGGACTCTCATTCATAGCACAAACATCCCCAAAGGTAACATCTGATGTACAGACATGCATGCCTTAAATATTAATGGTAGATCAGATTCCTTCTTGTAGCTAGAATGGTGGATTTCCTTTGCAGCTGTGGTAGAGACCTGGCTGCTGAGAGGGAAGGACTTGTTTCTTACTGACTTGGTGTAGTGGGGCTTCAGTATGAATGTGGAAGACCTCACACTTCTCAGCATGCTGGGCAGAGGAGCATCACTTCTTAATGTCCCAGAGGACAAAATATAACACCTTGGTTTCTCATCATTATGTAGACAGGTTTTTCTTTTATAACAATGGGATCTGAGATGATGACAGGCAACTTTTTTTTCTCTTCTCTTCTCAGAAAGAGGGAAAGAACTCATTCTAAACTTTGGAACTGCAGCAGTGGTTTGGTAGATGTGCCAATAGCATTCTGATTGAAGCCTGGATTATTTATTTATTTTTTAAAAAAAGATTATTTGAGAGAGAAAGAAAGTGAGAGGAAGCACGAGTGGGGGAGGAACAGTGGGAGAGGGAGAATTCAAGCAGACTCTCTGCTGAGAGCAGAGCCCAACACAAGCCTCCATCCCATGACTCTGAGATCATGATCTGAGCCAAAATCAAGAGTTGGATGTCTAATCTACTGAGCCACCCAGGAATTCCTAGGGTTGGCTTATAATCAGATAATTCCTTCCCTGTCCTTGAAACCAACCATCCCCAGTGCTTTCACTCTTCTCTGAAAACATATTAACACTTAGTGTAATTTAATTCCTACCAGGTCCTTCAAGGTTCACCTTTTCTTTCCCTCCAAGTATCCTCTGTATACTCTACAGGTCTGAGTGTGGTTTGCAGGCCAGCAGCATCGGCAGCACTGGAGACTTGCCAGAAGTGCAAATTTTTTTTTTTAACATTTTATTTATTTATTAGACAGAGAGGACAAGCACGGCGAGCGAGTGGCAGAGGGAGGAGAAGCAGACTTCCTGCTAAATAGGAGCCCGACATGGAGCTCCATCCCAGGACCCTGGAATCATGACCTGAGCCAAAGGCAGCAGCTTAACCGAGCCAAAATAAGAAACTGACCCCTCAAAATACAAATTCTTGATCCTCACATAAATCTATTGAATCAGAAACCCTAGGATCCAGCAATGTTGAAACAATCACTCCAGATGATCTGATGTGTGCTAGAATTTGAGAACACTGCTGCAGTCTATATTCTCCCCTTCCCTGACACACTAATCTTTGCTCACCGGTTACATACCATGTTGTATTTATAACTAGTGGCTTCCTTCCCTTCTTCTTCCCTTATTTCCTTTTGCAATCTTTCTTTAATAACACAGATTTTCCTGAAATCCCTTTTGGTTCCTGGATGCCTATTCATATTTAAAAGTGAGAGTAAACATTCTTTAAGACCAATTAGAAGCTTTTTGGTATGGTGGGTTGTATTGAGTGGGAACTTCACTGTCAGCTAATTGGGTGGAGCCCAATTAAAGAGATTTAAAAAAAGATTTTATTTATTTGAGAGAGACTGAGTGAGACCAAGAGAGCTTGAGCGGGGTAAGGGGCAGAGGGAGAAGCAGACTCTCCACTGAGCGGGGAGCCTGATGCAGAAGCTTGATCCTGAGACTCCCAAGATCATGACCTGAGCAGAAGGCAGAGGCTTAACAGACTGAGCCACCCAGATGCCCTTAAGAGGCCTTTTAATTGTGATTATCCATGGGTTTTGCTCTCTTGGCTAGTCAGTTACCCTGGTGAGGGATTGTCTGATATTTTAATTGAGTGGTATGAATCTAGCTGTCAGCACATTGGGACCTAGGGAAGGGGAAGGTGACTGGTGGGGCGGGGGGCCTCATCATTCGATAAGTGGACTTTCACATAATTCTGGGTTTCCACTCTGATACCTTCATACTTAGTTATGTCTGATATCCCCGAGTCCAAACAATACTTCTGGTATATCTTCTTCAGAAAGGTAATTGTCAGGGCAGTCCCTTGGTTGTGTGGGGTTAGGGAAAAGAATCTAAGGGTCAACCTGCTTCTCATGTTACTTTTAACCAGTCTTTCTGTTTCAGGATTCTCCTGCTCCCTACTTTCAGAGGTTGTTGGTGCCTCAGTTCCTGAGCCTGTCAGGTGTTCTATGATGAGAACTGGCTTCTTGACCTTCTCCACAGCAGGTGTTCAGGTGTCAACTTGTTCTGAGTTTACCAGCGGGTAAACAGTCATCCATTTCCTTTCAGTTTCCCAAATTATGTTGATATCTCTTGTCCAGTGTTTTCCCTTTTTTTGTGGGTTTATGCCCTCTAAAATTCTTTTTTTTTTTTAAAGTTTATTTTCTTGAAGATTTTACTGAGAGAGAGAGAGAGAGAGAGAGAGAGAGAGCAAGCAGGGGGAGGGGCAAAGGGAGAGGGATAAGCAGATTCCCCAATGAGTAGGGAGCCCAACCTGAGGCTCCATCCCAGGACCCTGGGGTCATGACCTGAGCTGAAGGGAGACACTTAGCTAATTGAGCCACCCAGGTGCCCCTCCCTTATGATTTCTTAACTACCATCTTAACTGTCAGATCTAACTCTACCCATTTAGTTCTGACTTCATCTGGCCTCACTTTAGCATTTAATACTGGGGGAAAGTCTATCCTGGTTTGGATTTCTCTGTGGCTCTGGCTTCTTTGACTTCACACTGTCATGGTTCCCTTCATGATGACTAATGTTTTGACTCATATTTCGTTTGCTGACTTCTCTTTTTCTTTCCATTCCATAAGTATGGGAATTGCTCATGGTTCTGTCCTCAGTCCTTTGCTTTTTTCCTCACCCCCTCCCCACCATGGGGATAGAGAGAAGTGCACAGTTAAGAGGTAGGTTTAGGAGGTCAAATAGGATTTCATGATTGGTTGGATGTGGGGATTGACAGAGCAGCAGCAGCAGCTGAGGAGGATGCTGGGTCTTTGGCAATTGGATAAACACAGTGAGACAGTGGAGTCACTCACTGACATTTGAAAGCCAAGTGGAAGAACTAGTAGAAGTGGGGTTGGGTGAGGGAGATGAATTAGGTTTTGACATTTTGAGTTTGAGGTACCTATGGGACTGCCCAGTAAGCAGATGGAACCCTAGAGAGGGATCTGGGCTAGGTATACAGCCTGATATTCTCTACGCCATGTTCTCCTTGCCTGTCAAATGGGTGTTGGAGCCTACCTCACATGGTTGAAGTAGTGATTAAATGAGGTCATTCAACAGAGGGCTATTGAGTGTAAATAATTTTTTCTAGACACTAAGGATATAACAGTGAATAAAACAGACAAAAATAATCCCTGTTCTCATGGAGAGCAGCATGAGAAAATACATAACAAAATAAATAAGTAAATTATATACTATACTAGAAGGTGATAGTGTGAAAAAAAGAGAAAGGGAGACAGGGAGTGGTAGGAGGGCTGAATTTTAGATGGGGGGACAGAGAAGTCCCTACTATATGACAGTATTTGAACAAAGACCTGGAGGTGGGGAGATAGTGACTCATGTGGATATCTGGGCAAAGAGCATTCCAGATAGGGGGATCAGCAAGTGCAAAAGCCTGGAGGTGGGAGCATGTCTGGTCTATTTGAGGAACAGCAAGGAGGCCAGCATGGGTTGAACAGAGTAACAGGAGATGAAGTCAAAGAGTTCAGAGGTGAGTGCAGATAATCTAGAGGGCCAGTAAGTCATGTAGAGTGTGAGGCTTGTACTCTGAGGGGAATGGAGAGTTTTGAAGGTTTTGAGCAGAGAAGCAACATGATCTGATAATGTTTTAAAAGGATCATTTGTAAAAAAAAAAAAAAAGAAAAAAGGACCATTTGTTGCTGTATGTGTCAAGACATCAGGTAGGCAGAGGGCGTGCTGAGAATAGATGGTGGAGTGGGCAAGTCATGGAGGTGGGGAGGAGACAGTAATCCACAAAAAAGCTAATGCATGTAAAGTGCACACTCAGCATGCTATGCTCAATAAATGCTATAATCAACTATGGGCATACCTATAAAAATCTAGGATTAACCAACTCAAGATCAGCTTTCTCAGGAATGAATGATTCTTTGCCACTCATTTGACAATTAATTATGTGTTATATTTTGTGTCACTTCACATCTGCATATTTAGTTATCTACATACTTATGGCTTTTCTCTCAATTTATATTTTAAGTTCCTTACATGCAAATGCTATGTATTAAACACTTGATTTCCTTAGAAACCAGGTTTATGATAAGTAACAGCCAAAATCTTTGTCATAATAAAAACACTAGCTAAGATTTCCTGAGCACTACTGGATGTGAAAGGCAGTCTAGGGGAATGGATAAGAGCATGGGTTCTAGAATTAGACTGTGCTAAAATCCAGGCACCATTGCTCCTTGGGCAAGTTACTTAACTACCTGTACTTCAGGTTTTTCATTTTAAAATGAGGATAATAGTATCCATTAAGGAGGTGAGGATTAAAATAAATAATATATATGTTCTATGACTATTCTAGCTACCTCCACAAAATAATAATATTTATTGAGCTCTAGGAATATTTATTGAACCACTTCACCTGCATTATCACATATCCCCACAACTGTCCTATAAAGTAGGTATTTTTAGTTTTATTATTGTAAGGTAGGTATTATTATTGTTGTTTCCATTTTATAGGTGAGGAAACCAAGGCTGAGAAGTTAAGCAATGTGCCAAATTTGTGTACCAATAGCAGGCATTTAATAAATGCCTTTGAATCGGAATAAAGAGTAGAATTTTATGTACCCTTTGATTCTATATCTGACAGATATAGGATAGCATAGAGAGATTACCCATTGAAGATTCTGAAAACATTCTGTATTTTTAAGTCTAAGAGGGAAAGCAGGATGCTTTGAAAGAGTATGAGCTAAAAGGACTGATAACAGCAATATTAAATATCTATAATACAATGATGAAAATAGATTGAGGAAATTTATCTTTAGTGGTATTTACTGGAATAAAGCACATTTGGGTGTGAGAATGTTTCCTCATCCTCTATTTGCAAGTCCAGTTCTGGCTCAGCTACAATCCAAAGGCTACTTTGGGAGGTCTGGAATCGCTCTACATTAATCCAGAGTCAAAAGATCTCTTGGGAGCCCCTGGTAGTTCCAGCATGAATGGGAACATCTTCCAAACTAGATTTCCAAGGCCACCCAAAGTCATCCCTGGAAAAGTCTTACTCTTCTTGGATTCTATAGCCTAGGGTAGGAGAGTCTGAACTTTTTTGGCCATCTTATGCCTTCAGTAGGCCCTGAGATGGTCTGAGGTCCATCTTGTGATTTCGGAGTTAGTAGAGTGGGGATGAAGGAATAGGTCTCATGTGGCATGTGAGCATTGCCACAGACCCCTTCTCCTTTGTTTTGGAGCATACCCTGTGGACTAGGATGTTAATCAGATGTGACTGCTTTGTAAATATCTTCATAAGTGCTTCTATGAAGGCTGATTTTATCCTTCTTTGCCACTTACCTTACTATTTCCATTATAGCCTTTCTTGGTAAAGCTGAAGTCTCTACAAGCTTTGATAGTATTTCAAACAACAGGATCCCTGGGTTGCCAGCTAAATCTAAACATTTCTCCTTTTCTGGAACTATGAAGGGGAAAAAATTCAAAATGCCTTCTGAAAAAATATCTATCCAAAGAAGTAATAAGCCTTTTACAGTCTTTTTATTTTATTTACAATATTAATACTAATCCAGGTACTAGAAAATTATAGAAAAACATTCAAAATCCATTTCATTTGGTAGAAAGGTCATTTTGATTACTGAATAGACTGATTAATCATTAAAAAATACTTTAGTTCCATGACTTCTAAATAAATATTGACTTATAAGTTAATACATTTAACATAAACACGACTTATGCATTAAGGACTATTGTCTTGTTCTTCTGGGTAAAGGAATTGCTGATAAACATATCTCAGGCTTGCAGGCAAACCCTCATTATTACAGTAGTACTTGAAGCAGTAGCTTCTGCCTCTTTTAAGGACAGTTCACTGCCTATGAATGAATGTATTTTCAAAACCATATACAGTATTTGGAATTTGGAATATATTTATCCTAGAAAACATGACACAAATTGTAGTTAGTTTTCCCATGCAGACTGTTAAACTCATAAACAAATCCTCAGAGGACTAATAACAGTATGTTAAGGACACCTCCACCTCATTTATGACCTTGTGTGAGAATATGCTCTTTAACCTCCAGCTGACTCTCCAGTCCTTGTACTGAGGGCGGACTTCATCAGGATAAGGAGGATATTTTTGGAATAGTGAATGGTCTATACCCCAAATTTGCATGAGAGAGAGCATTTTTCTTTTTCTAAAAAAAAAAAAAAAAAATCATTTGTAAAGAGAGTACCTCCCAAAGTGGCACATGCATTTGGTAAAGAATATTATAAAAGGTGACTGAATTTTTCTACACTATTCTAAGTGTTTGCATTGGAGGGCAAAAAGCAGTGTCTCCTGCAGAAGGACTTGACACATTTAAGTTAGAATTCTAAACTTGTATCAATTTGCTTAGCAAATATTGTTTTGGAGAAGCAGTAAGACAGTAAATCTCATCCCAGAATATGCCTTCCTCACTTGTCTCCTGATCTGAGGCCTAAATGAATAATGGTTACTATGCAGTGAATTGCAGCCACCCAACCACCATCTGTTCAGTAATATCTCTACTTACCCACAGCTTTAAGGAAGAGTTTCTTATCTGTTAGCACCTTTATAAAGTCTGAGAAATTCACCTTCCCATCTCCTGCAACAGAAATCTAAGGCTCAGAACAAGGACATAAGATGCATTTCAGTAATCAAATTATATATTAAAGAAAAAATAAAAACACCTTGGACTATTCAATAGTTAAAATCAGACAGCATGTTAAAGCTGGAGACTTGCAGGATGCCTGGGTGGCTCAGTGGTTGAGCGTCTGTCTGCCTTTGGCTCAGGGAGTGATCCTGGGGTCCTGGGATGGAGTTCCGTATAGGGCTCCCTGCAGGGAGCCTGCCTCTCCCTCTGCTTATATCTCTGCCTCTCTCTCTGTGTCTCTCATGAATGAATGAATAAATAAAATCTTAAAAAAAAAAAAAAAGCTGGAGACTTGCTCAGGGGAGAATTGGTCTTGAAGTGGTTTTAGCACCAGAATTTGAATGACCCACAGCCACCAGAAGCAATGGTGGGAGTATAAACGTCAAACTAGGGGGTTTCAGCCCCTGCAGTCCTATCTACTCACTCCTTTCCTAGAGACTTGCCATTTTTTCAAGGAATCCATTCCAGCTTTCCCACACCATACCCACCTCTGATTATTTCTTTTTTTTTTTTTTAAAGATTTTATTTATTTATTCATGAGAGACACACACAGAGAGAGGCAGAGATATAGGCACAGGGAGAAGCAGGCTCCATGCAGGGAGCCTGATGCAGGACTCGATCCTGGGACTTCAGGATCACACCCTGGGCTGAAGGCAGGCACTAAACCGCTGAGCCACCCAGGGATCCCCTGATGTTTCTATTATTATAACACCCCAAAATTGTACCCACTCTCCTCTAATGTATAGGCTAGTGCTATTAGAGGCATGTGTGTGTGTTTTGATGCAAGAACAGGAAAATTGGGCAGAGTTAGTAGAAACAAGTGACACCTTAATTAACTGGTGACATTGATTCATAGGTGGAACTTATGCTACTTTAATGAGGCACTGGTAGTTTGGTGGGGAGAGGTGAAAGGAGATAATGCACTGAATATATATTCCATACAACATATCAGCTTGGGCTGTAATCACTAGTCAGTATATTCATTTTTTTTTTTTTTTTTTTTTTTTTTTTAGTCAGTATATTCAAAGGAAGTATCTCAAAGCTTTAAAAATATAAACAAGGGATCCCTGGGTGGCTCAGCAGTTTGGTGCCTGCCTTCAGCCCAGGGTGTGATCCTGGAGTCCCAGGATCAAGTCCCATGTCGGGTTCCCTGCATGGGGCCTGCTTCTCCCTCTGCCTCTCTCTCTCTCTCTCTCTCTCTGTGTCTCATGAGTAAATAAATAAAATCTTTAAAAAAATAAAAATATAATTTAGGTGGCATCTAAGGATCGAAGGAAAATTTGTACTATATGATTCAAACGGAAACAAGGGGCTTAGAGTTTCTTGGTAACATGTCAGTTTTGAAATTCTCAATGCCTTTATATCTGTTATTTCAACGCACCCTTGGAAATGTACGTCATGACAGGTAATCTGAATTTAATATGAATGTGACAGTCACTTTTAGTTTCCACACAGGGTTTTTCAAAGAATAGTCCATTTTGTAGCATTACTTTGATTTTTTCTGCATTACTTTGATTTTGTGACTTGTACATATACCTTACTGATACCCTCAAAGGGAAACACATATATGTACCTTTGATAATAAATGAGATTTCTTATGAAAGAAAAAATATGTTTATAAAAACCTTTTATGAGAAAAATAATCATAAGTCAAATACTCACGATCAATATCAGCACACCTTAATTCATTATAGACATCACGCTTGGTTAGATTCATTCCCAACTTAGCTAAAGTGCACATCATTCCATGTAAATCAATACAGCCAGTTTTATCCTTGTTAAAGAAGTTGTAGGCATCTTGGAAGGCTGAGGAAATGTAATTAAGTTAGGCAGTTATTCAAGAATAAGTACATATTCTGGTAACTAGGACAGACTATATGGTTGACTGGAGATCATGTTCTGGAAAAGTATTGAGAGAAAAATGCGTACTTAACAGACATTTTTATTTTTATTTATTTTTTATTTTTTAAATTTTTATTTATTTATGATAGTCACACACACAGAGAGAGAGAGAGAGAGAGAGAGGCAGAGAGGCAGAGAGGCAGAGACACAGGCAGAGAGAGAAGCAGGCTCCATGCACCGGGAGCCTGATGTGGGATTCGATCCCGGGTCTCCAGGATCACGCCCTGGGCCAAAGGCAGGCGCTAAACCGCTGCACCACCCAGGGATCCCAACAGACATTTTTAAAAAAAGATTTTATTTATTTATTTGAAAGAGAGAGAGTGTGCATGTGTGTGCGTTAGCAGGGGGCCAGAGGGAGAGGGAGAACAGGCTCCCCCATGAGCAGGGAGCCCCATATAGGGCTCTATCCCAGGACTCTGAGGATCATGACCTCAGCCAAAGGCAGACACTTAAACAACTGAGCCACCCAGGCACCCCTTAATAGATATCTCATATAAAGGACAGCATCCTTCCAAGAGATTTGAACTAGAATAAACTACTTGGTGGAAAACCAAATATATTGCTAAAATGGCCTTTGAAAGCTGTCCACACCTTAATTCTTGGAACCTGTGAATGTATTACTTATAGGACAAAAGGGACTTTGCAGATATAATTAAGATAAATCATCCTGGATTACTGAGTGGGCCCAATCTAATCACAGGGTCCCTTAGGCAGCTAGAAGCAAGAGAGATGTGAGAAGGACTGGACTCTGTTGCTGGCTTGAAGATGGAAGGGGCACAGTGATGTGACACACAGAGAGCCAGAGCCTTAAGGAGTGAGAGAGTCTCTTGGCTGATAGCCAGTAAGGAAGTGGCACTTCAGCCCTAGAATTACAAGGAACTAGGTTCCGCCAAGAACCTGAATAAGCTTGAAAGCAGATTTTTCTTCAGAGCCTCTTGATAAGAAATCAGGCTGGCCAGCTCCTTCATTCTGACCTTGCAAGACCCAGAAAAGGGGAACTAGCCGAGCTGGACTTCTGGCCCACAGAACTGTGAGATAATGAATTTGTGTTGTTTTAAGTTGCTAAGTTTGTAGCAATTTGTTGTGGCAGCAACAGAAAATGGAGGCACCAAAATGGACCCAAATTATATGTATGTGAATGTGTTGAATAGATTCAAAAGTTTTTTTCAAAGACATACTCAGGGCATTAAATGGAACCAAAGTTAGACATGTATTTTCTAAAATTAGTGAATGAAGAAATTAACCCAGAATAAAGTATATCTCAAATGGCACCAGAATAAAACTTATTTCATATCACATTCAAGTGTTAGCATCTGTATGTATGAGAGTGATTCATCTTGTGGAGATATAATGATACCTGCCTTAAAATTGTGTGAGTAGGTAACATTTTTCTCCCTTGGTTGAAGGAAGGCTTCTCTAGGGCTGGAGTCATCTCTAACTTGTTTCTAATTTCTCCCAGTATTTCTAGCATGTCAGTAGGCATGTGCCAGGTGCTGCTTCAGGTGCTTAGGGTACATTAGTGCCCTAATGTGCCAGGTGCTGCTTCAGGTGCTTAGGGTACATTAGTGCCCTAATGTGCCAGGTGCTGCTTCAGGTGCTTAGGGTACATTAGTGCCCTAAACAGACAGAGATCTCTGCCCTTCTATAAATGAAATGAATAGGTAAGTTGGATAGCACGTTAGAAGGTTAGAAGATGGTGACGCCTGGGTGGCTCAGTGGTTGAGCATCTGCCTTTGGCTCAGGGTGTGATCCTGGAGTCCTGGGATTGAGTCCCACATCGGGCTCCCTGCATGGAGCCTGCTTCTTCCTTTGCCTATGTCTCTGCCTCTCTCTCTCTCTCTCTCTGTGTGTCTCTCATGAAAAAATAAAATCTTTTTAAAAAGAAGGTTAGAAGATGTTAAGTGCTCTGGAAAAAAGAAAAAATAATGCAGGTCGAGGGGCTTGGCGGTTCCAGGGGTTGAGGGGTAAGTTGCTTGTATTAAATAGGTGAGATCTGAGCAAAGACTTGATGGGGGTGAGGGAGTGGATATCTGGGAGAAGAGAGGACCAGACAGAGGGAAGAGCAAGAGCAAAGGCACAAAGGGGAATGGGCCTGATATGTTCCAGGGACAGCAAAAGGCTAGTGTGGCTGGAGCAGAGTGAGCAACAGGAGAGGAGTTGGAGAGGTCAGAAAGATGTGTGTGTGTGTTTGTGTGTGTGCGTGTGTGTGCATGCACAGTAACGTTTTTACAATTTTATTTATTTTTTATTTTATTTTAGATTGGTTTTAGATATAGTTGCAAATTTTATTTTTGGATTGGTTTTAGATATAATTGCAAAGATAGCCCAGAGAATTCCTGTAGATCCCTCACCCAGTTTCCCCTAATGTTAGCATCTTAGAGTACTCTGATTCAATTTGTCACATCTAAGAAGCCAACAGTGGTTTAGTGCTATTAACTAAACTTTTTTTTTTTAATATTTTATTTATTTATTCATGAGAGACAGAGAGAGAGAAAGAGAGAGGCAGAGGGAGAAGCAGGCTCCATGCAGGGAGCCCGACATGGGACTCGATCCCAGGTCTCCAGGATCAGGCTCTGGGCCAAAGGCAGGCACTAAACCGCTGAGCCACCAGGGCTGCCCCTATTAACTAAACTTTAGATATTAATCAGATTTCTTTAGTTTTTCCCTAAGGCCATTTTTCTTTTCCAGGATATTACATTTAGTTGTTTTATCTTTTTAGCCCCTTTTCTGTAACAGCTTCTCAGGCTTTCCTTGTTTTGGAAGACCTTAACAGTTTTGAGGAATATTGTTCAGGTATTTTGTGGAAGTCCCTCAGTTTGGGGTTTTCTAATGTTTTTCTCATGGTTTGCTTGAGATGAGGGATTTTTAGAAAGAAGACCAAAGTGAAGTGCTATTCTCATCAGTATATTAAGGTTATGTATTATCAATATGACTTATCACTGATATTTATCTTGATTCCTTGGCTGAGGGAGTGTCTGTTGGGGTCTTCCACTATAAAATTACTTCCCTCCTTTTCATATTTTACTCTTTGGAGTAAGTCACTAAAGGAAGTCCAGACTCAAGGGACCGAGAGCTGGGGACAGGAGATCTAAGTTCTACCTCCTGGAGGAGGTAATATCTACATTCATTATTTGGAATTCTTTTGTTTATTTTTTTAAGATTTTATTTATTTATTTATTCATGAGAGAGAGAGAGAGAGAGAGAGGCAGAGACACAGGCAGAGGGAGAAGCAGGCTCCATGCCAGAAGCCCGACGTGGGACTCGATCCTGGGACTCCAGGATCACACCCTGGGCCAAAGGCAGGTGCTGAACCGCTGAGCCACTCAGGGATCCCCTGGAATTCTTTTGTAAGAGAGATTATCTCTTTTCCATTAAAAAATTCAGTCTCCATTCTGTCAGGAGTGACTTGCAGGTATTTATTTTATACTTTTAGTTATAATCCAATACTATTTTATTTTTGTTGCCCAAATTGCTCCAGCCTTAACCACTGTGAACCCCCTTTGAGGTTGGCCTCTGCATCCCTTTGAAAAGCTCCTGTGTCCTTTTTTTTTTTTTAAGATTTTATTTATTCATGAGAGACAGAGAGAGAGAGAGAGAGAGAGAGAGAGAGAGAGGCAGAGACACAGGCAGAGAGGGAGAAGCAGGCTCCATGCAGGGAACCCGATGGGAACCGATCCCAGGACTCCAGGATCACGCCCGGGGCCAAAGGCAGGCACTAAACCGCTGAGCCACCCAGGGATCCCATCCTTTTGTTTTTTGAGAACTTCCTTACTTTGTCATTGTAAGATGTTGCAGGTTTGTCTTGTATATTCCCTACCCAGGCACTAGAATCAACCATTTATCCAAGCAACTCTGCTTCTTTTATAGGAAAAGGGCATTTAAATTTCTGGGTGGTGGGTATGCTTGTTGCTGTGGGGGTGTTAGTGCTTAAGTCCTTTCAACAGACAGAGCTAGGAAATATGTGTATGAATGCTGATACACATATTTATTTCTTGATTTACTTGTGTGTATTCCTATGAAGCTAAACATGAGTTCACAGGTGTTCACACTGATGTCTCAAATCTAACCCAGTACTGCTGGTTCACTTTAGCCTTCTCACCCAGTTTCTCTGTAACTTCACACCTTCCCACTCCAACAATGAGAATCCTGGCTCCCACCGCCCACCGTCCATTTCCTGAGTTATTCCATCCTAGTATGTAAGTATAACAATTGTAGAATTTTTAAGCTATACCCCTATGAGAAACAACTGTACTGGCTAGAGTACGTTGTTTATGTATAGTTCCTTTGTGTTTTGTGTTAGAGTTTGTAGTCAAAACACCATTTTCAAAGTCCCTCAGGTCAGTCCTCCCCTTACCGCTCCCTGACTTATGTTTTAGCAAGATCACTCTAGGTGTCATTACGTTTGGGTAGAAGTATGGAGCATCAGGGGGCTGTTGTGGGTGAACAACAATGTATCTCAGATCAGGGTTGTAGCAGAGGTGGTACAAATTGGCTGCTTCTAGATATATTTTAAAGGGAGAGCCAGGGCAGCCTGGGGGGCTCAGCAGTTTAGCGCCGCATTCAGCCCAGGGCATGATCCTGGAGACGGGGTGGGATTGGGTCCCACGTCGGGCTTCCTGCATGGAACCTGCTTCTGCCTGTGTCTCTGCCTCTCTCTCTGTGTATGTCTCTCATGAATAAATAAAATCTTAAAAAAAAGAAGCTTCCAATAATTTAAAAAAAATAATAAAGGGAGAGCCCATGAGGTTTCCTGGTGGACTGATCAGTAGGCTGAGACAGAAGTGTCAAGGATGTCTCCAAAACTTTTTCCAGAACAGTCAAAGGAGATGGGGAAGGCTATGGGTAGAGCATATTTTAAGAGTAAAAGGCTGAGGTGAAGGAAGAATAGGGAGTTATTGCTTAGTGGGTGTGAAGGTTCAGTTTGGGAAGATGAAAATGTCTGGAGGTGGATGTGGTGATTGCTATAGAACATACAAATATATTTAATGTGTTGACCTGTACATATACACTTGAAAATGGTTAAAATTATAATTTTTATGTTATATATATTTAGCTACAATAGAAAAGAGAGTATGAGGAACACATCAGGAGTTCAGTTTTAGACATGTTGATTTTGAGATGTCTACTAGACATACAATTGGAAGTGTTGAGGAGGCAGTCAGAAATGAGCCTGGAGCTGGGGAGAGAGGCTCTGGTTGGACATACACATTTGAGAATTGTCAGCATATAGATGATGTTTAGAACCTGTTCCTTCCTGCAGAAACCACATGTAAGGAAGGCTCTTGCCCATTCTTACCTACTCCTTGCCTCCTGAGTGACTCTGGTGCTGCCCCTGTGCAGCCCTTCATGGTGTGCTGTGTCTCTTACTTCTAGGGATCTATGAGTATAAAACACTTCTTTCTCTTTAACAGTCATATCTGTGTCTGTATGTCTGAAAATACCTGATTAAAATAGATCCTTGGGGGACGCCTGGGGAATCAGTTGGTTGTGTGTCCAACTCTTGGTTGGTTCAGGTCATGATCTCAGGTTAAGATCTCTTTGGTTCAGGTCATGGGATTGAGCCCTGCCTTAGCATGGACTGTGGAGTCTGCTTGAAATTCTCTCCCTCTGTCCCTTCCCCTGCTTTTATGCTCTCTCTCTCTCTCAAATAAAATAAATAAAATCTTAAAAAATAGATCCTGGGAACCCTTAATACAAGCACCAATGTATATTAATGCACGATAGAAACCTTAAACTTTTAGAAGGCTATAAATAGTTATTATTAAGGCATTTAGCTCAGTTTTACAATGAAAAATGCAATTCTGATTTTGACAATCTCTTGTTTTTAAGCCAGCTTTCCCAGCAGTAAACGTGATTCTTTGATTTCTGTTTTGTTTTCAATTGGTTCCAAGTTTGGAGGAGTAAAGCATTAGCCTTCTCAGAACCAAAAACAGCCATGATTAACTTTATTTATTTATTTTCTTTCTTTTCTTTTTTCTAAGGAGTCATGCCTTCCCTTTCCTTTGGGCCTTTGCAGATTCCACTCTTTCTGTCCAGAATACTTCCCTTGCACTATTTGCTTCCTACTCATTATCCAGCTTTCTCTAGGACTCCTCTCTTATCTGACCAATACTAAGTCAGGAGACTATCTTTCATGTTCCCCAAATACTTTATACTTCCTCATAACTTGTGTCATATTGTGATTTAAATGTTTCAGTCTAAAATTCATGGTTTAATGGTCTGGGTTCCCTGAAAGAATTCCTATCAGGGCAGTGACAGTGACCATGTCTGATTTTTTACTTGTTATGTTTCCTATGCTTAGTATAATATGGGCTTTAAATAAATATTTGCTGTTTGGATTAATAAACTATAGCCAGTATAGCTATTTATACTGCCCCATTACTTGATTTCCATTTGACTTTGCATTTTTTTCTTTTGTACACCCACAAGTTCTTAATTGAATAAAAATATTTGTCTAGGACTGTCCAAATCCAAGGAAGATGTTTGTTTAAAAGTAATCCCCCTTCCTTCCCACAAATTAGGCACTGAATTAGAACTTTTGCTCTCAAATAGCAGAGTACTACAGAAAACTCTTGAAATCACAGATCTCTCTTAGAGAAGAAAATGATCAGATTTATCAAGGGGTCATTGTTTATGCTTTCATTTGAGGGCTGATTTTCATTACCTTGAATTTGTGAAGTATTCAGCCTCTTTTCTTTGTGTTGTAATTGGCAGGGGAGAGATTCTGGTAAATCTTTATACCTGACAAAAGACATGAAAAGATTTAATACATATATGAAACCAGCAAATATTAGTTCCATTTATCAGTTTTTGTTGACTGGAATGACTGTAAGCATCACAGTGTACCTCCTAAGGGACCTGTTACTGTCACTCGCCAATAGTTACAGGACGGGCAGTGAAAAAATGCTGGCTGCTGAGGTCCATATTTGCCCTATCCCTGCGTTGCCCTTATACCCTTAAAAAATCTGATTTTCTTCATTTTACAAAAGTGGAAACTGAGGCTCAGAGGGATTAAATAACTTGTTCCAAATTGCGCAGATAATAGGTGAAAGTCCTGGGATTCAAATTCAGGTTTATCTGACTCCAAAGCTCAAGGATATAAGCCCTACACTATTCCTATTGCTAGAAATATAAGTTGCTTTAAATTTTTATTTTATTTATTTTTTAAGATTTATTTATTTATTTATTTATTTATTTATTTATTTATTTATTTATGATAGACATAGAGAGAGAGAGAGAGACACAGGAGGAGGGAGAAGCAGGCTCCATGCTGGGAGCCCAATGCGGGACTCCATCCCGGGACCCCAGGATCGCGCCCTGGGCCAAAGGCAGGCGCCAAACCGCTGAGCCACCCAGGGATCCCCATGTTTTAAATTTTTAAATGGTATAAATAATCTTATGGTGAATATCTTTATACTGAAAGCTTTGTAACTGTAGTTATTTTATGACTTTAACTGCCAAATTGTATTTTTACCAGCATATAAAATAGAGGTAGTATAGCTATACATTATCTCTATGTGTATCAACTATCTATCTATCTATCTATCTATCTACCTTTCTAACTTTCTTTTTTTTTTTTTTTTCCTTTCTAACTTTCTATCTATCATCTGATGCAGAGAGTGCTTCTAGAAAGTTTGGAACCTTGGGTGACTTTTCATTTTCTCAGAAAAATAAAATCTGGAAAGAGAGAAAACATATTAATATTTGCAGATAGTTTGTATAGATCTGCAGGAGGTTATTAATTTAGGAACATAAAAATATATTACCTAAAACTGGGTTTGCTTATAATACAGTTATTTAAAAGTAGATTTAAATAATCATGATTTTATAAATTAATTTTACTTAAAATACGTTTAGCTTTGATCCTAAGCTAAAAGTTTTATTTTTAAATTTTTTTTCTAAGCTTAAAGTTTTAATATGGAATCTCTTGGTTTTTATTTCTACAGGAAGCAGTTAAAAAAGTAAAAGGGGAAGAAATACTAAGCATGGGTAAATTTAAAAAGTTATGGTTTATGAATTTAGTATCTTCTACAGTCTCCAGTAGGTTCAACTAATTTTTTCTTTCTTTTTTTTTTAAATTTTATTTATTTATTCATGAGAGATACAGAGAGAGGCAGAGACATAGGTAGGGGGAGAAGCAGGCTCCTTGAGGGAAGCCCCATGTGGGACTTTATCCCCGGTCTTTGGGATCACAACCTGAGCCAAAGGCAGATGCTCAACCACTGAGGCACCCAGGTGCCCCCCTCAACTCATTTTCAAAGAGGCACCTGGGAAAAAAGGAAGTGATAAGGTCTCAAAATGTACCATTTCTAACTTTTTAGGTGTGGAATTTTACCTTTAATTTTCTCTGCTTTAATAACACTGATTTCTTCTTCTGATATTTCTGTTCTATTATCTGTTCGGACTTCTGAAAACTTAAGTTGGCCCTTACTCAGATACGGCATTTTATATTTGTTGTGTTTCTAAATAGAAATGAATTTCTTTTGCATGATATAAAAGATGCAGTAGATGGAGAAATATGGATTTCTCAAGAAGCAAGAGGAAAGTAGAAGGCCAGGCAGTGTGTTTTTATTAGTTACATAAAAAAAGGGATACTCTTGGGATGCCTGAGTGGCTCAGCAGTTTAGTGCCTGCCTTCAGCCTAGCGCATGATCCTGGAGTCCCAGGATCGAGTCCCACGTCAGGCTCCCTTCATGGAGCCTGCTTCTCCCTCTGCCTGTGTCTCTGCCTCTCTCTCTCTCTGTGTCTCTTATGAATAAATAAAATCTTTTTTTTTTTTAAAGGATACTCTTTGCAGAATTTCAAATCTTACCTTGGCTCATGCATGGGAAAGTCTTTTTATTTTATAATGTTTCAAAGGTTTGAAGTACCTTAGATTTGGAATGAGCCCAGTCTGGCCTCTCATCTCATGGAGGAATTCCCTCTACGTGTGGTATTATCGAGTCTGTGCTTGACTACTTTCCATGACAAGGATGTCACTAGTTCAAGAGACAGCTTGTAATTCAGAGTAAGGGAACAACGAGATCAAGGGATCTGGCAGCTTTAAGGTTGTCTTACTCACGTGCCTCTAAAAAGGTCAATAATCTACTTCTGTAGCAGTGGCATAGTCAAGGACAGTAGGAGAAATACTCTCAAAATGGCACAGAAAGTGGATGGTTTGAGAGAGAAGAGAGGCTTTTCTTCTTATGCTGTGATAAAATATAGACCAAGCTCTTTCTTTTGGTCATTTGTGGCTACAGTTTACTGGAATTTGTAATTATCAGACTAAGAAAAAAGCTATTTTTATTTTTTTAAAGATTTGATTTATTTATTCATGAGAGACACAGAGAGAGGCAGAGATACAGGCAGAGGGAGAAGCAGGCTGCATGCAGGGAGCCTGACATGGGATTCGATCCTGGGTCTCCAGGATCATGCCCTGGGCTGAAGGCGGCGCTAAACCGCTAAGCCACCCAGGCTACCCCGAAAAAAGCTATTTTTAATGTCACAGACATATCTCCCTTCCCAATTTTAGCGTAAGGTTAGTCACAGCCAATTTACCCAGATTTCATTTTTCTGGCCATGGTTGAGCTACAGACCCTTTCTCTGGACTGACTTGCTTAAGGGATTAGGTCTTCTTTCTGATCCTCTAACTTTATTCTCTGTTAAACTGGCACTCAAAATATCTTAATGTATTACTGACAACTTCTTAAGCCCTCTACGATAGTCTGTCCTCTTACGCAAAAATTCTCTCTCATTTGAGGGGAACAGGAAAGAGAACTTTTTGTTTCTCCAATCTAAAAGGACATATATTTTTTTCTTTTCATAAAGAATCTTTATCTTTGGGATACCTGGGTGGTTCAGCAGTTGAGCACCTGCCTTCAGCCCAGGGCATGGGATTGGAGTCCCTGAAGTCCTGGGATTGAGTCCCACATTGGGCTCCCTGCAGGGAGCCTGCTTCTCTCTCTGCCTGTGTCTCTGCCTCTCTCTCTGTGTCTCCCATGAATGAATAAATAAAATCTTAAAAAAAAAAACTTTATCTTCAATTCATATGCTTAGTTTTTTTTTCATATGCTTAGTTTTATAAATAAATTTATCTTTGGGTACTTGAAGAGCCTTCTAATTTGTTTCCCCATAGCCTTGTGGGTATTTAAAATTTGTTATCACCTTAATAGGTCTTTACCTTAATCTATGTGGGGTACCTGGGTAGCTTAGTTGGTTGGGTGTCTGACTCTTGGTTTCAGTACAGGTCTTGATCTCAGGTTCATGAGATCAGGCCCCAACTCAGGCTCTGTGCTTGGCACAGAGTTGGCTTGAGATTCTCTTTCCCTCTGCCTCTCTCCCTGCTCGTGCTCTCTAAATAAGTAAAATCTTTAAAAAAAAAAATTCTTTACCTTAATCTATTTATCACCTGAAGACATTCATTACTTACCTCTTGCCATGGAAGCTGGGTATTTTTGTTAGAGGATTCAGCTTAAGTTTTGATTTAATGTCAGAAACTGCCATGGGGCCAGTAACTCTGTCTGGAATTCAGAAGATACAAATAGGATCAAATCACAGATGAATTCCTCTCTTTTCTTTTTTTTTAAGATTTTATTTATTTATTCATGAGAAACACAGAGGGGAGAGAGAGAGAGAGAGAGGCAGAGACACAGGCAGAGGGAGAAGCAGGCTCCATGCAGGGAGCCTGACGTGGGACTCAATCCCAGGTCTCCAGGATCACACCCTGGGCTGAAGGTGGCGCTAAACTGCTGAGCCACCCGGGCTGCCCAAATTCCTCTATTTTCTTTAGCAACTATTCTAGCTCAAGACCTAGAGTTTGAAGTCCAGGGCCTTGAGGAACATGTGCAAATGTGCACATGTTCAAGTTAGATGTATGTGCAAAGTTGGAAGGCCATGTGTAAGAACCCCTTCACTGTCCTGAGATCTCTAAGCAAAATATCTTACTGTTGTCTCCCCCTTCAAATAGTGTCACTCTGATCATGTATAAAAGTAAATGGTACCGTGTGACATAGATAAAGCATCCTGGAAGTGTGTGGAAAAGTTATTTAAGTAACTTTAAGTAAAAACAAAATTTATTTTTGAAATAAGTAGACAATTTCATGTCATAATTGACAGAGAATAAAATGTGACAGCATTTCTAAAATATTTACCCAATTGTTTATATCTTGGATACCTGCCTGGTACTAAGATTTTCCCAGGATTTCCTTCTGGGAGGTCTGTCCCTGCCCTGTCAATTCTTAGGAGTGCATTGGTCTTTCTTGAATGTAGGAGTGGAGGTGGGATACAATGCTGTTTTGCCACTCTAAAACCTCCCAAATGGACTTTTAACCACTAGAGCCTCCCTCGTCCTGCCTTTCCACTTAGGCAGAGTTTGGGCATCAGGGCCTATAGATCAGAAGCTGGGTTGGTAGGGCTTCCCCCTTTTATTGTTGGTTTTACCTCTCCAATTGCAATTTTCAAAGTATAGACTGTATTAGGTGGTTCACTGGCAAGAACACTGGATTGCTGATTTAGGAATAATAGATAACTACTAGGAAGCCACAAAGAAAAGTCTTTGAATGTTTAGTTACAGTTTGGTCCATTTTCCCAAGTCTTCATCTCAGAGCCTGGAAAGCCAGTCATTTCTAAACAACCCCATTACATGTATTCAAACTCTAGAAACCTACCACAGAGATGGGAACTCCGGAGAGGCTCAATAATTTAGGCACTTGAAAGGTGCTGTGAAATCATCCTCATAGTGCAAAATAAACATTACTTTAAAAAACTACCTTCAATCTCTCATAGAGATGATAGATTAAAAAAAAAAGACTCAGCATAGACTCCTACAAAATCCAGATATTTGCCTACTTTTAAGCCATGCTTCCTTCCACCTCTGGGCTTCAATCAGATCAAGAATCCAATAAGGGGGTTTGTTCCATCATACAACTGTGACCTCATTCACTTCTCAGGCTTAGGCCTAGGTGACAATGACCTACGAGCCCCTTCCAGCTTTAGAGCAACCATGTTTTCACTGTGGTTTACTTAGCACCCCTGGGGTATGTGTGGGTGTGATTTGCAGAATGAGAACATTTTGACATTGTGGGGATTTCAGGGAAGGGGAAGTTTTTTGTTTTTAAATTTTGTATTCCATGTTAAACATTAGTGAGCTGAAGTTGTTCAAATGAAAATTTTTACCTAAATGCCTTGATTGAATGGTGATTAAGAACCATTTCATTCATTGCTTAAGCTTAGGAAGGACAAAACAAAAACTCTCATAGGGTTGAAGACTATAATATTATTGGAAGGAGTAATTTTAAAAAGCAATTACAAATTATTACTGTATAATTAGAAACTTTAGAAACTTTAATAGAAAAATATTTCTAAAAAAAATCTAAAATATTTCTAAAATTAGAAACTTTAATATTCAAGGTCTTAAATGTCTCATGGCATTGTAAATCATTTAGCACAGGAATTGGGCATGTTTTTAATCTTCCTCAGGGCCAAGCATAGATAGATACCTTTGACACCCAAGGTTTAGCTTCAGTCCTCAAAATTGTTTCAGGCCTCACTTAGTAGCTGCAGTTTTATAGGCTTCCTATCTCTGCTCTCAGAGTTTATTTATTATGAGAATAATTTTTTTAAAGATCTTGTTTATTTATTCATGAGAGACACAGAGAGAGAGGCAGAAACATAGTCAGAGGGAGAAGCAGGCTCCTTGCAAGGAGCCCGATGTGGGACTCCATCCCGGGACCCAGGATCACACCTTGAGTAGAAGGCAGATTCTCAACCGCTGAGCCACCCAAACATCCCTATTGTGAGCATAATTTGACATTTCCCTAGTGTTTCTGAACTTAGTACATTGCCTCCTATTCTGCTTTGTGATGCAAAGGGAAAGAAAGGGATGGTTTAATTTATAAATTAATTAAACAAGTATTTAATAAGGACCTACTCTGTTAGAGCCTACCAGGATTAAAATGGAAATACTGGCAGTTCCTATTGGATAGTATTGTTGAGAAGTATATTAATATTAATATTATTATTTTAAATTGTGGTAAAAAAACATAAAATTTACTACCTTAACCATTTCAAGCATACAGTTTAGTATTGTTAAGTATATTCACACTGTTGTGCAACCAAGTTCCAGAACTTTTTTATCTTGCAAAAATGAGCTTCTAAAATTATTAAATAATAGCATTCCATTTACCCTTCCCCTTAATCCCATTCTATTTTCTATGAATTAGACTTTAGAAATCTAAGTGGAATCACACAGTATTTGTCTTTTTGTGACTGGCTTATTTCACTTAGCATAATGTCCTCAAGGTTCATCCATGTTGTAGCATGTGTCAGAATTTCCTTCTTTTTTAAGCCTGAATAATAATTATATGTACCACATTTTATTTATCCATTTATCTGCCAAAGGACACTTGGATTGCTTTCACCTTTGGGCTACTATGAATAAAGTTGCTATGACACATTGGTGTACAAATGTCTCTTTGAGACCTTGCTTTCAATCTTTTGGATATATACCAAGCAGTAAATTGCTGGATCACATGGTAATTCCATTTTCAGTTTTTTAAAGAAATATTGTTTTCCATGGTTGCCACCATTTTACACTTCCACTAAGTGCACAAGGGTTTTAATTTTTCTAGATCATTTTCTGTTTTTTTTTTTTTTTTTTTTTTTTTTGACAGTAGCCACCCTGATGGGCGTGAGGTGATATATCTCACTGTGGTTTAATTTTTTATTTTTTTTTAATTTTTATTTATTCATGATAGTCACAGAGAGAAAGAGAGAGAGAGAGAGAGGCAGAGACACAGGCAGAGGGAGAAGCAGGCTCCCACTGGGAGCCCGATGTGGGATTCGATCCCGGGTCTCCAGGATCGCGCCCTGGGCCAAAGGCAGGCGCCAAACAGCTGCGCCACCCAGGGATCTTTCACTGTGGTTTTAAATTATATTTCCCTAGTGATTAGTAATGTTAAGGATCTTTTCTTTTTTTTTGATTTATTTTTTTATTTTATTGAGAGAGCAAGCACATGAGCAGGGACGGGGCAGAGGGGCAGGAAGAGAGAGAGAATCCTCAAGCAGACTTCCTGCTGAGTATGAAGCCTGACATGGGGCTCAATCCCAAGACCCTGAGATCATGACCTGAGTTGAAATCAAGAGCTGATGGCTCAGGAAACCCAGGTGGCTCAGCGGTTTAGTGCTGCCTTAGGCCTAGGGCATGATCCTGGAGACCCAGGATCCAGTCCCACATCTGGCTCCCTGCATGGAGCCTGCTTCTCCCTCTACCTGTGTCTCTGCCTCTCTCTGTGTTTCTCATGAATAAATAAAATAAAATCTTAAAAAAAAAAAAAAAGAAAAAGAGCTGACGGCTCAACTGACTGAGCCACCCAGACACCCTGAGTATCTTTTCATATACTTAATGGCTATTTGTATATCTTCTGTGGAAAACTGTCTCTTCAGTTCTTTTGCCCGCTTTTTTTTTCTGTTGTTATTGTTGAGTTGTAGGAGTTCTTTACATATTTTAGATATTAACCCTTTATTATTTGAAATATTTGCAAATACTGTCTTCCATTCTGTAGGTTGCCTTTTCACTCTGTTGATTGTGTTCTTTGATGCACAGTAGTTTTAGATTTTTATGCAGTCCAATTTAAAAATTTTTACTTTTGGTGTCATATCCAAGGGCTCATTCCCAGACCCACTGTCATGAAGCTTTTCTCCTACGTTTTCTTCTAAGAGTTTACTGCTTTGGGTCTTATATGTATGGAGAAGCAGAATTTTTAACATGTAGCACTGAGGGAAGAGCAATTTAGAGTGAAAAAAGAGCAAAAGCATGTAGAATAATCATAAAAATTAGGAGATGAGAAACAGTTCAGCTACATTAGAGGATAGGATTACATTAAGTGAGATAGTGGAAGCAAAAAGGATTAGGTATGTTGGATTGGGTGGTAAACAGAAGCAGAGATTGTGAATCTGAATCTCACACAAGTTTCATTTGCCTTACAGAGCATTTAAAAAATTTAAATTTCATAAATGAAAACATAGAGTTATCAGTTTAGGACTTTGCATGAAAAACCCAAAGATCAGAAAATGGCTCACATTCTGGTATAGCAGTAATTGGCTAGAGCAGAACAAGTGTCAACCTTTTAGCTAAAATCATTAAGATTCCTGATTGCCATAGTCCCTATTAATTTTTCTAGTTTCTTATACCATGCATGTCATTCATTTAATCTGTTTTTTTTTTTGTTTTTTTTTTTTTGTTTTTTTTAGACATATACACATCTTCATTGTTAAGCTAAGGCAGTCTGCACTTTATTAGCACTGGGGAATCCTAAAGATATTTGAGTAGGAATGTTGAATGAATATAGCTGTTTTCTATGGGAATTAATTCAACCATATTACTCTAATAGTTATTTAGGCTCATATTCTCTTCTGACCTTATAAGGAATAAAAAGGAAGTGAATATTAGATGGGGCAGGATATCTGGTATTAGGCTTCTTCCTATGTAGTACTGTTTGCTAAAGCAGAAAAACTCCATGACAAAATGTTGTGTCTCAGTGTGATTTATAATTTGTAAGTTCTGAAAACCTAATATATAATATCTGATCCATCTTGTACAGACAAAGATATATGAGCCTTAAAGAGACGAACATTTTACAAGTTCTATCATTTACCAGATTAATGGGAACTGGACTTTTCAGAATAATAAAAAAGTAGCTACCTCTCTGTTAGAGATACTGCCCCAGTAGGCCAATTTCTTTACAGGCAGAGTTTCTCTTTTTTCTCCCTGGCTGTTTTGCTTTCCCTGACTGTAAGCACCTTGAGGTCAGAAGCTCAGTGTTCTATGACAGAATCATAGGAGGTGTTCAATGAATGACTTGGTAAAGGCAAGGTGTTCTTTCCTTTTTGGACAGAGATATTGTGCTTCATCATTACTCCCTCCCCTTTGGCTTGTCCTAATCTTTATGATCTAGAAATCATCAGGGTATGTCAGCATGAAGGAAATATTATTTCCTACCCTCAACTCTGGTAGGCTGGGTAGGCAAAATCCTCTGGGATGGCCTAATCCTGATGAGCCCCAATTCCTCTCTTGCTCCCTCCTGACTAGTCTAGATTAATGATAACGGAAATATTTGCAGAAATTAAAAGTCTTACTCCCCTTTACACAATATGACTTTAGTTATCACTCATTCAGACCAATAGTTATAATTTTAAAATTTATGTACAAATACATGGATGGGTTTTTTTGGAGCAGCAATAAACCCTGGCCCCCATACCATTCAAACAAGGCATGCGGTGCAAGGGTGTGTGGGGGATTATAAGAATAATACTTATAAGGCAATAAGGGGAAAATATAAAATATATTCCTCCTGTTTGTTTATTCTTGAGAATCAATCCAAAATATCAGAAAATTTCAGGGATCCCTAGGTGGCTCAGCAGTTTAGTGCCTACCTTCGGCCCAGGGTGTGATCCTGGAGTCCTGGAATCAAGTCCCACATCAGGCTCCCTGCATGGGGCCTGCTTCTCCCTCTGCCTGTGTCTCTGCCTCTCTCTCTGTGTCCCTCATGAATAAATAAAATCTTTGAATGCCCCCCCCAAATATGAGAAAATTTCGCATCAACTTTATAGCAAGTTTTAATATTAAATTGCTTAACCCATGTTCTGAAAACCACTAAATGCTCTGATTTTTAATAGCTCTTCTTTTCATAATATTTGTATCCATATGGATTTGAATGAATTTACTAACTCAACAAATATAACACCATGTATCCAGTCACCTATTCATTCATCTCTTCATGTTAGGAAATAGCAATTTCATTCTTTTTTCTTAAAGATTTTATTAAAATCTTAATAAAGATTAATATGGAATATGCTCAATCCTCTTCTCTTGCATTTGACATCTAATCCAATCCATTTATTCTGTAAATATTTTATTAGTGCCTATTTTGTTCTAGGCCCTGGGATACATCAGGGAATATATCTAGCAGGAAATATTGTTGATTCCATCTTCAAAATATAAATGTAACCAAATTACTTTCCACTATCTCCACCTCTACCTGCTGTTCAGGTCTCCCTGCTTCTGCTCTTGCCTTGTCCACTACCTGTCAAGTTTATCCTACACATAGAAGCCAGGATAATCCTTTCAAAACCTAAGTCAGATCACATCATGTCTTTGCTCAAATTCTCTAGTAATTTCCTATGTCACTCGGTAAAAAT
This sequence comes from Canis lupus familiaris, assembly GCF_011100685.1. Classification (NCBI taxonomy): domain Eukaryota; kingdom Metazoa; phylum Chordata; class Mammalia; order Carnivora; family Canidae; genus Canis; species Canis lupus. The sequence continues at coordinate 16,326,445 of NC_049230.1, forward strand.
CCAACCTTTACAATAGCCTTCAAGACTTATATGATCTTTACTGGTTGCACCTGCATTACGCCCTTATTGGGATACCTTATTGCACAACCCTGCAATTGTGCATTGCATAGACTATGTGACTAAACATGATAGCCCTGTCTCCTAGTTCTATGATCTTATGTCCCCCATTGCCCTTGTTCACTCTGTTCTAGCCAGAATGGCCAGTTTGCCTTTTCTCAAATACTGTAAACATGCTCTTATAAAAAGGCATTTACACTTGCTTTGCCCTCTACACGGAGTGCTCTTGCCTCAGATTATTATTATTTTTTAAATTTTTTATTTATTTATGATAGTCACACACAGAGAGAGAGAGGCAGAGACACAGGCAGAGGGAGGAGCAGGCTCCATGCACCGGGAGCCCGACGTGGGATTCGATCCCGGGTCTCCAGGATCGCGCCCTGGGCCAAAGACAGGCGCTAAACCACTGCGCCACCCAGGGATCCCTTGCCTCAGATTATTCATGGCTCACTCCCTACCTTTTAATATTTTTGCTTAAATGTCCTTTATCAGCAAGGCCTTTCTTGATTATCTTCCCCTGCTCCCAGAGTTCCCTATACCCCCCTTCCTTGCTTTATTTATTTTTTCATTTTTAAAATTTATATTTTAGGTAGTTAACATAGTGTGCAATATTGGTTTCTGGAGTAGAATTCAGTGATACATACTTACATACAACACCCAGTGTTCATCACAAGTGCTCTCCTTAATACCCATCACCCATTTTACTCACCCACCTTCCTCCATCAACCCTCAGGTTGTTCTCTATTGTCAAGAATCTTGGGGCATCTGGGTGGCTCAGTTTATCTAGTATCCAACTCTTGGTTTTGGCTTGGGTCATGGTCTCAGGGTGGTGAGATGGAGCCCCACATCGGGCTTTGTGCTCAGCATGGAGTCTGCTTGAGGTTCTTTCCCCTCCCTCTCCTATCCCTTCAGCTCCTCCCCCTGCCGGCACTCTAAGAATAAATAAACAAAATCTTTAAAAAAAAGTCTCTTATGGCTTCTCTCTCCTTTTTTCCCCCCTTCTCGTATGTTCATCTGTTTTCTTGCTTAAATTCCACATATGAATGAGATCATATAGTGTTTGTCTTTCTCTGATTTATTTCACCTAGCTAATACACTCTAGCTCCATCCACATCGTTGCAAATGGTAAGACTTTATTTTTTTGATGGCTGAGTAATATTCCATTGTATATATACACCACATCTTCTTTACCTATTCATCAGTTGATAGACACTTGGGTTCTCTCCATAGTTTGGCTATTGTTGATAATGCTGCTATAAACATTGAGGTGCATGTACCCTTTCGAATCTGTATTTTTGTATCCTTTGGGTAAATACCTAGTAGTACAATTACTGGATCGTAGGGTTGTTATAATTTTAACTTTTTGAGGGACCTCCATACTGTTTTCCAGAGTGGCTGCACCAGTTTGCATTCCAAGCAGCAGCACAAAAGGGTTCCCCTTTATCTGCATCCTTGCCAACACCTGTTTCTTGAGTTGTTAATTTAGCCATTCTGATGGGTATGAGGTAGTCTCTCATTGTGGTTTTGATTTGTATTTCCCTGATGATGAGTGATGTTGAGTATCTTTTCATGTATCTGTTGGTCATCGGGATATCTTCTTTGGAAAAGTATCCTTGCTTTATTTTATGCTTTGTAGTCTCTGTCATACTATTATCTTATTTTTGTTGTTGTTGTTGTTAGATATATCTCTTCACTGGAGTGTAAGTTCTGTGAGGGTAGGGATTTTTGTCCTAGGCATGTAGAATAATGCTTGGCACATGGCAGACACTAACTGATTGTTTAAATGAATGGATATAGGCATCCATTCATTCCTTCAGCAGATACCTAGTATCTGCTAGGAACAAAGAATAACGATATAAAAGATGGCAAAAGTAGCTGACAGGGAAGTGGGACCAGTTCACCCAAATTCAGGTTTCCATGATCTGTGAGTGAATATTGGTGACAGAAGTCATCAAAATTAATAGGGTGGTATACATAAGAAATTAAAATATCCCAGGGAATAGGCATGTATTATAATTTAGGTACACCAATAGTTATCTAACCAGAACCACATGGGATGAAGGGCAATTTCATTTAATTTACTTGTGGGCATATCCTAGGTAGTTTAGAACTGGTAGACTGGTGTGATATCTGTGGGGCTGATAGTCCCAGGACATAAGTGGGGTTCCACAGATAGATACACTGGGTATATGGAAGGTGCTTTGGGACTAAGATTTATATTTGGGGCCAGCCTATTGTTTATTTTTTCCATTTACAGAGCTTGACAAGTAAACAGGTACAGATTTGGCATTCTTGTGGGTTTTTTTTTTTTTTTTTGTCAGTCCTATACTTTAAAGACAATTAAACATAATTCACATACCATAAAACTCACTCTTTTAAAAGGGTGAGTTTAGTGGTTTTTAGTATATTCACAAAGTTGTATAACCATCACCACCATCTACTTCTAGAATACTTCCATCATGTAGAAAGAAGCCCTGTACCACTAGCAGCTACTCCCCATATGGTTGCCTGTAGGCAATCTACTATTTCTATCAATTTGCCTATTCTTGATATTTAATATAAACAGAACAATATAATATGTGGCCTTTTTGTCTGGCTTCTTTCACTTGGCATAATGTTTTTAAGGTTCATCAGCATTGGCACGTATCTATACTTCTTTTTATTTTTTTATTTTTTATTTTTTATTTTATTTTATTTTTTTAATTTTTATTTATTCATGATAGTCACACAGAGAGAGAGAGAGAGAGGCAGAGACACAGGCAGAGGGAGAAGCAGGCTCCATGCACCGGGAGCCCGACTTGATCCTGGGTCTCCAGGATCGCGCCCTGGGCCAAAGGCAGGCGCTAAACCGCTGCGCCACCCAGGGTTCCCCTTTTTATTTTTTTAAAGATTTTATTTATTTATTCATGAGAGACAGACAGAGAGAGAGAGAGAGAGAGAGAGAGAGAGAGGCAGAGACACAGGCAGAGGGAGAAGCAGGCTCCATGCAGGGAGCCTGAGGCAGGACTCGATCCTGGGATTCCAGGATCACGTCCTGGGCTGAAGGCAGGCGCCAAACTGCTGAGCCACCCAGGGATCCCCTTATTTCTTTTTATGGCTGAACAATATTCCATTGTTATCGATAGGCCACGTTTTGTGTATCCACTTATCAGTTGAAGAAAATTTGGATTTTCTTCACTTTTTAACTATTACAGGTCTTGTTTCTATCTATGAACATTCTTGTAAGAATTCTTGTGTGAACATATGTTTTCATTTTTCTTGGGTATATCCCATGGAGTGGAATTGCTGGGTAATATTGTAACTATACTTCACATTTTGGGGATTACCAAATTGTTTTCCACAGCAGCTGCACCATTTTACACTCCCACTGGCAATATATGAGGACTCTCAATTTCTCCATGCCCCCATTAACATTCGTTATTGTCTTTTTTTTTTTTTTGTAGACATCCAAGTGGGTGTGAAGTGGTAGCTTGAAGTTTCGATTTGCATTTTTCTTTTTTTTTTTTTTAAGATTTTATTTATTTATTCATAGAGACAATGAGAGAGAGAGAGAGAGAGAGGCAGAGGGAGAAGCAGGCTCCATGCAGGGAGCCCCACGCGGACTCGATCCTGGATTTCCAGGATCACACTCCAGGCTGCAGGTGGCGCCAATCCGCTGCGCCACGGGGGCTGCCCTGATTTGCATTTCTTTAACGACTAACGATGTTGAACATCTTTTCATGTGAATATCAGTCATTTTTATATGATTTTAGATCTTTTGCCCATTTAAAAAGTTAGGTTATTTGTCTTTTTATTGTTGAGTTACAAATGTCTTATATTATTATGTTTTGCTTTGGATATCAGACCCTTATCAGATAAATAATTTACAAATATTTCACCTGTTTTGTGGGTTGTTGTTTCATTTTCTTTTTTTTTTTTTTAAATAAACTTTTTAGGTTTTTTTTTTTAATTTTTATTTATTTATGATAGAGAGAGAGAGAGAGAGAGAGAGAGAGAGGCGCAGAGACACAGGCAGAGGGAGAAGCAGGCTCCATGCACTGGGAGCCCGACGTGGGATTCGATCCCGAGTCTCCAGGATCGCGCCCTGGGCCAAAGGCAGGCGCCAAACCGCTGCGCCACCCAGGGATCCCTGTTGTTTCATTTTCTTGATGATGTCTTTTCAACCACAAAAGTTAGAATTTTGCAGCTGAAAAAGAACAGAACTAACATCATTAATCTAATTCACCTTTTTCATTTTATTGATAAGACCACTAAAGCACAGTGTGAATTGAATTAATCTCTTTAGTAGCAGAGTTAGGATCATTTGCTCTGTGTAGTTGCACTATAAATCGTACCAAATAAGAAACAAAGTAACTAGAGATGAAAAGAAATTCATCATGGGGGCTCCTGGGTGTCTCAGTAAATTAAGCTCTGCCTTCTGCTCAGGTCATGATCCCAGGGTCCTGGGATTAAGCTCCACATTGGGCTCCCTGCTAGGGGGAGCCTGCTTCTCCCTCACCCTCTGTACTCTCCCACCCCACTGTTGCTCACGTGGCTCTGTCTCTCTCCTGTTCTGCTCTCTCAAATAAATGAAATCTTACAAAAAATAAAAAAAAAAAAAGAAAAGAAAAAAGAAAAAGAAATTAATCACAAACAAATCCATTAGAAAACAATGGAAAATATCTGATAAATCACATGTGATGCAGTGTGGTGTGGACTATAAAAGCAAAAGGAACTCAGAAAAATAGCTGGAGAGAGAATGGTTTACAGTTGCCTATCAGCAAGTAGATAGAAGGGTAGTGGCTAACAAAACTAATGAGGGAAAATAACCATAGGATTGAAATATATAAGTCAAAGTATTAAATCCCATCATGACGATGCCTTCACATTAGGTCTCATACTCACCTTCAGTATCATGTCCAGTTTTCACCAACTTATGTGGTGGCACCATCCCTTTTGCTTAAAGACAAGATTAAGAGTCAAAATTATATGCATTTCTAAAGTTTTAAAAAGTAGTATAGGAGGACATTACAATTTTTCTTTTAACTTTTCTTCTGATGAGTGGGAAAGTGAAGAAAATGTCAGTTATATATGACATACCCCTTTTTTTTTTTAAGAATTTTAATTTAAATTCCAGTTAGTTACCATTCAGTACAGTATTAGTTTCAGTTGTATATTCAGTTTCAGTGATTCAACACTTCCATACAACACTGGTGCTCATCATGACAAGTGCACTCTTTCATCTCTAGTTAGTGATAAACCTCTTAATTTATACAGCCATTTTTGGTGCCTTAGTGTATCAAACTCCAAAAAATTGTTTTTGAAAAAGCATTATAGAGTCAACATTGAAGGTAAGACTATTCATTTTTTTTAAAGATTTTTATTTATTTATTCATAGAGACACACACACAGAGAGAGGCAGAGGGAGAAGCAGGCTCCATGCAGGGAGCCCGACATGGGACTCAATCCTGGGCCTCCAGGATCACACCCCAGGCTGCAGGTGCTAAACTGCTGCGCCACAGGGGCTGCCCTAAGACTATTCATTTATCATCTTTTAGGATGAAAGGAAGTGAAGTGACTTTGAAAACTTGTTGACTTGAGGAGAATGACCTACTGTCCATTTCATTTTCCTTAGTGCTTTGGTTATGAACTGTTGACTAATTATATGCCTTTTAATAGTATAGAGATTTCTTTCTAGTGAATTCTCCTGTGAAATGTGTGCATGCAATGTATGTTAAAATATTGACTACAAAATCTCCCCTCCTTGCTCTACCTCATCCCATGGCCAGAACAACAACCAAACAAGTACTTTAATAGTACTGGTTCTTTTCTTTTTTTCCCTCAAAATGTCACATAGTTTCATTTTATATACACAAGGAGATTAACTCAGGAGAAAAGTGCTGGGTATAATAGTTCAATTCCCTAAGTTTGGTTTAGTTTGTCCAGGTAAAGTCAATAATATATATTTTAATGTCAAGAAAGCTCAGTTGCAGGTTATGCTATGGAAACATGGAAAAGTTTTGGTAGTACTTTTAGGCTGTGAAGGCTATACAGGGTAATATATCATGTAGAAGGCAGTACAGATAAAATAGGTATATTTTCTTTATGCAAAGGGAGAGATTAATACTAATACAAAATACATTATTTGTAGGATTAAGAAAAACCTACCAAACACCTTTATTCCCTCCCTTCCCTCTCATTATTCTCTTTTTCTCTGTTGCTTGGTTCTTCTCCCTGCCTAGACATTAGTTTGCTGGTGGCATCCTATGCCATCCTAGAATATTGCATGTGGTACCACTCTGGTTAGCAATGTGACATGGAAGATTACTGTTTCTGACAAGAGGCAGATTTTACACAATAGCCTTTTTCTAAATGTATATTAGAGTTTTCCCCTATAGACCTAATAAGTATGGTTTTAGAAAATCTCATACAGAACCCTACAACCTATATCACTGCAGGCCAGAGGTGAAATTTGAATGTTTAACATCAAATGACATGAATTATTGACAGGTCTTGATGATGTTCACATAGAAGTGTCATATTCATATTATTACACTTAGGTAGCTGAAATTTACTTTTATTCCTTAGAAAAATAGAAATGGTGAAATGGGAATTGGAGAGAAAAAGATACATAAGTGTAAAAAAAAAATGCCACTCTCTAAAAAATGAGTCTAGTCATCAGAAATTTGAGAGTGAAAAATTAAATCATAGGTAGCATGTGTTTGAATGTACAAAAAATGTTAATACTGTATTCAGAAATAAATCTGTTCCCTAAATACCTATATCCATAAGAAAAGTTAGTAAGTGGACTTTAAGTAGTATCTGGTGAATTTGTGTAATAGACTCTACCATTGGAAGTTTCTAAAATTATGAAACATACTTTTCAATGTCTACATATTCTTTAATGCACAGTGGACCTCACAGAATAAGATACATTTTGGTGGCAACAAGTGGAATGGGGTTAGGTAGTGAAAAAAGCAAGTGCTTGGAGAGCAGGGTAGGCATGTGAAACATGTATGTTTAATAGAGACTGGAAACACAAGAGAAAAAGGCAACAGTACTAGGAAAACAAGTGGCAGCAGGAGTGAGATAAAAATAGTCTATTAATAGAGACAGGGAAAAGAGAAGAAAAACAGGTAGAAAGAAGAAATGGAAGAGGATAAAAAAGGATGGAAAAGCAAGCAGACAGGACTGGCAAGTTGTGTTCTCTCAGTTTTGTAAAAGGGTTTTAACAATGGATTCTGATTTGGGTGACTCACTTAGGTCCCCTGGGGTTTTATATAGTGTTATATAACTACTTCTTTTGAGTGGCCCAGATTGGGAGGGTTACTATGAGAATGACCTTGATAAAGCTGCTTGGGTTAGTGCATCTTCCATTATCTGAAAGCAGGAGACTAGAACCTCTATTAGTCAAATCCACAAGCATTTATTGAGCATATACTATCTACTCAAAAACAGTCTTGCTGAGAGCAGGAACTTAGCTTGTCTCTTTTTTATTGCTGAACTTTCTTTTTCACAGTGCTTAGGTACTCAATAAATGCTTATTGATGAACACTGATTTTTAAAAATTATTTATTTTTTCATGAGAGAGAGAGAGAGAGAGAGAGAAAGGCCGATACACAGGCAGAGGAAAAAGCAGGCTCCATGCAGGGAGCCCGAAGTGGGACTCAATCCGGGGTCTCCAGGGTCAGGCCCTGGACCGAAGGTGGCACTAAACCGCTGAGCCACCTGGGCTGCCAGATGAACACTGATCTTATATAGGATCACAGAGGATTGCTTCTAACATCTTTAAATTTATCACCATGATTTTAAATGCTGGGGTTAAAAGCTACTAAGCAGACATTTTTGAAAGTTTTCTGGCACCAGCGTCAGAAGCAGCAATATATGGGATAGAATGGGACCTATTCAAAGACATCTTTTTTTCTTTTGCAAATAATAAAATACAACAGACAACAGAACTCATTTGGAAATTTAAGTGTGGGTGCCCAGAATTTAAATTTATCTTCTCTTATTAAGATTCATTTTGTAGATACTTACATAAAACACCTTAAATTATTCTTAAATTCTTCTTTTTGAATCACTAGCAGGCTTTCAGAGATACATCAATTAAAAAAAATCATTCTCATTGAAAAATGCTGGTATAGAGAGCAAATCAAAATGACTGGAGACTGAAGTACAGATTGAGGTTGTGTTAGGAGCAAGAGGACAGAAGACAAGTTTTAACTTGCCTCTCCTGATGAGTTTCACAGCATCATTTTCAAACCTCCCATTCATTCTTTTCTAAGTAAGTACAGACGGTGGTATTTGGCATTGGGAAACTTATTTTAGAAATAAATATGTTAAGAGGCCTGCAAACAGAAAGTACTGAGGTTATGTGTTAAATTTCACAGGCATCCAGAAAGGAATTTGGGGTCATCAGATGTACCTATCAATAGGTAAGTTTCAAGTATTAATAAGAAAATGGAAACGTACTTTGAAAGCAGGACTTTAAAGCACAAATTTGCTCAAAAATTTTGTATGTATAAGGGGAAAAATTAAGGGTGAGAAAAGTTATAGATTATCATTGAGAGGATTAGAAATTATTAAAATTTTCCTTTTCCATTCTTTCATTTTTTTGAACATAGAAATTTCCTATAATGAATAGTATTACTTTTTTAACTGAGAAAACACATATAAAAATAAACTCATAGCACCAGATTATCCATTTTTATAAAGTGAATCATGAATTTCCATTCATGTTTAAACTTCTTCAGGTCCTCTATTATTGAATGTACTCTAACTTTCCCATTTCCTGTAAAGCATTTGAATCAAACACAGAGAAGTCACATAAAAAGTGAGTAATTAATATTCCATGTGTATATATACCATATCTTCTTTATCCATTCATCTATTGATAGACATCTGGGCTCTTTCCATATTTTGGCTATTGTGGACATGGCTACTGTAAACGTTGGGGTGCAGGTGCCCCTTTGGATCACTATGTTTATATCTTTTGGGTAAATACTCAGTAGTGCAATTGCTGAGTCATAGGGTAGCTCTATTTTTAACTTTTTGAGGAACCTCCATACTGTTTTCCAGAGTGGCTGTACCAGCTTGCATTCCCACCAACAGTGCAAGAGGGTTCCTCTTCTCTGCATCCAATGTGGATGGAACTAGAGGGTATTATGCTAAGCAAAATAAATCAGAAAAAGATAATTATCATATGATTTCACTCATGTGTGCAATTTAAGAAACAAAACTGAGGATCATAGGGGAAGGGAGGGAAAAATGAAATAAGATTAAATCAGAGAAGGAGCAAAACCATAAGACACTCTTAAATAGAGGAAACAAACTGAGGGTTGCTGGAGGGTAGGGGGGTGGGCGAAAGGTTAACTGGGTAACAGGCATTAAGGAAAGCATGTGATGTAATGAGCACTGGGTGTTATATGAGCTGATGAATCACTAAACTCTACCTCTGAAACTAATAATATACTGTATGTTAATTTAATTGAATTTAAATAAAAAAACTCATAAAAACTGATAAAAGTTGTGAAATTATTAAAATGCCATGGCAGGCTGGAACTTCTCCCATGAGTTAGAAGAACTAGAGAAACTGGTTTGCTTGGGAATTAGATTCATTTTTCCCTCAGGTGAGTGTATTGGAAGAAAGGATAAATCTTAGTGAGACAAATCTCTCTACTTTTTCAATACAGTTCCTCTTTTCTGTGTTTCAAGGTATGACACTCCAAAGGTTACATGTGGAGAAGGGATATTACAGGACTTGGATCTGGCAGTATCTTTTCCAGACTCAGCTGACATTTAAAAAAGAAAAAAAAAAAAAAGATATAGCAGGCAACTGAAAATACTGTGGTGAGAAAGAATAATCCAGAGAACAAACATGCTAGTCTCAGGACTTCTTTACATTCTTAAAAATTTTTGAGGACCTCCAAAAGGTTTGTGTGTTATAGCTATTACGTGGGTTATAATTACCATATTAGATATTAAAACTGAGAAATTTAAAAAAGGTTTTATTTATTTCTTTTTAAAGATTATTTATTTATTTATTCATGAGAAGCACAGAGAGAGAGGTAGAGACACAGGCAGAGGGAGCAGCAGGCTCCCTGTAGGAAGCCCAATGTGGGATTTAATCCCAGGACTCTGGGATCACGCCCTGGGCCAAAGGCAGATAGATGCTCAATCATTGAGCCACCCAGGCGTCCCCAAAAAAGGTTTTAAAATAGCAATAAAAAAAAAAAATAGCAATAATAAATCCAGTACATGTTAACATACTTTTTAATGAAAAATATGTGTCAATTGGAAATGAGAAAATTAAGGCATTAAAATTTAGTGGGAAAGGTAGTATTACTGACTGAATGTGTCTCTCCAGATTCAGATATTAAAATCCTATCTCCAGTGTAAAGGTATTAGGAGGTGGGGCTTTGGGGAAGTGATTAGGATAGGATGAGATTGTGAAGACAGACCCTTATGAATGGATTAGTCAGGAGAAAGCCTGCTGCTCTGTTCTCTCTGCCATGTGAGGATGCCATAAGAAGGTGACAATCTGAAACCCAGAAGAGGGCTCTCACCAGAACTCAACCTTGCTGGCACCCTGATCTCAGGACTTCTGGTCCCAGAACTGTGAGAAATACATTTCTGTTGTTTATAAGCCACCCGGCCTATGGTATTTTTGTTATAGCAGCCTAAACTAAAATAGCATTGTTTTACATTTTTGCAAATCTCTTTAATGTCTGGCTTAATAGAAGACAGCTGGGATTCTCAATCTGTTTCTGCATTTAGTTTGCTATGATATATTTCTTCTGTTGAAGAAAATGTGGCCTCAGAGTTATGTAGTCAGAAAAAAAATATTTTATTATTATTATTTTTGATCGAGAGGGAGAGTGCGAGGCAAAGGGAGGGGCAGAGGGAGAAAGAGAGAGAGAGAGAGAGAGAGACTCTTAAGCAGGCTGTATGTGCGTGTGAGCTGGATATGGGACTTGATCTCACGACTCTGAGATTATGACCTGAGTGGAAATCAAGAGCTTGCTGCTCAACCAACTGAACCACTCAGGCACCCAGAAAAGAAATATTTTAATAGCTTTTTCAGATATCATGTGTGGATATGTCATGTAGCTTATTAGAAAATCTATTGTACATTTGTGAATGAATGAGAATGGCAAAGGCAAATAATGTCTTACTGTTATTTTATTTTATTTATTTTTATTTTTTTAAAGATTTTGTTTATTCATGAGAATACAGAGAGAGAGAGAGAGAGAGGCACAGAGACACAGGCAGAGGGAGAAGCAGAGGGAGAAGCAGGCTCCATGCAGGGAGCCTGACATGGGATTTGATCCCAGTTCTCCAGGATCACGCCCTGGGCTGAAGGTGGCGCTAAACCGCTGAACCACCTGGGCTGCCCTTTACTGTTATTTTAAAAATAGTTTCAATCTCATGGACCTCTCAAAAGAGAGAGTGTCCCTGCACTATGATTTGAGATCTGCTGCCATGGAGAGTTGATAATGAAGCCACCATCAGGAAGTGATATAATCAAGGGTAGGAAGGAATTAAAACTGAGAAGACTGAGAAATAAACCCTCAGTTGTTCCCACATTTGGAAGCTAGAATATGTGAAGCTGGCAAAGGAAATCATTAGTAATTTCGGATTCTGAGGGCTATTTCAGTTGAGTCAAGGGCTATGTGAGCAGAGAAGCCAATTGCAAGGATTCAGAGAGAATGTGAACAGAGGAAGCAGAAGTGGCTCCTATAAAAGTGAGCTGAGAAAGGAATGAGGGATGAGTGATTATGATTATAAGGCAGAAGAACCAGTTGAAGGTTAGTTTTTAAAAGCAGTGGTGGGGGATCCCTGGATGGCGCAGGGATCCCTGGATGGCGCAGCGGTTTGGCGCCTGCCTTTGGCCCGGGGCCCGATCCTGGAGAACTGGGATCGAGTCCCACGTCGGGCTCCTGGTGCATGGAGCCTGCTTCTCCCTCTGCCTATGTCTCTGCCTCTCTCTCTCTGTGTGACTATCATAAATAAATTAAAAAAAAATTAAAAAAAAATAAAAGCAGTGGTGGGAGGGGGCACCTGGGTGGCTCAGTGGTTGAGTGTCTGCCTTTGGCTCAGGGCATGATCCCGGTGTCCTGGGATTGAGTCTTGCATCAGGTTCCCTGAGGGAAGCCTGCTTCTCCCTCTGCCTATGACTCTGCCTATCTCTCTGTGTCTCTCATGAATAAATAAATAAAAACTTAAAAAAAAAAAAAGCAGTGGTGGACCATGTGGCCTCTTCATAGAGTAGAAAGAAAGAGATGAAATTGAATGTGTTGGAAAGGAATTATGGAAGAAACGATTCTTTTAAAATAAAAATAACTGACCATCATGTTGTACACTTGAAATATAACGTTATATGTCAATAATATCTCAATTTAAAAAATAATTTTTAGGGATCCCTGGGTGGCGCAGCGGTTTAGTGCCTGCCTTTGGCCCAGGGCGCGATCCTGGAGACCTGGGATCGAATCCCACGTCAGGCTGCCGGTGCATGGAGCCTGCTTCTCCCTCTGCCTGTGTCTCTGCCTCTCTCTCTCTCTGTGACTATCATAAAAAAAAAAAAATTAAAAAAAAAATTAAAAAATAATTAAAAAATAATTTTTGAAGAACTAGGAAATGATAAGGTCAAGAGCGATGGATTTGGAGGTGTTGAAAAGAGCCTCTTCTCCTCCATTGGAGAGAGGGGAGGAAGAAAGTCTAGGTGAATAAGAAGATATAGTAAGCTGGAGAGAACAGAAAGTGATGTTTGCAATGAGTAAGTTCAAATTTATTGCTTTAAAACCAAGATTTGAGAAACATACTGGTTCAGTGTTTTACTTCCTACTTTCAGTTAGGTTTAGCAGAGAAACCAAGTCTATACTCCCTGCTTCACTCTTATATTCCTGTACCTAGTATAGTGCCTGGACATATTCAGTAATCAATAAATATTTGTTGGTTGAAGAAGTCAATATACAATCTTTTACACTGAAGGTCAGAGATGCACAGAAACATCACTGAAGCATGATAGTAAGAAATGCTACTCCGCAAATGCTCTCAGATCACCTTTAAAAAAAAAATAAAAATAGAACAGCAAAGAAAATAGTAGAAAAGAAAAAGACTCATCTAAAGTAGCTATAGAAAAAAAAATAAAGTAGCTATAGAACAGAAGAGCCAGCAGATAAGCATGTAGCCAGATTCAATAATACAAATTGCAATAAGCAAACAAAAGAGCAAACATAAATGAAATCAATTAATCCTTAACTTCCCTGGGTTCCTCTTGTATATCTTTCTTTAATACTCATTTTTATTTTTAAATTTCAATTACTCTAATATTTTTCATTCTTATTTTTGGACTGGAATCATACCTTAACATATTGCTTGTACTTGTGACTTAAGAAATGAAAGGCTGGGCACAATCTTAATGTATCATTTCTTCATCTTTGAGGACCTTTATAGGCAAAGTGTGGTCCATGGACCAGTAGCATTGGCATCATCGAGAACTTGTTAGAAATGCAGAATTTTTCAGGCTCCAACCTAGACCCAAATCATAATCTGCATTTTAACAAATGCCCAGGTGATTCATATGCATGTTCAAGTTTGAGAAGCATTGTTGAGGTGATGAAAAGACAAAGATAATTTCTGAGGATCATATATACAGGATAACAAAGACACTTCTGGGAAGAGAAGAGAATTTTTTTTTTTTTTTTGAGAAGAGAATTTTTAAAACACTTGCCATTAACTGTCAAATGAGGCATCAGCTCCTTCATGTCTTCTTCTGTGAGCTTGATTCCTTCACTTGCTAGAAAGTTTTCTAAGTCATGGATATCAATCACCTCTCCTTAGAAAAATTAAGAAACAAATAGTGGAAATATTATAGAACTATCTATAAAAGATGAAAAATGTTATCGCCCACATATATACCCCAAATCAACAGGAGGTTCTGAAAAAAGTCCTGTGTCAGGGACCCTCGTGGTGCAGTTGGTTAAGCATCCAACTCTTGGTTTGACCTTAGGGTCCTGAGACAGAATCTGTGTTCAGCACAAAGTCTGCACCTGGAGCCTGCTGGAAATTCTCTCTCTCTCTCCCTTCTCCTCCTGCTTGTGCTCTCTCTGTCTCTTTAAAATGAATGAATGAATCGTAAAAGAAAAAATTCCTGTGTCTTTAATTCTGGTGGCTACAAAAAAGAAAGTACATTACAAGGTTAGGAATTGACAGGTGAGGTATTGCAAAATCCATAGCAAGTTAAACTACATACAGGGATTTGGTTTTCTTTTTACCCTTCCTCCTACCCTACTTGAAAATTAAGTTTCTCTAGACCAGTTTTTATTTTATTTATTTTATTTTTTTTAATTTTTATTTATTTATGATAGTCACACAGAGAGAGAGAGAGAGAGAGAGAGAGGCAGAGACACAGGCAGAGGGAGAAGCAGGCTCCATGCACCGGGAGCCCGACGTGGGATTTGATCCCGGGTCTCCAGGATCGCACCCTGGGCCAAAGGCAGGCGCTAAACCGCTGCGCCACCCAGGGATCCCTAGACCAGTTTTTAAAATTTTATTTTTATTTAAAAATATTTGCTTGGAGTTTACTTCTCTGATCACTATGCATTCCAAGAATTTTATTCATCTCAACACAGAAGTAATTTTTTCTCATTCATTATAAAAATAATGCAACAACATTAAAGATTAATAAAGGGTAAAAATATAATTCTACTACCCTACCACAAAAACCATTTGTAGTTTTTCATATTTTACTTCTGGCCTTTGACAATAAGGCTATACTTTCACTGTATGGAAATTTAATATATACACAATTCTGTATTTTGCTTTTCCAACCTAATATGATATCATTAACATATTTCCAAGTTGCCACATAATCCTTATGGTTAACATTTCAACACAAATATCCCACTAGCCTAACAGGCCATGGTGTCTGTAGTGATTCCCATACTGTTAGATATTTAGGGCTGTTTCAAATTTCTCTGAAGGGCTTTAGGTAAGATTTTTTTTCTTTTATTCAGCTTAATTATTTTCAGAGGATAAATTCCTGTGAGTGGGGTTTGTGGGGGAAAAAGAATAGTTCTTGGACTCTTGATACCTATTACTATGTTGAAAAACTCTTTGGGGAAAATTTCAGAGAATATGGGCATTGTTACATAAACATACAGTAATTACTGTTTACCCAAGTTCAGAAACATCCATAAAAATGGAATATATTTGCAAGAATTTAAACATATATGAAGGGGAAATATTTTTCCCTACCAACTGCAAAACATTAAGGTGTTACTTATAATATCCTTTCATCATAGCTTGCAACTTACCCTTGATGTAACTGATAGCATCCATCAAGTGATTCAGTCCAATTGTTCTATCACCTGTAAGGCAGATAGTATAAGCTTAAGAATCAGATAAGCTGGTCTTACTGAGACCCACAAAATTTATGATGCATAAATTCTGAAACTATGAAGGCTAGAAGAATTCAGCATTTTCCCCCCAAATTTTCCTTAGAACTTTACAGACTCAGAGATAATAGTGTTATCTTAGAAATGAAGAAAGTTTTCAATTTCTTTTTTTTTAAAGATTTTATTTATTTATTCATGAGAGACACAGAGAGAGAGAGAGAGAGAGAGAGGCAGAGACACAGGCAGAGGGAGAAGCAGGCTCCGTGCAGGGAGCCCGACGTGGGACTCCATCCCGGGTCTCCAGGATCAGGCCCTGGGCCAAGGCAGGCGCTAAATTGCTGGGCCACCAGGGCTGCCCAAGTTTTCAATTTCTAATGAATCATTCTTGTATCTCCTTTTTTTCCCTTTGCTTTAGAGACCACCAGAGTTAAGATTAAATTAAGCAGTGATTGGTTAGAGGTCAGTATAGGGAGACACAACAAATGAACCTGACCTCGAGTACTTTTTTATTGTAGTCAGTTAATCAACAAACATATAGAGGGTAGCTTCTATATGTCAGGCACTTTGCTAATCTTTGGGGATACAAAAGTAAACCAGCTGGCAGAATTCTTGATGTCAAGGAGTATACATCTAGCAGAGGGAAACAGATAACATGTAAAACAAAAAAGATCATTTCAGATACTGTTAAGATTAAGATGTTATAAAAATAACATAGAGTTATATAATAAAGTGTAACATTAGGATTGCTTTAGACAGGGAAGTCAGGGAAGGCCTCTCTGAGGAGGATCTATTTGGGTTGAGGCCTGAATGATTGGGAAGAGGATAGTCATATAAACAATTAGGGGAGGAGCATTCTAATTTGAAAAACAGTACATGGGACAGCCCTAAGACAGGGAAGAATTTGATATGATTGAGAGGCAGAGAAAAGGCTGGTGTGACACGGGCCAAATTGTGAAGGGCACTGTTGGCCTGATGATAAAGTTGTGATTTTTGTTCTGGTTGCAGTGGAATTCATTGGAGGCCCTGAAGAAGGGGAGTAATTTGATCTGATTTCAGCTTTCAGAAGATCACTCTGGCTACTGTATGCAGGATATGGAAACTGGAGGAATGGGGATTAGAGAGGAGATGATCTGAGATGATCTGAGTGTCCCAGGAAAAGGATGCTGGTGTCTTGGGTTGCAGCAGTATAGGTGGTGATAAATGGATTTAGGACATATTTTTCAGGTAGAACCTAGATTTAAATGTGGGATATAGGGACCCCTGGGTGGTTCAGCAGTTTAGCACCTGCATTTGGCTGGGGCGAGATCCTGGAGTCTCGGGATCGAGTCCCACATCAGGATCCCTGCATGGAGCCTGCTTCTCCCTCTGTCTGTCTGTCTGTCTGTCTCTCTCTCTGTGTGTCTCTCATGAATAAATTAATAAAATCTTAAAAAAAATGTGGGATATAAGGGAAAGGAGAAATCAAGGAAGAAAACTATTCATTTCCTCTCATCTCCCCCTAACCCCGCCCCCCTTCTCACTCAGCAGGGTAGATGGGATGCCATTACTGAGATGAGGAGGGCTTAAGGCTTTTTAGGGGAATTAATTACTATTCCATTAAATTCATGATGACTTTTGGACATCCAAGTGGAGATACTCAAATAGCTAGTTTGAGATACCATTCCTGACTTAGGGAGGTTGAACTGGAGATATAAATTTGCTTTTATCAGCTTAAAGGAGATATCTGATCCAATGAGACTGGATGCAAGCTCCTAGGAAGAAGATACAGGTAAAAAATCATAGCCAAGAGTCTTGTCCTGGACAGGTCATTATTTACAGATCTTGCAGGGGAAAAAGTCAGAAACTGAAAAAGAAACTGAGAAGCAGCTCTCTATGAGGAAAGGAAAAACCAGGTGAGTATGGGGCTTCAAAAGTCTGGAGAAAAAAATGTTTCAATAAAGAGGGGTTAGTCACTATGTCAAATGCTGCTGAGATATCAAGTAAAATAAGAACAGAGACTTGACCATGAACCTTGGCAAGAGATAGAGGTCATTGATGATTGAGAGCTGGTTCAATTCCAAGGCAGGAAAGGAGCACTAAAGGGTGAATGGGAGCAGTGAGGAAGTGGAGACAAAGAGTAACCACAAGTTTGGGTTTCTTTCTTTTCTTTCTTTCTTCTTTGTTCTTCTTGTTCGGCGGGGGAGGGGCTGGGTAGGTTGCGTGGTGCGGCGAGGGATGGAGGGTCGGGGTAGGATTCGGGAGGGAGGGAGGGCATGGCGGAGAGGGGAGAACTTCTTGTTCTTTCCTTCTCCTTCCTCTTCTTCCTTCCTTCCTTCCTTCCTTCCTTCCTTCCTTCCTTCCTTCCTTCCTTTTTGAAGCATACTTAACACAATGTTACGTTAGTTTCAGGTGTACAACATCTGATTTGACAAGTTTATACATTATGCTGTGCTCACCACAAGTGTAGCTACAATCAGTCACCAGACAACTTTTTGAAAGGTTCTTCTCTGAAGAGGAACCAAGAGATGGAGTGGTAACTGGTAGGGCACAAGGAAAATAGGAAAGCATTATCTGCATGTCAGTGGAATCTATAGAGGGAGAAATTGATGATGCAAGAGAGAAAGGGGGAAAGCTGCAGGACTTAAGTCTTTGAGAAGGCAGGTGGAAAGGAGATCTAGGGCACAAGTGGAAGGGCCAGCCTACAATGCGAGCTGAGATTACAGGTGGCTGGTGAATAGCTCGAATTGAAGTTTTGCATTCTGTTCTGCTACCACACCTGTTCAACAGCATCAGTTTACGATTTCAACTGCTGAATGGAATAATGTCACAGCAATGTGGAGGGTGTGTTGGTTCACACACATTTTTTCCTAAGTGAAAGAATTAGAATTACAAATGTCAGAAGGAAAAGAAAAAATTCTGGTTTGGATACAGCAGGGGCCTTTTCAGTTCTATTTTAATAAAATTTTAAAATAAGTGCCTGTAATATAGGAAGGGGAACCAGGTTCATTGGCTCAGAGTTCTGCTTTCATCTATACTATTTCAGAGCTGCAAGCCAGCTTTTCAACTCTTTCCTTGTGGATCTGCATATCTATTTTTTAAATAGTCTCCAGTTACTCTGAGCTATTTACCTGGGCTAAGCTTCCTCACACAGTATTGCTGCTTTTGTTAGTGTTCTGGTTACAAATGGCACACATTTTGGATGGACTTCTCCAATTTTCCCCATAAACTCCATTACTTTAGTGGGTAATTTAAGTTTTATAGAAAGCGAGGTTTTTCAGGCATTCCTACATTGTGTTATGGCAGAAATGTCTGCATAGTAAATAAACTGGAAGGATAAAGGTCAGAAAGTGGGTATATGAAATAGAGATTTTGGGGTTGAAGTATTAGATGAGGATAAGCTCTAGGCCATCACCATGTGAGGAGCAATTAAGGGGATGGGAGTAAAAGATGACTGAAATTAGAGAGGTCAAGGAATAGGTGGTCAGGGTGTTGGATGAGTGACTTATATCAGGAGTTAATTAGGATTTAATCAGGATTTCTTAACCTGGGGTTATGGACCGTTTAATGATAGAATTCAAGGAATCTTTGAGTTTGGGAAAAAATATAGTTGACCCTTGAATGACATGGGTTTGCACTGCAGGGGGTCACTTTTATGTGGACTTTTTTTGGTAAATACTGTACAGTATTGCAAATGTATTTTTTCTTATGATTTTCTTAATAACATTTTTTCTCTAGTTTATTGTAAGAATATAATATATAATACATATAACAAAATATGTGTTGATTGACTTATGTAACTGGTAAGGTTTTCGGTCAACAGTAAGCTATTAGTAGTTTTAAGTTTTTGGGGAGTCAAAGTTATATACTGATTTCTGACTGCAAAGGGGACTGGTGCCCCTAATTCCCATACCATTTGAGGGTCAACTGTACATCTTTATTTTCACTAGTCACTAACTTAAATCTAGCATTTTCTTCAATGATTAGTATAGGCAATAAACCATGTAGTAGCAAAACCTATGACTTTGTTACTAATACAGATCACTGACATTTTCATATTATATGGTAGTTGTTGCAAATATATTGGTATATTGGTATATGGTAGTATGTTGCTTATGCTCATCACTATTTAAAAATTCTAATAATTATTAGATCTACTACCAGAACTTGTTAAATGTGTAAGTACTAATAATTGATATCAATGTTTTGATAAATTGTATTTTAATATAGTTTCTGTATAATATTACGTATTTTGTTTTATGCATTTAAAAGTATTATACTAGGAAGTGATCCATTCATCATACTGTCAAAGGGGTCTATTGCACTGTAAAGTCAAAAACTCTGATCTATATGGAAGATACTGAAGTTGCCAAGAATAAGAATAGGAGTAGTGGACAGTGAGTCCAGTGCTATTTCTTGTAACATGCTCTAGTTGCATTTCAACTATTTATTTATATAAAGGTCATCATCAAAGGTAGAAAAAAGCCCTCACACATTGATATATATATAAAAAAAACATACTGAGAGTAGAAAAACAGGCAAATATACAAATAGATAATTCATAAAAGAGGAATATAAATGGCCAGTAACATATGAAAAGATGTCTAACCTTATCAATAACCATGAAAATACAAGTAAAATACAGTATTATTTTCGCTCATTAGACAGGCAAAAATTAGCAAAATTGAAGACATCTACTTGGATATGAGGGAAGGGACTCCCTGACACATTTCAAGTGAGAGTTACCATTGCTAGATACCATCTTGGAAAAGTCATTTGGCAATATCTACACGGGAAATAAAAACCTTTTATTTTCCTTTTCCCTGGTGAATCAAAGCATACATGCCTCATCTATAATATATAGTATTTCTTTGTGCTGAGGCCTCCTCCTTGTTCTGGAACTAAATTGCTGACAATTTAACTCAACTAAATGTTAGTATCTTCATATGTTAAATGGGAAGAAACAAAGTTGGAACATTTAAAAGCAAATGGTAAACATAAGGATTTTATTTTTATTAGCTCTTTCATTATGTTTCTCACTTACCATTGATGGCCTTCATACCTTTTAGCAATCTATTTTTATATACTTTTCCATTGGCTGTAAGACAAGACACAATTAAGAATAGAGATTAAGTGAAGGGAAGGTTAACAAAGACAGCACAAGGACAATATGACATCCATAATTTCAGAGGGAAAAAAACCCTTCAGATTTGTTTAGGATTTTATTTTATTTTACCCTCAAGTAGGAATGAAACCAAAGATAAAACCTTCATGGATATAAATCTACCTATTGGTTGAATTAAAAAAAGTGTTTATCTCCCTATTTCTCACCCTTTTCTTCCTACTCTTATTCCCCTGCCTTTCCTCTTTCCCTTGGGTCATGACTAAGGTGACGCAGTACTCCAGGGGGACAGGATAATTTAACCTTGATGATGGAAACCAGTGAAAGATGTTACCAACTTCAATGTTCAAAACTGTATTTTTTTTTTAAATTTTTATTTATTTATGATAGTCACAGAGAGAGAGAGAGAGAGGCAGAGACACAGGCAGAGGGAGAAGCAGGCTCCATGCACCGGGAGCCTGACGTGGGATTCGATCCCGGGTCTCCAGAATCGCGCCCTGGGCCAAAGGCAGGCGCTAAACCACTGCGCCACCCAGGGATCCCCAACTTCAATGTTCAAAAGGGAGTGACAAGAATAGGATTTCTTATGTGTAACTGTGTTTTCTAAATGAGTTTTATTGGACATATACATATAATTTTAGCAGTTTTCACACACACACACACACACACACATGCCCATCGATCTGGGTTTCAAAGATGTGCTACTCACTATGAATGGGGAAAGTTTTCAGCAGCTGCTGCTTCTCCTTATCAGTGAGTACTAGCCCCATTTTCCTCAGCACATTGTTCAGATCATTGACATTAACTTTCTCTCCTTTGGAAAGATGGAAATTGTTAACATATAAGAATTTTAGGGGCAGCCCCGGTGCGCAGTGGTTTGGCGCCACCTGCAGCCTGGGGCGTGATCCTGGAGACCCTGGATCAGTTCTGCGTCGGGCTCTCTGCATGGAGCCTGCTTCTCCCTCTGCCTGTGTCTCTGCCTCTCATTCTCTCTCTGTGTCTCTATAAATAAATAAACAAAATCTTAAAAAAAAAATTTTAGGAAGGATTTCAAATGATGAAAAAGATTACCTATGTGGTATAAGCTTAATTAGGAGAGCAAATTGACAGTGAAACTTGTTAACCTATGTAGATTCAGAGTACATGTGGGTGTATAGATTATGTCAGAAATAGAATTTATACTTTTAACTCAAGCAAAAGCATATATAATCCCAGGTTTAAGTCAAATGCCATTATTTCCTGGATTATGGGGTTTTCTGACATAGTGACCATATTTCCTGGTTTCATCTTGAGACTGAACAGTGTTCAGGGTATAGTTTGATTGTTTAAACAATGGCGAAGCAGAAAACATTGGCCCAAACTCTACATAATATAGGTCTATACAGGAAAAATACCAAATCAAACAGTAAGGTTATCAAACAAACATTTAACCAGTAAATCTGTAGAGGGTCAATTTAGCATGCCAATAATAGCCCGAAGAGAAAACTACTATTTAAAAATATCTTTTTGGGGATCCCTGGGTGGTTCAGCGGTTTAGTGCCTGCCTTTGGCCCACGGCATGATCCTGGAGTCCCGGGCTCAAGTCCCACATCAGGCTCTCTGAACGGAGCCTGCTTCTCCCTCTGCCTGTGTCTCTGCCTCTCTCTCTGTGTCTCTCATGAATAAATAAATAAAATATTTAAAAAATATTTTTTTTCTATAAAGCATTAAATAAGACATACAAACGGCCAACAGACACATGAAAAAATGCTCAAGGTTATTTGGCATTAGGAAAATACAAATCAAAACCACAATGAAACACCACCTCACACCAGTCAGAATGGCTAAAATTAACAAGTCAGGAAACAACAAATGTCAGGATGAGGAGAAAGGGAAACCCTATTACAGCATTGGTAGGAATGCAAGCTGGTGCAGCCACTCTGGAAAACAGTATGAGGTTCCTCAAAAAGTTAAAAATAGAGCTACCCTATGACCAGCAATTGCACTACTAGGTATTTATCTAAAGGATACAAACATTGTGATTTGAAGGAGCACTTGCACCCCAATGTTTATAGGAGCAATGTTTACAATAGCTAAACTGTGGAAAGAGTCCAGATGTCCATCGATAGATGTATGAAAAGTGAGGGTGATAGAACATGAGAGACTCCTAACTCTGGTAAACAAACAAGGGGTGTGGAAAGGGAGGTGGGCGGGGGGTTGGGGTGACTGAGTGACAGGTACTGAGGGGGGCACTTGATGGGATGAGCACTGGGTGTTATGCTATATGTTGGCAAATTGAACTCCAAAAAAATAATAAAAAACAAAACAAAACAAAAAAGATGTATGGATAAAGAAGATGTGGTATATATACAATGTAATATTACTCAGTCATCAAAAAGTATGAAATCTTACCATTTACAACATGGATGGAACTAGAGGGTATTATCTGAGCAAAATAAGTCAGTCAGAGAACGGCAAATATCATATGGTTTCACTCACATGTAGAATTTAAGAAACAAAACAAAGGACCATTGGGGAAAGGAAGGAAAAATAAAATGAAATCAGAGAGGGAGAAAAACCATGAAACTCTTAATCATAGGAAACACACTGATGGTCACTGGAGGCGCAGGAGTGGGGAGTTGGAGTAACTGGTTGATGGACATTAAGGAGGGTATATGATATAATCAGCACTGGGCATTGTATGACTGATGAGAACTGAATTCTACATCTGAAACTAATGATACATTATAATTAACATTAACCATATGTTAACTAATTGAATTTAAATAAATAAAATAAGATATTAAAAAAAGCATTAACATCTTAGTTAATAATGAATTCCCTTTTCCCACAACTTCTTACCTGTAAAAGCTTTTGCGTCATCCATCACAACATTCAACTCAACCATTTTATTCTCTAAGAAGACAATTTGGGCACACAGACCAAATCTTAGACTTGGAAAAATTATATGAAAAATTTAAGTTGTAATATAAAGGGTTCAAATTCATCTGTTTTTCATAGTTTTCTTTAGTTACTCTTTTTAATTCAAAATAAGAACAAAGAAAACGATTAAAAAGTTTAAGTGAACATCCCTTTAATGAATACCACTTTGTACAAAGTATCAAATGACCCTTAACACAGAGGTTAAGCAGGTTTAATAGTATAGTTGACCCTGGAACAATGTGGGAATTACAGGTGTCAACCCCCCTACAGAGTTGAAAATCCATGTGTTACCTTCGACTGCTCAAATACTTTACTAAGAGCCTACTGTTGACCTGAAGCCTCACAGATAACATAAACAATCAATTAACACATATTCTGTATGTCATATGTATTCTAAACTGTATTCCTACAATGAAGCAAGCTAGAGAAAAGAAAATGTTACTAAGGAAATCATAAGGAAAAGACATTTATACCACTGTACTATATTTATTTAAAAAAAAGGTCTGCATGTAAGTGGATCCACACAGTCAAACCTGTGTTGTTCAAGGATCACCTGTAGTCCCTCCTAATAGGATCTCCGTTTCTTCAGACCCAATAAGGAGGTATATTTCAATAGACAAGATGGAATTTGAAACCTAGACATCATTTATTTACATAGCAGCTGACCCTTAAACCTTAACAGGATGCCATCAATCTTACTCTCTAAATTTTATGTTCCTCACCTCCACCCCTCACGACATTAAGCTATTTGAGAGCAGAGATCATGCCTTAATTTTCTTTGTACAACCAAGTATAAACTGTCAGCTCAGTATCTTGCATATAGAGTTGTTCTAGCTAAATGAATGAATAAATTCCAGGGTTACAGTAGTCACTTTTGGAATAGAAAAAAATGTTGTTCTTTAAAAATTTTTTATTTTAATTAATTAATTAATTAAAAATATTTTATTTATTTATTCATGAGAGAGACAGAGAGAGAGAGAAGCAGGGACACAGGCAGAGAGAAGCAGGCTCCATGCAGGGAGCCCGATGTGGGACTTCATCCTGGGGCTCCAGGATCACGCCCTGGGCTGAAGGCAGACACTCAACCGCTGAGCCACCTGGACGTCCCCTTTTTTAATTTTTTTAAATCAAGGGTCTCAAAATACTCATCGGTAACAACACCTTTCCTGGTAGGAAGCATTTTAAGGGTCCCTGGCTAATATGTGGGGACAATGTCACAACTGAAAAATAATTCATAGTGATTTTTACATGATAAGAAGAGGCACCAGACAACCTAATGAATAATCACCCAGGGAAAGTGAAGTTTTAAACTATAGGGTAGGCTAAAACTATTTTCTATGGTAAGGCCAGCTACAGGGAGGGGCAGCAATGGTGTTTGCTGCTGACAGTGGCCTGCCTTAGCTACATTTGCCAGCTTCCCATTGGTTGAGGATATGAACCCTGAATTAGGGAAGAACTATTTTGGTTTGGCCTGTGCTGGCTGTGCTGAAAGATGTGCTGTCTGACTCTCTTAACAAGTTGTTTTTCATCAAGTTTTTTAAAAGATTTTATTTATTTACTTGAGAGAGACAGAGAAACACACACACACACACACAGAGAAAGAGAAAGAGAAAGAGAGAGACAGAAAGAGAGAGAACATGAGCAGGGGGAGGGGCAGAAGGAGAAGCCAACTCCTCGCTAAGCAGGGAGCCTGAGGCAAAGCTCAATTCCAGAACCCCAGATCATGACCTGAACAGACACCTAGGTCTACTCCACTCAGGTGCCCCTTTCATCAAGTTTTTAATGGGAAGCCACTGGCTCTGCGTTTGAATCTAAGAGCCCTCTAATTCAGGGACTTTTAGCCCGGGACTTACCCCTTAGCAAATTCTTTCTAATGAATTCTACTTGGCCTCTGTGTGACATTTTTATCCAACTAAATTGGTCTTATTCAGTTAGTAATGAAACTTTGTCTTATTAAAAAAGTGTTCAAGGAGGGAAAGAAAGGAAGGAAGATATATGAAAGAAATATGGCAAAATGGTAATATTTGTTAACTCTAGCCAGTGTCTACAGAAGTGTTCATTGTACTGTTTGTTTTCTGTTTTAATAGATGTTTGAAATATTTCTTAAATTTTTTCAAAGAGATTAAAAAATAGCTTGACTTTCAGAAGCCCTCATATAGAAGCCCTAAGATTTGCCCTGAGGTATGGTGGTATCTGAAATACTTGCCATCAATGGGCAGCTGGGTCAGTAAATCCTGGTAGTCCTCTTTCTCAAGCTGAATCCCCATGTTCTTTACAATAGCATTCAGATTCTTGACACTGACATGTTTTCCCTAAGGAAAAAAGAGGATGTAAATAATACAAGTTAGTACAAGAAGTGGAAGATGCTAGTCTTGAGTATGCATCTGCTGTAACTGCAGAGTGAAATAATGGCCATTTAACTGAACCCAGATAGTCAGTGTTCGAGCTGAGAAGAGAAAATGCGCCCTCAACATTGTGCTATAACTTTTAATTGAAATAATCATGGATGAAAAAGAAGAGTGATAAGTCTGATGAATTGATAAAGATAACCAATATAAATGAAATCAGAATCTTGAACTTGCTGTATATTACTAAGAATAACTTCCTCTAATATAGTTATACCTACAGAAGAGTGGTAGGTTATAAAGTTCAAGTTCAGTGTCAGTAAACCAGTGGAATAATGGAATAGCATTATTCTAATTGGAAATTAAAAAAAAGCAAATGCAAAGCATAATACATTTTAGCTGCTGTTCTCATAATTCTTACTTTTGAGAGGCTTCACAGTATTCAGTAATCTCTTCTTATATACCTTTCCATCTCCTGTGCAATAGGGTAAAATTCAAGTCAAGAGAAAAAAAGGATAAGGAACTCTATAATTTTGTAAGACATTTTATATAATTCCCTAGAAATTTATTGTTTCACTGTCAAATAATAATAAAAGGAATGCCCACAATGTGGTCAATCTATTTCCCAGTTGGAACACACGGCAGTAGCTGATGCAGGCCACAAATACACCCACATATGTGCTTCTAATTTTTCCCTTCTTTAACTGTACTTTGAACTCTTGTCTTTCTCTTTTTCTTGCCTCTGCTCTAGGCCCATAAGGTATTCTTATAAATGTATGTTTAGCCTGGATGGTAGAGCCTATAAAGGGATTTTATTAAAAATAGTTATCAACCCAAACAGTAGTATAAAACAATATTTAAATTTTGTTCTCTCAGCAAACTCTTTTCATAAATGGAATTCAACAGGGACAAAGAACAAGGGACATTTGCCAGCCTAGTCCATCTCCATAGGTGCTGTCTCAGAGTGCCCTTTCCTGTGGAAGGAGTGTCTGAAGCATTGACTGAATACTCAGCGCCTGGCATATGTACGTGGCCATCTCCATTATAGTCCATCTGCTTCTTTTGGCATCTCTACCCTGTTTGCTCAGAGCTGATATCCTAACTATGCTCCAATTCTCATAATTGGCCCCTTGAGAGCAATCTGGGGGAATGCTAGACATAGGGAGTGGCCACAGCCTTAGGTATATGTGAGGAGAATATAGATGGGCATTGAGCATTTGTTGCTTGGGCTGCTGCTTCTGCCATAAGGGGTGCTAGCACCCACCCTGATGTGGGTGATCAGGCTTGCTCTTGCTTGGGGGACACAAGCTGGAGAGTGGAGGGATGTCTACATGGAGGTCCTTGAGACTGGGCAGGAGGCCCAGGTGAAGCACAGGCTGGCCTGGTAGGGTCTCTGGGGGCGAGTATATGCAGATGCCCAGGAGGTAGAATTTTTGAGGGACTGACCGGTTGGATCATTGACCAATCAGAATCAAATACTGACAGCTTAGGCATATGGTCTTGGAGGTTCCCTGCTCTCAGATGTTTATTTTTTAGTTGCTGGATTATGGGGAGATGGGAGGGCTCTCAGGGGAAGCACTGAGAATATGGAGTACACTCAAGGGACTAAAGAAGAATTTAGTTGTGTAGCATTCATAATATGTATAATATATAGCAAGGTGTCCATTGACTGAATGAAAAAGACAGGAATTTCTCACCTGTAAATTTCTCACTTCCAAACTAAAACACAAGGGACAAGAATGGGGTTTATTATGTCTGGATTGCATTTTCCTTAGGAGGTTTCTCAGGGCATTAGACAATTCTCACCCAGAAGCCCACAGTGCCCCATTTCCCTGAGCACCATGATGGCATATTAAATACTCACTAGAGATTGGCAGAGTTTTTGACAGCATCAACTGTTCTTCTTCAGTAATCTCAATTCCCATGTTTCCCAGCACATTTTTTAAGTCACTGGCTTCAACCTTTTCTCCTTTGAATAGATGGGAATCATTTCAGGTGACAATATTAAAAAATACAATTATTCTAAATTATGAAAAACATAATCCAGTACAGCATTATTTCTAACTGCAGGATGAAGTTGAAATACACGAGTTATTGTAAAATTCAATACCTGAAAAAATTTTTAATCAAAATAAGAAGATAACACTCCTATTCCATGTCTGGGTCAGTATAGCATGGAGTGTAACTGCCCAATGACTTATGATGGTATACAGAATAGACATAATTATGCTGGCAAGTAATACCTCTGTTACTGCTTTATGACTTGAATTATGGGGCTTAACTGTACTGTTCATAGTGCTCATAACCCCTGATGCAAAAACTTCACATTAGAGATTCACTATGTTCACCTACCTTTTGATTCTTTAAACACTAGAGAAATGGACACGTTACTGGCCAAAATATTTGAGAGTGCCCATGCTTCTCCTAAATCTCTAATGATTTAAATTATTGTCAATAAGACAAAATCATCAATAAATAAGAAAATAAATAAAAGAGCAAAGCAAACTTACTATTGATGGCTAGAGGGGGTAAACTACTGCTTTAAAAAGGTAATTCTCTACAAGGCATCAAGATCTCAATTTTATGATGTTGTATACAAGTTCTCACTCACCTGTAAAAGCACTAGCTGCTTCCATCAACACATCCAAATCAACCTTTTCGTTTTCTGTAGGAAAATTCAGAATTTAGATTTAGTTGAAGATAACAAGACTTGAACAATTAAATAAAACTCTTTTTTTTTTTGAAGATTAAAGACAATTTTAAGTAATCTCTACAACCAACATGGGGCTTGAACTCAAAACCCCAAGATCAAGAGTCACAGGCTCTATTGACTAAGCCAGCCAGGTGCCCCTATATAAAATTCCTAAATAAAGATTTGGTGTATGAAATACCAATAATTGTCCATGTTTTATTCTAAAATTTTTATTATATTTTCAATCCACAGAAACATATAACAAAAAGTCTGAGCTTTAAGTATATATCTATTCAATTAATATAGCTTCTTTTTTTACTTTATGAGCTATTAAAAATCTTTAGAATGTTATGATGAATGGAATGTTTTGTTTGTTTGAAGTCAGGTCCATCCCAAATGTTAGTTTTCCTTCTTTCAGGCCTAGTTCTATTGCACTGAGTAGAAGGCTGAGATGGTTAGAGCCACAGTTCTCAAAGTGTGATCCAGGGACCTCTGGAGTCACCCAATACCCTTTGTCTTTTACACTTTTGACATTTGCACTGATGATGCAAAAGCAGTGGTGGGTGAAACTGCTGGCATCTGTGCATAAATCAAGGCCATGGCAACAAATGTACTTGCAGTCATTGTGTTCTTCACTGTACATGCTTGTAGTAAAAGAATGTCAGTTTCACTTAAGAATATTCCTGATAGAAAAAATGAGTCGGAAATATCAGAAAGGGAGACAGAACATGGGAGACTCCTAACTCTGGGAAACGAACTAGGGGTGGGGGAAGAGGAGGTGGGCAGGGAGTGGGGGTGACTGGGTGACGGGGGCACTTGATGGGATGAGCACTGGGTGTTATTCTATATTTTGGCAAATTGAACACCAATAAAGTATAAATTTATATATATAAAAAAAGAATGTTCCTGATAGGGGATCTCTGGGTGGCTCAGTGGTTTAGTGCCTGCCTTCCGTCCAGGGCGTGATCCTGGAGTCCCGGGATCAAGTCTTGCACCAGGCTCCCTGTATGGAGACTGCCTCTCTCTCTGCCCGCCCCCTCCACATCCCTCATGAATAAATAAATAAACTCTTTAAAAAAAAGAATGTTCCTGATAATATAGCAAAAGTTATTTATTTTATTACATCCTAACCCTTGAGAACACATTTTTAAATATTCTGTATAACGAACTGAAAAGTTTGTATAAAGCACATCAGTCACATACTAAAATACAATGATTTCTTGAGAAAAAGAACTTGTGTGATTGTTTGAGTCTCAAGCAAAGTAGCTGCTTTTTTCATAAACATTATTTTCATTTGCAAAAATGGACAAAATCCAGGTGTTCAGAGTATTTGGTATTTGTGAAGCATCTTCCTGAAAATGAACAAAGTGAGCCTGTTATTGTAAGAAAACAACTGACAGTAGATATTTAATGGTAGAGTCTGAGTTTTCAAATGAAAATTTAAATTTAGAAGATCTTATATCCACCCTATGACTTGATAGGTTCCTAATACTTAAACACTTTTTTGACTGGATTGGTGGTGATATTAACAAATGTGATTTAAAAAAAATTAAGAAATTTATTCATTTGAGAGAGAGAAAGTGAGAGAAAGCAAGAGCTTGAGCAGGGGAGGGAGGGTCAGAGGGAGAGAAAGAAGCAGTCTTCCTGCTGAGCAAGGAGTCTGTTTTGGAGCTTGATCACAGAACCCTGAGATCAAGACCTGAGCTGAAACCGAGTTAAGGTGCTTAACTGACTGAGTCACCCCAGGCACCCCTATTCTAAACTTTTTTTGTCTTCATTTTGCTCCTTTTTCTGTTTCTCCTCCACCCCGCTTGTGTGTGTGTGTTTATGCCAATCATATAAGCTATGAACTTCTGCTTCACACTTCTAGTATCCCTCTCTCTTTAACCTACCACGTCCCATCGGCCCTCCCCTTCTATCACCAGTGCAGTTCCTTAATAAAGACCCTTATCATCTGGACCTTGGCAGCAACCTCTCTGCCCCTGTTTTTTCTCTCTCTGCTGGAGAGAGGTAGACTAGTCATTATCTACAGGATAAAGGTATGTATGTATGTATGTATGTATGTATGTATCTATCTATCTATCTATCTATCTATCTATCTATCTATCTATCTATCAGGCTCCACAACAAACATGGGGCTTGAACTCATGTCTCTGAGGCTAAGAGTTTCATGTTCTATTGACTATGCCAACCAGGTGCCCCAGACCAAGGAATCTTAAAATGCTCACCAATAACTGGGAGTAGGTGACTCTGCAGGTCCTGGATTTCGTTTTCTTAAGTCTGAACCCAGTATTTTGTAGAACATTTCCTAGCTAGAGTCAGGAAAGAAAAAAGTAGATAAGGATGTCACAAAATGAAAAACCAGGCCATCAACCTTACCTAGAAATGAGAGCAAAAGAAGCTCTTTACATTAACTTGTGTGGGAGTCAGGAAGAGCACATGATACTATAACTAAACTTTTGAGAGAAGTTTATACAAGAGAGAAATAAAGTAAAGAACAAGTTTGGCTACTGGTAAATTAGGCAAAGACAAAACCATATCATGTTATTCTGGCCAAAAAGTAAGATTTGAAACTCCCTACAGTAACAACAAATTGCCTTCTTAATATAATTATACATAACGAAAAATTCGAGTTAATGAGGCAAAATGACTGAAAACTATTGGTGTAGTTTTGATCAAATCACTATAAAATAGGAGGACTTACAGAGTCAATTTCAGATGAGTTAAATAATAAATGAAGAAAGTGAAATCTTAGGAAATCAAAGATAAAATATATATAAGTTTTATATGCTATCTAGATAGTAAGGGACTTTCTAAATACGAAAAAAGAAGAAATCATAGAAGGAATGACTGACATAATTAAATACACAAAAATTAAAAATGTGTATCAAAATACAACATAATGGACAGAGAGTAGATTTGTGGTTTTTTAGTCTGGGAGGGCTGTGGGGAATGAGGAGTGATGGCTAATGGAGATAGTATCTTTTTAGGGTGATGAAAATGTTCTAAATTTATAGTGCTGATGGTCATGCAATTGTTAATATACTAAAAACCACTGAATTATACACTTTATTTATTTTTAAAGATTTTTATTCATTTATCCATGAGAGACACAGAGAGATTCATAGAGAGAGGCAGAGACACAGGCAGAGGGAGAAGCAGGATCCATGCAGGGAGCCCGACGTGGGACTCGATCCTGGGTCTCCAGGATCACGCCCTGGGCCGAAGGTGGCACTAAACCACGGAGCCACCCAGGCTGCCCCAAATTATACACTTTATTTTTTTTAATTTTTTAAATTTATTTATGATAGTCACAGAGAGAGAGAGAGAGAGAGAGAGAGAGAGGCAGAGACACAGGCAGAGGGAGAAGCAGGCTCCATGCACCGGGAGCCCGACGTGGGATTCGATCCCGGGTCTCCAGGATCACGCCCTGGGCCAAAGGCAGGCGCCAAACCGCTGCGCCACCCAGGGATCCCAAATTATACACTTTAAATGGGTGAATTGCATGGTATGTAAAATACATTTCTTTTTTTTAAATAAAATAATTTTTTATTGGTGTTCAATTTACCAACATACAGAAAAACACCCAGTGCTCATCCCGTCAAGTGTCCCTCTCAGTGCCCGTCACCCACTCACCCCCACCCCCCACCCTCCTTCCCTTCCACCACCCCTAGTTCGTTTCCCAGAGTTAGGAGTCTTTATGTTCTGTCTCCCTTTCTGATATTTCCCACACATTTCTTCTCCCTTCCCTTATATTCCCTTTCACTATTATTTATATTCCCCAAATGAATGAGAACATATAATGTTTGTCCTTCTCCGACTGACTTACTTACTTCACTCAGCATAATACCCTCCGGTTCCATCCACATTGAAGCAAATGGTGGGTATTTGTCGTTTCTAAGGGCTGAGTAATATTCCATTGTATACATAAACCACATCTTCTTTTTTTTTTTTTTTTTTATTTATGATAGGCACACAGTGAGAGAGAGAGAGGCAGAGACACAGGCAGAGGGAGAAGCAGGCTCCATGCACCGGGAGCCCGATGTGGGATTCGATCCCGGGTCTCCAGGATCGCGCCCTGGGCCAAAGGCAGGCGCCAAGCCGCTGCGCCACCCAGGGATCCCCAACCACATCTTCTTTATCCAGTCATCTTTCGATGGACACCGAGGCTCCTTCCACAGTTTGGCTATTGTGGACATTGCTGCTAGAAACATCACGGTGCAGGTGTCCCGGCGTTTCACTGCATCTGTATCTTTGGGGTAAATCCCCAACAGTGCAATTGCTGGGTCGTAGGGCAGGTCTATTTTTAACTCTTTGAGGAACCTCCACACAGTTTTCCAGAGTGGCTGCACCATTTCACATTCCCACCAACAGTGTAAGAGGGTTCCCTTTTCTCCGCATCCTCTCCAACATTTGTTTCCTGCCTTAATTTTCCCCATTCTCACTGGTGTGAGGTGGGATCTCATTGTGGTTTTGATTTTTATTTCCCTGATGGCAAGTGATGCAGAGCATTTTCTCATGTGCATGTTGGCCATGTCTATGTCTTCCTCTGTGAGATTTCTCTTCATGTCTTTTGCCCATTTCATGATTGGATTGTTTGTTTCTTTGGTGTTGAGTTTAAGAAGTTCTTTATAGATCTTGGAAACTAGCCCTTTATCTGATACGTCATTTGCAAATATCTTCTCCCATTCTGTAGGTTGTCTTTTAGTTTTGTTGACTGTATCCTTTGCTGTGCAAAAGCTTCTTGTCTTGATGAAGTCCCAATAGTTCATTTTTGCTTTTGTTTCTTTTGCCTTCATGGATGTATCTTGCAAGAAGTTACTGTGGTCGAGTTCAAAAAGGGTGTTGCCTGTGTTCTTCTCTAGGATTTTGATGGAATCTTGTCTCACATTTAGATCTTTCATCCATTTTGAGTTTATCTTTGTGTATGGTGAAAGAGAGTGGTCTAGTTTCATTCTTCTGCATGTGGATGTCCAATTTTCCCAGCACCATTTATTGAAGAGACTGTCTTTCTTCCAATGGATAGTCTTTCCTCCTTTATCGAATATTAGTTGACCATAAAGTTGAGGGTCCACTTCTGGATTCTCTATTCTGTTCCATTGATCTATGTGTCTGTTTTTGTGCCAGTACCACACTGTCTTGATGACCACAGCTTTGTAGTACAACCTGATCTGGCATTGTGATGCCCCCAGCTTTGGTTTTCTTTTTTAAAATTCCCCTGGCTATTCGGGGTCTTTTCTGATTCTA
Source organism: Canis lupus familiaris (assembly GCF_011100685.1). Classification (NCBI taxonomy): domain Eukaryota; kingdom Metazoa; phylum Chordata; class Mammalia; order Carnivora; family Canidae; genus Canis; species Canis lupus. The sequence goes on from NC_049230.1 coordinate 16,360,183, forward strand.
CACAAATCTTAAAATAATTTGTTCTAACTCTCTGAAGAAAGTCCATGGTATTTTGATAGGGATTGCATTAAATGTGTAAATTGCCCTGGTTAACATTGACATTTTCACAATATTAATTCTGCCAATCCATGAGCATGGAATATTTTTTCATCTCCTTGTGTCTTCCTCAATTTCTTTCAGAAGTGTTCTATAGTTTTGAGGGTATAGATCCTTTACCTCTTTGGTTAGGTTTATTCCTAGGTATCTTATGCTTTGGGGTGCAATTGTAAATGGGATTGACTACTTAAATTCTCTTTCTTCAGTCTCATTGTTAGTGTATAGAAATGCCACTGACTTCTGGGCATTGATTTTGTATCCTGCCACGCTGCCAAATTGCTGTATGAGTTCTAGCAATCTTGGGGTGGAGGCTTTTGGGTTTTCTATGTAGAGTATCATGTCATCGGCGAAGAGGGAGAGTTTGACTTCTTCTTTGCCAATTTGAATGCCTTCAATGTCTTTTTGTTGTCTGATTGCTGAGGCTAGGACTTCCAGTACTATGTTGAACAGCAGTGGTGAGAGTGGACATCCCTGTCTTGTTCCTGATCTTAGGGGAAAGGCTCCCAGTGCTTCCCCATTGAGAATGATATTTGCTGTGGGCTTTTCGTAGATGGCTTTTAAGATGTCGAGGAAAGTTCCCTCTATCCCTACACTCTGAAGAGTGTTTTTTTTTTTAATTTTTATTTATTTATGATAGTCACAGAGAGAGAGGCAGAGACATAGGCAGAGGGAGAAGCAGGCTCCATGCACCGGGAGCCCAACGTGGGATTCGATCCCGGGTCTCCAGGATCGCGCCCTGGGCCAAAGGCAGGCGCTAAACCGCTGCGCCACCCAGGGATCCCCACTCTGAAGAGTTTTGATCAGGAATGGATGCTGTATTTTGTCAAATGCTTTCTCTGCATCTAATGAGAGGATCCTATGGTTCTTGGTTTTTCTCTTGCTGATATGATGAATCACATTGATTGTTTTACGAGTGTTGAACCAGCCTTGTGTCCTGGGGATAAATCCTACTTGGTCATGGTGAATAATTTTCTTAATGTGCTGTTGGATCCTATTGGCTAGTACCTTGTTGAGAATTTTTGCATCCATGTTCATCAGGGATATTGGTCTGTAATTCTCCTTTTTGGTGGGGTCTTTGTCTGTTTTTGGAATTAAGGTGATGCTGGCCTCATAGAACGAATTTGGAAGTACTCCATCTCTTTCTATCTTTCCAAACAGCTTTAGTAGTATAGGTATGGTTTCTTCTTTAAACGTTTGATAGAATTCCCTTGGGAAGCCATCTGGCCCTGGACTCTTGTGTCTTGGGAGGTTTTTGATGACTGCTTCAATTTCCTCCCTGGTTATTGGCCTGTTCAGGTTTTCTATTTCTTCCTGTTCCAGTTTTGGTAGTTTGTGGCTTTCCAGGAATGCATCCATTTCTTCCAGATTGCCTAATTTATTGGCGTATAGCTGTTCATAATATGTTTTTAAAATCGTTTGTATTTCCTTGGTGTTGGTAGTGATCTCTCCTTTCTCATTCATGATTTTATTAATTTGAGTCTCCTCTTTCTTCTTCTTCTTTTTTTTTTTAAAATATTTTAAGAGGATGTGAGGTTAGATAATGGTTAGTTCATGATTTTCCTCTTTTATTCTTTTTTTTAATTTTTATTTATTTATGATAGTCACAGAGAGAGAGAGAGAGGCAGAGACACAGGCAGAGGAAGAAGCAGGCTCCATGCACCGGGAGCCCGATGTGGGATTCGATCCCGGGTCTCCAGGATCACGCCGTGGGCCAAAGGCAGGCGCCAAACCGCTGCGCCACCCAGGGATCCCCCTCTCTTCTTTTTAATAAAGTTGGCTAATGGTTTATCTATCTTATTAATTCTTTCAAAGAACCAACTCCTGGTTCTGTTGGTCTGTTCCACAGTTCTTCTGGTCTCGATTTCATTGAGTTCTGCTCAAATTTTAATTAACTCTCTTCTTCTGCTGGGCGTGGGGTCCATCTGCTGTTGTTTCTCTAGCTCCTTTATGTGTAAGGTTAGCTTTTGTATTTGAGTTTTTTCCAGTTTTTGAATGGATGCTTGTATTGCGATGTATTTCCCCCTTAGGACTGCTTTTGCTGCATCCCAAAGATTTTGAATGGTTGTATCTTCATTCTCATTAGTTTCCATGAATCTTTTTAATTCTTCCTTAATTTCCTGGTTGACCCTTTCATCTTTTAGCAGGATGGTCCTTAACCTCCACGTGCTTGAGGTCCTTCCAAACTTCTTGTTGTGATTTAGTTCTAATTTCAAGGCATTATGGTCTGAGAATATGCAGGGGACGATCCCAATCTTTTGGTATCGGTTCAGACCCGATTTGTGACCCAGTATGTGGTCTATTCTGGAGAAAGTTCCATGTGCACTTGAGAAGAATGTGTATTCAGTTGCATGTGTACGTAAAGTTCTGTAGATATCTGTGAAATCCATCTGGTCCAGTGTATCATTTAAAGCTCTCGTTTCTTTGGAGATGTTGTGCTTAGAAGACCTATTGAGGGTAGAAAGAGCTAGATTGAAGTCACCAAGTATAAGTGTATATTATCTAAGTATTTCTTCACTTTGGTTATTAATTGGTTTAAATATTTGGCAGCTCCCACATTCGGGGCATATATATTGAGGATTGTTAAGTCCTCTTGTTGGATAGATCCTTTAAGTATGAGATAGTGTCCCTCTTCATCTCTCCCTACAGTCTTCAGGGTAAATTTTAGTTTATCTGATATAAGGATGGCTACCCCTGCTTTCTTTTGAGGACCATTTGAAAGGAAAATGGTTCTCCAACCTTTTATTTTCAGATTGTATGTGTCCTTCTGTCTAAAATGAGTCTCTTGTAGACAGCAAATATGGGTCCTGCTTTTTTATCCAGTCTGACACCCTGCGTCTTTTGAAGGGGTCATTAAGCCCGTTCATGTTCAGAGTTACTATTGACAGATATGAGTTTAGTGTCATCATGATATCTATTCAGTCCTTGTTTTTGTGGATTGTTCCACTGAACTTCTTCTTAAAGGGGAATTTTAAGAGGCCCCCTTAAAATTTCTTGCAGAGCTGGTTTGGAGGTCACATATTCTTTCAGTTGCTGCCTGTCTTGGAAGCTCTTTATCTCTCCTTCCATTTTGAATGAGAGCCTTGCTGGATAAAGTATTCTTGGTTGCATGTTCTTCTCATTTAGGACCCTGAATATATCCTGCCAGCCCTTTCTGGCCTGCCAGGTCTCTGTGGAGAGGTCTGCTGTTACCCTAATACTCCTCCCCATAAAAGTCAGGGATTTCTTGTCTCTTGCTGCTTTAAGGATCTTCTCTTTATCTTTGGAATTTGCAAGCTTCACTATTAAATGTCGAGGTGTTGAACGGTTTTTATTGATTTTAGGGGGGGATCTCTCTATTTCCTGGATCTGAATGCCTGTTTCCCTTCCCAGATTAAGAAAGTTTTCAGCTAGGATTTGTTTAAATACATATTCTGGCCCTCTGGCCCTTTCGGCGCCCTTGGGAACCCCAATTAAACGTAGGTTTTTCTTCCTCAGGCCGTCATTTATTTCCCTTAATCTGTCTTCATGGTCTTTTAGTTGTCTGTCTCTTTTTTCCTCAGTTTCCCTCTTTGCCATCAACTTGTCTTCTATGTCACTCACTCGTTCTTCCACGTCGTTAACCCTCGTTGTTAGGACTTCTAGTTTGGATTGCATCTCATTCAATTGATTTTTAATTTCTGCCTGATTGGATCTAAATTCTGCAGTCATGAAGTCTCTTGAGTCCTTTATGCTTTTTTCTAGAGCCACCAGTAGCTGTATAATAGTGCTTCTGAATTGGCTTTCTGACTTTGAATTGTAATCCAGATTTTGTAACTCTGTGGGAGAGAGGACTGTTTCTGATTCTTTCTTTTAAGGTGAGGTTTTCCTTCTAGTCATTTTGCTCAGTGCAGAATGGCCAAAAACAAGTTGTATTGGGAAAAGGAGAAAAAGAGAGAGAGAAGGAAAGAAAAGAGAAAAAGAAAAAAGAAAAATGGAAGAAAAAAAGGAAAAAAGAGAAGAAAAAGCAAAAGAAAAAGAAAGAAAGGTGAAAAAAGAAAAGAGTGTGGGAAACAATCAGAAATCCAAAAGAAAAAAACAAACAAACATGGGGGAGTGAGTATCTTCTGATTCTGTATACTTTAAGTCCCTTGACTTCCCCTGGAACTTGTTCATCTAGCTGGTCTTCTGGGGGAGGGGCCTGTTGTGCTGATTTTCAGGTGTGAACACTTGGGGGAGCTGCTCTGCCCCCTGCCTGGTTCAGGGCTCAGTGGGTGTTGTTTACCCCGTGAGGCCGCAGGAGGAACAACCCCAGTGGTTGCTGTAGCTCTGGAAACCTGGATTCAGCTCCCGCAGGAACTACTCCGTCTGCAGGGCCTGGAGGCTCCAGGGCGGGGTCGCTGATCTGCTCAGCTCAGGGCAGGGGCCTCCTTGCGGTCCTGGGCCCTCTGGGCCTCTGCCTGTCCCGGGGGGAGGCTGGATCCTGGGCTGTGTCCCGGCGCCCTGTGCTCCGGGTCTGCGCTGTTGGATTCGCTCCCGGCCCACAGCCCCCTCCGCGGAGCCCCCGCCCGAGCCCCTCCGAGCTGCTCCGGGTCCCGCCGCGCGCTGCAGCCCTTAGGGAGCTCGGCGCACTCTCCTGGGCGAGCAGGTGTCTGTTAGTGTCCCAGGGAGCCCGAGGGCATCCCCGCCCTCCTGGGGTCCTGCTCTAACTCCCCGCGAGCCCCTTTCCGCCCGGGAAGGTTGGTGCAGCTCCTGCTTTTCCAGGACGGGGCTCTCCTGTCCTGGGGACACTCGCCCCGGCCTCAGCCCGGCTCCTTGCGGGGCCCCTCCCCCTTGGAGGCCTTTTGTTTCTTTATTTCTTTTCCCCGGTCTTCCTACCTTGATAGAAGCGCGAACTCTTCTCACTGTAGCGTTTCAGCTGTTCTAATTCTCAGGCTGAATTCGTAGATTTTCAGGATGATTTGAAGGTTATCTAGGTAATTTGGTGGGGACAGGTGATTTGGAGACCCTACTCTTCCGCCGCCTGCCCCTCTTCTGTAAAATACATTTCAATAAATTGTTGTAAAAAATACAACATAATAAAGTATAAGTACAAATAACCAACTGTGAAAATATTTTCTGTAGCTATGACAATTGTGCTAATATCTTTAATTTATAAAGAGGACACTCAAATTAATAGGAAAAAACTGGGATCCCTGGGTGGCGCGGCGGTTTGGCGCCTGCCTTTGGCCCAGGGCGCGATCCTGGAGATCCGGTATCGAATCCCACGTCGGGCTCCCGGTGCATGGAGCCTGCTTCTCCCTCTGCCTGTGTCTCTGTCTCTCTCTCTCTCACTGTGTGCCTATCATTAAAAAAAAAAAAAAAAAAGGAAAAATCTCATATTCTAATATGATAATGGGCAAAAGGCAGGAACGAATAATTAAAAGACTGAAAGACAATGATATAAAAACAGTTTTTAACTTCATTGATAACAAAAAATCTAAACATTAATTAGATTCCATTTTTCATTTATCAAATTGGCAAGGATCAAAAAATGTGAAAATAATTTATTGTGGCCCGGGCATAATGGGAACCAGTATTTTTATCCATTTGTATATATCACAGCCTTAAACATGGTAAGATTTACAGGATCTACCAGAAGAATCTATGCAAAGAAAATGGCTTAAAGTTGGACAAAGATCACAGATATATAAGACCAAAACACTGGAGACTACCTAAGTGTTTAATAAAAAAGGAATGATTAATTATAAATACAACCTGATGATAGAGTCATTAAAAATAGTGTTTATATTGGGACACCTGAGTGGCTCAGAGGTTGAGGGTTTGCCTTTGGCTCAGGCCCTGGGGTCAAGGGATCGAGTCCTACATCAGGCTTCCTGCATGGAGCCTGCTTCTCCCTCTGCCTGTGTCTCTGCCTCTCTCTCTGTCTCTCATGAATAAATAAATAAATAAAATCTTTTTTTAAAATGGTGTTTATAAAGAAGTTTTATTTTTTAAAATCAGTTTCTTCTTTTTTTTTTAAGATTTTATTTATTTATTTATTTATGAAAGACACAGAGAGAGAGAGAGGCAGAGACACAGGCAGAGGGAGAAGCAGGCTCCATGAAGGTAGCCTGATGTGGGATTCCATCCCGGGACTCCAGGATCATGCCCTGGGCCAAAGGCAGGCGCTAAACTGCTGAGCCACCCAGGGATTCCCTATAAAGAAGTTTTTGGCATGGTGGAATTCTTACACTCAAATTTTAGGATTAAGTGTAGGTTACATAAAATATACCCTAGGAGTTTAATTATCTATACATACATATACACAGAAGAAAAGAATAGAGAGAGCTATAATAAAAAAGGTACTATTACCTGGGATTATGGGTAATTGCATTTTTTTCTGTATGGTACTTTATATATTCCAGATTTTTCTCAAGTACCTAACACACAGTAGAGACTTGGATATTTGTTGAGTAAAATGTTTATCAGAAAAAATAGTTACGACAATTTGATTTTATTGTCCTTATCCTTTTCCTCACTTACCTTTGAAAGATTTCACACCCTCCAGTAATTCTTTCTCAAACACCTTTTTATCAGCTGTAAGATAAAACATTACTGAGTTTTTGATGATTCATAGAAATTAAAGTGTTTACTTTCAGAAAGGGAAAATTTAGAAATTTATCACAATTCATTTTCAATGAAATGCAAAGTATACAAGGCTATTGTTAGTAGCTAGTTTGCTGAATACACACAGCTTTTTCTTTCTCATTTTCTCTTCCCCAGTTTGACTTCACCTTTTCTTTGTTCAGCTTTCCTGCCCTTTCATCTTCTTCCGGCTTAGACCTTAGATTTCCCCAAAAGGAACAAAAGAACACGTTTGTCTTATGATAGGACCTCTGACTGAAGAGGTCCCAGTTCTTTAAATAATAAGAACAGAATTTTTTTAAATGCTAGGATTGAGTCTTTTAAAAAAATGTTTTTAATTGACATAAAATGTTTCAAACAGTAGAATTCTTTCTTTTTTTTAAAAAAATGAGATTTATTTACTTGTTTTAGAGAGACAGAGAGAGAAAGCAAGAGAGAGCACATGAGCAGGAGGATGGGCAGAGGGGGAGGGAGAGAGAGAACCCTCAAGCAGACTCCCTGCTGAGTGTGGAGCCTCACTTAGGGCTCAGTCCCAGGGCCCGAGGTCATGACCTGAACTGAAACCAAGAGTTAGCCACTTAACTGACTGAGCCACCAAATAGTAAAATTTCTAATATGAAACCTTAAAAGAAACCTTCCATGAGGATACATAGTCATTGCAAACATGGTCCTTGTTCTCCCAGAGTTTAGGATAGTGCCATGCACAGAACAGATTTTCAATAACTATTTGTCAAATGAGTAAGTTTTTAGGTATCAGTGAAGTAGAACTTCAATGCTTACCAGAAACTGGCAGAGTTTTCAGAAGCTTTTTATGTTCCTTGTTTGTAATCTCTATTCCCATGTCTTTTAGAACATTTTTCAGGTCCTCAGTAGGAATCTTCTCTCCTTTGGTAAGAAATACATACATAATGAAACATCCTTCTCAGGTACAGGGGAAGAGCTAGGCATAATGAAGCCTTGTTTAGCTATTCAGAATCAAGAAGGGAGTTAGAAAATCTTTTTTTTTTTAAAGATTTTATTTATTTATTTATTCATGAGCGATGCACACAGAGAGGCAGAGACATAAGCAGAGGGAGAAGCAGGCTCCCTTTAGGGAGCCTGATGCGAGACTTGATCCCAGGACCCCGGGATCATGACCTGAGCCAAAGGCAGATGCTCAACCACTGAGCTACCCAGGTGCCCCGGGAGTCAGAATTTTTTTTAACCTAAGAGGATATCCTCAATGTAAGACAATTTCATATATAATCAATAAAACAGGGATTTAGATGTGTTTGATGAATAACTATTCAATCACTAATGTAATATCTGTATTTTCTCTCTTTTCCCTCTTCTCCTTCCCCTCCTCTAAGCCTCCCTGTGCCCTTTCCCTTCCCCTTCCTCTTCTTCTTTTACCTGGATAATGGGACTAGTTTTAAAAATGACAATAAAACCTGGTTCTCTGTAAAAATTTTCATGTAAATGTAAAAAAAAATTATATTTACATGATTACACTGTAAGCTGGGCATATCAGATTGGGGATATATTTGAAATCACATATCTAAAAATCCACCGAAGAGAAAAGAAAGCATAGAAAGCATAAGAACAAGAAGTCAGGGAAAAGAATGGGCCAATTTGGAAAAGAACTAAAACAATATTTAGAAATAAAAATATACCTATTGCACAGTTGTAGAGACAGCAAACTGGAAGAGAGGTTTAAGAAAAGCCAAAAACATAAAAATAGGGAAAATATGGAAAGAAAGACATGAAGAGCAGAATGAGAAGGTTCAACAAACATGTACTAGGAGTTTCCAAAAGAGAGGCAATATGTGAAACATGAGGTCTGAGAGATTCTAAAACTTGATGAGAGGCATAAATGTTCAGTTTCAGGAATCATAAGTTCCAAGTAGGAAAAATGAAAAGAAGTCCACACTTGGCCACATGATAATGAGAATTTCAAAGATAGAGATAATCTTAAGAGTTACAAGAGAAAAAGAGATTAACTCTAAACAAACAATGAAGACTTACAGCTGACTTTTAGCAGCAAAAAGAGAGGCCAGAAAACAGTCCATCTACATATATTGTGTGTATTTTCTTCTTTCTCCCTTTTTTCCCCTTTTAAATTTGAATACACATTTATTATAGGTTAACTTTACAGGTTTAAATTTAGGTTAAATATTCAGATGGGACTGTAACTAAATTTGAGAATTAACATAGCCCAGAGATAGCGTGACTCTCTCAGAGACTGTTAGAACTTTGTTTCTCCGCATTCTGGGGAGTGAATGAAGACCTCTTCATTTGTATAAAGGACAGTTGCCTCTTACAACTTGGAAATGCAGAGTTATTATGTTGTTATATGGAAGTTGAGTTCAAATATGTGTAGAAGGGTGCATAGCTGAGTAGCCCAAAGGGTAGGCTATTTCAGCTGTTTAATTATTATCTCTTAGCTCCAATCCTACCCTTCTAACCTCTGCTTTGGGATGCTGAGGCTCGGACTCTAGACCACATTTTTCTTTTGCTGGCTGGTTCTATATTAAATTCTGCCAATGTATGGGTGGTGGGACAGGGGAGGGAGGGAAAGAGAGAGAGGGAGAGAGAGAGAGAGAGTCTGAAAAGCTGTCAGAAGTTCCTTCCCTGTAGCAATAGATGAATCCAGTTTCAACTTTGTGGAACCAGTATCATTACACTTTTTGGAGATACTAGCAGCACACTTCAGGGTTCTAGGTAGAATGATAATCTAGGAGTCTTTGACATAGTCAAAGCATGCATGACTCAAGGCTGAGTGTAAAATAAAGATATTTTCAAAGACTAACTCTTGTTGAAATGACTAAGACGGATGTACTTCAGGAAGAATGAAACTGAACCCAATAAAGAACAGAAGTAAAAAGCAATGGTGAGCAAAGAAAGTGCTAAGTGTATTTAAGTTTTGAAAGACTGGATTGAAATTGCTCTGCCCTTGCTTTCAATATATCCACTTGGCAAAAGCTCAATCCTGTTTAAATACAAGTTTGTGCTTACTCTGTGCTGCAGCCAGGCAGCTGAATTAGTGTTAAAGTGAACTGTGCTGACTGTTCTCATTTTAAATGGATCATGAACCTCAGGTGAGTCCTTAATTCTTCTGGATGACCACACTACACTTTGCTAGTGTATTAACTTTCCTGCTTTTCTTGCTGACTATATCACTTTTTTTCTTTTCAAACCACCACTTCCTCCTCTTCCATTTGATCATAAATTCTTTTATCTCTTTAATTAAAAAAAAGCCTTCTCTTGACACCACTTTCGACTTACTTGCCTCTTTGTTCCACTTCTTTGCTCCCCTTTGCAGCAAAATTTCTCAGATATTCACACCTTTTCTAAATCCTGTCTTCCCATTTTCTCTTTTTTTTAAAAAAAAATTTAGCTTGAATTCAATTTAGTTAACATATACTGTATTATTAGTTTCAAGGGTAGAATTTAGTGATTCATCAGTTGCATTTAACACCTAGTGCTCATTGCATCAAGTGCCCTCCTTAATGCCCATCACCCTGTTACCCCATACCCCCCAGGCACCTCTCCTCCAGCCACCCTCAGTTTATTTCTTATAGTTAAAAGTCTCTTATGGTTTGTCTCCCTCTCTGTTTTTATCTTATTTTATTTTTCCTTCCGTTCCCCTATGTTCATCTGTTTTATTTCTTAAATTCTACATTGTTGGTGAAATCATATGGTATTGGGATGCCTGGGTGGCTCAGTGGTTGAGCCTCTGCCTTTGGCTCTGGTTGTGATCCCAGGGTCCTGGAATTGAATCCCGCATCAGGATCCCCACGGGAACCTGCTTCTCTCTCTGCCTATGTCTCTGCCTCTCTCTCGCTCTCTCTCTCATGAATAAATAAAATCTTTAAAAAACAAAAGAAATCATATGGTATTTGTCTTTCTCCAACTGACTTATTTCGCTTAGCATAATACCCTCTAGTTCCACCCACATCATTGCAAATGGCAAGATTTCATTCTTTCTGTTGGCTGAGTAATATTCTAGTGTGTATCTATCTATCTATCTATCTATCTATCTATCTATCTATCTATCATCTCCATACATCTGTTGATGGACATCTGGGCTCTTTCCTTATTTTGGCTATTGTCAACATTGCTGTTATATACACTGGAGTGCATATGCCCCTTTGAATCACTATGTTTATATCTTTTGGATAAATACCTAGTAGTGCAATTGTGGGGTAGTTCTATTTTCAGATTTTTGAGGAACCTCCATAGTATTTTCCAGAGTGGCTGTACCAGTTTGCATTCCCACTTACAGTCTAAGAGGGTTCCCCTTTCTCTGTATCTTCACCAACATTTGTTGTTTCCCTAGTTGTTCATTTTAGCCATTCTAACTGATGTGAGTTGGTATGTCATGATGGTTTTGATTTATATTTACCTTACCATTTTCTCTTAAACTCTCTTCAGTCAGGCTTCTTTCCACCCTCACTACCTGAAACTTCTCTTTTTGGTATCACTGATTTTGTGATATTTTTGGTATTTTGTGATTGAGATCACTAACGTGGCCACATGCGATGGCCACTTTTCAGGTCTTATCTTACTTGACCTATTGATCTGTTTGACTGTTGATTTGTCTTCCTGGCTTATACCTGTAGCAGATGCTATAGATGCCTGGATCATTTCTCTTCAACACTTACCAGTTAATGCATGCTAGTCCAAGTTTCAATTGCTGGTGTCTCTTTGTCTGAGGGATTTCTTCAGTTGCCAGAGCTCACTCTGCTTATGCTCTACTGCTAGAAATGCCAGTGGAGCAATATTGCCTCCTTCTCCTTGAGCATTTCTCAACCAATGACTGAGAGGGGTTTGTGTAAAAGTAACCTAGAATTTCCCAGATATTCTCCAGTGGAATTAAGTTCCAGTTACCTTCTTGGTAACTTGCCTGATAAACCCATATTTTATTTGCTGCCTTCATTCACGTTTCACTTCCCTACTCCCCTGTGATTTATATTTACCTTACCATTTTCTCTTAAACTCTCTTCACTGCCTGAAACTTCTCTTTGCTGAAGTTTGAAGTTTGCTGAAGTTTTCAGAGTCCTGTGTTTTCTGGGCTCACCGCCCATGTAAACTACCTGTATACATGATCCTTGTCTCAGGGTTTGTGTCTGGGGATACCCGACCTAGTATACTTATTTGGATTTCAGAACACCATATTCTCTTGGTTTTCTACCTACTTTACTGGTCACTTCTTGGTTTCTTTTGCTTTAACATTTAATGTTGAAGTGCTCTAGCATTACTCTTTAGTTCTCTTTCCTTCTTCATATATATTCACTCCTTCGGTGAATTCATTCAATCTCATGGCTTTAAATACCATCTATATGCCTATGGCTTTCAATTCTATATTTTCAGCTAAGATATCTCTTGAACTTGTGACTGTCTGGTAACTTTTACCTGATATCTCTATTTCGGAGTCTAATAGGTATCTTAAAATGTCTCAAACTGAACTCCTAGTTTTCTTCCAACTAAACTTGTATTTCTGGCAATTTTCTCCAGGCTCCAAGGGCAAGTCTGTCCAGTCAGTTGTTCAGGACAAAAATCTTAAGAGTCATCCCTGACTTCTCCCTCTATCTAGTTTCCATGAGGAAATCCTGTTGACTCTTTTTATTTTTTTTAATTGAGATATAATTGACATATATCATTATTTTAGTTTCAGGTGTACAACATAATGGTTTGATATTGGTATAAATTATGAAATGACCACCACAAGAAGTCTAGTTAAAATCCATCATCACAATAACTCCTTTTAAAATATATTCAGAATCCAGCCACTTTTTATCATTTTCATTGATTTCTACCCTGATATGAATCACCATAATTTCTTTTTTTTATTTATTTTTTATTTATGATAGTCACAGAGAGAGAGAGAGGCAGAGACAGGCAGAGGGAGAAGCAGGCTCCATGCACCGGGAGCCCGACGTGGGACTTGATCCCGGGTCTCCAGGATCGCGCCCTGGGTCAAAGGCAGGCGCCAAACTTTTGCGCCACCCAGGGATCCCTGAATCACCATAATTTCTAACATGGATTACTTTAAAAGCCCTTTTAGGGCTCTACTCACTACTCCTCCCCCACTCCTTGAGTCTGTTCTCCACACAGAATCCAGGAAGATCTGATGAAAGCATAGATCAGATCATATCATGCCTCTGGTCTAAAACCTACAGTGGCTTTCCATTTCTCGCAGAAGAAAGCCTAAATCCTGGCAGAGCTTTCAGAGTCCTGACTAATCTTGCTTTCATCACCTGCCTCTCCTCATCTCTTATTATTTTTTTCCTTCCTTATTCAGCTTCAGCTACATTGGTCTTCTTGCTGTTCCTTGAATAGTCCAGGCTCGTTCTTGCCTTTGGGTCTTAGTCCCTGCCCCTTCTTCCTAAAATTCTTTTTCTAGAAGTCTCCACATGGACAAAACCCTCACCTCCTTCAAGTATTTGCTCAAATGTCACCTTCTCAAGGAGGCCTGATTAGCTGTTTAAAGCCACAAGTGACTCTTTCCCCAATATGCCTTGCCCTTCCAATCTCCTTCAGTCTACTTTTCATTGTTTTCTATAGCATCTATCACTTTCTAACATATTTTATAATGACTTATTATGTCAATTGTTTATTGCTTGTTTCCCTGCTAATATTTAAGCTCCAGGGGAGCAATGATCTTTGCTGTGTTTGCTGATGAATGCTAAGTGTCTAGAACAATGCTTGGCATGTAGTAAGTGCTGAGCAAACAGTTCTTAAGTGAATAAATGGAGGGATAAAACACTATTGTGTTAAAAATATAGTTCCATATAAAACCTTAAGACCATATAATATATTCATCACTGTAACATCTTGCTCACCTGTAATATTTTTAACTTCATCCATCAACACATTTAAGTCAATCTTCCCATTATCTTTAAGGCAAAAAAGCATCAAAAAGATTTTTAGAAAAATTGAAATAGAAACTCCAAATTCAACCATTTAAAAACATTTTTGCTAGAAGTTTATTATTTTTCATGTCATCAATTTAAATTAATATAGCTCCTGTATTTTACACTATCAAAATCCATACAGCACAACACATTAGCAAGGTTTAAAGCACTCTTTTCCTTCAAGACAATCTATTATTTATTAGGCTACTCTTTTTCAGGCATGGGTCTGAAATGTCTTAAGAGTTAAAAAATTAAAAAAAAAAAAGAAAAAAAAAAGAGTTAAAAAATTTTATTTCCTCCTCGCCCGGCCACCCGCGCGCCCCACTCCCCACCGGCCGCATCCCACTGTGCCCCCCCCCCCCCCCCACGTCTCCCACTGCCGCCTGCCCCAGGCATGGCCCAGGGCCTCGCCTCACTATGGCAGCAGCACGGCACAGCATGCTCGACTTCAAGCTCGGCGCCAGAGCTGATGGCGAGACCATTCTAAAAGGCCTCCAGTTCATTTTCCAGGAGCAAGGGATGACGGAGTTGGTGTACACCTGGCAAGACCATGGTTATCTTTCGACCTACATAAACAAAAATGGCAGCTTTGCCAATTCGATAATTTACCCACATGGATTTGTGTTGTTGGATAGAGTTATGATGGCGATATGCAAGGCCAAGAAGTTAACAGTCTTTTGAACAAAGTAGAAGAAAGAATGAAAGACTGAGTCAGGACAGTACTGAGCGGGTGAAGCAGTTACCACCCATACTTCGAGGAGGGGCCATTGACAGATACTGGCCCACTGCTCATGGTCGCCTGGTTGAGTATGACATAGATGAAGTAGTGTATGATGAAGATTCACCTTATCAGAACACTAAAATTTTACACTCGAAGCAGTTTGGATATATTCTCATCCTTAGTGGGGATGTTAATCTGGCGGAGAGTGATTTGGCGTTTACCCAGGACATCAAGGGCAGTGGAAAAGAAGACTACAGTGGCAAAGATGTACTGATTCTGGGGGGTGGAGATGGGGCATATTATGTGAAATAGTCAAACTGAAACCAAAGATGGTCACTATGGTAGAGATTGACCAAATGGTGATTGATGAATATAAGAAATACATGCGGAAAACATGTGGTGACGTCTTAAACAATCTTAAAGGAGACTCCTATCAGGTTCTAATAGAAGACTGTATTCCAGTACTGAAGAGGTACGCCAAAGAAGGGAGAGAGTTTGATTATGTGATTAATGATTTGACAGCTGTTCCAATCTCCACATCTCCAGAAGAAGATTCCACATGGGAGTTTCTCAGACTGATTCTTGACCTCTCAATGAAAGTACTGAAACAAGATGGGAAATATTTTACACAGGGTAACTGTGTGAATTTGACAGAAGCCTTGTTGCTCTATGAAGAACAGCTTGGGCACTTGTATTGTCCTGTGGAATTCTCAAAGGAGATCATCTGTGTTCCCTCATACTTGGAATTGTGGGTATTTTACACTGTTTGGAAGAAAGCTAAACCTTGAAGACCAATCTCTTCTAATCATGTGTGCTGCAAATAGCCTTCCTGACCTTCATAGGCTATACATGACATAGAAATGAGTCAGGCAATTGATTGTGAATTCCTTCAAGTTTTCTTTTTTTTTTAAATTATTATTTTTAATTTAAACAAAGCAAATGGAAAATGTATATTTTGATGCGCTAGGGTGTTAATTTTTTTGAAAGTCAGCTGAAGGGGTGGTAGAAAGGGAGGTGGGCGGGGGGGTGGGGGTGACTGGGTGACAGGCATTGAGGGGGGCACTTGTTGGGATGAGCACTGGGTGTTATGCTATATGTTGGCAAATTGAACTCCAATTAAAAAAAAAGTCAGCTGAAGGATGATTAGACAGCACAGCAAAGGCTACTAAATGCACTGAACTCCTAGAATGTGATTTTTGTTACTTTTCTGTGTGTGTGTGTGTGGGGGTGCTTCTTTGTTTTGTTTCAGTAGACTTCAAATTCGGTTGTTTGGAGGAATGAACATCATTGTTTTATTCTGGAGGGAAGTTCTTTGATGGTGTTTCTTTCCCAAAAAAATTGACCTAGATATTAAAATTTGGTGCTAAAAAAATAATAAAATTTGGTGCTTATAAGAAAGAGTTAAGAAAAAATGAATAGCAATGCTTTGATTAAAATTATAAATGAGACGAAAAAACAAAGAGTTAAAAAATTTTATTTAAAAATTATGTTTCCATTTTGTCAGTGCTGATTTTACCTCTGGGCTTATGATCACTTTGGCATCAAGTGATCCCCTTAAAGGACAGAATGCTGGTATGCTTGTCTGGCTGCTCTTAGGTTGCCAACATGATAATCATCATGTTGATATATTCAGTTAAGTTCCCAAGTATGATGACAAAACTTTTGTTTTGCAATACCTATCCTTAGTTGAAAGACTTTTTCATAATTGATGCACTTAGTTCCTTTAGTCTGTTTCTCAAAATCTGAAGTTACTAGAAGTCAATGGATACAGTTTTAGTAGTTTGTAAACCTGCAAGTTTGAGAAAGACTGGATTGAAATGTTAAGATAGTACTTAAAAGATGTTATTGCTCTAATAGGCAAGATTTAGTTTGGAACCTTAAAGCTGCCTATGGGACATGCTCTTTCTCCACTTATGACTTGGTCAAGGTGGTAATCCATCACTACT
Organism: Canis lupus familiaris; assembly: GCF_011100685.1. Classification (NCBI taxonomy): domain Eukaryota; kingdom Metazoa; phylum Chordata; class Mammalia; order Carnivora; family Canidae; genus Canis; species Canis lupus. The sequence continues at coordinate 16,376,424 of NC_049230.1, forward strand.
CAAATGTGTTCACACTCTTGTTTTATGTGTAATAATAATCCTAAGATTGTAAATTCCCCTAAGGGTGAGATACCAAGAATCATTTGTATTCCAATTATCTCAGCATTAGTTTAAAGGTCTGCACAAGATTGATGCTCCATAAATGTTTACTAAATAATTAAATTCCAGTAGGCACACTACTTGACTTCTCTGTGCCTTAGTTTCCTTATATGTAAAATGTGGGTAAAAATAGAACCTGACTTGTAGAGTTTTTTGCAAGATCTAATAAGACAATATATGTAAAATGCTTAAAACAGTACCTTGAATGTGTCAGGACCGTAGTGTTGGCCATTTCTATTTAATGCTGGATTAGCAATAGGGACTCAAAGATTAAAATCTTTAGTATTCTGTTAGATCCTGGCATTTCCTGTGAAGAGTGACACTTGCCATCTATATGGGGCAGGATTCTTGGTGATCCTTCCCTAGTGATAGCCATTGGGCCAGTTTGATAGCTATGATAAAGGCCTACTCACTCTTTTTCTTCTTTTCATATACATCCTATCTTCAGTCATTCCAGAACTGAGACTAGCCTCAAGTCCAAAGTTTGGCTAAGGGATATATTGACACTCAAAACTCTCACCATCAACTGGTAGGCGATCCTTCAGTTCCTTGATTTCTTTCTCCTTAAGATCAATTCCCATGTTTTTCAAGAAAATGTCTTCCTTATTTGGAGATATCTTCACCCCTTAGGAGAGAAAGGGATGGGATATGAAAAATATTTGTAATGTAGAGTGGGTTATTCTAGGTCATGCTTAGATATCAGTACTACATATACAATGAAGAGCAAAGAACAGTTAAACTATCCAAGTAAATGTGGTTTTGGTATGTAAGTCAGAAATTCTTAAATTCTGATCTGTGAGATTCTGTTAGGACTTTTAGGAAAATATCTAAGAGAAGATAGTAAAGAGTTAAGGGTATTTGTAAGTCAAGGCAAAGACTAAAAATCAGCCTTTATACGTGTGTTTGCACAGAATTCAAAACTTGCTAAATCAATGGATTAACTATAAATCAATCCATCCATCCATCCATCCATCCATCCATCCAACCATCCATTCAACCAGCCATCTGTTGAGCAATCCATGGATTTACTGTATCACAATACTCTGGGAAACTTTTTGAGGACATATGTTTCTAGATACTATCTCTGGAAATTCAAGGTCAATATGACTAGAAAGGGGCCTAGTGTTTTGAATGCTGTATTTTCCCCCTTATGATTCTGATGTACAATTTTATTTGGGAACCACTGCTTTTGGGTTACTATATTTAAAACATTTTGGTGACTATAGTGTGCTTAAAGTATATAAAGAATAAACACTGACTTAAATGGCTGGGGTAGGTGGGATTAATAATCTGAAAATTGTAAAATAGTAAGAGTTTTTGAAAATAAAAGCAAAGCTTGATGACCGGTTTTACTTGCCCTTGCATCATGCTTCTTACTCACCTTCAAGAAACCTTAACTCTTTCATCAATCTGTTCACATACACCTTTCCCTTGGCTGGAAGAAAGGGAAAAATTCAGTTTCAGGCAGTACTGTTGATATTTAAATGAATTTAAGTAAAACATGCATAAATTCAGAAACACAGACTTTTAAGTGTTTTATTCTAAAAATTCATATTATTTCACTTCCAGGAATAAAACTTAAGGGTGGAAACAGTTCTCAGTTTGGTGAAATCATTTTAGAGATGGGACTTGGGGGGATGAAACATTCCTTAAATAGAAAGTATTAGTTACAAAAGTTCACACACTCAACTTTCCTTGAAGGCCACTGTGATTTGTTTTCCCTCCCACTGTGATATTTTTAGTGCTTACCATCAACTGGAAGCTTATTCTGTAGTTTCAGGCCTTTATCTTCTGTGAACATTATCCCCATATTTCCTAGAAAGGTTTTCAGGTTACTCATATCAACCTTCTCACCTTTATTATTTTTTAAAAATCTTATTTATTTATTCATGAGACACACACACACACACACACACACAGAGAGAGAGAGAGAGAGAGAGGCACAGACACAGGCAGAGGGAGAAGCAGGCTCCATTCCATGCAGGGAACCTGCCATGGGACTCGATCCCGGGTCTCCAGGACCACAACCGGTACTGAAGGTGGTGCTAAGCCACTGAGCCACCCGGGCTGCCCCAACCTTCTCACCTTTAAAAAGTAAAAGGTGGTAATGGTTGAAAATTGAGGAATGATGATCCTATATTATAAAAAAATGCTGATATGGCATTTGTTGATTAAACAATGATGTAAAGCTGAAAGAATGCTAGCAAAGACATATTCCTAGAGCTTTCTGGCTAAAACAGTGATGATTAAATTTAGGCTAGGAGTCAGTAGATGTAAACATTCATCAGTATATAGAGTGAGAGAATAATCAATAAGGAAAACAATGCTATTGAAGTATAATTTTGTGTAAACATTAAAATCTTGGTTTTGCAGAGTCTTTTTTTAAGGTTTATTTATTTATTCAAGAGAAACACACAGAAAGAGAGGCAGAGATAGAGGCAGAAGGAGAAGCAGGCTCCTCACAGGAAGTAACCTGGGATCCGACCCTGAGCCGAAGGTAGATGCTCAACCACTGGGCCACCCACGTGTCTCTTGCAGAGTCTTCTTAATTATATAACATGGAACCACACAGAGCTTTTCTCCAGGGGCTACTTTCTTAACCCAGACTGGCTCTCTGTCATGCCTCAGGGATTTGGTGGGCTTGGTTTCTTCTCTTCTTGGCGGTTACTATCACCCAGTATACTTTTTGGACTTCCAGTAAGGGTGGCTGGGAAATTAGATGTAGTCTTCTAAGCTCCCTTCTTTTGAGTGTCCCAGAAAAACTAGCACTTGGATATTTTTATTCTTAGGGCTTTAATGTAAAGTGCCAAAGGGAGACAGACAAGGGAATACCAGACTGTCCTAAAAATGGACAACACACAAAGCTAACAAGTTTTGTTTGGTAATGGACTTGGTTTTAGTTCCTGGCTAGAAGGGTGGGAATTACCACTTAGCTCTGCCCCCCTTAGCCATTTCCCAATCCACTTGTAAGATGGTTATGTGAAACTTTCCTTCATGATGGCTCTTCCCTCTAGCTTGAAGATGCAGTTTAGCAACAAAAACAACAAAATGGTAATTATGTGAGGTGAAGAATGTGTTAACCATATTGTGGTAAATATTCTGAAATACATATGTATATCAAATCATCTCATTGTGTACCTTAAACTTATACAATGTTATATATCAATTATATCTCAATAAAGCCCGTGTGTGTGTGGGGGTGGGGTGGGGGGGAAGATGCCATTTAGGTGGACAGTTTGGACCTCCTAATCATTTCCAATTCCAGAAAAAGAAAACTCTTACTTGTAGTCCTCTGGAACCATACTGCAGTGCTTCCATTGGGAGGATAATATCTAGGGAGTTAGCCAGTCTTCTGCATAAGTGCCTGGTAGGAAGTGTGCACAAGAGTTGTTTTCCCCTAACTGCTTCAGACCTCTTATGTGACACCTTGGACTATTGGAACTTCTACTATCCCCCTGTAACCAGCCAAGGGAATAACTCTTCAGACAAAACAGAGCAATTTCCTAGTCTGCCAACTTGATCACGTTTTGACATACATGGGCCCTTTGCTTCAAGATTATCAGTCTAATCACACCTTTTATCTGTATCATCCCCATTCTTCAGAATGTAAGTCTGCAAAATTATATGTCCTCTCAAATCTATTCTGTGTTTTACCACTTTGATTTTTCTTTCCATTGTTAGGATTTTTTTCACTCTTCCCAAAGTGCCTTCTTGGACTCATTATTTCATTGAATATGAATTTCTCTATATCTTTAGTCTCTTTACAGACTCTTCTTCCCCAACTGAACACTGCCTGTTCCTGATAGATTTTTCTTTTTCCTTTTCTTTCTTCTGAGAGAAAACTTCTCTTTTTTTCTATATCCCATTTGCCTTAGGGCTTGCAATCTCCTAGATCCAGATTGCTGCTTTCTGGCCATACTCAAACCTCTCCTCTTGTTAGAATTATGGTATTTGGCTTTCTTTTTATTGTCACTGACTTTTTGGTCACTTCAGGAACTTGTCCTATTACTTATAGACTTCTTGCACCCAAATTCCTGGCATCATTATAGGGAATTCCAGTCTTTATCTGGATAGTTAACTCCACAATATGGCTTCCAAATTTCTTGAGCTCTTTATTCTCAGTGATTGTCTCCTAAATTCTGTACTAGTTAGCCATCATGGATATCCTGAACTTTGTCATCACCTGGAGATGTTTTGCCTCTAAAATCTTAAATTCTAACATACTTTTTACTTTTTGGCCAGAACCTCATATTACTCTTTTACTTCCTTACTCCTACCACACCCATTATAGTGTTTCTATAGAGACTTTCATTTCCTCCTCTCTCACTTTTCTCCAAGTTCATAATTTCCATCATAACCTCACTTCCTCTCTTATCCGCACTACTTAACCACTCTCTTGACTATACTTTTAATATCTTTATGCTTTTACTCTTTCAGCACATCAGCCTTCATAATCTCCTACTTTGGTCCAACTTAAGAATATCATAATCATGTGAAAAGTTGCCATTACTTATTTATAATATCTGACTTTGGTTAGACTCTTGGCACTTATCAGCAAGGCTTTCATATATTCCTCACCAACTTTAGTTCTTATTCTCTATCAGAGTTATCCAAAATCATCAACACTTTCCTTAAAGTCCTCTACCCCACCACTGGGCCCTTTCTTTTAGTAGATGATTGTTTCCTACTATACTGGGAAACTTGAAGCTTTTAGGTAAAGTCCTCTGAATTTTACTCCCATATATATGTAGATTCTCTGTATCTGTATCCTTCCTGACTTGAAGTCTGCTTGTCTCAGAAAAAAAGGTGGCCTCAGATTCTTACATATTTAACTGCCTGGGTTCAATCTCCCTTAGATGTCTTATGGGAACCTCAAACTCGATATGAACAAAATGAAAACTGTATCTTTATTTCTAAATTTATTTTACTGAATTCCTTATTTTGGTCAATGTCACTGTCACCCATCCAACTACCCAGCTCAGAAACTGAGGCATTATCCTTCATTCAATCCTTTTGCTCTATCTCTATACCTGATCAGTAACCAAATTCTACAGGTTCTATATCTGTAACATCTCTTCTATATGTCCCTTCCTCTCAAGTCTCATAGAGAATTATTTACTTCTGCCCTTTATTTTCTTTTGCCTGGACAGTTACAATATGTTTTCTAGATTCTTTCCTTCACTCTTTTCTTGTACACACACCTCCATCCATCCCTTATATAATTGCTGCTAGAGCAATATTTTCTAATTTGTAAATTTAATCACATGGTCCCCTGCTTAAAATCCTAGAATGACTCCCCTCTCTGTGCAGGATGAAATTAATACTCCTTTACTAGATATTCAAGGCCATTTGTGATTTGTCTCTTATATTTGTTCCCTATTACTGTAACAAATTACCAAAAACATGGTGGCCTAAAACAATACAGTTTCTCTTATACTTCTGGAGATTAGAAGCCCAAAATTAGTTTCACTCTGCTAAAGTCAATGTATTAGGTGGGATGGTTCCATGTTCTACTTCTAGAGACCACTTACACTCCTTAACTTACTCCCCTTCTTCCATCTTTAAAGTCAGCAATGCAGCATCTTGCTTCTGCTGTTGCATTGCCCTCTACTTTTTCTTTTCTTTTCTCTCTTTTTTTTTTAAAGTGATTTATACTGCAAGCCTATTCTACTTTTTTGTGTGTGTGGCTTTTTAAAAAATTTTTATTTATTTATGATAGTCACACAGAGAGAGAGAGAGAGAGAGGCAGAGACGCACACAGGCAGAGGGAGAAGCAGGCTCCATGCACCGGGAGCCCGATGTGGGATTCAATCCCGGGTCTCCAGGATCGCGCCCTGGGCCAAAGGCAGGCGCCAAACCGCTGCACCACCCAGGGATCCCTCCCTCTACTTTTTCTGTTATCAATAGTCACCTTGCTTTCCTAAGGATACTTGTGATTATATTTAGGGCCCAACTGTATAATCAAGGATAACTTCCCCATCTCAAGATCCTTAGTCACATCACCATGGTCCCTTTGCCTATATAAGGTAACATTCCTCAAGTTCTGGAGATTAGGACCTGGATATCTTTGGGAGCCATTACTCAGCCCACCACATCCTACATCATACTCTCTAAGTTTATTCTTTGCCAAACTCCTGACAGCATTTATGCTTTAGCTACTCCAGATTTTTTCTAGTTCCTTAAAGCATCATATGGTTTCTCATTTTGGTGCCTTTATTATTATTTTTTTCTCTATCAGGTATGCCCATCCTACTCTCCCTGGTAAGCCTGACTTATAGTTTAAAGATCACCTCATGTGTTGCCCATTCTATTAAAGCGTTTCCCAATTTCTCTTCCTCAGGTGCAAGTGGCCATTCTTTACTTTGTATAGGTTTTTAACATAGCACTGGTAACATTTTATTGCATTTATTTATATGTTTTTTTCTTGCTCCAGCTAAATGAGCTCTTGGAAGGTTGGTTTTTGTAGATCCACACTTGGGATATATAGATGTTGAATAATGAGGTAATAAAGATCTAACCCACCTGTAAAAAGTTTTCCTTCATCCATTACCACACTTACTTCAATTTTCTCCTCATCTGTAAGACAGAATTTTATGCATAAAAACAGTAATAGAGAGAAATAGAAGAAAGACATAAAAGTCATACATTGAAGTACAACGCAAAATTCAGCAAATTTTAATTATTTGCTCTGGAATTTTATCCTATATTCTTATCAAATGGAAAATGTGGAAAGATAAAGGTCTGATTATAAAAAAATACTTAATTTCACACTTCTAACCTCAGTTTTTATTCTTTTAAGATAAGCTCTACATAGCAGAGCACTGGACTGACATTTAAAGAGTAGCCTTCAAAAAAAAAAAAGAGTAGCCTTTTCTGTTTTCAGATCTGGAAGACCTACATTTTACTGATTATGAGGCTGATATGCATCTTAAAAGGGGCAAATAGTACAGTAGGAAAATCTGACTTGGAGCATTGATAATGCCTATTTCTATACTCAAATGACAGGCAACACTTAGCTGTCTTTTTCTACTATCCACACTCAATATATATTTGAAAAAGCTTTGATCAATCTAATTGGGCTTGAATAACAATTTTTAAAAATTTTGTATTTTTTTAAGTCTTTATTTTGTATTTTCCTTTTAAATGGAGGTATTTAGAAGGAACAGCCTGATAGGTGGTCAGTGCCTCACATGAAAATGTCTCGTCCATTTTCATGTATTTCAATTAGTCCCACAGAAGACTTATAATAGTCTGAAGCAGGTCTCTAATGCTATTTCCTGTGGGCTTATTGACCTGAAAAGTAGTATTCAGGGAGATGGCTTATCCTTTCACCACTAAAATCACAGTTGTGGCATTTCAGTAAACTTTCAAGATACCTGGAAAATGTGATAAGAAAAATATCCACATCCTTTCACAGGCAGATAAAAAATACCGGGAAATTATATATTTCCAGTAATAAATAACTATCCTGTGGAAAATTTACTTTCTCTGGCCAGGGCAAAGGCATAATTAAGTGGCATTGTGTTGAGATGAATGCATACTGGTTATTATTACTAGTATAAAAGCTCTACACTAGGAACTTCTGTTTATGAAAGGTAGCCATTAATTTATTTTTAACAAAAGGAAACTAAGAATCAGAGGGGTTAATTTGACCAATCTTGCACAGTCAGGAATTTTCAGAGCTGAGGTTTAAATCGGCATCTTATTCCAATTCCTAAATTTTTTCCACAATGGCATATAATTAGAGGAATTGGTGAGATTAATCGCAGGTTTTTGCTGTTTTTCCCATGAGAACTGTTATCTTGGAAACTTTTCCTAGTCAGTACTTGTTGCTCTCACTATTAGGTCATGATAACATATGCTAGATGTGATTGATATAAATGTATATTACTTCGAAAATTATTCTCTGTCTCGAATTTGTTCTGAACTTAGTTTTGAATCTACTCTAGGTAAATGTTTTTCTGTCTTTCTCTTAATACTGTTTCCTCCTTATGATTTGCTTACTTTCAAACTTTTCTTATCAAATATTTCCTCCATTCATTGATTTTTTTCACTGCTTCTTTTGGTCTGCTAATAATCTTATTAGCTCTCTGATATGTTGCTAAGCTTTGTTGAATCTGTGGGTTGCTAACTTCCTAAGTAAAGTTGAATTATTAGAGTATTCATTTCCAACCATATTCATCCATATTTCTAGATGAATGTAGGTCTCTTAAAGTAAACCTGTCTAAAACTAAAACTATTCTCTTGACATTGTAACCTGAATGTCTCCCTGAATTCTTCAATTGGGTGATAATATAACTGATGACTTAGCCACCAAAGGGTCTTTGTTTTCTTAAAAATTTTCTTGTTTTTCCTAACTCGCATGTGATCAGTCATCAAATTCTATTCATTTTAATTCTAAAATGTATCCCAAATTAATCTCTTATCTGTTATTAAGTGTACTTCTCTTGCTCAAGCCCTCATCATCTTTTTTTGGAGCATAGCGATATCTTCTAAGTTTGAGCCTTTGCTTCCAATAATGCCCCTGCATTGTCATCAGTATTGATTTATAAATGAGGAATACTCTAGATATATCACTGCCAGTAGGTTAAAGTCTGAGATCCAGGAGAGAAACAGGCAATTCAAGAACAATAGTTGGGGACTTTAATATCCCACTTTCAATAAAGGATAGAATAACTAAACAGAAAAATCAGTAAGATAAAGAAGATTTGAACAATATTACCAACCATGAAACATTCTCCAGGATAGACTATATACTAGGTCATAAAACAAGTCTCATTCAGTTTAAAAGGACTAAAATAATAGAAACTATGTTCTCTAACTAGAGTGGAATTAATTAAAAATCAACAGCAGATGGAAATTTGGGAAATTCACAAATATTTGGAAGTTAAAAAACACATTTCTAAGTAACCATGGATCAAAGAAGAAATCATATTGAAAATTAGAAAGTATTTCTAATTAAATGAAAATACAACATATCAAAATTTTTGGAATGCACTCGAGTGTTTTGAGGAAACTTATAGTTATAAATAAACACCAAATTAGAAAAGAAGAAAAATCACCAATTAATAACCTAGATTTTCATTTTAAGAATAGAGAAAAAGAAGAGCAAACTAAATCCAATGTAAGCTGAAAGAAGGAAATAATAGAGATTAGAGCTGAAATTAATAAAAAGGAAAAGCAGAAAATCACTAGGGAAAATTGATATTGGTTCTTTGAAAAGATCAACAAAATTGATAAACCTTTAGCTAGGGTAACCAAATACAAAGAGAAAAAATACGGATCAAAATCAGGAGTGATAAGATCACCATCAACTCTACGTTAACTAAAAGAATTATAAAGGAATTCTGTGAACTACCTCAAGATGATAAAGGTTCAACTCCACAGCCTGGTGTAAGGTCTTTTTGGTCTCACCAGGATACCTTTCCAGCCTTGTTTCCTGCTACTTTGTAACATGAAGTTTATAGCCTAGTCACAAAGAAATACTTGCTGCTCTCTTAATATTCATGATTTTGCATGATTTTATGCTTTTGTATGCATTGCTTTCCTCATCTGGAAAGCCTTTCCCCCCTATCCTTGAGGTTCCCCATGTAAGTAAGCACTTGCAAGTATAGGCAAGTATAGGCATGTATGCATACATATGGATATGTACTTCATACATGTAGCCTGCTGGAGTTTCTTGTGGGTGATTGTTTTCTAAGGGTTGTCTCAGCTTTTTAAAAAATTTTAATTCCAGTATAGTTAACATACAGTATTATATTAGTTTCAGGTGTACAATATAGTGATTCAACGATTCTACACATTTTGCAGTGCTCACCGTGCACTGTATGAAGAACTCAGTGACAAATAGGATGTGAGAGTGTAATAAAATTCTTGGCTTATCTGGGGGATGATACAGATTGGTAAATTTAAGAAGTCAATAAGGAAAGTGGCCATGAATATGGGTCTTAAGGACAACCACTGTAATTTTTCAACCTGCTGAATAAAACTTGATGAATCTAAAGGGAAATATAAAGGCAGAAAAAAAGTAACAAAAGAAGAACAGTATAAATGGAAACTGAAATATGATAGCAGAATTATGTCCTATATAATAATTATGATAATTATAAATGCATTTAACTCAACTACAAAATATAAGCTATCAGATGATATTAAAAGACAAAATCAAAGAATATATTGTCTACAAGTGACACACTTAGAACAAAAAGATACAAAAGCTTGAAAACCAAAGCATGGATATGAACCAAAAGGCAGCTGGGGTAACAGTACTATACCTGACAAAATACGATTTAAGGCAAAATATGTATCATAAGGGACAAAGAAGGATCTGTAAGAGGATCAATAGAACAAAAGATATTTTCACTATAAATATGTATGAATCTGTCATTTGTGACACTACAGATAAACCTAGAGGACACTATGCTAAGTAAAATAAGCCAAACACAGAAAGGCAAATATTACATGATCTCAATTATATGTGGACTCTAAAAAAGTCAAGCTGATAGAAGCAGAGAGTAGCAGGGGGTTACCACAAGCCAGGGAGCAAGGTGGTAATGAAAACATGTTGGTCAAAGGTAGAAATGCCAGTTATAAAAGGAATAAATTCTGGAGATACACAGCATGGTGACTATAGTTAACAATACTGCATTGTATACTTGAAATTTGCTAAGGGAGTAAATCTTAAATAGAAAAATGTACAATAATAGTAGGGGATTTCCTGATTTCTAGTTTCATATCATTGCAGTGAAAAAATATAGTATGATTTTTAAAAAAGATTTTATTTATTTATTCATGAGAAACACACACAGAGAGGCAGAGACATAGACAGAGGGAAAAGCAGTCTCCCTGTGGGGAGCCTGATGTGGGACTCGATCATAGGACTCCAAGATCATGACCTGACCAAAAGGTTCAACCACTGAGCTACCCAGGTGCTCCATTTACTATGATTTTAACCTTTAATTTGCTAAGACTTTTTTTTTTTTTTTTTGTCACCTAACGTATAACCTCTTCTGGGAAATGTTGTTTGTGCATTTGAGAAGAATGTGTATTTTGCTTGACGTTGGATAGAATGTTCTGTATAAGTCTATTAGTTCTATTTGGTATAAGGTACAGTTCAAGCCCACTATTTCCTTATTGATTTTTTTTTTTGTCTAGATGATATATTTAATGTTCAAAGTGGGATATTGAAGTCCCCTACTATTGTATGTTTTCTACTTCTCCCTTCAGATCTGTTGTAGTTGCTAACTATATTTAGGTGCTCTGATATTGGGTGCATATGCATTTATAATTGTAATATCCTCTTGATTAACTGACTCTTTTATCATTATATAATGATCTATGCCTGTTGTTACAGTTAAAAAAAATTTTTTTTTGAGAGAGAGAGAGAGAGAGAGTGAGAGAAATCACAAGCAGAGGGAAAGGGCAGAGGGAGAAGCAGACTCCCCACTGAGCAGGGAGCCTGATGCAGGGCTGATCCAGGACCTTGAGATCATGACCTGAGCCAAAGGCAGATGCGCAACTGATTGAGGGCCCCCCACCCCCCGCTCCCCGGTACCTCACATTGCTCTTTTAAAAGATTTTCTATCAGTTCTTCTACTTTCAACCATACTCATATTCCTGACTTTGGAGGTAATTGGTGCCTCCACTTCCTGAGCCATTTATAGTTTAGTTTTTGTTTTTGTTTTGTTTTTTAAATATTTTTAAAAGATTTTATTTATTTATTCATGAGAGACAGAGAGAGAGAGAGAGAGAGGCAGAGACACAGGCAGAGGGAGATGCAGGCCCCTTGCAGGGAGCCTGACGTGGGACTCAATCCTGGGACTCCAGGATCATGCTCTGGGCTGAAGGCAGGTGATAAACCACTGAGCCACCCAGGGATCCCCCCATTTATGGTTCTGTGATGTGAAATGGCTGCCTTTAAAAAAATATTTTATTTTTAAGTAATCTCTACATCCAACATGGGGTTTGAACTCACAATCCTGAGATCAGAAGTCACAGTCTCTACTGACTGAGTCAACCAAGTGCCCTTGCAGTGGCCTTCTTCTTGTTTGTTTCCCATTTCAGGCTCAGTTTTCATCTTTATGGTCTTTCATCCACTTTCTGTTTTTTGAAATTTAACTGACATCTCTTATCTGCTATAATGTTCTCTTCTCTTAGTCTTTGTGGATTATGCCTTTTAATTTCTTTTGTGCCTTTTTAGTATTTTAGGAAGAAGTAAAGCTAATGCAAATATTGAAAAAAGTGCTGTTTATCCAGAAGCTTAAAATATGTATTTCTGTCTTATCTACTCAACTAGATTATGAACTTTTTAAAAGCAGAAATTGTTATTTTGAACAGTAAGATTCTGGCATATATCTTCATAGCTCCTGAATTTAGAAAAATGACTTGAATATAGAAATTATTTAATAAACATTACTGGGTTTTTGAAATAGAAAATCTTTTTTTTTTCTTTTTTTTTTAATTAATTTATTTATTTATGATAGTCACACACAGAGAGAGAGGCAGAGACACAGGCAGAGGGAGAAGCAGGCTCCATGCACTGGGAGCCCGACGTGGGATTCGATCCCGGGTCTCCAGGATCACGCCCTGGGCCAAAGGCAGGCGCTAAACCTCTGCGCCACCCAGGGATCCCTGAAATAGAAAATCTAATAACTAATATCTTTATTTTGTATTTCAAAAAATTTATAAATTTCTCAGATTTCCATACCTATCATTTTATTTATCCTCACCATCACCATAGCTGGGGATTGTTATTATCCTATTTCATGGATAGATTATATCTAAATTATTGATCAGATTGATTCAAGTTAATAAAGTATATCTTCACATAATGTGAATGTGTACTCTATATTAGATCAACATGAAATTATACATAGTCAGGTATGTCTATGCCTTTTTCAATGCTTTTATTTTTAGTTCTTGGCACCTCTTACCATCAAACCTTTCAGGCCTATTTGAAGTAATAACCACTCTGTGAAGCCTTAGAAACTCCAGGCATAGTTGGTCAACAACTCCTTTACACTTTTATAGCCGAATAGATAGTGGATAGCATTTGTTTCTGTTTTCATTTTGTATGTGCTGTCCATCTCTACACTGAGTGTTTTTAGAAACTGGACTTTGTCTCATGCATCTTTGTAACTCAGAGCCTAGTATTATGTCTAGTACAATGGCAACCAATTAACTTTTACTGGGTGGATGAATACCTCATTGGTAAATTAAATACTCAGCATCAAGTGGCAAACTTTTCATCAACACAGAGTTCTTCAGTTTGAGTCTTAACCCTATGTTTTTCAGAATATTTTCTAGGTCTTCATAGTTAATTTCTTCCCCTTAAAAAAGAAAACAATAGTAAAAAGTCAAATTTGAAGCTTTAAATCATCATCACCATCATCATATCAACTATTTCTGTGTCGTATCATTCTCAAATATATGATAAAAAGCAATGGAAATATTAAGTGTTGTCTAATTACATAAAATTAGAAAGGAGATTCAGAAATGGAACTTTTTTTTTTTTTCAGAAATGGAACTTCTTTCTGTTAAAAAGGAGTTCCTTAATATTGGGAACAAGGAACTAATACAGCATGCAGAAAGTTGGTGTTTTAACATCCCACTAAATTAACTGGTGTATTCTGCCAGCATGTAGTGTTTGCACTATTGTTTTATTTTTACCTAAATTATGAGCTTGTTCAGATGGTTATATTACCTGTATGTGTAATTTGCCTTGGCATTTTGTTATTCAAACAGTAGAAAATAAAATTATATCACTGAAAAACTCCAAAGAAGATAGGGGTTATTATTTAGGTATTACACTGTGGCTTTTTGAATAAGATGGAGGTAACAATTGATTATAATAATGAATAACATTTAATTTATAAGGCTGTTTCTTTAGTTATATATACATTACCAGTTGAAAGATATATAATGACAGGATTAATATGTCATGCATAGAATAACAGGAAATACTTAAATATAACTTTTCTTAAATATTGAGATTATTTTTATCATGCATCATCATCATTTCTTCTCACTCACCTAAAACTTCATGTACTTGATCCAGAAGTTCATCCAGTTTAACTCTTCTCTCTTCTGCAAGATAAGACAAAATTCAGATATAGTCCTGCTATGGAACTGTGTCCCCTCAAATTCATATTTTGAAGCCCTAACTTCTGATATGACTATTTGGAGATAAGGTCTTTAAGAGATAACTAAGGTTGTGAGGTCATAAGGGTGAGGCCCTAATCTGACAGGACTGTAAGATACCTCTTTCTCTCTCTGTCTGTATTTCTCCCTCTGTGTCTCTCCCTGTTTTCTCCATCTTTTCTATCTCCATGTCATGAGAAGACACAGTGAGAAGACAGGCTCTGCAATCATGGAAGAGAATCCCCATCAGAAACTGAATCAGCTGGTATCTTGATCTTGGATTTCCCTGTATCCAGAACTGTGAGAAAATATATTTCTGTTGTGTAAGTCACACAGACTACAGTGTTTTGTTATGGCAGCCTGAGTGGACTAAAACAGGTCCCCTACATAAAATTCTTAAACTGTAGGATAAAGTATAAGGACTTACTAGTTGCCTAAAGTCTTTTTTTTCTAATTATTTTCACACTATATAAGCATAAGGTTGAAAAAAGAAAAAAACTAAATATGGTAGATACATCTATTCAATTTTTTTTGTGTTCCTCGTTCGTCAGAATGGAAGAAGAGAAATTATTTTCATTTTTTGTCTTTTATATTAGCTTTATTGAAGTATAATCAGCCAATAAAATTGTAATATATTTAAAGTGTCCATCATGGTGATTTGATATACCTACACATGAAAGGAATCCCCCATCTAGTTAACACATCTATCACCTCACAAATTTGTCTTTTGGTGTGTGTGAGAATATTTACATTTTCTACTCTTAGCAAATTTCAATGATAAATATAGTGTTATCAACCATGCTTTACATTAGGTCCTCTGACCTTACTCATCTTCTAGTAAAGAGTTTATGCCCTATTGCCATTTTGTTAATAATTGCTTTCTAGCTGTTTCACAGTTTCTTTGATCCTTTCTTCTCTCGGGGTCTTCATTTGTAATTTGATTATTTTCTTAGTGGTATGCTTAGATTCTGTTCTCTTTATCTTTTGTGCATCCATTATAGGTTTTTGCTTTGTGGTTACCATGAGGCTTACACAAAACATATTTATAACAGTCTATTTTAAGCTTATAAGAACTTAACTAAGAATGCATACCAAAGGTATACATTTTTACTTTCCCACTCTTTTACAAAGTTTTTATTACAACTTACATCTTTTACCTGTGTGTCCACTAACAAATTAATGTAGTTATAATTTTCAATACTTTTTTAATGTTTACATTAGATTAGTGAATTATACCCTACTATTATATTAGAATATTCTGAAATTAAGTATATATTTTCCTTTACTAGTGAAATTTATATTTTCATATGTTTTCTTATTACTAATTAGCATCCTTTTGTTTCAGTTTAAAGAAGTTTCTTTTTTTTTGTGAAGAAGTTTCTTTAGCATTTCTTGCAAGGCTACTCTAGTAGTGATGGACTCCTTCAGCTTCTGCTTGTCTGGAAAACTCTTTTAAAATAATTTATTTATTTATTTATTTATTTATTTGATATATTATATATATTATATTATATATATATATATATATATAGAGAGAGAGAGAGAGAGAGAGAGAGAGAAAGCAGTGGAGGAGCAGAGGGAGAGGAACAGAGTCCACACTGAGTGTGGAGCCTGACACAGGGCTTGATCTCACAACCCTGAGATCATGACCTGAGCAGAAATCAAGAAATCAAGAATCAGGAACTTAACTGAGCCACCCAGGTGATCCTGGAAAACTCTCTCTTTCAATTCTGAAGGACCACTTCACCGAGTATCCTTGGTTGGCAGCTTTTTCTTCTCATACTTTGGATATATAATGCCACTCCTCTTCTGGTCTGCAAAGTTTCTACTGAAAAATCTGTTGATAGTCTTATGGGGATTTTCTTGTATATAACACATTTTTTTCTTTCTACATTTAAGACTTCCTTTTTGCCTGTAGCTTTTAACAATTTAATTATAATGTATCTTAGTGTGGCTAACTTTGTTTCCTCTTATTTGACACTATCTGAGCTTCCTGTATCTTCATGTCTGTTTCTTTCCTCAGGTTAAGTAAGTTTCCAGGCATTACTTCTTTGAATAAGCTTTCTGTCCCTTTCTCTCTTTCTTTTCTTTCTGGGACTCCTACAGTGTTAACATTGGTTCACTTCCTGGTAGCCCATTAATCTTATGAGCTATCTTCACTCTTTTTCACTCTTTCTCTTTTTGCTCCTCTGTTTGGATAAATTCCATGGCTCTGTATTTGAGTTTGCTGATTCTTGCTTCCACTGTATCTAGTCTGATGCCTAATCCCTCTACTGAATTTTTCATTTCAGTTATTTTATTCTTCAGCTCTGGGATTTCTGTTTGGTACTTTCTTATGTTTTCTATCTTTTTGTTGAAATCCTCACTTTGTTCATGACTTGTTTTCTTGACCTCAATGAACATCATTTTTTTATGATTGTTGTTTTGAACTCTCTATCAGGTAAATCACTTATCTCCATTTCATTAGGTCTGTTTCTGGAGTTTTATCTTGTCCTTTTGTTTGGAAGATATTCCTTTGCATCTTCATTTTTCTTGACTCTTTTTACTGGTTTCTGTACGTTATATAAAAGAGCTACCTCTTTTATTCTTAAAAAGATTTTTAGGCTTTCATTTGAATTCCAGTTAGTTAAAATAAAGTGTAATATTAGTTTCAGGTGTAGAATTTAGTGATTCCATACTTTCATACATCATCCTATGCTCATCACAACAAGTACACTCCTTAATCCTCATTACCTATTTGACCCATCCCCTCACTCCCCTTCCCTCTAGTAATCATCAGTTTGTTCTCTTAAGAGTCTATTTCTTAATTTCTCTCTCTCTCTCTCCTTCTAATTTTTCTCCCTTCACTGTTTTGTTTCTTAAATCCCATAAATGAGTGAAATCATATGGCATTGTTTTTATCTGACTTATTTCACTTATTATACTCTCTAGCTCCATTTATATTGTTGCAAATGACAAGACTTAATTCTTTTTATGGATGAGTAATATTCCATTACTTACATGTGTGTATGTGTATATATACACACACACATATATTATATATATTTTAAGATACATAAAAAAATTTTATTTGTTTATTCAAGATAGAGAGACAGAGAGAGGCAGAGACACCGGCAGAGGGAGAAGCAGGCTCCATTCAGGGAGCCCAATGCAGGACTCGATCCCAGCACCTGGGGGTCACAACTTGAGCTAAAGACAGAAGTTCAACTGCTGAGCCACTCAGGGATCCCTCAGGTGTAAGGTTCTATTTTTTAACTTAAAAACCTCTACTAACTCTTTACTGTACAAAGGTTAAGATCCCAGGCTCTTCATCATGGTCTCCAAAGCAGTACGGCCTTCATCCCAGATTTCTCCCTTTCTGCACATAGCTCTATTCCCTTTTATATGAATATCACAGTTCTCCATTCTCCTTAAAAGAGAAGTTAAGCAAAATATAGTCTATGCCTTATTTTTCTTTTAAGATCTGAAGATCACTGTGCAAAGGACTGTCAGGATCAACCCTGCTTTATAACTCTGTGATCTGTATATGTCCCTGAGCTCTGTCATAAGTCTGACTTATGACATATATATATATACATACATGTATATGTATACCACATCTTCTTTATCCATTCATCAATCAATGTCTTAACAGAGTGGTCTCATGTAGGAGATAAACCTTATTGTTCAGCTTAGTCTGAGCTCCTTATTGTCTCAAACCTTTGTGATTATCTAAGCTGCCTTCTTTGTTTTCAGCAGCTACAGCAGTTGAGGGTGTGCCAATTCTTGTCAGTATCCCAAAATGGAGGATCTCAGTCAACACCTAGATGTAGGCTGATTTTTTTCATTTTTAACTCATCAACTATTTGCTGGATGCCTACTTATATGCCAGGCCCTATTTTCAGTGCTGGCAATACAAAGCAAATAATACAAAGTCTCTGCTTCTGTGGCAGCAATTGCTAATGTCAAAGCAACCAGTGGGTTATGAATGACTTCAGATTAAACAATAGAGCATTGCATTAGAGCAGAAATTTGTTTAAAGTGCTTTTACTGTCTCTCTGTTCCTTGGATCTCTTTGGTTTATTATTGTATCTTTGTTTCTTTGGTTATATATTTAAAACTCAGTACTTGGTACCTTTACTGAACAGAAGCAATAATATTTATTTTGAGATATTCAGCTGGGGCCATATTCCAATTCCAATAGGAGTTTTATATAATCTTACTTGGCTCATATATTACAGACAGAGTTGTGAAAAAGGGTTAGAATTGAAAAAAAATAGGAGATTACTTTTTTGACAAGCAGAAAGTCTTGATTTCAAGCATTCATCAGATCATATTAGGTAAGCTTAGGTAAACCAACACTTCTAAGATGCTTATCAAACTACTAATCAGTCTACAGAATTATTTCAAGAAGCTAACGAAGTTAAGATGTTCAAGACACTAAGAGTTTTATAGAGTGCTTTGATCAGATGATGTTGCTAATAATCATGCCAAAAAGTACTAATCTCACATAAATTTACTAATATATATTTTTCTTTATATCATAAAGGTTAGCTATTTCAGCAAGTTAACTGTAGGGGGGATTGCTTATTTAAAATTAAGATTCATGGGCTACTTGATCATAGTCTTGAGGAAGTGGGTAATATCTGTGTAATTTAAAATTTGATACCTATGAGTTTATTTAATGCAATTGTTAGATATATGTTATATATATTTTGCAACAGTACAAATAGCATTTAATAGTTTCCAGCACTCTTCTACCCCATTTCTTTTTGTTGCCTTCTGAATTCCTTTATAAATTTCTCTTCCACCCCTCAAATATAATTTTCTGTTTTATTTTTTAATATTTACTTGATCCCAGCACTGACTGTCATCTCATTTTAATATTCTCTGGCATATGAACTCTGTAAGCAGCAACATGAGCAATTACTGATGTTTTATCTAAGATCAATATTGAGACAATATATCTCCACTCTTTAGCATTGGATCTATATAAACTTCTGGCTTTTCCCATGAAATTAATATGTTTGAGAGGTTTCCACAAAAAAATAAAAATTTCCTTTCACTGTGTACTTGAAATGCTCACCATCAATTGACAGGTGACTGCATAATTCCTCCATTTCTTCCTCTTCAAGTGAGAATCCCATGTTTTCAAGAGCATCATCTAGTTTATTGACATTAACCTTTCCTCCTTAAGAAAGAAAGACATAAGAATAAAATAAATTTGTATTTATGCCAAAGAGGGAAAAAATGTTTGGTCATATAAATTGACCAACAGAAACAGGAAGTAAAAAGCAATGTCACCATAAAGCTCTTGGAATGATCAAAATATTAGTTAAGGATTAGGAGTGGAAAAGTTCTCCCTATCAATTTTCCAGAAAACACAACCACAGCAGTTTCTAGGGTGAGTTTACCCAGAAGAAAGAGAAAACCAGGCAAGACAGATGAGTTATAGCCAAAGAGACAACCAATACACAATTTACCAATAAATAAGACTTCAAATTTGCTACAATGACAAAATAGCATAGGCAATTTTCCCAAATATGATTGTATACAACTGAGAATGCTAGCTAATCTAATAATTGAGAAATAAGATTTGAGAATAGTAAATGCAAAAGCTGAAATGAAGATGTTTTCTCTTTCCCAGCATGCTTCTCACTCACCTCTGTATGTCTTCACTCCATCCATCAATCTATTTTTATACCCCTTTATATGATCTGTAACATAATGTTTAATTTAGTTTACCAAGAAGTGGAAATTGAGAAAGATAGTAATATTTAGATATTTGTAGATTTTATAAGTTATTATGTTATAATCCAAAGAAGGAAGCAAAGGAATGACTAAGATTCTCAGGGTAACTATCCATTCTCTGGCATCAGATATACTATTGGTGGAACTCCAACACATTGAAACAGATTTTTTCTTTTCTTTTCTTTTTTCTTTTTCTAAAGTGTCCTTCTTTCCTTTCTACAACTGTTTTATCACCTTTTCCATATCTTTAGCTTTAGACTTGCTGTAGATGCTGGATCCAACATTTAAAAATGTTTATCCATAACAGGAATATTCCAGAGAGAACATTACTCTCAAATTAAGACTTAAATGGTAAGGACAGAATATTTTATGCCAGAAGTGGCTCTTTCTACATTTACTTTTCTCTTAATTTTTAAAAAAGATTTTATTTATTTATTCATGACAGAGAGAGAGAGAGAGAGAGAGAGGCAGGGTGAGAAGCAGGCCCCATGCAGGGAGCCTGATGGGGGACTCCATCCCGGGACTCCAGGACCACGCCCTGGGCCAAAGGCAGGGTGCTAAACTGCTGAGCCACCCAGGGATCCCCAAGTTTGATAAGTTCTTTATAGATTTTGGATACTAGCCCTTTATCTGATATATTATTTGCAAATATCTTCTCTGATTCCATAGGTTGGCTTTTATTTTTGTTTATTGTTTCATTTGCTAGGGAGAAGCATTTAATCTTGATGAAGTCCCAATAGTTCATTTTTGCTTTTGTTTCCCTAGCCTCTGGAGACGTCTAGTAGGAAGCTGCTGTGGGTTAGGTCAAAGAGATTGTTGCCTTTGTTCTCCTTTAGGATTTTGATGGATTACTGTCTCACTTTGAGTTTATTTTTGTGTATGGTGTAAGAAAGTGGTCCAGTTTCATTCTTCTGCAAACTTCCAAACTCATTCTATGAGGCCAGCATTACCCTGATCCCAAAACCAAACACCCCACTAAAAAGGAGGATAATAGACCAATATCCCTTTTTGAACATGAATGCAAAAATTCTCAAGATACTAGCTAATTGGATCCAACAGTACGTTAAAAGGATTATTCACCATGACCAAGTGGGATTTACTCCTGGGCTGCAGAGGTGGTTCAACATCCACAAATGAATCAATGTGATATGCTGCATTAACAAAAGAAAGGATAAGAACTATATGATCCTCTCAATAGATGCAGAAAAAGCATTTGACAAAATACAGCATCCTTTCTTGATAAAAACCCTAAAGAAAGTAGGGATAGAAGGAACATTTTTCAACATCATAAAGGCCATATGTGAAAGACCCACAGCGAATATCATCCTCAATGGGGAAAAACAGAACTTTCCCCCTAAGGTCAGGAACATGATAGGGATGTCCACTCTCTTCACTGTTGTTCAACATAGTACTGGTAGTCCTAGTCTCAGCAATCAGTCAACAAAAAGAAATAAAAGGCATATAGGCTGGCAAAGGAGTCAAACTTCCACTCTTTGCACTCTGATTTTTGTTATTTCTTCCTTCTGCTAAATTCAAGCTTAATTATTCTTTTTTTCTAGTTTCTTTAGAGATAAACTAAGATAGCTTATTTGTGATCTAATTTCCTGACATATTTATTTATTATTTTATTTAAAAAATTTTTTTTAAATACTTTTTTTGGGAAAGCTTTTATTTATTTATTTATTCATGAGAGACATACACACACTCACAGAGGCAGAGACACAGGCAGAGGGAGAAGCAGGCTCCATGCAGGGAGCCTGACACAGGACTCAATCCCAGGTCTCCAGGATCAGGCCCTGGGCTGAAGGTGTCGCTAAGCTGCTGAGCCAGTGGGGCCTGCCCTATTCATCACTTTAAACTTCTCCAACAGAACTGCTTTTAAGGCATCCCATAGGTTTTGGTATGCTGTATTTCCATTTTCATTTGTTTCAAGGTATTCTTTGATTTCCCTTTGATTTCTTTGACCCATTGGTTCACCAAGAGTATGTTGTTTAGTTTCCACATATTTGTAGATTTTCCAATTTTCCTCATGTTGATTTCTAGTTTCATACCATTGTCTTTGGATAATGAACTTATTTCACTATTGAAAGCAGGGCATTGAAGTTCCCTACTATTATTGTATTGTCTATTTCTCCCTTCGATCTGTTAGTATTTACTTAATATATTTGGATACTCTGATGGTGAGCTTGTATATATTTATGATTATTATATAATCTTAATGATTTTACCACCTTATCATTATATAATGACTTTGTCTCTTGTTACCATTTTTGGTTTAAAATCTAGTTTGTCTGATAAAATCATAGCTATCCCCACTTTCTTTTGGTTTCCACTCACATGAAATGCCTTTTTCCATCTCTTCACTTTGAGTCTATGTGTTTCCTTAAAGCTGAAGTGAGTCTCTTATAGGCAGCATATAGTTGGATCTTGTTTTTAAACATCCAATTACTTTTGATTGGTGATTTCAATCCATTCACATTTAGAGTAATTATTGGTATGCAAGGACTTACTAATGCCATCTTATTCATTGCTTTCTGGCTTATTCATTGTTTCTTTTCACCTCTGTTTCTGCCTACCTTTGTAAATTGGTAAGTTTCGGTGGTGCTGTCCTCTGATTCCCTTCTTTTTATCTTTTAAATTAATCTAAGTTTAATTTAGATTTTTGCTTTGTTACGACACCACAGGTTTACAGAAAATATCTTATAGATAAAATAGTTCACTCTAGGCTTATAGCAACTTACTTCAATCACCTACAAAGGCTTCACCATTATACTTCTCCCTTTCACATCACTGATGCCACAATTTACCTATTTTTAATATGCATATTTGTTAACAATTTATAGTAGCTCTAGTTATTTTTACTACTTTTCTTTTAACCTTTATGCTATAGTTGAGTGATTAACATACCATCCTATTGTAGAATTAAAGTTTTCTAAGTCTAACATATTTTCCACCTTTACCAATATGTTGTATACCTTTGTATGTTTTCATGTCACTGGTTAGCGTCTTTTCATTTAAGCTTAATAACTCCTTTAAGTATTTCTTGCAAGACAGGTCTATTATTGGTGAACTCCCTCAGCTTTTGTTTGTCTGGGAAAGCCTGTATTCCTCTTTCATATGTAAAGGATAACTTTGCTGGAAAAGTATTCTTGGCTGGCAAGTTTTATCTTTCAATGCTTTGAATCTGTGATTAAACTCTGCAGAGTTTCTGCTGAGAAATTTGTTGATAGTATATAGTAGGGGTTCCTTTCTAGGTTACATTTGCTTTTTCCTCTTTTCTTTAGGATTTTTTAGCATTAATTTTTAAAATTGAGATATAATTGACATATAACATAGTAGTTTCAGGTTTACAACATAATAATTTTATATTTGTATATATTGTAAAGTGATCACAGTTAAGTCTAGTTAATATTATTGATTTTTGACAGTTTCAAAATAAGATGTCTTGGAGAAACTCTTTTTCCATTGAGATAATAGGGTGATCTATTAGCTTTGTGGACTTTTACATCGAGCTCTTTCTCCAGGTTTGGGAAGTTCTCAGCTCTTCCTTCCTTCCTTTCTTTTTAAAGATTTAAAATATTTATTTATTTATTTAGCAAGAACAGTGCAAGTTGGGGGGAGGGGCAGCAGGAGAGGAGGAAGAGAAATTTTTTTTAAAGATTTTATTTATTTATTTATGAGAAAAAGAAAGAGAGAGAGAGAGAGAGAGGCAGAGACACAGGCAGAGGGAGAAGCAGGCTCCATGCAGGGAGCCTGACATGGGACTCGATCCCAGGTCTCCAGGATCATGCCTGGGGCCAAAGGCAGGTGCTCAACCGCTGAGCCACCCAAGGATCCCCAGGAGGAAGAGAATCTTAAGCAGACTCCAGGCAGAACCCGATTCAGGGCTTGATCTCACGACTGAGATCATGACCAGAGCCCAAATCAAGAGTGTGACATTTAAGTTACCTAAGTACCCTCAGCTATTAAATAAATTCTCTGTCCCATTTTCCCTTTTTTTTCTCCTTCTGGAGACTGATTATTCTAATGTTTGTCTTTTGATTAGAATTCTGTAGCTCAAATAGGCTTTCTCTGCTTTTAAAATTTCTTTCTTTTCTTCTATATTATTTCAAAATTTCTATTCTCTAGATCATGTATTCTTTCTTGCATCTTGTATGCCCTGCTACTGATGCATTCAATTGCATTCTTCATCTCACTCACTTAATTTTTCAGCTCCAGAATTACTGTTTGGTTCTTTTTCATAATTTCAATTTCTTTGGTAAAGAACTCATTTTGTTCATACATTTTATTCCTGATGGCATTGAATTTTCTTTCTTTTTTTTTTAAATTTTATTTATTTATTCATGAGAGACACACAGAGAGAGAGGCAGAGACACAGGCAGAGGGAGAAGCAGGATCCAGGCAGGGAGCCTGACGTGGGACTAGAACCTGGGACTCCAGGACCACGCCCCGGGCTGAAGGCAGGCGCTCAACTGCTGAGCCATCCAGGTGTCCCTGAATTTTCTTTCTGAGTTTTCTTGTAGCTCACTGAGTTTCTTCAAAACAATTATTTTGAATTCTTTATCCATTAGATCTTAATATGCATGCCTTTGAGCTCAGTTGGAGAATTATAATTTTCTTTTGGTGATGTCATATTTCTTTGATTTTAAATATTCCTTGTAGTTATGTGTTGCTGCTTTTGCATTTTTTTATAAAGGTTTATCTATTTATTTCAGAGAGAGAGAGAGAGAGCAGGGGAAGGGGCAGAAGAAGAAGGAGAAAGAATTCTCTGGCATACTCTCTACTGAGTACAGAGCCCCTTGTGGGCCTCAGTCCCAGGACTCTGACATCATGACCTGAGCTGAAATCCAGAACTGGCTGCTTAACTCACTAAGCCACCCAGATGCCTCGCTTCTATTGCATTTGAAGTTAAGTAGGTAACTTAACTTTTTGCCTAGTGCTTTCAGATGGAGTGTTATATTCTATGGTGCTGTTATTATGAATTTTTCCTTTGTCTTTGTGAAGGTATGCTTCCTTCACTCTTCTTGTTCATTTTGTAGCTAAATTTAATTTTAACTTTCCCAATATTTATCTTATTTTTATTTTTTAATTTGAGCATAGTTGATACATGTTACATTAGTTTCTGGTATATAACATAGTGATTCAATACTTTATGATACACACTACAGTGTAGCTACCATCTGTCACCATGCAACACTATTATAATACCACTGACTAAATTCTCTGTGCTGTACTTATGACTCATTCACTTCATAACTGGATGCCTGTATCTCCAGTTACAGTTCATTTCATAACAGGATGCCTGCATCTCCAGTTATCTTCTCCTCATCCAGTTTGCCCATCTCCCACTTTCCCCACCTCTGGCAACCATGTTTGTTCTCTGTATTTATAGGTCTGATTCTGCTTTTTGTTTATTTGTTTAATATTTTCTTTTTGGATTCACATATGAGTGAAATCAAATGGTATTTCTTTCTCTGTCTGACTTTTTTCACTTAGCATAATACCCTCTAGGTCCATCCATGTTATTACAAATGCAAAGATCTGGGTAGCCTGGGTGGCTCAGTGGTTTAGCACCACCTTCAGCCCAGGGTGTGATCCTGGAGACCCAGGATTGAGTCCCACGTCGGGCTCCCTGCATGGAGCCTGCTTCTCCCTCTGCCTGTGTCTCTGCCTCTCTCTGTGTCTCTCATGGATAAATAAATAAAAATAAAAAACCCCCAAACAAATGGAAAGATCTCATTTTTAATAGCTGAGTAATATTCCATTGTGTGTATATATATATATATATATATATATATATATATATATATATATATATCACATCTTTATTCATTCATCTATTGATGGACACTTGGGCTGTTTCTATATCTGGGTTATTGTAAATAATGCTGCGATAAACAGGGGTACACATATCTTTTCAAATTAGTGTTTGTATTTCTTTGGGTAAATATCCAGTGGTGGAATTACTGGATCATATGGTATTTCTCCTTTGAACTTTTTGAGGAACTTCCATATGTTTTCCACCATGGCTGCATCATTTACATTCCCACCAATAGTGCATGAGGGTTCCATTTTCTGCATGTCCTTGTCAACACTTGTTATTTCTTGTCTTTTTGATTCTAGCCATTCTGACAGGTATAAGGTAATATCTCAGGGAAATGCAAATCAGAACCACAGTGAGATGTTACCTTATACTGTCAGAGTGCCTTTGAGGCCAAATTTTAAGCCTTTGTATTTTTTTCTGGTTCTTAGAATTCACCAGGTTGGCTACTGAAAACTTTTGTTTTCCACTAGGTGGCGATATAGCTTAAGTTTATGGTTTCTTCCTTGTGACTCCTGATAGCTTGTTTGCTGAGCGTGCTTACTACTGTAGCTCACTCTAGAGGTTGCACTTGTGACCTAGCAGCAGAATGGGGGAGGTGTGGGTTTAGCACTTGGCCATTGGAGATGCTAGACAACTACAGGGAGATCCCAAGGAGTGGTACTCCCAAAGGCCCATGGGTCGACTTCCTGCTGAGCACAATCTCTTTAAAGCCAGTTGAAATTTGTCTCTCTGCCTCTTTCCCAGTCAGAGAGCAACCACCTTAATGCTCCGGATGCTGGTGGAGAGAAATAGGGTTTTCCAGCTGGTCCTGATGTGCTGGGGTGGGTAGCCAGGCACTCACTCACTGCTTTCCTTTCCCTTGTGGGAGAGGTCATGGTGGCCAATATATCTCTCCTTGAGATAATTACTGCCTCCACTGTGGCCAAACTCATATTTTTCTTTTCTCTTTCTTTTTCTCTGATGGTGTGCTGGAGTCTCCCTTCAGGAAGGCTGGATTTCTGAAAGTTCTCATGCCTGGATCAGCACTCACCTGATCTTTGCCTGACAGCAATGAGAGAGGTGTAGGCAGTTTTGCTGACTGTTGGTTCTGCAGCCTTGTTGGGTGGTTGTCTGTCTCTTACCAATTGGATTGGTGAGTGAGGAGTGAGACTCCTCCTGGGTCCCTTGCGGCAAGGTGCCAGTTTCCAAAACACTCACACAGGTACTCTTGTTTGTGTGTGGGTGTACAACTCATTGATTAAAAAGGGGGATTAAAGAGGAGAAACAACTTGTGCCATGTTGGTGATGTCATTCCTTTTAAAAATTTTTAATGGGACTTTAAATAGTTACACTTCCAGAATTTTATATAATAACTCACAAGGCCAATATTCTCTGAAATCTAAATGCAGTGCCTGAAATGCTTACCATCCAGTGGCAGTATGTTCAGTAGATCCAGGCTTTCTTTCCTTGTTAGTTCAATTCCTACATTTTCCAGATAGAGTTGTGTGTCACTGGCATTAATTTTACCACCTTTAAAAAGATGGGAAATATGTACATTTTCATATCTACTTTAAGATAGTTATAATAAAAGAGCAGTATTTCAACTTGCTAGAGATGTAACTGCAGAAGAACAAGGAGACAATGAAGCCTATCTAACTATCACAAGAAGGGGTTAAGAGATAACATGTTTCCTTTAAGCCTCATCAAAAGAATGCTTTTATTACTGCTCTAAAAAAACAGGGACAAGCCAACCAGCCTATAATAAAATATACTTCTTAAAAAATGATACTTCTAAAACCACAGGTAATAAAAAGTCCATCTACATTCTTAAAAACAAACATGCCATCAGCATATTGGTAAAATAAGGCTTGTGTATAGTTTTGGAATATTGGGATATGCAATTAAAAAATGGTATGTACAGGGATCCCTGGGTGGCGCAGCGGTTTGGCGCCTGCCTTTGGCCCAGGGCGCGATCCTGGAGACCCAGGATCGAATCCCACGTCAGGCTCCCGGTGCATGGAGCCTGCTTCTCCCTCTGCCTGTGTCTCTGCCTCTCTCTCTCTCTCTCTGTGTGACTATCATAAATAAATAAAATAAAATTTTATATCTTTTCATCATTACTTCTCACTCACCAGAAAATAACTTTGCTGTACTCATAAAGGAGGTCAGTGAAATATTTCCATTCTCTAAAATGCAAATCATAAATCGTATTTAAACAAAACATGTACTATTATTGGGAATAGGGTCCCTTTTTTTCTATGAAAATTTCTAAGTTGTCATTCCTTACATAGAGGAAATATGTTCTTTAAAAAAATTTTTTAATGTCCAACCACCTTATAGAATTCTAAAGAAGTTGTTTTTTTTTTAAATTATTTATTATTATTTTTTTAAATTTATTTATTCATGATAGGCACAGTGAGAGAGAGAGGCAGAGACACAGGCAGAGGGAGAAGCAGGCTCCATGCACCGGGAGCCCGACGTGGGACTCGATCCCGGATCTCCAGGATCGCGCCCTGGGCCAAAGGCAGGCGCCAAACCGCTGCGCCACCCAGGGATCCCTAAAGAAGTTGTTTTAACATGCTAACATGATTGTTTGGTATGGTAATTCTTTTCCACTTGATCCTTTTCACTTAAAAGCTATTTCTTTGGGGCCACATTATTAGTCTAAAGTCAGATATCACTGAGCCTCTACTTCAACCCAACCTGACATTCGTATTTGTTAAATGAGAATATGATAGCCTCTATTTGTACATTACATACTAAACAATCCTACTTCCTCACTTGGTTTTGTCAATCTCTGATCTTTTCTGACATCTATTTCAATAACTTCTGTTATTTTCCTCTAAGAGCTCTTTTGATATTCCTAGCTAAATTTAAATCTACCAGTGCCATGTTGGTCCTCTGACAATATTGAGAATAATAATCAGAAGTCATATTTCTCACCATCGAGGATAAAAACTCTATAAGTACTTCTAACTTTCTCAGTGGAATTGAATAAGAATACTCAGATTTCATGAGAATATTTCAAAGATTTTTTTCTGACAGGAAGTGGTAAGTGGTTAAATGAAATACTCACTGTCAATTTTCAGATGATTGTGTAGATCTTGGATTTCTTTCTCTTCAAGATCATAGTTCAAATTTTCCAGAAGGAATTCTATTTTATTATCTAAAATTTTCCCACCTTAATAAAGAGGTAAAATTAAAATGTGAAACTATGTCTAAAATTAAAAATTCTAGATAAGTCTATGCATCAAACCCCAATGGGAAAGAGGAAAGCAAAGTTCAATGCAGATGTTCAAGGAAAACATAAAACTAAGGGGTCAAGGGATAGGGCTGGGGAATGTGAAGAAAAGAACATGTCCTTTACATGTTACAATACACTTTGCTAAAACTTGTTGTAGACTTCTAAAGCAAATAAAAGAAATGAGGCCTATTACTCATTCTTCATTTATTATTCATAAAGGAATATGTCAGAAACAATAGCTATAATTCTGGTTCCTGAGTTTGTAGCCTGCTCTTATAACAGTAAGTTATTTCTACAAACTTAGTGATTACTTGAGCTTGAGTTATAAGTCATAAAGGAGAATGAAAAAGGTTAATAGCCTAATTGTTATATTTAACAGAATAGGCTCAAATATGGGTTTAAATCCTCTTCCCAAGTTCAAACTGTGTGACCTTATGCAAGTGAGTTAATATCTTCCATCTGTAAAATGGTGCTAATATAAGCACATGATCTCTTAGGAGTTTTGTGATAATTAAATGAGTTGCTAGATGTATTTAGGATAGTGCCTGGCATTATAATCAAGAGAAATTAGCTATTGTTATCATTAAGCAATTAAAGGGATTTCCAAAAAGAAGCACAAAACTTAAAGATCTCATTTTCACTTGACTTCTTATAATGCTTATCACTCACCTTGGAAAGTCTTTAAGCCATGTAGCAATCGACTGTGATATACCTTTCCATCAGCTATAAGAAAAGTCATAATTGATGTAACAGAGAAAGTAAAACAGCAATTCATAACAAGAGTACAGATTATTATTTTTTAAACATTTATGTATTTATTTTAGAGAGAGAGAGAGAGCATGAGTGTGGGGTAGGGGCAGTGGGAGATGCAGAGGGGAAGCAGACTCCCCGCTGAGCACAGAACCCAACTACACTGGGCTCTATTCCAGGACTCTGGCCAAAACCAAGAGTTGGATGTTTAACCTAGGTGCCCCTAGACTATTTCTTAAAGACATAATGTCCCATGATTGGCTTTACAAATTTATCTAATTTCTTATTCACACATCCTTCTCTTTTTTGGCTTTAAGAATAAAGGGAAGGGAGGCGGGGCAAGATGGTGGAAGAATAGGGTCCCCAAGTCACCTGTCCCCACCAAATTACCTAGATAACCTTAAAATCATCCTGAAAATCTACGAATTCAGCCTGAGATTTAAAGAGAGAACAGCTGGAATGCTACAGTGAGAAGAGTTCGCGCTTCTATCAAGGTAGGAAGACGGGGAAAAAAGAAATAAAGAAACAAAAGGCATCCAAGGGGGAGGGGCCCCGCGAGGAGCCGGGCTAAGGCTGGGACGAGTGTCCCCAGGACAGGAAAGCACCAACAGGGAGAAGCAGGAGCTTCACGGGCGGAAAGGTGCTCACAGAGAGTTAGAGCAGGACCCCGGGGGGGTGGGATGCCCTCAGGCTCCCTGGGATACTAACAGACACCTGCGCCCCGGGGAGAGCACCACACCCCGTGGCTGAGCTCCCTAAAGGGCTGCAGTGTGCGCCCTGCGGCCCGGGAGCAGCTCGGAGTGGCTCAGGAAGCTGCCCTGCCGGGAGCACCAATCCACCAGCGCAGGCCCGGGAGCACAGGGCACCGGGGACACAGCCCAGGATCCGGCCTCCCCCAGGACAGGCAGAGGCCAGTAGGGCACAGGACAGCAAGGACACTCCTGCCCCAAGCTGAGCGGATCAGTGGCCCTGCCCCCCGGAGCATCCAGGCCCTGCAGGCTGAGAGCTCTGTAGTGACTGCGGGAGCTGAATCCAGGGCTCCAGAGCTGGCCGCTGCCACTGTTGCTGTTCCTCCTGGGGCCTCACAGGGTAAACAACCCCCACTGAACCTCACAGTGGCCTCACAGGATAAACAGGATAAACATCACTCACTGAGCCCTGTACCAGGCAGGGGGCAGAGCAGCTCCTCCAAGTGCTAACACCTGAAAATCAGCACAACAGGCCCCTCCCCCCAGAAGACCAGCTAGACAAACGGGGGAAAAACAAATTATTAACCAAGCAGCACTGGAAAGTTCCAGGGGAAGTCAAGGGACTAACAGTATACAGAATCAGAGGATACTCCCCCTTGTTTTTTGTTTTTGTTTTTTTTTCTTTTTGATTTCTGTGCTTCCCTCTCCCCTTTTTTCTTTTTTTTTTCTCTTTTTCTTTTTTCTTTTTTTTCTCTTTTTCTTTCCTTCTTCCTCTTCTCTCTTTTTCTCCTTTTCCCAATACAACTTGTTTTTGGCCACTCTGCTCTGAGCAAAATGAGTAGAAGGAAAACCTCACCTCAAAAGAAAGAATCAGAAACAGTCCTCTCTCCCACAGAGTTACAAAATCTAATTACAATTCAATGTCAGAAAGCCAATTCAGAAGCACTATTATACAGCTACTGGTGGCTCTAGAAAAAAGCATAAAGGACTCAACAGACTTCATGACTGCAGAATTTAGATCTAATCAGGCAGAAATTAAAAATCAATTGAATGAGATGCAATCCACACTAGAGGTCCTAACGATGAGGGTTAGCGAGGTGGAAGAACGAGTGAGTGACATAGAAGACAAGTTGATGGCAAAGAGGGAAACTGAGGAGAAAAGAAACAAACAATTAAAAGATCATGAGGACAGATTAAGGGAAATAAGTGACAGCCTGAGGAAGAAAAACCTACATTTAATTGGGGTTCCTGAGGGCGCCGAAAGGGCCAGAGGGCCAGAATATGTATTTGAACAAATCCTAGCTGAAAACTTTCCTAATCTGGGAAGGGAAACAGGCATTCAGATCCAGGAAATAGAGAGATCCCCCCCCTAAAATCAATAAAAACCGTTCAACACCTCAACATCTAATAGTTAAGCTTGCAAATTCCAAAGATAAAGAGAAGATCCTTAAAGCAGCAAGAGACAAGAAATCCCTGACTTTTATGGGGAGGAGTATTAGGGTAACAACAGACCTCTCCACAGAGACCTGGCAGGCCAGAAAGGGCTGACAAGATATATTCAGGGTCCTAAATGAGAAAAAAATGCAACCGAGAATACTTTATCCAGCAAGGCTCTCATTCAGAATGGAAGGAGAGATAAAGAGCTTCCAAGACAGGCAGGAACTAAAAGAGTATGTGACCTCCAAACCAGCTCTGCAAGAAATTCTAAGGGGGACTCTTAAAATTCCCCATTAAGAAGAAGTCCAATGGAACAATCCACAAAAACAGGGACTGAATAGATATTATGATGACACTAAACTCATATCTTTCAATAGTAACTCTGAACGTGAATGGGCTTAATGACCCCATCAAAAGGTGCAGGGTGTCAGACTGGATGAAAAAGCAAGACCCATCTATTTGCTGTCTACAAGAGACTCATTTTAGACAGAAGGACACCTACAGCCTGAAAATAAAAGGTTGGAGAACCATTTTCCATTCAAATGGTCCTCAAAAGAAAGCAGGGGTAACCATCCTCATATCAGATAAATTAAAGTTTATCCCAAAGACTGTAGTAAGA
Source organism: Canis lupus familiaris (assembly GCF_011100685.1). Lineage (NCBI taxonomy): Eukaryota > Metazoa > Chordata > Mammalia > Carnivora > Canidae > Canis > Canis lupus. Next base: position 16,408,934 of record NC_049230.1, read on the forward strand.
GATGAAGAGGGACACAATCTCATACTTAAAGGATCTATCCAACAAGAGGACTTAACAATCATCAATATATATGCCCCGAATGTGGGACCTGCCAAATATATCAATCAATTAATAACCAAAATTAAGACATACTTAGATAATAATACACTTATAAAAAAAAATATAAAAAAAAATACACTTATACTTGGTGACTTCAATCTAGCACTTTCTACACCTGATAGGTCTTCTAAACACAACATCTCCAAAGAAACGAGAGCTTTAAATGATACACTGGACCAGATGGATTTCACAGATATCTACAGAACTTTACATCCAAACTCAACTGAATACACATTCCTCTCAAGTGCACATGGAACTTTCTCCAGACTAGACTACATACTGGGTCACAAATCAGGTCTGAACTGATACCAAACGATTGGGATCGTACCCTGCATATTCTCAGACCATAATGCCTTGAAATTAGAACTAAATCACAACAAGAAGTTTGGAAGGACCTCAAACACGTGGAGGTTAAGGACTATCTTGCTAAAAGATGAAAGGGTCAACCAGGAAATCAAGGAAGAATTAAAAAGATTCATGGAAACAAATGAGAATGAAGATACAACCATTCAAAATCTTTGGGATACAGCAAAAGCAGTCCTGAGGGGGAAATACATCACAATACAAGCATCCACCCAAAAACTGGAAAGAACTCAAATACAAAAGCTAACCTTACACCTAAAGGAGCTAGAGAAAAAACAGCAAATAGATCGTACACCCAGGAGAAGAAGAGAGTTAATAAAGATTCAAGCAGAACTCAACGAAATCGAGACCAGAAGAACTGTGGAACAGATCAACAAAACCAGGAGTTGGTTCTTTGAAAGAATTAATAAGATAAACCATTAGTCAGCCTTATTAAAAAGAAGAGAGAGAAGACTCAAATTAATAAAATCATGAATGAGGGATCCCTGGGTGGCTCAGCGGTTTAGCACCTGCCTTTGGCCCAGGGCACAGTCCTGGAATCCCAGGATCAAGTCCCGTTTTGGGCTCCCGGCATGGAGCCTGTATCTCTCTCTGCCTGTGTCTCTGCCTCTCTCTCTCTCTGTCTGTCTATCATGAATAAATAAATAAAATCTTTAAAAAAATAAAATCATGACTAGAAAGGGGAGATCACTACCAATACCAAGGAAATACAAACGATTTTAAAAACATATTATGAACAGCTATACGCCAATAAATTAGGCAATCTAGAAGAAATGGACGCATTCCTGGAAAGCCACAAACTACCAAAACTGGAACAGGAAGAAATAGAAAACCTGAACAGGCCAATAACCAGGGAGGAAATTGAAGCAGTCATCAAAAACCTCCCAAGACACAAAAGTCCAGGGCCAGATGGCTTCCCTGGGGAATTCTATCAAACGTTTAAAGAAGAAAGCATACCTATTCTACTAAAACTGTTTGGAAAGATAGAAAGAGATGGAGTACTTCCAAATTCGTTCTATGAGGCCAGCATCACCTTAATTCCGAAACCAGACAAAGACCCCACCAAAAAGGAGAATTATAGACCAATATCCCTGATGAACATGGATGCAAAAATTCTCAACAAGATACTTGCCAATAGGATCCAACAGTACATTAAGAAGATTATTCATCATGACCAAGTAGGATTTATTCCTGGGACGCAAGGCTGGTTCAACACTGGTAAAACAATCAATGTGATTCATCATATCAGCAAAAGAAAAACCAAGAACCATAGGATCCTCTCAATAGATGCAGAGAAAGCATTTGACAAAATACAGCATCCGTTCCTGATCAAACTCTTCAGAGTGTAGGGATAGAGAAAACATTCCTCAGCATCTTAAAAGCCATCTACGAAAGCCCACAGCAAATATCATTCTCAATGGGGAAGCACTGGGAGCCTTTCCCCTAAGATCAGGAACAAGACAGGGATGTCCACTCTCACCACTGCTGTTCAACATAGTACTGGAAGTCCTAGCCTCAGCTATCAGACAACAAAAAGACATTAAAGGCATTCAAATTGGCAAAGAAGAAGTCAAACTCTCCCTCTTCGCAATGATATGATACTCTACATAGAAAACCCAAAAGTCTCCACCCCAAGATTGCTAGAACTCATACAGCAATTCGGTAGCATGGCAGGATACAAAATCAATGCCCAGAAATCAGTGGCATTTCTATACACTAACAATGAGACTGAAGAAAGAGAAATTAAGGAGTCAATCCCATTTACAATTGCACCCAAAAACATAAGATACCTAGGAATAAACCTAACCAAAGAGGTAAAGGATCTATACCCTCAAAACTATAGAACACTTCTGAAAGAAATTGAGGAAGACACAAAGAGATGGAAAAATATTCCATGCTCATGGATTGGCAGAATTAATATTGTGAAAATGTCAATGTTAACCAGGGCAATTTACACGTTTAAAGCAATCCCTATCAAAATACCATGGACTTTCTTCAGAGAGTTAGAACAAATTATTTTAAGATTTGTGTGGAATCAGAAAAGACCCCGAATAGCCAGGGGAATTTTAAAAAAGAAAACCAAAGCTGGGGGCATCACAATGCCAGATTTCAGGTTGTACTACAAAGCTGTGGTCATCAAGACAGTGTGGTACTGGCACAAAAACAGACATATAGATCAATGGAACAGAATAGAGAACCCAGAAGCGGACCCTCAACTTTATGGCCAACTAATATTCGATAAAGGAGGAAAGACTATCCATTGGAAGAAAGACAGTCTCTTCAATAAATGGTGCTGGGAAAATTGGACATCCACATGCAGAAGAATGAAACTAGACCACTCTCTTTCACCATACACAAACATCAACTCAAAATGGATGAAAGATCTAAATGTGAGACAAGATTCCATCAAAATCCTAGAGGAGAACACAGGCAACACCCTTTTTGAACTTGGCCACAGTAACTTCTTGCAAGATACATCCATGAAGGCAAAAGAAACAAAAGCAAAAATGAACTATTGGGACTTCAACAAGATAAGAAGCTTTTGCACAGCAAAGGATACAGTCAACAAAACTAAAAGACAACCTACAGAGTTGGAGAAGATATTTGCAAATGACCTATCAGATAAAGGGCTAGTATCCAAGATCTATAAAGAACTTCTTAAACTCAACACCAAAGAAACAAACAATCCAATCATGAAATGGGCAAAAGACATGAAGAGAAATCTCACAGAGGAAGACATAGACATGGCCAACATGCACATGAGAAAATGCTCCACATCACCTGCCATCAGGGAAATACAAATCAAAACCACAATGAGATACTACCTCACACCAGTGAGAATGGGGCAAATTAACAAGGCAGGAACCCACAAATGTTGGAGAGAATGCGGAGAAAAGGGAACCCTCTTACACTGTTGGTGGGAATGTGAACCGGTGCAGCCACTATGGAAAACTGTGTGGAGGTTCCTCAAAGAGTTAAAAATAAATCTGCCCTACGACCCAGCATTTGCACTGCTGGGGATTTACCCCAAAGATACAGATGCAATGAGGGATCCCTGGGTGGCGCAGCGGTTTGGCGCCTGCCTTTGGCCCAGGGCGCGGTCCTGGAGACCCAGGATCGAATCCCACGTCGGGCTCTCGGTGCATGGAGCCTGCTTCTCCCTCTGCCTATGTCCCTGCCTCTCTCTCTCTCTGTGACTGTCATAAATAAATAAAAATGTTAAAAAAAAAAAAAGATACAGATGCAATGAAACGCCGGGACACCTGCACCTCGATGTTTCTAGCAGCAATGTCCACAATAGCCAAACTGTGGAAGGAGCCTCAGTGTCCATCGAAAGATGAATGGATAAAGAAGATGTGGTTTATGTATACAATGGAATATTACTCAGCCTTTAGAAACGACAAATACCCACCATTTGCTTCGTCGTGGATGGAACTGGAGGGTATTATGCTGAGTGAAATAAGTGAGTCAGAGAAGGACAAAGATTATATGGTCTCATTCATTTGGGGAATATAAATAATAGTGAAAGGGAATAGAGGGGAAGGGAGAAGAAATGGGTAGGAAATATCAGAAAGGGAGACAGAACATGGAAGACTCCTAACTCTGGAAAACGATCTAGGGGTGGTGGAAGGGGAGGAGGGCGGGGGTTGGGGGTAACTGGGTGGCGCGCACTGAGTGGGGCACTTGACGGAATGAGCACTGGGTGTTATTCTGTATGTTGGCAAATTGAACACCATTAAAAAATAAATTTATTATTTAAAAAAAGAATAAAGGGAAGGAAGAGAGTAAGAATTTAAATTTATCCATTTTACAGTTCTAAAACTTTACATCTCTTTGATTTGACACTTTTTACCTGACTTCCTCTCTTTTTTTCTCCCACTTCTTTCTCACTATGTTTTAGGACTGTCAGACATTTCATAGTTAATATCCTGAATTAAAATTTATCACTTTAAAAATCTTAATTTCTTTTTTTTTAACTTTATTTATTTATGATAGTCACACACACACACAGAGAGAGAGAGAGAGAGGCAGAGACACAGGCAGAGGGAGAAGCAGGCTCCATGCACCAGGAGCCCGACGTGGGACTCGATCCCGGGTCTCCAGGATCACGCCCTGGGCCAAAGGCAGGCGCTAAACCGCTGCACCACCCAGGGATCCCAAAAATCCTAATTTCTTTATGAAGTTCTAAATCACAATACAGCCAATTCCATCCCCTACAGTAGCCTCCATGAATGCAAGGATTTTTGTCTTTAATCCCACAACCTAAGAAGTTCTCAATAAATACATTGAATATAAATATATATTTACTAAATTTTTATTTATTAATTTATTTTTTAATTTTAATTTTATTTTTTTAAATTGGAGTTCAATTTGCCAACATACAGCATATCACCCAGTGCTCATCTCGTCAAGTGCCCCCCTCAGTGTCTGTCACCCAGTCACCCCAACCCCCCGCCCACCTCCCTTTCCACTATCCCTTGTTTGTTTCCCAGAGTTAGGAGTCTCTCATGTTCTTTCACCCTCTCTGATATTTTCACTCATTTTCTCTCCTTTCCCCTTTATTCCCTTTCACTCTTGATATTCCCCAAATGAATGAGACCATATAATGTTTGTCCTTCTCCAATTAATAAATGTTTAATGATTCCCTACCTACCCTAACAATATATATACTCAAAATATATTTTCCTAAAGGCCATAGCAGTATCATAAATGCTTACAAGTAATTGGCAGAGTTCTTAGCAGCTTCCAGCGTTCCTTAGGTGTGAGTTCTAGCCCTGTGTTTTTCAAAATGTCACTTACTTCATCAACATGAATCTTGATTCATTTGAAAAGATGGAAATTATAGACTGATGAAAATTTAAGAATTATGAATGATTCTTAATTATGAATTTCATCGAAGTTTAATTGCAGAATTGAGAGCAGGGTTGATAAAAGTGCTGAGTCAGTACTCTAAGGGAATGTCAAAAACAGAACTAAATCTCATAATTCTGGAGAGCATACTTTCTGAATGCTCTAATATAATAAAAGTGGGATAAATAAAAACTCTGAAATGGGAGTTGTATGAGACTAGAACCACTTATACAAAGGCTTATATAAATTACTCTATAAAGATGGCATGTATATTACTTTTTATTTGCCTATGTGATAAGTTATTCAGAAAAAGGATTTATACTAATGTTTTATCATGCCAATTATTGTGGTAACATAGATTTTTGGCTGTTCAAACAATGGAAAGTGATATGCATTATTGAAAAAAAATCCAGAGAATATAAGATATTTTACTAAGATATAAAAAATCAGTAGTTTGCTCAAAAAGCATATAGCCCCAAACCAATCTGGATCATTATATAAAAGATACCACTAATGTACCAACAAGAATAACAATGTCAGTATCAGGAATAAAATGTTTAAAAGCATAATAGAAAAGCATCAGGATATTGGTATTTAAAATGACTTTTCCCTATAAGATTTCACTCACCTTTGAATGGCCTTACATTTTCCATGAGTGTATTCAGTTTAACCTTTTCACCTGTAAGATAATGTGCAAACAAGACCCAGCCATAATGACTCAGATCCAGAAAACATTATAAAAACTTTATATTGTAGAACATAACACTGAAATTTAAAAATTTATCCAAATTTGTTTTATAAATGTATCCCAGATAAGCATGGAATTGAAGAATCAAATTATAAATATGATAAATATATAACACAAAAGAAAAAATTGTAGTATAAAATTCTATACATAGCAGTGCTAGGAAGTTCTTTTTGTTTGCTTTTAGTTTCAGATGTACAATTTACTGATTTAACACTTCAATACATTATCCTGTGCTCATCACAAGTGCACTCCTTAATCCCCATCACCTATTTAACCCATACACCTATCCACCTTCCCTCTGGTAACCATCAGTTTGTTAGATATAGTTAAAAGTCAGTTTCTTGGTTTTCCTCTCTCTTTTCTTTTCCCAAGATTGATTGTTTTGTTTCTTCATTTGCACAGATGAGTGAAATTGTATGGTATTTGTCTTTCTTTGACTGACTTATTTCACTTAGCATAATTCTCTCTAGCTCCATCCACGTCATTGCAAATGGCAGGATTTCATTCTTTTTTTATGGCTAATATTCCATTATATATTTAAATACATTAAATACATACCCCATCTTCTTTTTTAAAATTTATTTATGATAGTCACACACAGAGAGAGAGAGAGAGAGGCAGAGACATAGGCAGAGGGAGAAGCAGGCTCCATGCACAGGGAGCCCGACATGGGATTCAATCCCAGGTCTCCAGGATTGCGCCCTGTGCCAAAGGCAGGCGCTAAACTGCTGCGCCACCCAGGGATCCCCATACCCCATCTTCTTTATCCATTCATCAATCCATGGACATTTGGGCTCTTTTCATAGTTTGGCTATTGTTGATAATGCTGCTATAAATATTGTGGTGCATGTGTCCCTTTAAATTAGTATTTTTGTATTCTTTGCTGGTAAATACCAGCAGTGTTAGGAAGTTTTATTATTATTATTATTATTATTATTATTATTATTATTTTATATATGTATATTTTTTATTGGAGTTTGATTTGCCAACATATAATATAATACCCAGTGCTCATCCCATCAAGTGCCCTCCTCAGTGCCCATCACCCAGTCACCCAACCCCCGCCCACCCCCTTTCACTACCCCTTGTTCATTTTCCAGAGTTAGGAGTCTCTCATGTTTTGTTACTCTCTCCAATTTTTCCCACTCATTTTCTCTCCTTTCCTCTAAAATCTCTTTCATTATTTTTTAGCTAGGCAGTTTTAAAAGCATTGCTGGACCTGCTTTCCATTCGGCTTATTCTACTTTAGAATCCAGGAGTACTCTGATGTTTGGCCACCTTACTATCACAGGATTTAAAAGCAATGTATATTATAGTGGGTTCACCTACCTAAAATATTGTAGATGGCTACTTCCATGTGCAATGCTTACTCAGCACATTCTTTATGCTTACAATTCCACAGCCATCAAGATTTCCAATTTTTTCTTTTTTTTCCAATCTTTTCTGAATCCTTCATTTAATTTGTGTGATTACTGGTTGAAAATCCTCATTTCTCAGGCCATATTACACAGCCCCCTGAAGGTATCACTCATATCATTGTCTTTGAAGCACTGCTTACCTCTCTTATACAAGGCTATATTATTTAGTAGATAGGACAAAACTTTGAAGTTATATAAACCTATATAGACTTTTACAGGGTTGACAACTTCTCTCTGCTACTTAGCAGTCACGTGGCTTTGAGCAAGTCAATTGACTTCTGTGGCTGACCCTCAATTTCCAATCAGGGAAACTAAGATAACAATCTATTTCTCAAAGTTGTTTGAGGACTATTTATTTAGTATTATTTAGCATACTTCAAGTGCCAAATACTGTTTGTGGCATATAGCAGGCATTTAATACTTTATAATTATTGAGGAATGATGTCAGCATCGTGGCAGCATAAGACATCCCTCTTTCTTGTCCCCCTTTTTAACTACTAAATTCAGCATCTATTTATGAACAGAAATATCTCTGTGGGCATTATGGGATCCAGCACCATATACCAAGAAACCCCGCAGGAATTTGCCCACATGGGTATTGAGTAACAAGGAGAAAGACTTTAGTGCAGGCGGCAGAATCAGTAGGAACTTGCCAACCAGCCACAGCTCCTCTCAGTTGTGGTTGGGAAAATTCAGGAGAGTGATGACTTGGGCAGACACCCACAAAGAGAGGGCTTTGTGGAGGTCCAGCTTTTAAGAGGAGAGATTCCAGCCCTCCACAGGATCTAACAATGAGTTTGGAGGCATTGGAGAGGTAAGGGGAATCCTGACAGTGCTGCCCCACTCCTAAGGCAACAGTGTGCTGGGCTGCACCAGCTGGTGGCAATCTTTCCCTGGGATGGGGATGAGGGGGAGGGAGGGTTGTGATTTCCTAGCTACCCCAGCTATGTGGAATGCTGCTAGAGAAGCCAGTTTTTTTCCTGCAGCACCCAAAGTGTTGAGGTGGGACTTCTATGACTGGGGAAAAGGAGGAGATCAGGAATAGGCAGATAATATTAAAGAGCGTTAAACAAGTGTAGTCTCTGCTGACTGCCTTCAAGACTCAGTAGAGAAGCCTGTCCATGAATTGTTGGAGGAACCTCACTGGAAGAACCCCACACCTGGCCTAGGGGCAGTTCCAACACCCATAGTGCTAACCCCACACCCCTAACTCTGCTGCAAGCTTCTTGTGCATACTCCTGAATATAGTGGTGAGAGTAAACAGTGAGTGCCTTCAGAAAACACACTAGGGTCTGTGGGCGAGGGAGAAACCATAAATTTGAGCTTGTAGCTCCACCTTTTGGAAAACAAAAGAGAGGTTTTCAATAGCCAGCCTGGTGTGTTGTAAGAACCAGAGAAGAAACAGAAGGAGCCTCGATGTCCTTCGACAGATGAATGGATAAAGAAGATGTGGTCTATGTATACAGTGGAATATTACTCAGCCATTAGAAATGACGAATACCCACCATTTGCTTCGATGTGGATGGAACTGGAGGGTATTATGCTGGGTGAAGTCAGTCAATCAGAGAAGGATAATCATTATATGCTTTCATTCATATGGGGAAATATAACAAATAGTGAAAGGGATTATAGAGGAAAGGAGGGAAAATGAGTGGGAAATATCAGAGAGGGTGACAAAACATGAGAGACTCCTAACTCTGGGAAACAAAGTGTAGTGGAAGGGGAGGTGGGTGGGGGTGATGGGGTGACGGGCACTGAGGGGGGCATGCATTTGGTGGGATGAGCACTGGGTGTTGTTTTTTATTTTTTTTAAATTTATTTATTCATAGAGACACACACAGAGAAAGAGAGAGAGAGAGAGAGAGAGAAAGAGAGAGGCAGAGGCACAGGGAGAAGTGGGACTCGATCCAGGGTCTCCAGAATCACACCCTGGGCTGCAGGTGGTGCTAAACCGCTGCGCCACCAGGGCTGCCCAGCACTGGGTGTTATACTGTATGTTGGCAAATTGAACTTCAATTAAAAAAAAAAAAAAAAAAAAACTGCCAGAAGAGGGAGCAAGAAGCATGGAGCAGGTATATCCACATGATGCTGGAGAAAATCCCAGAAATAAGCAGGACCAATGAAAAATATCTCTCATCTGAAGATAATCTTCAAGATAAGTAAAGATTTGGGGAAGTGATTACTTGTCTTTTCTGCCATTATATGTTCCTTTGTTTAGTCTAGTTAAAATTTATGATGATTTAAGGGTTTTTATTTTTTATTTTTTTATTTTTATTTATTTTATTTTTTTTTGTTTTGTTTAATTTTTATTTACTTATGATAGAGAGAGAGAGAGGCAGAGACACAGGCAGAGGGAGAAGCAGGCTCCATGCACCGGGAGCCTGATGTGGGATTCGATCCCGGGTCTCCAGGACCGCGCCCTGGGCCAAAGGCAGGCGCCAAACCGCTGCGCCACCCAGGGATCCCGATTTAAGGGATTTTTACTTTTTTTTTCTGACTGTAAAATTTCTTGACTTTCCTTTGTTTCATTTCTTCACTTGCTTCTTAGATCTGTCAATTTCTAGTTGGCATCTAGGAATTCAGTTCTGCAGGTGGCTGTCACTGTTTTAACAGATTACTGATTTAGACACTAATGATCTGAGGTAATATCTTTTCCCATATGAATACACTTGCAAATTTTATTAGAGGAGCTCACTCTCCCTGAAGGCACAACAACATGCTTACCATCAGTCGGCAGTTGGTTCTGCAGGTCCTCAACTTCCTCACCCTCCAGCTCATAACCCAAGTTTTCCAGGATGCTATTTTAGAGGTGCGACACTTTCCACCTCAGGGAAGAAGAAATAAGGATAAAAAATAACTGTATCCAAGAAAAATACTGGCCATATTCACACACCAACTGAATGGAACAAAGCCAGAGCACAATAACTAAAAAACCCCACAAAACCTGTTTTCAGCTACATGTGGGACATGTTCAACACATTGCACAACAGAGGTTTATTGTGGAAGCCAGAAATAGAATATATTCTGCCAATCTCATCCTAGGGGTTCTTTATATAGTTTGCAGGAAAGATGTATTTAGAAGAAAATAATATATAAATTATATATAATTGTACTTACATATCAATTCCACATACTGTCTTTTTATATTATATTATACATATATGTGTAATATATATGGTCAACCTGATTATTTTGGACAATAACTAGAGCTCTGGATAGCAAATAAATTTTGAAACTTTTTCAGGGTCAGAGAACTATAAATTAATTGGATATAGTTGCATCTAAAGTAGATTTACAGGCTAAAGGGATAGTAAAATCAATAATCTAATTATTGTGTAATGGTAAGGTCTTTTAAAAATTAAGGTAAAGTCTGCAGATCTTAGTTTTACTTGCCATTTGTTAAGATTCTCACTTACCAGGAAAAGCTTTTATATAATCAAGCAATGTATTTTTCTTTACCATTCCATCAGCTGTGAAATAAGATACATTTAAGGTAAAAAAAAAAAAAAAAAAGGTTATATGGATAGTTAAAAAAAGGAGTAGGAAGGGCATAATTTCATAAATATATACTTTAAAAATATCTTAAGTTCTATGCCTACATTTCCCGGGCCCACATACCTCTTCATAAATAAGAAAAAAAATAAAATTCTTTTTTTTTTTTATTTTTTTTTATTTTTTATTTTATTTATTTATTTATTCATGATAGTCACAGAGAGAGAGAGAGGCAGAGACACAGGCAGAGGGAGAAGCAGGCTCCATGCACCGGGAGCCCGATGTGGGATTCGATCCCGGGTCTCCAGGATCGCGCCCTGGGCCAAAGGCAGGCGCCAAACCGCTGCGCCACCCAGGGATCCCAAAAAAAATAAAATTCTTAATGTGAACCATCTGTCCATTCTACACTGAAACAAATATACCTTTTTCCTCAAACTGATTTCTCCTTTTCCTTCCTCTACAACCTACTAATTTAGCCTTCTTTTTATCTTTGCCCTGATTAAGCTTCATTACCCTCAGTAATGATACTCTCTTTTTTTTTTAAAAGATGTATTTATTTATTCACAAGAGACACACAGAGAGAGGCAGAGATATAGGCAGAGGGAGAAGCAGGCTCCCCAAGGGGAGCCCATGCGGGACTCAATCCCAGGACCTCGGGATCATGCCCTGAGCCAAAGGCAGAGGCTCAACCACTGGGCCACCCAGGCGTCCCTATACTCTTTTTAAAAAGACTTTATTTTTAAGAAATCTCTACACACAATGTGGGGCTTTAACTTAAAACCATGAAATCAAGTGTCACATGCTCTACTGACTGAGCCAGCCAGGCACCCCAGAGTAATGATACTCCTGATGGCAGGGCCCAGGTATGAAGATATTATACCCTCTAATATATACCTAAAATGTCAAAGTCATAATTTCTTTACAACTAAAGTTGATCTTTTTGCCTTTTAGATTTTTATAAGAAACCATTCTTTATATGCTTTCACACTGAAGTTTACACTAGCACAGAGATACTCCATACATACACAGTATGTAAACTACCTACTAGTCATTGGCAACATTTTCAACAACCTCCAGAGCTCTCTATCTGTGAGTTCTATCCCCATGTTTCCCAGCGCTTTGTGTATGTCCTTGGCTTCAACTTTTCCTCCTTTAAAAGAAAGGAATGGTAACAGATGAGAATTGCCTTCTGAATCCAAATGATGAAGTGTCTAAGCTTGCACAGGGTTATCTACAATTATCAGAAGTTATTGTGAGAGTTCTAAATAAAATACTTATTTCTAATGCTCTTAATAACCTCAGAGGAGTTAACCCAAATTGTAGTAAAGGAATATATAGGAGGCAAAGTGATCTAAGTTATGTATAGGCAGCTACCTAATCTAAATTTTATTATCATCACTAAAATCTGTTACTCTTCACTTTGCCTGACTTGTGAGATAGATGATCTTCACTGCCCACATTATTTGTATCCCTGCCAAAATTTCACCTTAAAATTTACTGGGTGATAGTAGATGTTAGTTAAATAAGTGAATGAACAGGTTGCCCATTGGAGTGAATCACAACATGAAAAATGAAGTTTCATAGGAAATATCAGAAAGGGAGACAGAACATGAAGACTCCTAACTCTGGGAAATGAACTAGGGGTGGTGGAAGGGGAGGAGGGCGGGGTGTGGGGGTAACTGGGCGGGCACTGAGGGGGGCACTTGACGGAATGAGCACTGGGTGTTATTCTGTATGTTGGCAAATTGAACACAAATAAATAAATTTATTATTAAAAAAATGAAGTTTCAGAGAATATAGAACTTGTTATTGAGAGTGCCACATTTTTGCCAAAACATAAATAATCCAAAGTAATTTTCATGTCATTAGAATCAAACTTTAATTGTTAAAAAAGTAGAAGTTAAAGGTCAATAACAGAATAAGAAAACACAACCTTAAATATGTATGTAAATGCGAAGTGTTTACATTTTAGTTCTACTTCTTTTCACAAAACAATTTGCTCACCTGTGAATTTTTCTCTTTTTTTTTAAATTTCTTTCTTTTAGCAGTTTATGCAGATCAACCATCCCAGAAGCTAAAAAATAAGCCACAATTCAGACAGACACAATTGTGTACTGACTGAGAAATATTGTTAAGTAGAGCAAAAGAATTAATTTTTTTATGATTTGTTGTTGAATACACACATGCAGATAAGCATGAAAGGGAAAACTATCCTCTAAAAACATTAACTTTAGTTTCATTATTTATTCTCTACTTTCTTTTAATATCCCAACTCTACACACTATGTAACATCTCCCTCCTCAGGCTTGTTCTCTTCACTTTATACCACCTACTATACCAGATCCCTGGAAAAAGAGCAAGAAGTTGGAATTTTAAGTCTAGCTATTTCCCAATTTAACACTCTCCAGTCAGACACTGCCAAGTTAGCTTAGTTTATTACATTTTTTCTAGTAGATCTGTTCATTGCATGCTCAAAGATTGCGAGTGCCTTTAAATGAAAAGAATGTATTTATTCCTTATCCCACCTAGACATTCTAGTCCAATAAGTAGCATAATGTTTTGCACATGGTAATATTAAACATTTTAAACAGTGAAATGGAACATGTCAGAATGACAGAATTAGCTTTTATATCGGTATATTTTTCCAGGATTGCAGATGCAGTGTATTTTAGGGCAACCCCTCCAACTTAGAAATTATGCATATTATAGAATTTCTTACGAAAAATATGCTATTTATTACTGTGGAATTCCATTCATCTTTTTTTAAGGTCAAATTTATTTATTTGTTTGTATATTTTTTATTGGATTTTGATTTGTCAACATATAGTATAACACCCAGTGCTCATCCCGTCAAGTGCCCCCCCCTCAGTGCCCGTGACCCAGTCACCCCAACCCCCTGCCCACCTCCCCTTCCACTACCCCTTGTTCATTTCGCAGTTAGGAGTCTCTCATGTTCTGTCACCCTCTCTGATATTTCCCACTCATTTTCTCTCCTTTTCCCTGTAATCCCTTTCACTATTTTTTATATTCCCCGAATGTATGAAATCATGTTTGTCCTTCTCTGATTGACTTACTTCACTCAGCATAATACCCTTCAGTGCCATTCTTCTTTTGAAGTAGTTTCCAGTATACCTTCTCCATATATTTAAATAAATATATATATTTAAGAGAGAGAGACAGAGAGAGAGACAGCGAGCGGAGGGAGAGTGAGAAGCAGACTCCCTGCAGAACAGGGACCCTGAGATCATCTGAGCCAAAGACAAATGCTTAACTGACTGGGCCACCCAGGCACCTCCTCTCCATACATTTATTTAGCAGATTTGCACCTTGAGGGCTCTTGCTATATGTATAGCACGTTGTCATTTTACATAAAATATCCAGTTAACTATCAGTGAATACCTACTAATTACAATAACTGGAAAGTCCTTGTTGAAAGCCTTGAATAGTGTGGCTAAACACATTATGTAATTAATTTCATTTCTTGTTCATTCAACAAATATTTATATAGTATCAAATATCTGCATACCTGTGCTAGGCACTGGGATACAATAGTGAGCAACACAGAAATGGCTCCTGTCCTTAGAGAGCCTTCATTTATTACTTATTTCACTGAGTTTAAGTAAGAAGAAAACTTTGAAATTTCTTTCAGCTTCTCTATCAGGACGGACCTTCAGAAATCTCTTTCAGTTTTTTATTCTAAGATAGCAGGAAAGTTTGTGCTGATTTCCTAGGAACAACAACAAAGGTATACTAGCTAATCATGTATATGATGGGAATCACTGAGGGAAGCAGAGTACTGTTTATTTGATCTGCGTGTATAAATACTTATTTTTGCTTCATGTGTAACATAATATACTCTAGCCTGAGGACCAAATGCAATAGCTTCTCACCTCTCAATTTATATGTATATAAATATATATATACACATAAATAAAATGTATAAAATATTTTGTATATGTTTATATAAAGCATAAACATATATATTATATATATGTTTAATTGAAGCTCGATTTGCCAACTATAGTAGAATACCCAATGCTTATCCCATCAAATGCCCTCCTCAGTGCCCGGCACCCAGTCACCCCATCCCCCTGCCTGCCTCCCCTTCCATTACCCCTTGTTTGTTTCCCAGAGTTAGGAGTCTCTCATGTTTTGTCACTCTAATTTTTCCCACTCATTTTCCCTCCTTTCCCCTATAATTCCTTTCACTATTTCTTATATTGCCCATATGAGTGAAACTGTATAATGATTGTCCTTCTCCAATTGATTTACTTCACTCAGCATAATATCCTCCAGTTCCAACCATGTCGAAGCAAATGGTGGGTATTCGTCCTTTCTAAAGGCTGAGTATATATAGACCACATCTTCTTTCTTCTTTATCTATTCATCTGTTGAAGGACGTTGTAGCTCCTTCCACAGTTTGGCTATTGTGGACATTGCTGCTATAAACAATGGGGTGCAGGTGTCCCGGCGTTTCACTGCATCTGTATTTTTGGGGCAAATCCCCAGTAGTGCAATTGCTGGGTTGTAGGGTAGCTCTGTTTTTAACTCTTTGAGGAACCTCCACGCAGTTCCCCAGAGTGGCTGTACCAGTTCACATTCCCACCAACAGTGCGAGAGGGCTCCCCTTTCTCCACATCCTCTCCAAAATTTGATGTTTCCTGTCTTGTTAATTTTCACCATTCTCATGGGTGTGAAGTGGTATCTCATTGTGGTTTTGATTTGTATTTCCCTGATGGCAAGTGACACACAGCATTTTCCCAACCTGTAGGCTGTCTTTTAGTTTCGTTGACAGTTTCTTTTGCTGTGCAGAAGCTTTTTATCTTGATGAAGTCCCAATAGTTCATTTTTGCTTTTGTTTCCTTTGCCTTCATAGATGTATCTTACAAGAAGTTGCTATAGCCAAGTTCAAAAAGGGTATTGCCTGTGTTCTCCTCTAGGATTTTGATGGATTCTTGTCTCACATTTAGATCTTTCATCCATTCTGAGTTTATCTTTGTGTATGGTGAAAGAGAGTGGTCTAGTTTCATTCTTCTGCATGTGGATGTCCAATTTTTCCCAGCACCATTTATTGAAGAGACTGTCCTTTTTCCAGTGCATGGTCTTTTCTGCTTTGTCGAATATTAGCTTTTTTTTCATACATTTTCAGTTTAATGGGAGGTTTTTGATTAAGTGTTCTCAGGATTATGAATTTAAAAAAATTAAGTTATTGCTGTGAAATTTTAAAATATATATATATATTTTATTGGTGTTCAATTTACCAACATACAGAATAACGCCCAGTGCCCGTCACCCAATCACTCCCACCCCCCGCCCTCCTCCCCTTCTACCACCCCTAGTTCGTTTCCCAGAGTTAGCAGTCTTTACGTTCTGTCTCCCTTTCTGATATTTCCCACACATTTCTTCTCCCTTCCCTTATATTCCCTTTCACTATTATTTATATTCCCCAAATGAATGAGAACATATAATGTTTGTCCTTCTCCGATTGACTTACTTCACTCAGCATAATACACTCCAGTTCCATCCACGTTGAAGCAAATGGTGGGTATTTGTCATTTCTAATGGCTGAGTAATATTCCATTGTATACATAAACCACATCTTCTTTATCCACTCATCTTTCGATGGACACCGAGGCTCCTTCCACAGTTTGGCTATTGTGGACATTGCTGCTATAAACATCGCGGTGCAGGTGTCCCGGCGTTTCACTGCATCTGTATCTTTGGGGTAAATCCCCAACAGTGCAATTGCTGGGTCATAGGGCAGGTCTATTTTTAACTCTTTGAGGAACCTCCACACAGTTTTCCAGAGTGGCTGCACCGCTTCACATTCCCACCAACAGTATAAGAGGGTTCCCTTTTCTCCACATCCTCTCCAACATTTGTTGTTTCCTGCCTTGTTAATTTGCCCCATTCTCACTGGTGTGAGGTGGTATCTCATTGTGGTTTTGATTTGTATTTCCCTGATAGCAAGTTATGCAGAGCATTTTCTCATATGCATGTTGGCTATGTCTATGTCTTCCTCTGTGGGATTTCTGTTCATGTCTTTTGCTCATTTCATGATTGGATTGTTTGTTTCTTTGGTGTTGAGTTTAAGAAGTTCTTCATAGATCTTGGAAACTAGCCCTTTATCTGATATGTCATTTGCAAATATCTTCTCCCATTCTGTAGGTTGTCTTTTAGTTTTGTTGACTGTATCCTTTGCTGTGCAAAAGCTTCTTATCTTGATGAAGTCCCAATAGTTCATTTTTGCTTTTGTTTCTTTTGCCTTCGTGGAAGTATCTTGCAAGAAGTTACTGTGGCCGAGTTCAAAAGGGTGTTGCCTGTGTTCTTCTCTAGGATTTTGATGGAATCTTGTCTCACATTTAGATCTTTCATCCATTTTGAGTTTATCTTTGGGTATGGTGAAAGAGAGTGGTCTAGTTTCATTCTTCTGCATGTGGATGTCCAATTTACCCAGCACCATTTATTGAAGAGACTGTCTTTCTTCCAATGGATAGTCTTTCCTCCTTTATCGAATATTAGTTGACCATAAAGTTCAGGGTCCACTTCTGGGTTCTCTATTCTGTTCCATTGATCTATGTGTCTGTTTTTGTGCCAGTACCACACTGTCTTGATGACCACAGCTTTGTAGTACAACCTGAAATCTGGCATTGTGATGCCCCCAGCTTTGGTTTTCTTTTTTAAAATTCCCCTGGCTATTCGGGGTCTTTTCTGATACCACACAAATCTTAAGATAATTTGTTCTAACTCTCTGAAGAAAGTCCATGGTATTTTGATAGTGATTGCATTAAACGTGTATATTGCCCTGGGTAACATTGACATTTTCACAATATTAATTCTGCCAATCCATGAGCATGGAATATTTTTCCATCTCTTTGTGTCTTCCTCAATTTCTTTCAGAAGTGTTCTATAGTTTTGAGGGTATAGATCCTTTACCTCTTTGGTTAGGTTTATTCCTAGGTATCTTACGCTTTGGGGTGCAATTGTAAATGGGATTGACTCCTTAATTTCTCTTTCTTCAGTCTCATTGTTAGTGTATAGAAATGCCACTGATTTCTGGGCATTGATTTTGTATCCTGCCATGCTACCGAATTGCTGTATGAGTTCTAGCAATCTTGGGGTGGAGACTTTTGGGTTTTCTATGTAGAGTATCATGTCATCGGCGAAGAGGGAGAGTTTGACTTCTTTGCCAATTTGAATGCCTTTAATGTCTTTTTGTTGTCTGATAGCTGAGGCTAGGACTTCCAGTACTATGTTGAATAGCAGTGGTGAGAGTGGACATCCCTGTCTTGTTCCTGATCTTAGGGGAAAGGCTCCCAGTGCTTCCCCATTGAGAATGATATTTGCTGTGGGCTTTTCATAGATGGCTTTTAAGATATTGAGGAATGTTCCCTCTATCCCTACACTCTGAAGAGTTTTGATCAGAAATGGATGCTGTATTTTGTCAAATGCTTTCTCTGCATCTAATGAGAGGATCCTATGGTTCTTGGTTTTTCTCTTGCTGATATGATGAATCACATTGATTGTTTTACGGGTGTTGAACCAGCCTTGTGTCCCAGGGATAAATCCTACTTGGTCATGGTGAATAATTTTCTTAATGTACTGTTGGATCCTATTGGCCAGTATCTTGTTGAGAATTTTTGTGTCCATGTTCATCAGGGATATTGGTCTATAATTCTCCTTTTTGGTGGGGTCTTTGTCTGTTTTTGGAATTAAGGTGATGCTGGCCTCATAGAACGAATTTGGAAGTACTCCATCTCTTTCTATCTTTCCAAACAGCTTTAGGAGAATAGGTATGGTTTCTTCTTTAAACGTTTGATAGAATTCCCCAGGGAAGCCATCTGGCCCTGGACTCTTGCGTCTTGGGAGGTTTTTGATTTCTGCTTCAATTTCCTCCCTGGTTATTGGCCTGTTCAGGTTTTCTATTTCTTCCTGTTCCAGTTTTGGTAGTTTGTGGCTTTCCAGGAATGGGTCCATTTCTTCTAGATTGCATAATTTATTGGCATATAGCTGTTCATAATATGTTTTTAAAATCGTTTGTATTTCCTTGGTGTTGGTAGTGATCTCTCCTTTCTCATTCATGATTTTATTGAGTCTTCTGTCTCTTCTTTTTAATAAGGCTGGCTAATGGTTTATCTATCTTATTAATTCTTTCAAAGAACCAACTCCTGGTTCTGTTGATCTGTTCCACAGTTCTTCTGGTCTTGATTTCATTGAGTTCTGCTCGAATCTTTATTAACTCTCTTCTTCTCCTGGGTGTAGGATCTATTTGCTGTTTTTTCTCTAGCTCCTTTAGGTGTAAGGTTAGCTTTTGTATTTGAGTTCTTTCCAGTTTTTGAATGGATGCTTGTATTGCGATGTATTTCCCCCTTAGGACTGCTTTTGCTGCATCCCAAAGATTTTGAACGGTTGTATCTTCATTCTCATTACTTTCCATGAATCTTTTTAATTCTTCCTTAATTTCCTGGTTGACCCTTTCATCTTTTAGCAGGATGGTCCTTAACCTCCACGTGTTTGAGGTCCTTCCAAACTTCTTGTTGTGATTTAGTTCTAATTTCAAGGCATTATGGTCTGAGAATATGCAGGGGACGATCCCAATCTTTTGGTATCGGTTCAGACCCGATTTGTCACCCAGTATGTGGTCTATTCTGGAGAAAGTTCCATGTGCACTTGAGAGGAATGTGTATTCAGTTGAGTTTGGATGTAAAGTTCTGCAGATATCTGTGAAATCCATCTGGTCCAGTGTATCATTTAAAGCTCTCGTTTCTTTGGAGATGTTGTGCTTAGAAGACTATCGAGTATAGAAAGAGCTAGATTGAAGTCACCAAGTATAAGTGTATTATTATCTAAGTATTTCTTCACTTTGGTTAATAATTGATTTATATATTTGGCAGCTCCCACATTCGGGGCATATATATTGAGGATTGTTAAGTCCTCTTGTTGGATAGATCCTTTAAGTATGAGATAGTGTCCCTTTTCAGCTCTCATTACAGTCTTCGGGGTAAATTTTAGTTTATCTGATATAAGGATGGCTACCCCTGCTTTCTTTTGAGGACCATTCGAATGGAAAGTGGTTCTCCAACATTTTATTTTCAGATTGTATGTGTCCTTCTGTCTAAAATGAGTCTCTTGTAGACAGCAAATATGGGTCCTGCTTTTTTATCCAGTCTGACACCCTGCGTCACCCCAATTAAACGTAGGTTTTTCTTCCTCAGGCCGTGGTTTATTTCCCTTAATCTGTCTTCACGGTCTTTTAATTGTCTGTCTCTTTTTTCCTCAGTTTCCCTCTTTGCCATCAACTTGTCTTCTATGTCACTCACTCGTTCTTCCACCTCGTTAACCCTCGTTGTTAGGACTTCTAGTTTGGATTGCATCTCATTCAATTGATTTTTAATTTCTGCCTGATTAGCTCTAAATTCTGCAGTCATGAAGTCTCTTGAGTCCTTTATGCTTTTTTCCAGAGCCACCAGTAGCTGTATAATAGCGCTTCTGAATTGGCTTTCTGACATTGAATTGTAATTAGATTTTGTAACTCTGTGGGAAAGAGGACTGTTTCTGATTCTTTCTTTTGAGGTGAGGTTTTCCTTCTAGTCATTTTGCTCAGTGCAGAGTGGCCAAAAGCAAGTTGTATTGGGAAAAGGAGAAAAAGAGAGGAGAGAAAGAAGGAAAGAAAAGAGAAAGAGGAAAAAAAAAGGAAGAAAAAAACAAAAAAAAAAAAAAAGAAGAAAAAGAGAAAGAAAAAGAAAGAAAGGAGAAAAAGGGGGTGGGGGAAGGAAACAGATCAAAAAGCAAAACAAAACAAAACTACAACAACAACAAAAAAAAAAAAAAAAAAAAAAGAAGAAGAAGAAGAAGAAAAAGAAAAAAAGAACCACCGGGGAGTATCTTCTGATTCTGTGTACTTTAAGTCCCTTGGCTTCCCCTGGAAATTGTCCGTCTAGCTGGTCTTCTGGGGGAGGGGCCTGTTGTGCTGATTTTCAGGTGTTAGCAGCGGGGGAGCTGCTCTGCCTCCTGCCTGGTGCAGGGCTCAGTGGGGGGTTGTTTACCCCGTGAGGCCCCAGGAGCAACAGCCCCAGTGGCGGGGCCAGCTCTGGAAACCTGGATTCAGCTCCGGCAGGAACCACGGAGCTCTCCGTCTGCAGGGCCTGGAGGCTCCGGGGCAGGAGGGTCCTTGCTGTCCTGGGCCCTCCTGGCCTCTGCCTGTCCCGTGGGGAGGCCGGATCCTGGGTGTGTCCCGGCGCCCTGTGCTCAGGAGCCTGCGCTGTTGGATTCGCGCTCCCGGCCCGCAGCCCCCTCCGCGGAGCCCCTCCGAGCTGCTCCGGGTCCCGCCGCGCACTCTCCTGCCCGCCGCAGGTGTCTGTTAGTGTCCCAGGGAGCCGAGGGCATCCCCGCCCTCCTGGGTCCTGCTACAACTCCCCACGAGCCCCTTTCCCCCGGGAAGGTCGGTGCAGCTCCTGCTCCTCCGGGACGGGGCTCTCCTGTCCTGGGGACACTCGCCCCGGCCGCAGCCCGGCTCCTCGCGGGGCCCCTCCCCCTTGGAGGCCTTTGTTTCTTTATTTCTTTTTTTCCGTCTTCCTACCTTGATAGAAGCGCGAACTCTTCTCACTGTAGCATTCCAGGTGTTCTCTCTTTAATTCTCAGGCCGAATTCATAGATTTTCAGGATAATTTGAAGGTTTTCTAGGTAATTTGGTGGAGACAGGTGATTTGGAGACTCTACTCTTCTGCCATCTTGCCTGCTTCCCTGTCGAATATTAGTTGACCGTAGAGTTTAGGGCCCATTTCTGGGTTCTCTATTCTGTTCCATTGAACTATATGTCTGTTTTTATTATTTTTTTTGCCAGTACCACATTGCCTTGATAATCACAGCTTTGTAATACAGCTTGAAATCCAGCATTGTGATGCCCCTGGCTTTGGTTTTCTTTTTCAACATTCCCCTGGCTATTCAAGGTCTTTTCTGATTTCACACAAATATTAAGATGATTTGTTCCAACTCTCTGAAGAAAGTCCATGGTATTTTGATAGGGATTGCATTGAACATGTAAATTGCCCTGGGTAGCATTGACATTTTCACAGTATTTATTCTTCTAATCCATGCTCATGGATTATTTATTTTTATTTATTATTATTTTTCCATCTCTTTGTGTCTTCCTCAATTTCTTTCAGAAATGTTCTGTAGTTTTGAGGGTATAGATCCTTCACCTCTTTGGTTAGGTTTATTCCTAGGTATCTTATGCTTTTGGGTGCAATTGTAAATGGGATTGACTCCTTAATTTCTCTTCTTCAGTCTCATTATATTAGTGTATATCATATCTCAATTTTTAGCTGGAGATCTGAGTCTGGATATTTATTTATTTATTAATGAATTATTTATTTAGATTATTTTGTTTATTCATGAGAGACACACAGAGAGAGAGGTAAAGACATAGGCAGAGGGAGAAGTAGGCTCCCTTCAGGGAGGCTGATGTGGGACTCAAACTCAGGACTACTGGGATCATGACCTGAGCCAAAGGGAGATGCTCAACAACTGAACCGCCCAGGTGCCCCATGGATTTTAGTTATTTAATTGTTTTTCAGAAAAAATAGTTTGATCAATTTGTTGACTAGGGTAATGTCTCAAAACCTTTTTTTTTTTTTTTTTTTTTTTTACTATTCTCAAGTATTTATTTTCTCTTCTTCTTGCAAACTTCAATAAAATGATAATAGGTAAGGAATAAAAACTATGATCACTCACAAAAGATAGCAACAATATAGGAGAGGAGATACCAGTGAACAACAAACTTCAGTAATATTTAGAAATTAGAAAGCAAGTAAAGTAGTGATAACTAAATTAGTACAGCTGAAGAAAGGAAATTATAACCTGAAAAGCTTATGAAGGGATAGAAATGAAAAGTCATAGTTGAAAAGCAAATCCATTCTGGAGGAATGCATTTCATTTTAGGTCTCAAAGAATTCTTACAGTAATTTTTCAGTGACATTGAATAGCATACAGGAAATAACCAAACACATAGGGAAACAAGGACACTGTAAGTGAGAATCAGAAGAGACAACAGAGAGTAAAGAAAACCCCCCAAACAATTCATTAACTGGAATTATGAGACCAATATTATAAGATAACTATGTAAATTTGAAAATATCTGCAAGAAATAAAAACATAGCTATTAGATTTGAAAGAGAACTAAGTCGAGTTTCTAGAAATTGAGAATAAAAAACAAAGGAATGCAAGGCAAAATGCAAAAAAGGAATACAAACAATAGGAATACAAGAAATAAAATAAAGAGGTAAATAGCTAGATGCAATAGCAAATTAGACTAACTAGAGTTAGTGTACTAGAAGTCAAGTCAGGCAAAACCCTCCAGAATGATGCACAGGAAAAAAATATAGAAAATACTGAAGAGGGGTTAAGTGTCATGGAAGATGGAGGAAAAAGGTTTAATATACATTTAGCTGGAGTTCCAGGGGGAAAAAAGACTATGGGACAGAGACGATACTGGAAGAGACAGTGGCTGAGAATTTTCCAGATCTTATGAGTGATCCCAATTCTCAGACTCAGAAGTTCCAAAGAATCCCAAGGAGAATAAATGGAAAGAAATCCATTCCTATCTTCCACATTGTAGTGAAACTTTTAAACTAAAGAGAATTTTTTTTAAAAGAAAAAGATTATTTTCCAAAGATCAGTAGATTCACAGCTGACTTCTCATCAGCAATGTTATAAAGCAGAATATAGTGGAATGATATCTTCAATGAGCTAAAAGAGCATAACTGTCCACCTAGAATTCTAAACCCAGAGAAAATATATTTCAAAAGTAAGGGTAAAATAAAGATGTTTTTATGCCAAAATGCCTTCCATATCATTATTTGTTACTAGCAGATCCTAAATAAGGAAGTTACATCAAGCAGAGAAAAGTTATCTCAAATGAAAGGTCTGAAGTAAAAAAAAAAAAAAAGATTAATAGCAAAGAAAAGGCAAAAGTGGATAAATCTGAATGAATACTGGCCTCATAAAACATTGTTACTAATAATATTTTGCTGAATTAAAAGAATATAAGTTAGTATTAAAAGATATGAAACAATATTAATGTAGGGAAGGGGAAATGGAGTTAAAATGTTCTTTCTTTTAAGGATTTATTTATTTGAGAGAGAGAGAGCATGTGCGTGAGTGGAGGGAGTGGCAGAGAGAAAGGGAGAAGCAGACTCCCCAATAAGCAGGTAGCCTGGTAAGGGGCTGATCCTAGGACAAGAGATCATGACCTGAGCCAAAGGCAAATGCTTAACTGAACTGAGCCACCCAGGCGCCCCCGGAGTTAAAATGTTCTTAGGTCCTGTACTATTTAGGAGGAAATGAATTTGGAGGGGCTCTAATATGCAAGTTTATATGATTTTCCTTAGCAAGGCTCAGCAATAGAAGTGAAGATTTGAATGACTGAGGTGATCAAATGTTGCAAATTTTTATAGAGCAGGTGAGAACAGAGAGTAGTTGGACAGTAAAAGAAGTTAAAAGATAGTTATGTATTGAAAGAAAATGTAGAAATGCAGGGATTAGTATTTTTGATGAATATGAAGAGTATATTTCTTGGTAATTAGAGTAAGAAAATTGTAAGTCTATTTTTAAAAAAAGATTTTTATTTATTTGAGAGAGAGAGAAAGTGAGCGAAAAAGAGTAAGCAAGCATGGGGAGGGACAAGCAGACTCTGCATCCAGTGCAGAGCCCAAAATTGGCTCTATCTCAGGACCCCGATATCATGATCTGAGCCAAAACCAGAAGTTGGATGCTCAACAGACTCAGCCCCCCAGGTGCCCCTAGAAGGCTCTTTTTTAATGTATATATAATATATGTATGTAATCTTTGCACCCAATGTGGGGCTCAAACTAACAACCCTGAGATCAAGCAGTTGCCTGTCCTTTTGACTGAGCCAGCCAGGTACTCCTAGAAAGCTATTTTAAAGAGAAGGTAAAACTTGTGGCTTAAAGTTCCTAAGGTAGACCAGGAAGGAATAATGTAAGCCAGTGCCAAAACATGGGGAGAAGGGATCAGAAGTTGGTTATCACAAAAGTATAGAGGAACTGTTGGTTCACAACCTTGAAAGCTATCTGGATGAAATCTAAAACTGGCCCCCATAAACAGTGATCAAGAAAGACCAAAGGAACAGGCAGACCAATCCAGATTGGTAGACGGCAGATTTATTAAGCAAAGGAGCTTACATACAAAGCTTTTCCTGGGTGGCCACAAGATGAGTAGATCTTTGCATCTACCCTCTGGTATCTTAAAAGTTCATATAGAGGTCTTAACCGGGTTCAGTCATGTATACTGTTCCAGATGGCTTCAAAACACATTGCTCCCTCAACATTACATACTTGAACATGGCTCCCACTGTAAGAATGGTGGGCAGAGGATACATTCCAGAGACAGAGGAGGGAGTGAGGAGCCTCTGGTTGCCTGGGTCTGGCTAAAGGGTCAACCAGTAGTTACAACCTTTTGATTACCTCCTCCAATAGGAATGTATAATTGGGTGACAAGACTTTTTTTTCTTTTTCAAGTTTTTATTTAAATTCCAGTTAGTTAACTTACAGTGTAATATTAGCTTCAGGTATAGAATTTAGTGATTCATCACTTTCATACAACACCCAGTGCTCATCACAACACATGTTTTCCTTAATACCCATCACCTATTTAACCCACCCCCGTTTACCTCTCCTCCAGCAACTCTCAGTTTGTTCTCTATAGTTAAGAGTCTGTTTTACGGTTTGCCTCTCTCTCTTTTTTCCCCTTCTATGTTCATCTGTTTTGTTTCTTAAATTCCATATATGGAAAAAATCATATGGTATTTGGGTGACAAGACTTTTAAAAGATATTTAAATCATATACTTAATCTGAAATTAGCAACCTCTTCTCTGAGGGAATAAGTCCTCTTTCAGCTTCTTTCAAGTAAATACTTATCACCTATAACTCACTCTAACACCTGTACCATGCACCATGAGATTAATGAAAATACCCTGAATCAAAATATTCTTTTATGTCCAAAGAGTATAAAGAGTTAAAAAGTCATATTAACACCCAAGTAGATTTAGTTCCAGGAATTCTCAGACATAAGCTTATAAATATAAATTTCCCTTAAAAGATCTCTAATATCGGGATCCCTGGGTGGCGCAGCGGTTTGGCGCCTGCCTTTGGCCCAGGGCACGATCCTGGAGACCCGGGATCGAATCCCACGTCGGGCTCCCGGTGCATGGAGCCTGCTTCTCCCTCTGCCTGTGTCTCTGCCTCTCTCTCTCATTGTGTGCCTATCATAAGTAAATAAAAATAAAAAAAAAAGATCTCTAATATCTATGATGCTCACCATCAGTTGGTAGTTTTTGTGACAAATCTTTAAGTTTCTTATCTGGGAACTTGATTTTCATGTTTTCTAAAGCATCTTCCAGGTTACTGACATCAACCTTCTGACCTAAAGAAAGAATCAGGAACACAAGAGAAATTTAATGACTTCCCTGAAGGAGAAAATTTCAATAAATCCCTGTGCACCGTGGCTAGCAGAATAAATATCAATGACAACACATTCAAGTGCACAAAGGTAGACAAAATGAAATTAGAATTGTAACCTCTTCCTTAGGCTTGAGGGCAATCTTGCAAAGTACAAATTCATTCTCCAATGAATTATAATGGTAGAACAACAAATTGAAAACTTCTTTCTGGTTAGGTAGGGCATAAATGCTAAGTTTAGTTCTTCTAGTCAACTGAAATGCCTTGAATAACTGCCAATTCTTCACTTCACATTTTCTATGTAGACCCAGATTTAAATCTGCTCTTAAACTAAATTTGACAAAAACCATACTTACTAAGCAGCAAAATGAAAGATTTTGAGCAAGGCTATATTCAAAATAGCAAAATTAGTTCAGATGAGAGGTAATAAGATCCACAAAAGAAAAGCTAAATGATAATACAAATATGAGGCAGGGGAATCTTATTTATCTTTCTTTTTATCGTGTTACTTACCTTTGAAAGATTTCACATCATCTAGCAATCTATTTTTATATACATTTCCATAATCTGTAAGAAAAGGCACAATTGACATCACAGATAAAGTAATATAGAGATTTAAAGAGACAGAACAAATGTATCATTTCACAAAGATACTTTTAAATGATTTGCCTTAGAGATAACTTTGATTTTACCCTTCAGTGTATCTGAAACCACAGAATGGGGAAAATTCTCTGAGTGCTGTGTGTGATGGAGGGCAAAGCCAATAATTGATGGCAAATAGCATAATGGAATATGAACCCATATTTCTTTTACTTTCTTTGACTTTTCCTTCTTTCTCTTACTCCTTTTTCTACTTCCTCTACTTTTAGTTTTGAAGGTGAAAACAATATAGTTGAAAATTTTACATCCAAAGGCAGGATTCAAGAAAATAGAATTGCTGATTCCCAAAGAAAGAACTAAATTACACTTTCCAAAGGAAAAACAAAGCCATGCTAACATTCCTTAGACATTCGTTTTGTTGTTGTTTTAAAATTAGGATATGTTATAAATATAGTTTTTTTTTTAAAGTTGTATTAAACACACAGGACCAACCTCCCTTGAAGGCTCTAGTAGTATTTGAAATGCTAACTATCAACTTGAAGATTTTTCACCAGTTCCAGGTATTCTTTAGGTGTGAATTCTATCCCAATGCCTTCCAGAATATTTTTTACATCTTTGATATTAATTTTTTCTCCTTTAAAAAAGAGAAATGGCAAGTATAGTTGACAATTTTAAGAATTATCTAAGTATTCAAAAAGATGAAACAAAATTGCCCATGTTTACACATCACCATTCCTGGCTTGCTAGATAAAAGACAAAGATATAGCAAGACCTGCTATAGGGGGAAAGGCAGGCAGAGAATTAGAACATATTTCCTTGACCCTAGGGAAAGATGCACTTTCATAACATTGGATAAGAAGGCATAATTCTCAGTAAACTGGGAATTTACATAATTGTCTTATAAATTAGAATGTAAAGGTTAACCTAATATTGCTCTCTGTTTTTCCTAAAATCATTAGATTATTTGGCCAATATCCTAATTTTTACTTCAATTATTATTCTAATGATCTAGATCAAGGATTAGCAAAATCTTTTCTGTAAAGAGCCAGACAGTAAATGTTTTAGAATTTGCAGGATATATTTCCTCTGTTCTAGCTACTAAACTCTGGTATTTTAGCAGAAAGCAGCCATTAATAATACATAAATGAAGAATATGACTGTGTTCCAATAAAACTTTATTTATAAGAGGCAGAGGACTAGATTTGTTGTGTTACCAGTAGTTTTTTTTTTTTTTTTTTTTTTAGTAGTTTGTTTATCCTTTATATAGATTGTCAGTTTTTTCAGTGGTGAAGACCAGAAGCATTATTACTGGTAAGTATTTTAGAGGATATAGGACTTGCTATGGAGAAATGAGAAAATTTTAAAATCCAGATAACCCAAAGACTGACACAATTAGACACAAGACTTGTAACAACACCCTTGTAATAACCATCTAGGTGAGAAATAAAACACAGATAACACTCTGAGGGGCTCTCATACTCCTTTCCAATCCTTATCCACAATCTTTCTCTAGAGTTAATCACTATCATTTTTGGACACTGATTTCTTGCTTTTCTTTATACATTTCTCACAACTATCTTAAGAAAACAAGTTATTGTTTCTTGAAGAACCTGCACATTATTAGGGTTATGGAACACTACACATTATTTATGATAGCATTTTTATAGAGGCAAATGAAGCAAAATGAAAGACTATGTTGTTATTATGTAGGTAATAGAACTATGACTTTTAAATTTTTATTTATTTTTTTAGAACTATGATTTTTTTTTTAAAGAAGAATAGGCAATATAAAATTCAGGATAGTGTTATCTCAAAAGTGGGGAGACATGGTAAAGGGATAGGGAAACAACCATGTGTTGATGCAATGATATTGGAAATATTCTAGTTACTTTGTTGAAGTGGAGTCATGGAAATTAGTACTATGCTTATGGATCTATGTGTTCACTGAAAAGACAAGATGGGAAAATGTCATTAAAGAATTAGAATTTTAATCTTTATGATAACTTTTAACTTGCCTGTAACTGCTGTCACATCACTCACCACTTTTTTCAGAGAAACATTTCCAACAGCTGTAATACAAAATAAAAAATTTGGACAATGACACCAATCAGGAAAAATGTGATATAGGGTCCAATGAAAGTCCATATATTCTATTAAATAATTTGTGTTCACCTTAAATTTATATTTCCTTGTTTGAGTGCTTGATTCTTTATTAATAAGAAGAACAATGGCATTTGGCCCATGTCCCTTGAACACAGGCTCTGACTATGACAAATGTATTATATTTCTAGTTCTTGTTATCTTTTAAGCACAGCCAAAGATGATATCTACAGAAGTCAGTTTATTTTGTTTTGTTTGTTTTTGGTGAACCTTACATCTAACACAGATAAGGAAGGGTCTTCACATCTTCCAGCTATTTGCAATAAGCTTTTCTCAAGTATTTCAACTCCTGAATCTATCTTAAAATGGTGGTGACATGTACTTGTTGGATATTTGAGGAAATAATGATGTTCTACTAGTTCCTATTATGGATATTTTTCTCTCAAGTATTTCAGGCTTTCTTGATTAGACATGCATTAATTTCCCCCACTGCTCCCATGTTTGTTTCTCTCTACCATTCTCTGGCATGATAACAGCTGTGAATACCTTCTCAGCAGTAATCATCGTTGAGTAGGATTAATTGGTAACACCGTTACATCGTTGGTAACACCTTTTATATTGAAAAAATAGGAGAAGAAGAGTGCCTCTTGGCTCAGTTGCATAAGTGTCTGACTCTTGATTTTGGTTCAGGTCATGATCTCAGGGTCATGAGACTGAGTCTCGCATCAGGCTCTGTGCTGGGAATGGAGCCTGCTTGAGATTCTCTTTCACTCTCTCCTTTTGCCCCTCCCCCTGGCTACTCTCTTGTTCTAATTTCAGATGAATACAAATGAAAAAAGACAGGATTTCTTTTTATTGAAGGCCAAGTTCTTCTCCATGACTCTTAAAAATATCTTAAACTCCTCAAATCAATCTAGTTTTAGAAATTCTTTTTTTTTTTTTAAAGATTTTATTTATTTATTCATGAGAGATACACACAGAGAGAGGCAGAGACACAGGCAGAAGGAGAAGCAGGCTCCATGCAGGGATCCCAATGTGGGACTTGATACTGGGTCTCCAGGATCAACCCTGGGCTGCAGGCGGCGCTAAACCACTGTGCCACTGGGGCTGCCCTAGTTTTAGAAATTCTTATATGGATCCCAAGATTCTAAGTTCTCCTCTAAAAGGCAAAATACTTGTTTACAATGCTCACCATCCATAGGTTGATTTTGTACCACACTTTTAAATTCTTTATTTTTGAGCTTGATCCCCATGTTCCCCAGAAGTGTGTTCAGGTTATTGACATCGATCTTTCCTCCTTAGAAAGGGATGGAGATGTAAGAAAAAACCAGTTAAGACACAATATGAAAAATAATTCTTGTGCTGATGAGTTAATTCAATTCTCAATAGGCCTGGCTACTGGTTAGAATGTTAACTGGAATTACCTTATTGGAAAGTGGTTTGGTAGTAACTATTATGGTTCTTTGAAATGTTTATAACTTTTAGCCCACTAATTCCATTTGTGGGAATGCAGAAAAGGCTATGCCAAAGGGGAGAGGGAAATGTTCATTATAATCTTACTTGTAATAAGGAAAGAAAGAAGGAAAGAAGGAAAGAAAGAAAGAAAGAAAGAACCCACAATTTAAATTTCTAATGACAAGGTACTGGAAAGTAAACCATTGTATCTTCAATCTACAGAAAGTTACATAACCATAGCTGGTACAAAAGGTGACTACCACAGGCAAAAAAACTGTTATTTTATAGGATGAAGTTACATCATGCAATCATTTAACATATATGAGTTAAAATCATATGCACAGTGAAAATACACATAAAATGAACAATGTAAATGCACTTGACTCTGACATTCTGTAGTTAGCAAACACATAAATAGAATGAACCTTAGATGGACAACATCAATTTATTATTCCATCATATGGATTCATTTCCCCTATGTCTATCATATTGTAAGTATCTTAAGTCAATGTGATTCTAGTATTAGATGCAGTTTTTTTAATATTATGGCTCTTAGGCAAGTAAACTATGTAATTGCTTAACTATAGCAATAACAATGTATTCCATCACTGGAAGAAAAAGTGACTAGTATGTTGGTATCTCTTATAGAGTCTTCCAATGGAATTTCAGAGCACTTTTGACTCAATGAGATTATTACTATTTTAACTATATAGGATTTCATAATATTAAGAATGGTAATGATTGGATAGCAGGATTATGAGTGATTATTTTATCTTTAATTTAATTTATATTTATTGGTCATGTAACACCTTTTATATTGAAAAAATAGAAGAAGAAGGGTGCCTGAGTGGCTCAGTTGCTTAAGTGTCCGACTCCTTTTTTTTTTTTTTTTTTTTAAGATTTTATATATTTATTCATGCGAGAGGCAGAGACACAGGCAGAGAGTAAAGCAGGCCCCATGCAGGGAGCCTGACGTGGGACTCGATCCCGGGTCGACAGGACCATGCCCTGGGGTGAAGGCGTCGCTAAGCCGCTGAGCCACCCGGGCTGCCCTAAGTGTCCGACTCTTGATTTCGGCTCAGGTCATGATCTCAGGGTCATGAGACTGAGCCTTGCATTGGGCTCTGCATTGGGAATGGAGTCTGCTTAATATTCTCTCTCTCCCTCTCCTTCTGCCCCTCCCCCTGGCTTATTCTCTTGTTCTCGCTCTCTAAAAAAGCTAAAAAAGAAAAGAAAGAAAAATAGAAGAAAACTAACAATTCACAGCTGAGCATTATCATGATTATTTTCAGTACTATGAAGGCTAATAGTCTAATTAGACCTATCCAAAAGTACATAGAAAGATAACTGGGGCAGCCCGGGTGGCTCAGCAGTTTAGTGCCTGCCTTTGGCCCACGGCATGATCCTGGAGACCCGGGATTGAGTCCCACGTCAGGCTCCGTGCATGGAGCCTGCTTCTCCCTCTGCCTGTGTCTCCACTTCTCTCTCTCTCTCTCTCTCTCTCTGTGTCTCTCATAAATAAATAAAATATTAAAAAAAAAAGAAAGATAACTGTGGAGATCTTGAGTACTGATTTTTTTGTCTGACCCTGGAATTAAGCCTACACAGGATCAAAAAAAAAAAAGATGATAAGATTAATAATATATAGAAGGAATGGCAAAGGAATCATGATCTAGTAACTAGGAAAAAATATAAATACAGAGATTAAAAATCTCAATTTTACATACTTTCTCATTGTTTCTTACTCACCTTTGAATGACTTCAAAGCTGATAGCAATCTATTCTGAAAAACTTTCTTATTATCTGTAAGAAAAGGCACAGTTTAGGACAGAGAATGAGTCACAAATAGAATATAATGGTCAGGCTTTCCTTTGTGTGACCAACTTTAGAAATATACCCGCTTTCACCTTCAAATCATGATGAAGCTAAGCAATGAAAAAGTTCTCACTCTGGTATAGAGTGATAGTATGGTGTAGAGGTAAAGAGCCAGAGTTCAAATTCTAGCTCTATTGCTGCCTACTTTTGTGGCCTTAAGTAACAAACTGTGGCCTTTCTGTGCCACAGTTTCTACTATAAAATGGGCATATGGTGTCATCATTGTGAATTGTGAGGACAGAACCTGACACAACATAAGGGCTTAACAAATGTTAGCGGTTATTGTACTAGATCTAGTAATTGATCCAGTAATCAAATTACCAGGTATCTACTCCACCCCGCTTCTGCCCCCACAAATACAAAAACACTAATTCAAAGGGATACATGCATCCCTATGTTTATAGCAGCATTATTTATAATAGTCAAATTACGGAAGCAGTCCAAGTATGTATTGATAGATAAATAGGTAAAGAAGAGGTGGTATATATATATAGCATATTTTATATATATGTGTTTGTGTGTGTGTATATATATATATATATACACACACCATATTTTATATAAATAATGGAATATTATTCAACCATAAAAAAGAATGAAATTTTGCCATTTGCCACAACATGGATGGAGCTAGAGAGTATAAAGCTAAGTTAATGGAATAAGTCACTCACAGAAATATAAATACCATATGATTTCACTCACCTGTGTAATTTAAGAAACAAAACAAAGGAACCAAGGGAAATAAAAGAGGGAGAGAGACAAACTGAGAAACAGACTCTTAACTACAGAGAATAAACTGCTGTAGGTGGGGTAATGGGTGAAATAGGTGATGAGGATTCAGAAGTACACTTGTGGGTGCCTGGGTAGCTTAGTCAGTTAAGTATCTGACTTCAGCTCAGGTAATGATCTTAGAATCTTTGGATCAAGCCCCATGTTGGGCTCCCTACTCAGCAGGGGGTCTGCTTGTCCTTTTCCCTCTGCTCCTCTCTCTGCTCATGCTTTCTCTCTCTCAAATAAATAAATAAAATCTTTAAAAAAGAAGTACATTTATTATGGCACTGGGAGATGTATGGAATTATTGAATGACTATATAGTACACCCGAAACTAACATAACACTGTATGTTAGCTACATTGGAATCAAAATAAAAACTTAATAAAAAAAAGAAATTGAACTTAACAGAGGGAGGAGTTTTTAGGGTTTATCTCTGGGAAGGATAAGGATTAGGAAAAGGGACTCTCCGGGATCCCTGGGTGGTGCAGCAGTTTGGCGCCTGCCTTTGGCCCAGGGCGTGATCCTGGAGACTCGGGATCGAGTCCCACGTCGGGCTCCCGGTGCATGGAGCCTGCTTCTCCCTCTGCCTGTGTCTCTGCCTCTCTCTCTCTCTCTCTGTATCTGTCATAAATAAATAAAATATTAATAAATAAATAAATAAAAGTGATTTTCATTAAAAAAAAAAAAAAGGAAAAGGGACTCTCCAAGGGCAATGTTAGGAAAAGTGACTTGGGGAGAGAACAGGAATTTAAGAGGACTTCTGAAATATTTACTGAGAGACAAGATGTAAATTCTCCTTTCCTCTGCCTTTCAAAATCATCAGTAACATCTTTTCTCAACACTGATTTTGTGGAAAAGGATTCTTTTGACAGTTGAATTCTGTACTTGTATTGGCACAGAGTAATAATAAACTGTTTATATGGAAGCAAGAGCTGAGGATGAGTACAGGTAACATCCGAACATGTGTCACTTTAAAATATAAATATTACAACTAGACCCATAAAACTGAACTCTCCAGAGGTTACAGATGCAGCTTACCATCAACTGGTAGTAATTTTTGTAGTTTAAGACATTCCTTATCATTGACTTCTACTCTCATGTCTCCAGAATGTTCTGCAGATCACTGGCATCAATTTTTTCTCCTTTTAAAATACAGAGTGTTTATAGGTGAGAATTTTAGAAATTAACAACTCAATATTACAGAGGCTCAAGAGGTTTATAAGAACATGTTATTGACCTATATGATGAATATTTTAAAGTATACTTAAGATAGCTTATACTGCATCATTCTCAATTTGGGATTAAAGAGCAAAGGTAAAATCATTCATTTGGGGAAAATAATAGTGAAAGGGAATAAAGGGGAAAGGAGAAAAAATAAGTGGGAAATAACCAGAAAGGGAGACAGAACATGGAAGACTCCTAACTCTGGGAAATGAACTAAGGGTGGTAGAAGGGGAGGAGGGCAGGGGGTGGGGTGACTGGGTGGCGGGCACTGAGGTGGGCACTTGACAGGATGAGCACTGGGTGTTATTCTGTATGTTGGCAAATTGAACACCAATAAAAATAAATTTATTATTAAAAAAACAAAATAAAATCTCATAATTTAGAAAGTAAAAAAAAAAAGCAAAGGTAAAATAGGATGTGGAAATTGTGTGTCATTAGAAGTCAAAGCAAATTTGTTCCTAAATTATTGATATAAGAAAGGAGAAAGGCTCTCTTAATTTGGGGGATAATATGCAGGATAAAACCTAGTTATCAAACAGAATAGAGAACCCAGAAGTGGACCCTGAACTTTATGGTCAACTAATATTCGATAAAGGAGGAAAGACTATCCATTGGAAGAAAGACAGTCTCTTCAATAAATGGTGCTGGGAAAATTGGACATCCACATGCAGAAGAATGAAACTAGACCACTCTCTTTCACCATACACAAAGATAAACTCAAAATGGATGAAAGATCTAAATGTGAGACAAGATTCCTTCAAAATCCTAGAGGAGAACACAGGCAACACCCTTTTGGAACTTGGCCACAGTAACTTCTTGCAAGATACATCCACGAAGGCAAAAGAAACAAAAGCAAAAATGAACTATTGGGACTTCATCAAGATAAGAAGCTTTTGCACAGCAAAGGATACAGTCAACAAAACTCAAAGACAACCTACAGAATGGGAGAAGATATTTGCAAACGACGTATCAGATAAAGGGCTAGTTTCCAAGATCTATAAAGGACTTCTTAAACTCAACAGCAAAGAAACAAACAATCCAATCATGAAATGGGCAGAAGACATGAAGAGAAATCTCAGAGAGGAAGACATAGACATGGCCAACATGCACATGAGAAAATGCTCTGCATCACTTGCTATCAGGGAAATACAAATCAAAACCACAATGAGATACCACCTCACACCAGTGAGAATGGGGAAAATTAACAAGGCAGGAAACAATTGTTGGAGAGAATGCGGAGAAAAGGGAACCCTCTTACACTGTTGGTGGGAATGTGAAATGGTGCAGCCACTCTGGAAAACTGTGTGGAGGTTCCTCAAAGAGTTAAAAATAGACCTGCCCTACGACCCAGCAATTGCACTGTTGGGGATTTACCCCAAAGATTCAGATGCAATGAAACGCCGGGACACCTGCACCCCGATGTTTCTAGCAGCAATGTCCACAATAGCCAAACTGTGGAAGGAGCCTCGGTGTCCATCGAAAGATGAATGGATAAAGAAGATGTGGTTTATGTATACAATGGAATATTACTCAGCCATTAGAAATGACAAATACCCACCATTTGCTTCAATGTGGATGGAACTGGAGGGTATTATGCTGAGTGAAGTAAGTCAATAAGAGAAGGACAAACAGTGTATGTTCTCATTCATTTGGGGAATATAAATAACAGTGAAAGGGAATATAAGGGAAGGGAGAAGAAAAAGACTCCTAACTCTGGGAAACGAACTAGGGGTGGTGGAAGGGGAGGAGGGCAGGGGGTGGGGGTGAATGGGTGACAGGCACTGAGGGGGGCACTTGACGGGATGAGCACTGGGTGTTATTCTGTATGTTGGTAAATTGAACACCAATAAAAAAGTAATTTATTTAAAAAAAAACCTAGTTATCAAATTGGATAATGAGTTGCCAAAAGAAATAATTATGGCAAGGAGATCTTATACTGACTTATGTCTTTGATTTTTCACAAAATCCACATTATCTTGAGCTTTATAAAACTTTACCTTATTTTATTCATGTGTTTACCTAAAATTTAGCTATTTACATGTTGGCAAAGACATATACATATGTGAGAAAAACACCTCTACAGTATATAGGACTTGTTTTCAAAAACAAGTTCTGTGGTTTATTTTTAAAATAGATAATCCAAGGTCAAATGGATTTTATCAGGCAGAAATATTTTATAATAAGTAGGTAAGTTGGCAAAATTAGTATGAATAGACTACTGGGAGAATAACATTTAAAATATAATTTATTATAGAACACTCACCTGTAAAATCTTTCATTTTCAGTGCCACATTTTCCAGATCAACCTTCCCATCAACTGTAAGACAAAGAGCAGTCACAGACCAAAAATGAGACTGTTCCTTCTTTTTTCTCTTCCTATGACAGCTGTCCCTCCACTAGAATGTTGATATCATCTTGAATTTTAGTTCTAGACTATTATGTTACATTTTTCATCATACTTACTGAAATATAAGTTTTTAAATGTCCTTTCCTCCACTTTGGTTCATCCCAGTATTTTCTCTTGTATTATATATATTTTTTTAATTTTGTGTGTAGTCTGTTTTTTTCTCCTGTTACGTATAAATTTCTCTTTGTTCCTGATGTTATTAAATTTTACAAGGATGTTTAGGCATAGGGTGAAAAAAATTTTTTGAAAAAGTTTTGTAATCTGACCTAGCTCTGTGTTCCCTTTCAATATAGGACTACAGGGAAGGATAAGAAGAAATGAAATGATAATATGTGAGTAATTCAGGGAACACATTATATAAAACAAAAACAATAAATTGGGAAGTGGATAAGAAAGATAGTCCTCTTGAGTGAGGATAAAAATCTAATATAAAATTGGATTATGATAAATTAAGGATGCATATTGTAATTTTTTTTTTAATTTTATTTATTTATGATAGTCACACACAGAGAGAGAGGCAGAGACACAGGCAGAGAGAGAAGCAGGCTCCATGCACCGGGAGCCTGATGTGGGATTCGATCCCGGGTCTCTAGGATCGCGCCCTGGGCCAAAGGCAGGCGCTAAACCGCTGCGCCACCCAGGGATCCCACATATTGTAATTTTTACAGTAACCTTTAAAACTTCCAAATTAACAAGAAAAATAAAATATAATCATTCCAAAAGGAAGGCAAGAATGGAAGGAAATAGAATATTGAACATGTGATATAAGTACAGGTATTCAGTAAAAGTAGATTTAAACACAGATATGTCAGTAATTTCATAATTACTACTAATATTGTAAAAATGTAAATGATTTCAGATTGCTAATTGTTTAGGATTTTTGCATTATTTGCTTATGAGAGAGATTAGCCTGTGATCTTCCTTTTTTTGTATTGTTTTCATCAAATTTTGGTATCAAGATTATGATAGTTTCATAAATCAAGCCGGGAAGTGTTCTTTGATTTTGTGTTTTTGAAGAGCTGAGTAATATGGGCATTATTTATTATGTATATACTAGATAAAATTCATCAAGGAAGTTATCTAAGCCTCTAAAACTTAAGAATTAAAAATATCTTAAGTCTAAGGATTCAGAGAGGTTGAATGTAAAAGGATGGATAACTATGGACTATACAAATACTATGCAAAATAGTGTAGGAATATTAATGTCAAACAAAATAAACTTTAAGAAAAAGCATTTCTAAGAAAAAAAGAAAAAGCATTTCAAAGAAAAAGGTTTAATTCAACATGAAGATGTCATAATTCTAAACTTGTATGATCCTAATAATATGGCCTCAAAATACATAAAGAAAAATTTAAAATTACATTGAGAAATAGAAAAATCAAAAATTATAGTTGAAGATTTTGACACATATTTGTCAGTAGTTAATAGAATAAGCAGAGAAAAATCTTTATGACTTTAGGAAATTTGAACAATAAATTTAACAAACTTGATTTAATGGACATATAGACAACCCAATAATTTCAGGATACATATTTCTTCACATAGGGAATATTTAGAAAAAAATGACCATATCCTGTATTATAAAGTCAAATCTCAATAATTTAAAAGCAACGGCAAAAAACAATCCAAAAATATTAAGTTTTATTTACAATAGCACCAAATATAATAAGTCACCTAGGAATAAATCTAACAAAAGAAGCACAAAACTCATACTCCAAACACTACAAAATTTTGTTGATAGTAGTAAGATAAAAAAAATCTCTTAGCAAAATAGGAATAGAAGAGAACTCCTCTAATCTAATAAAAGTTATATATATATATATATAAAACTTATATATATATATAACTTCAGCAAAGTAATACTTAATGGTGAAATATGGAAATACTTCTCTTTGAGGTTAGAAATGAGATAAGGATGCCCATTATCATTGCATTTTGACAATATTATACTAGAAATCCTAACTGATGCAGTAAGGCAAGACAAAGACTAAAAGATATAATTATTGAAAAGAGAAAAAGAAAACTGCCTATTATTTGGAAACATGATTATATATGAGAATATTCAGATAATTATAATTTATAAAAGAGTGAAGACAGGTTGCTGGATATAAGCTCATTACACAAAATCAATAATTTTTTATGTATCAGCAACAAGCTGAAAAAAGAAAATTTTAAGAAATACTATTTACAATAGTATAAAAAATACCTAGGAATAAACCCATTGAATTAAATGTAAAACTTTACATATAAAATTATAAAATAGCCAGTCTAGGGCACTAAGGCACCAGGAAGGTAAAGATGTTGGCATTGCTAATCCAAGCCACTGTTTGGGCTGTGAACAAGAGAAAGCTGACAACCCACCCAGTCTGCCCTCACCCTGACACTCTCAGCAGTAAAGAACTTCTTAAAAAGAAGCTTAAATTTTTACACTTCAAACTGAGGGTTGTAATAGCTTTGTATTATATTCTTATATTCTAGAATATACAAAGACAAAAGTATATTCGGATGGAGAAGTTGTTTAAGATGGAGTCAGAATGTTCATTGAAAAGAAAGAACAGTTAACACTTTAAGGAACAGAATTGGACTAGGTTGAAGACAACTTATCCCAAGTTTGTGTTCAATAACCCAAACATGAAAGAAACTTATGACTGTGGAAAAAGCTTTAATATTTGAAACCTCAGAACTAGTCTGGATGTAAGCTCCAGGAGGTTTGTGGAAGCCTTTAGGCTTACTGAATAAATCATGTGACTGTTATGTGCTGAAGGTTTATAATGTATGGCTGCCTTATGAGGAAAATACAGTGATGCATTTTGAAAATGAAGCCACTGTTAGATTTGAGAAATGATGTTTGTATTCTTTTTAGGGGAGAGAAAATAAGAAATCGCTTTTTGGGGGTTATTTTTCTGTTTTCCCCTCTTTTTAAAAATTCATGTATTATATTAGATTCAGGTGTACAATATAATGATTAAGCCATTCTATACATTTCTCAGAGCTCATCAAGATACTTGTAGTCTTAATCCTTTACCTAGCTCATCCATCTGTCCCACCCATTTTTCTGTTTTTTAAAGGAAAAAAAACACGAAATCTTACACTGCACTTAACTTCCTTGCATCCTTTCTAAACTAATTTCATTAAAGTTGCTTTTTCTGGGCAGTTTGGTTGGCTCAGCGGTTTAGCGCTGCCTTTGGCCCAGGTTGTGATCCTGGAGACCCGGGATTGAGTCCCACGTTGGGCTCCCTGCATGGAGCCTGCTTTTCCCTCTGCCTGTGTCTCTGCCCCTCTCTCTCTCTCTCTCTCTCTTGCTCTGTGTCTCGCATGAATAAATAAATAAAATCTTTAAAAAAAAGTTGCCTTTTCTGGAAGGATTACCAGAAGTTTATTCTTAATAGATGTGCAGTCATTAGATCTCTGTTGAATGGCCTGAAATTGTATCTCCCTTGGTGATATCCTGATCAGAGTGATGGTTTTTATTTTATTTTTTAAAAAAGATTTTATCTATCTATCTATCGTATGAGCTGGGGGAGGGGCAGAGGGACAATCTCTCCAAGATCTGGGTTGAGCGTGGAGCCTAACTTGGGGCTCCAACTCACAATCCTAACATTATGACCTGAGCCAAAACCAAGAGTTGGATGCTCAACCAACAGAGTTATCCAGGTGCTCCCAGAGTGATGGCTTTTAAAATTCAGAGGTAGAAAAAAAAAAATAAATAAAAAATAAAATTCAGAGGTAGGAAGTCCTGTCTGTCAATCATGAAAAAAAAATTTAAAAAATTTTTAAAAAGATTTTATTTATTTATTCACGAGAGACAGAGAGAGAGGCAGAGATACAGGCAGAGGGAGAAGTAGGCTCCATGCAGGGGGCCCAACATGGGACTCGATTCCAGGTCTCCAGGATCAGGTCCTGGGCTAAAGGCAGTGCTAAACCGCTGAGCCACCCGGGCTGCCCACAAAAAAAAATTTTAATCCAAACTTGGCCCAGTCATTTTACATTGTTATAAAAATTTTCATTGATGCCTCATTGACTTCTTTTTTAAGCAGCCATTCGATTAAAGTATCAGGCAAAGATTTTCTTGATTGGTAGTGCAGAATAGTTCTGAGTTATGGTATCAAAAGATAAGAAATACTTGTCTGGGGGAATCCCTGGGTAGCTCAGCAGTTCAATGCCTGCCTTTGGCACAGAGCGTGATCCTGGAGTCCCAGGATCCAGTCCTGCATCAGGCTCCCTGCATGGAGTCTGCTTCTCCCTCTGTGTCTCTGCACCCGCCCCCCGCCCCCCCCCCCCCGTGTGTCTCTCATGAGTAAATAAATAAAATCTTAAAAAAAGAGAAATACTTGTCTTTTATTTATTTTTATTTTTATTTTTTTAAGTTTTTTTTTAAATTTTTTATTTATGATAGTCACAGATAGAGAGAGAGAGAGAGGCAGAGACACAGGCAGAGGGAGAAGCAGGCTCCATGCACCGGGAGCCCGATGTGGGATTCGATCCCGGGTCTCCAGGATCGCGCCCTGGGCCAAAGGCAGGCGCCAAACCACTGCGCCACCCAGGGATCCCCAATACTTGTCTTTTAATACATTTCTTTTGCCACTGTAAAGTCTGCTCAAAGATGGGATCTCAATCTGACTTAGATTCTTTTAGTTGACAAGTTGCTCTGTATTATGAATTATCAAGTACTTCTTTTTGGTTGTTCCTTATGTTATACTGATTGTACTACTAGACTGGGTTATTTGTTTTTCACATGCTATCTTCCTTCCATTCTGTCTTCTTTCTTATTTCCCTTTTGCTATTTTTCTTTGCTATGTTAATGCTAGGAGAGTTGCCATGTCCTTTCTTTTTATATTGCATTGGCTTCAGCAGTTCTGTTCAGATCTTCATTTTAGTTTCAGAGTTTAATGTAACCTTTAGTTGCTCTTTCTGTAGCATCCAAGGCCACTTTGCTTTCCTCAGTGAAATGCAGTTGAGGAAAACTGTTCTACTCACTTCTACCGTAATCTGAGGGTGTGGTGAGGTATTACGTGTTATACTTGAGCCCTGCTCTCATACGAGAGGTCTGGTCAAATGTCCCAACAGGGTTCATTGCTCTAATTAAGTAGAATGAACCCTGGTAAAGACATTTAACCAAACCATAGATCTGTGCATGGGATGGTATTCTTGAGCTTCACATCAGACCTCCAATTCCGCCTGTGGTCCTGAAGTGTTTACTTTCACTAAATAGTGATTCCTGTTATTCATTTCTCCCATTTTATTGTTTTTTCCCCAGCAGTGGTTTCTATTCCTTCCTAGGAGGGAGGGAGGGAGGGAGTCAGGAGGAGGAGGAGGAGAGAGAAATTTATCCAATTTGCTTCACTCCAGATCTGGGCATTTTAGTAAGAAATCTCTGGATTTCACCATTTTAGTTTCTGAGGGAGGAGAAAGGCTAAGAGAAGGCTAGTTCTGCTGTACTACTCTAAAATCTTTTATTTCTTTGTTGTCCTCATTAAACATTATGGCATTAGATAGGCCTCCTTTTATTATTTGATTGGTGCTGAATTTCCTTTGCTGATTTTTACTTTTTTGTTCTCGTTCACTTTGTTAGGTATTGGAGGAAAGAAAAACTAGGCAGATTTTGGTTTCTTTATCATCTTAAACTGAAGCCCTCTGGATCAGTAAGCATTACTGTTAAATAGTAACTGCTATAAACAGTTCCTTAAAGATTTGAAAGAACTTACTCTTAAAACCTTCTGGGCCTGTTACCTTTTGTTAGAGTGCTGAGCGGTGCTGGAAAAGTGATAGATGTAATTATTTGATACTTTTTTCAACTATCATTATTGGTCTGTCTATATTTTTCACTTCTTATTTGATCAATATTGGTAATTTATTTCTTTTGTTCTGGAAAAGTGTTCACTTTACTAATATATTTAACATCTTAATCTCATGTTATATGTGGTTTCTTACTGTCATAGCAGTATTATGTTCGATATCCACAGTTATCTCTCTTTTAAAATTCTTAGTATGTTTCTCTCTATCCCTTTCCAGGCATACAGCCAAGGCATACCTACTGGAAATAACCATCAGTCTATTTAAT
This sequence comes from Canis lupus familiaris, assembly GCF_011100685.1. NCBI lineage: Eukaryota > Metazoa > Chordata > Mammalia > Carnivora > Canidae > Canis > Canis lupus. The sequence goes on from NC_049230.1 coordinate 16,451,878, forward strand.
CATTCTTCATTGTAGACTGTTCTCTTACTTACTTTTTAATATTCCTTTTAAATGTTTCACATTCTACTTTCCTTTTCTTCTTCATGCTTTGACCTAAGAATGGCTTGGCAGAACTCTAATTTTCATTATTCATAGAATACTCTGTTAATGAAGAGCCAGGATGTGCTTTCATTTGAGACCTGAATTCAGATACATGCTTTAAAAATGTTCTGTTGAAAGATGCCTAGGTGGCTCAGTTGGTTAAGCGTCTGCCTTTGGCTCAGGTCATGATCCCAGGGTCCTGGGATGGAGCCAGAGGCAGTGGGGAGTATGCTTCTCTCTCTCCTTCTGCTCCTCCCTCTGTCCATGCCCTTTCACTTTCTCTCTCTCAAATAAATAAATACAATCTTAAAAAAAAAGTCCTGTTGATACTAAATAAACACTATCCCTGGTCTCTTGATATTCTCAAACCTAGGCTGTCCTAAAGAGAATACATTTTTTTAAAAAAATTTATGATAGTCACACAGAGAGAGAGAGAGAGAGAGAGGCAGAGACACAGGCAGAGGGAGAAGCAGGCTCCATGCACCAGGAGCCTGACGCGGGATTCCATCCTGGGTGTCCAGGATCGCGCCCTGGGACAAAGGCAGGAGCCAAACCGCTGCGCTACCCAGGGATCCCAAGAGAATACATTTTTATGTACAATACTCACCATCAATTGGTAGGTCTTGTGAAAAATCTTCAAGTTCTTTAGGTGAGAGCTTAATCCCCGTATTTTTCAGAAATGTGTTCAGGTTATTCATATTAACCTTTCCTCCTTAGGAGAGACAACATAGCATAAAAAACCAAGATGTGAAAAATTCCTCATTAATTCATACATATTATGGTTATCACTTTACTCATAAAGACATTTTTTTAAATCTAGAATTATCATAAAACATTAAGGTCCAGTAAGACCTTAGGCATACAAGGAGGGTCAATATTAAAAACATATATAGAGTTTCATCCTCTGACTGTATCTTTTGTTATATCAACACAGTGAAAGTGTTATATACATACATATATATGTATGTATGTTATATATATGTATATGTATGTATGTTATATATGTATATGTATACACATATGTATATATATGTATGCATGTTATATATACATATAAATACCATATCCATAAATATTTGGAAATACATATGTGAACTTTTTAATGTAATAAAAATAAACTAGTGTATATGAAAAATAAGAGAATATCTCACATTTATCTGCTTTCTCATACTTCTCACTCACTTTTAAGAGTCTTCACACCATCTAGCAACCTTTTTTAATACACTTTTCCTTCAGCTGTAAGAAAAGGCATAATTCAGGTCAGAGAAAAATAATAAGGGACTTTCACCTAAACAATAAATATTCTACAATTTTCCTCTAATTCCATAAATTTCAAAAAGATAGACTTTTAATGATTTTTCTGAAATTTACCTAATTTGTTCTCAAATAATCACAAAATTTGCTTGGAGAAATATTTTAATGAGGCAAATTTATTCACTCTTGCATAAAAGGCAAGGATTATGGCTTAAAACTTATAAAACATATATCTCTTTTGATTTACTTTTATCTCTAATTTCTTTTCTTACAGTCTTTATTCCATTTTTACATCTTTCCACTTACTCTTAGGAATATTTATGGAACTAAGGACAACAATACACATATGTTATTGGGAGGATTAAGTGAAATAGCTATTGCCTACCATAATAAAAACTAAATAACTGAATAACTAAATAACCCAAATTTTCTTTGGCAAAAATCAAATAATTCTAAAAGTCTTCAAAAATGATTAAACAAAACAACCTGGTAACAATCTGGTATCATTTTAGAAGAAAATCCTACAGCATTCTAAAGCTCCTTGAAATATACATATATATTTTAAATCCTTACCATCAAGTGGTAGAGTTTTTACTAAATTAAAGTATTCCTTCTCTGTGACCTCAACTTTCCTGTCTTTCAGAGGATCACATACATCACTGACATCTACCTGCTCTCCTAGAAAAGATAGAAATGGTGACAAAGGAGAATCTAAGAACACAAAATTAATGAGTTATTAAATCAAATGCTGTTAACTAGCAATATTTTCACTCATGTGCCATTAAAATAATTTCATGGGTAGTTAACAATTATGTATTCTAAAAACATTAAAATTTATTATCACCTTGAGTGATTATATAAAATGTAAGAAATGAGACAAATAATAATTTGGGTCTTTCCTTCACAAAATAGAAAAGTAGTTTTCCTGATACTTTCGAATTATAATTACGTTAGGAGCAGGATGTTAGGCACATAAATATAGACATATACATAGATTACATGCTTATATGAATTAAATAATTAACACACTATATATAAAAATGCACATAGTTAATGTTTGTTAGAAAGTATGTTTCAAAAACAGGGCCTCAGGCTTCCATAATAATTTTTTGTTTTGTACTATTTTTATGGTAAATAATCTTTTGATTATTGTAGTTTTATACTTTGTAACTTTAGAAAGGCAAAATAATTTTGGTTTAATTAAGTCTTTTGGTTTAAATCAGTGGAAACTGAATCTCTGAAAGTTTACTTTCTAGAATCTAGAAACTAGATCTAGTTCTAGATCTAGAACTTTCTAGAATCTAGAAATCCTAAACTTTAATCCATAAATTAGATATGTTGCATATTTTAAATGTATATGTCTAGAATGGATTTCTTTTTATTTATTATGCTTAGGAGTTACTTGGCTTCTTCAAATTGGCACTTTTATCTATTCTGGAAAGTTCTCTTCAAATATTGCCTCTGTCTTGTTTCTCTTTCTCTTTTCTTCCTATAGTTTCAATTATATATATATATATATATATATATATATATATCCTATCCTCTGTGTCTTTTATATTTTTATATATATATTTTTTAATTTTTTAAAAAATTTATTTATGATAGTCACACACACACACACACACAGAGAGAGAGAGGCAGAGACATAGGCAGAGGGAGAAGCAGGCTCCATGCACCGGGAGCCTGACATGGGATTCGATCCCGGGTCTCCAGGATTGCACCCTGGGCCAAAGGCAGGCGCCAAACCGCTGCGCCACCCAGGGATCTCTATTTTTATATTTTTATAAAATATAACTAGTAATAAAAGTTTACGTTTATATTTCCTATTTCTTTATCTTTCTGTGCTATATACCTTGTAATTTCTTAAGTTCCTTAGTTCTTTCTTCAGCTGTTTATAAATTACTGTTAAATCCTTCAAATGTTTTAAATTTTTAGTATTTTCATTGCTCAAAAGTCTATTTGGTTCTTTATCAAATCTGCTTGCTCTTTCCTCAAATGTATTCAAGCCTCTCCTTAAATTATTAAATTATATTAAGCATGCTTATTTAATAATTTTTGGTCTGATAATTCCAAAATCTAAAACCTTTGCTGATCTGATTCTGCTGTTGTTCATGAGGGGTGTCTCACTCAAGTTGCCTCATTTCCTTCTATATTTAATAATTTTAAACTATGAATTGCTCTTTATGTGAAATTTTTTAAAAAAGATTTTGTTTATACACACACACACACACACACACACACACACACAGAGGCAGAGACACAGGCAGAGGGAGAAGCAGGCTCCATGCAAGAAGCCCGATGTGGGACTGGATCCTGGGTCTCCAGGATCACACCCCTGGCTGCAGGCAGCGCTAAACCGCTGCGCCACCGGGGCTGCCCTGAAATTTTGATTTAAGAAGAAGAACAGTATCCTTTAAAGAGTCAGATTGATTCATTCTAGATTATCAGTGCATGAAGTTAGGCTATGCTTCAGGAGTGTTAACAGAGTACATCAATAGTGTATGTTAAAGACCCATTACTTATTATAGCTTCTCTTAATTCAGTGGCCTTGACTTTATTCTTGCTTCAGAGCAACTGCAGTTTCTAAAGTTAGTTAAAATATCTTCAGTCTCATATTAAGATCATATTTAAATCTTATGGTACTCTGCAATAATAATCTCTATTGCTGACTGAAATGATCCAATATTTTTTGGCTAGTTGGTTACTAATTATGGAATACTGCTACTTTCTCCCCACATTACTATCCATTGGTATAATACTCTCAATCCAGTGACTCTATTACCTTTACTCCATGAAGAAGTTTTCTACTTCTATTATTTTAATTTCTGTAATAGTATTTCTGTCCTAAACAGATCTTTTGGGTATTTTAACACCATTCTGACTTAATATTATTTGTTGATGAAAAGGAACCATAGTAGGCTAAAGATGCAATAAAGTTTAGTTTCTTTTGAAAGATCCAAGTCCTTAGCAGATACAAGATTGATTCAAGTGACTGAACATTGGCCCTTTCTAGAGATTTTAAATTGGTAAACTAAATTATAGGCAATATACTTTTATAGTAATTATTACTTGATACTTTGATACTGCTCAAGGAAATTGTTATCTTAAAGGTAGAAGCTCACAGTAAACAGATTATATAAAGACTAGAGAAAGTGCTTTAGCAGATCTTACTAAATAAATTACAGAAAAGGGTTAACAAAACAGGCCTGAGGCTGCTATATTTAGAAGAGCCTGCTTGCGATGTTGGTACTTGGCTGGCATCTGGGAACTTGGATTTTAGAATGTTCCCTCCAATACAAACTGAAAAGGCTAGTTCATTGTGTCTAGACTTGTGTAAACAATGTGATTTATGGTGAATACTTATTTGTTTTTCTTCTGGGATTCTGGTATATTTGTAATTGATAGGCAGAGTGTGTCTATGCGAGTAGCCCCAAATGAAAAACCTTGGGCACTGAGTCTCCAGTGGGCTTCCCTGGGCACACATGGACAACATTGTGGCCCTTATATTCATCTCTCTTCCCTATTCCACTCTCCTAAACTCCTGGCAACCACGGATCTTTCCATGTCTTTCCATAGATTGATAGCTCATTTCTTTTTTATCATTGAATAATATTTCATTATATGGATGTACCACAGTTTGTTTATCCATTTTTGTATTCAAGGACATCTTATTTGCTTGCAAATTTTGGCAATTATAAATAAAACTGCTATAAATATTTGTGAGCAGGTTTTTGTGTACATGTTTTCAGGTCATGTAGGTAAATACCTAATTTGTGATTATTGGATCTTATGGTACTATTAAATTTAGCTTTGTAAGAAACTGGCAAACTGTCTTCCAAAGTAACTATACCATTTTGCCCTCCCACTAGCCATGAATAAGAGTTCCTCTTACTGGCCATTCTAATAGGTGTGTAGCATTCCTGCATTATTTTAAGTTGCAATTCCCTAATGACATATGATGTCTAGTTTTACTAGAGACAATCACTTTGCTAGAGTTAGGACAATCCTAACTCTATAACTCAGCCTTTTACTAGTAAACCAATTTAAAGAATTACTGTAGGGTTAATGGAAAATTTATGTGTATGAATTGTGGATGACTTTCCAACAGTACTAATGGATCTCGTCTTCTTAGTCCAAGGGGATAGAAACTTTTCTGGGGAAATAAATAACGTCTGGTGGAAGAGATTCCTAAGTATAATGTATTCTATTCACAGTAATAAATACATTTGTGGCTGACTTAGCATATAATACAGTTCATGCCCTATTATTTAGTACAATAAGCCAGTTAAAATTCCCTAGATAAATGACAGAATTGTCTTGAATTTTCTTTTCACCAACTAGGGGGATTTGTACCATATACATAATGCATATTATACTTGGATTTACACTATAGATTTAATTATCTAAGAAAGGAACAGACAACTTGGGTATGTAAGATAGACTCAAGGCATTATTAGGACTAGTTTTTCAGGCCTGAGGAAATATTGGACTACAATTCTAGAGTACCTTCAGCTAGTTTTGTTTGTCTGAGAGCTGTTTGAGGTCTGTTTTTCAGGGATTAAATGCTTCTATGTAGTCACTGTACAAATAATTAAACAAGTAATTCAAAGACAAAACCAAGATGAAATTATCCTGACATTCGGGAAAATCAACAATAGTGAAAGTCTGGACAGTTCCTCATATCTCTCCTATGGCTTCGGTTAAGTGAAGATCATAAGGTAGAGTTAGGAATAAAAACATTCCCATATTATTAAGAAAAAGCTGTTGCCATGACTATAATAGAACATTATCAAATGAATATAAATTATGAAAAACAAGATGTGTTTGTACAGTACCATCTTCTATTGCTAGAGGAACAACAAGGACTTAAGGTCACCTGCTGTATTATGCAGAGTGAATATCAGACTTAAAAATATAACATTGGGGATCCCTGGGTGGCGCAGCGGTTTAGCGCCTGTCTTTGGCCCAGGGCATGATCCTGGAGACCCGGGATCGAATCCCACGTCGGACTCCCGGTGCATGGAGCCTGCTTCTCCCTCTGCCTATGTCTCTGCCTCTCTCTCTCTCTCTCTCTGTGTGACTATCATAAATAAATAAAAATTAAAAAAAATATATAACATTGTCCCTTATTTATAATAAAAGGCCTATCTTCACAATATTAGAGGAAAATACTACATATAATAATATAAGGCTAATATAATTGCCTAAGAAATTATATTGTTGATGACCTATACAAATAATTATGTTTACACATAGTATCTAATTTATAATCTGAATTTTAAAATTTCTTGTCATATGCTAAGACCTGGTACCTTTGTTGCAAAAGCATAGATTATAAAAAAAATAGGTTATCAGAGCAGGTAGAAATGTTTAATTAATGTTAGTTAATGAAAATGTTTAATTAGTGAAGGATTAAAATGGTGAAATTAACAAGGAAATTAAGGGACGGTAGAAAATATTATAACAGTATAAAGAATTAAGTAATTTTTCACTTACCTAGAACAGTACTCAATTCTTCCATCAGTGTATTTAGTTTGACCTTCCCTTCATCTGTAAGTCAAGACAAAATTTAGACACTGGTAATCCAAACTCAGGAAAAAAGCAGAAAGCACAAAACATGTAAATTATGAAGTAGAGACTAGATGAAAACTATTCACTATATCTTGTCCTTTTTAAATTTATAATTCTTGAATTTTAATAGATAGCTCCATTATCTGCAAGGGGCACTAAAATTCTTTGAACCATAAAGTCTACCTTAGGAAAAATGTTCTCTCAAGTCTTTTGGTTTCATTCTATTCCTAACTCCATATTTCTCTAGGAATGGCTGATAACACATGATTGGTATACATTTAAAACCATTGTTCATGGTATTGTTTTTTTTATCATTGGAGAAAGACAAAGCAGCCCAGGAAAAGGAGCAATGAAGAGCACAGTGTGTGGTAAACTAAAGCTTTTAAATTGTGCTTGAGGGAAAAAGGCCACGTAGGGAGTGGAAAAATGAGTTGAAAGAGATTGGTTGGAGCTAACAGTTTAGACTCTGACATCAGACTGCTTGGATTTGGGAATAGAGCAGTGAAAAAAAAAAAGATAAAAATCCTAGCTCCACAAAATTTACATTAATTTGTTTTCTTTATGGCTGTATTCCTAAGACCAAAACAGAGACTGCTAAGTGTTAGGTGTTCAATAGGTATTTTACATGAATGAATAAATGAATTTAACCGGGAAGATAGTTTACTTTTTATGTTGAATTTGGATTTCCAGTGGGAAATGTATGTCAGCAGAGGTTTGTTGATATAGGAGATCTCTTAATTGACCTCCATTTATCCACCCTGATGGCCTGAACTATATTCTTCATTCCTACTGTAAAACATACATACTGATAATGATGGCATGCTAAACTTTGCATTAGTAATCTACACTTTTAGCAAGTCAGCGCATTTGTGTTATGGGTTGAGTTGTTGAGTTTGGTTTCCAGGCTTTTTTATAAAGAGTTGTACTTATTATTAAATTGATGATAACATTATATAAACTGATGAACTATAAATAGAAAAGGGAGTTATTATCATAAAAACAGACTAGAATGTTTTAGAAAGTTTACATAAGGGCAAATTGCTAAAAAAAGTTCTGCTGAATTTGGTGTGGATAAATAACTGTAAGAAGATTGGGAGAAGAATTAAAATCTAGATGGGTTCTGATGGAAATTTCTGCTCAACTTAAAGAAAAAGCACTTTGTTACACTTAAACTTAAAGTGGGAGTGTAGATGATAAACAGGTATTTTTGTGCAAGAAATCTCTATAAAGAGTATGGCGACACTAAGTTAAAATGTCCCTTTTTTTTTTTCAAGGAAATAAAACATGTAAGGTACATATACATCATTTTTATTATTCCTTACTCTGACTGGATTTTAGAGTATCTGATCAAATACTTGCCCCCATCATGCTACATAAAAAGACCTCATTGCCCTAAACTGAAATGCATGAAATAAGTATAGGTTTGAGATAAGAGATTTGAAATACTAAACATATATGGTTAAGTGGAATCAGCCAGGAAGAGAGTGGAAAGAACAATAGACTGAAAATAAACTGTTATATTACTATTATCTAAGCCAGTGATTGTCAAAAATTTTTATTGTTAGCTGCATTAAAAATTCTAAACACATACGTACATACACACAATTGATTATGAAGGTTTATGAAACAATATCTAGCTTTACTATTTCATTAAAAAAATACTCACTTAACCCACTGGTTTGAAGGGACAAAGAGAAGCCTATAAGAAAATGAGCCTTATGAACAAGACAACATTGTCTTGTCTTGTTCTCACCACTGTTATTTATCATAGCACTAGAAGTCTAAGCCGGAGCAAAAGGCAAGAAAAAAAAAGGCATGCAAATAAGAAAGGAAGAAGAATATTGTCTTTGTTTGCAGATGATATGATCTTATATATAGAAAATCATAAAGACTCCACCAAAAACCTTTCAGAACTAATCAATGAATTCAGTAAAGTTGCAGGATACAAAACCAGCATACAGAAATCAGTTGCATTTCTATACACTTTTTATCTGAAAAAGATATAAAGAAAGCAATACCATTCACAATAGCATGAAAAACAACAAAATACTTGGAAATAAATTTAAATAAGGAAGTGAAAGATCTATACAATGAAAACTACAAAACCATGATGAAAGAAATTGAAAAAGACACAAATGGAAATACAGCTCACATTCATGGGCCAGAAAAACTAATATTGTTAAAATGTCCATAACTATCAAAAGTCATCTATAGATTCCTATAGAATTCTATTGATTCCTATAAAATTCCAACAGTATTTATTCACAGGCATAGAAAAATATCCTTAAATTAAATGGAACCACAAAAGACCCCGAATAGCCAAAGTAATACTGACATAGAACAAAGCTGGAAGTATTACCCTTCTTGATTTCAAATGATACTACAGAGTGATTATTGAAAGATATGAATTTAGTGCCATTGTGTTACCTGTAGAGTTGATGTTTCTGGTGATGTTATCAGGTCCTTTTTAGTCTTTGTTGCTTTTGTTTTTTTCCCACCACCCAAAGAGAGTACCCCTTAACATTTCTTGCAGGGCTGGTTTAGTGGTCCTGAACTCCTTTAGTTTTTGTCTGTCTGGGAAACTCATTCTCTCCTTCTGTTCTGAATGACAGCTTTGCTGGATAAAGAATTCTTGGCTGCATATTTTCCCCCTTCAGCATGTTGAACATTTCCTTTCCCTCATTTCTGGCCTGCCAGGTTTCAGTGGACAGATTTTCTGCAAACCTGTTCTGTCTTCCCTTGTAGGTTAAAGACTTCTTTTCCCTTGCTGCTTTTAGGAGTCTTTCCTTGACTTCATATTTTGTGAATTTTACTATGATACGCTTTGGTGTATCATGGTTGGCTTTTGTTGAATTTAATGGGAGTTCTTCCACTTCTTGGATTTTGATATCTGTTGTCCTTCCCCAGAATAGGAAAGTTTTCAGTGATAATTTGTTCAAATAAACCGTCTGCCCCTTTTTCTCTCTCTTCATCTTCTGGGACTCCTATGATATGAAGGTTATTACATTTTAATAAGTCCCTGAGTTCCCTAAGTCTACCTTTATGGTCCATTACCTTTCTTTTCCTCTTCTCTTCAGCTTCATTCCTACCCTCCCATAATTTTATCTTCTGTATCATTGATTTGCTCCTCTACTTCGTCTATCCTTATTTTTATGGCCTCCATTTGGAATTGCATCTTGGTTATAGCATTTTAAATTTCAACCTGACTAGAGTTTAGTTATTTTGTCTCTGCAGTAATGGATTCTCTAGTATCTTCTATGCTTTTTTCAAGTCCAGCTGATATCCTTATAATCATTGTTTTAAATTCCAGTTCAGACATCTTACTTGTATCTGTATTGATTAAATTCCTGGTTGTACTACCTTCTGTTCTTTTTTTTGGGGAGGGGGTGTGAATTTCTCCATCTCATCATTCTGTCCAGAAAAGAAAATAAGAAAGAAAAAGACAAAACAAAAAACCCACAACAGCAACAACAAAACTAGATCCTGGGTGTGTTTTGGTCTGCTTGTTAAAAGAATATTCCAGAAGGTGGTCACTTTTCTGCTTGTAGACTTGCAGTTTTCATTCTCTGAGACTTATGATTGATTTCTTGGGTGTTCAGAGTGACTTGATAATTATCTAGCTATATTCCAGGGATAAGACATGCTTAGAGTCCCCCTATTCTGCCACCATCTTAACTCCCCCTCAAACTATACTACAAAGCTAATCAAACAATTTGGCACAGCATAAAAATAGATACTTGGACCAACAGAACATAATCAAGAGTCCAGAAATAAAACCTCATGTATACAGTCAACTATCAACAAGGCAGCCAAGAATACTCAATAAGGAAGGACAGTCTCTTTAAATAAATGGTGTTGGGAAAGCAGGATAACCACAGGCAAAAAATGAAATTGTACCACTATCCTTATACCACTCAAAAACATGAATTTGAAATGGATTAAAGACTTAAATGTAGGACACAAAACAATAAAACTTCCAGAAGAAAATAGAGGGAAAAAGCTCCTTGACATGAATCTTGGCCATTATGTTTTTAGTTATGACAACAAAAGCACAAGCAACAAAGAAAAAATTTAAAAATGGGACTGCATCAAACTAAAAGGCTTCTGCACATAAACATAAACAATCAACAAAATGAAAAGGCAACTTACAGAATGGTAGAAAATATTTGCAAACCATATATCTGATAAGGGATTAATATTCAAAATATATAAGGAATGCATATACTCAATAGCAAAATCCCCCCAAATCCAATTAAAATATGGGCAGAGGAACTGAATAGCCATATTTATAAAGAACATACACAAGTGGCCAACAGGTACATGAAAAGGTGTTCAGTATCACTCATCATTGGGAAATGTAAATTAAAACCACAATGAGATATCACCTCACACTTGTTAGAATGGATATCATCAAAAAGATAGGCGATAGCAAGTGCTGGTGGGGATATGAAGAGGAAACTCTTGGTCATTCTTGGTGGGACTATAAAATGGTGCAGTCACTGTGGAAAACAGTATATCAGTTCCTTAAGAAATTAAAAATAGAACTATCATATGAGCCATTAATCCCACAGCATAGCATGTAATTCAAAATCCCACTTGGAAATAGGATTTCAAAAAGATATCTGCACTCCTATGTTTATTGCAACATTAATCACATTAGCCAAGATATATGTCTGTCAGTGGATGAATGTATAAAGAAGATGTGGTGCATTATGTACAATAAAAAATTACTCAGCCATGAGAAAGAAGGAAATCTTGCCATTTGTGACACCATGGATAAACTTTGAGGGCATTATGCTAAGTGAAATAAGTTGGACAGAGAAATACCAGTACTGTATACCACTGATATGTGGAATCTAAAAATGCTGAACTTGGGGTGTGTGCACAGTTGGATGAACATGCAACTCTTGGTTTTGGTTCACATTGTGATTTTAGGGAGCTCAGTGTGGAGTCTGGTTAAGACTCTCTCTCTCTCTCCCTGTTTAGCCCTCCCCCCTCTCAAACGAAAAGATCTTTAAAAAAGAACAAAGACAAAAATGCTGAACTCATAGAAACAGAGCAGAATGGTCATTATCAGGGGCAGAGGTAGGAGTTGGGGAAATGTAGAGATGTTAGGTAAAAGGTACAAACTCCCATTTCTAATGTGAATAAATTCTGAGAACATAATACAGAATGGTGATTATAGTTAATAACACTGTATTATATACTTGAAAGTTCCTATGAATAGATCTTAAATGTTCTTACCATAAAAAAAAGAAATAATTATGTGATGTCTCAGAGGTGTTGGCTATAGTGGTAATCACTTTGCAATATACAAGTATATCAAATCAGCAGTTGTATACCTTAAACTTTTTTTTTTGTATACCTTAAACTTACACAATGTTATATGTCAGTTATATCTCAGTAAAGATGAAAACAATAAGTACTCCTTAAAAAGCACAGGGGTGCTCACCAGCATCTGGCAGTCTTTCTATCAGATCCATGAATTCTCTTTCTTTGATGCTGATTCCCATGTTTTCTAAAAGAGTATCCAGCTTATTGACATCAACATTGCCTCCTAAGTAAGGAGCAGGAAAGGAATATAGTAAAATTGAATGTTTCTAAACTGGACCACGCATTCACTCTGTTGTGTTATTATTTCTCTTTATCAAGCATGTGTTTTATTACAATAAAAAACAGTTCACATATTTCTTAGTATTATTGTTAAGACTTTCAAAATGAATACCAGAAAACTAGTTTTGTTCAGTTAATAGAATAAAAATTTGTCTCAATTTTATGTTCGGATTTTGAAAAGTGAGAGCTAGAGAGGATTAGTATTTTATAAAACAGGAGTTGTTTTTGTTGTCTGTATTTTCAAATTATTTGCCTCTGCTTTTGACTGAAATCTTTATCTGACAGTTCATTCTTCACCTTTTGCTTTGTGTTTTTATTTTGTTTCTTTGGGGCTGAATTAGGAAAATTCAAGAAAGTTTAACACTTTCTGTTAAATCCTAGTGCAGGAACTACTTGGTTTACCTGGTAAAGTGCAGATCTACTGAAGAAAGCATAAATAAAAACAATTATATAGGAAACAATGATTCATAGTTTAACAACACAAATAAATGTTTCAGAGTCAATCTTTTCACTATGCTTCTTACTCACGTTTGAGAGACTTTATGTCCTTCATCAGCCTTTTTAGATATACTTTTCCATCAGCTATAACAAATGGGATATTTTGAAAATGGAGTCAGAAAGATAGTATACATCTTTTAATTTCAGAAAGAAAGAATTTAGAAATCTTTGCCTAAGGAACATTCAAATGCAAATAGATAAATAGATATGCCAAAATGTTCACTTCAGTGGTAAAGGAGTGAATTGTAACACATAGTATGAGATGCTCTTTTTTTTTCTTTGTATTGACAATGTAGAGAAAATAACATCCTCAAATGATGGCTGTGGGAGTTCAAATTACAATATTCTGGAAGGAAACGTGAGAAAACAAACAAAATATCTTCCATTTTGCAACTCTCCTTAAAGGAATTTAATCTTAAGAAATTTTAGAATGTTTGCAAAGATTTATCCACAAGGTTGCCAAATAAAAAAAGGATATGTATTCATAGATGGAGAACTAGAAAAATACACATGAGAATTTTCACAGTAGTTATCGCTTTGAGTTGGGAATAGAGATGTTTTATTTTTACTTATCTGCATTATCAAGTTTTCCATGATAAATATGCATGTTAACATTGTGAAGAGAGAAGAAGTATAAGTAAATTAATATACACATAAATATTATCTATCAAATTATCTACTAAGCACTAAAAGTAAGTGTACCAAAATATTAATAATGGTTATCTTTGGGTTATGGAATTAAAAAGCATTTTTAAACAATGTTTTTTGTTTTATTTAAGCTAATGAGGAAGTTAAGAACTGAAGCCTTTTCTCAGTGTACAAAATTACCCATTTATTGGTAAAGTATATATTTGATGCTGCAGAAACGCACATAGCTACATTATTAGTGGGTGCTGGGAAAACTGGATGCCTCTCTCCCTCTTCTTTTTTTTAATCCTTTCTTTTTCTTCTTCTTCTTTTTTTTTTTTTTTTTTTTTTTTTTTTACAAATTCAGTTGATCAGCAACTTGAGGGCTGAATAATGAACTTTGCCTTTGATGGCAACTTAAAACTGAAATGGGTTGGACTGATGATTTTTATTTTTTTAAGATTTTATTTATTTACTCATGAGAGACACACAGAGAGAGACAGAGAGAGAGAGAGAGGCAAAGACACAGGCAGAGGGAGAAGCAGGCTCCATGAGCCTGACGTGGGACTTGATCCTGGGTTTCCAGGATCATGCCCTGGACTGAACGTGGTGCTAAACCGCTGAGCCACCTGGGCTGCCCAGATTGATGATTTTTATTTTATTTTTATTTTTTTAAAGATTTATTTATTTATTTATTTATTTATTTATTTATTTATTTATTTATTTATGATAGTCATAGGGGGAGAGAGAGAGAGAGGCAGAGACACAGGAGGAAGGAGAAGCAGGCTCCACACAGGGAGCCCAACGTGGGACTCGATCCCGGGACTCCAGGATCGTGCCCTGGGCCGAAGGCAGGCGCTAAACCGCTGAGCCACCCAGGGATCCCCCAGATTGATGACTTTTTTTAAATTTTATTTATTTATGATAGTCACAGAGAGAGAGAGAGAGAGAGAGAGAGAGAGAGGCAGAGACATAGGCAGAGGGAGAAGCAGGCTCCATGCACCAGGGGCCTGATGTGGGATTCGATCCCGGGTCTCCAGGATCACGCCCTGGGCCAAAGGCAGGCACTAAACCGCTGTGCCACCCAGGGATCCCAGATTGATGATTTTTAAATGAAAATCTAAGTGATGAGATTTTTCTTTGTATTTTCATTAGATTTTTAACAGTTAAACAGATTTTTAACATTAGATTTAAACAGTTCTAGTTTTAACAGTTTAGCATGTTTAGTTTATTTCATAACTTCTCACATGTGTAAATAGTTCCACAAAACTAGGCCTATAGCACCCATAAGACTCACCATTAAGTGGCAGTGTCTTCAGCAAGTTCAAATGTTCATTAGGTGTGAGCTCAATCCCCAAGTTTCCCAAACCACTTTCAAGTTTATTACCATCAACTTTGTCTCCTTAAAAAAAAATGGAGTATTGACACATGACAAGTTTAGGATATTATAATGATGTAAAATAATGAAAAAGCTGGTTTAAGAATGTCATCCTAACATATATTCTCACATATTCCAATAGTGTTTAAGGATAATGAGGCAGAACTTATTTCTTGATTCTTCATAAAGAGGGAGTGGTCTCCTAAGATGGCAAGATACCGTACCATAATTGGCCTGTAATTTATGATATCTAGTCTTTAAAAATTTTTAATGTTGAATCATGTGATTATTATTTAAAGCAGTCCTATTAACTTAATTTTATAAAAATATTCATCTTATATTCTGTGCCTACCACATTTGGTTATTTAAGCTAGCAGTTATTAATTCAAAAGCTTGTAGGAGCTTAGAGGTAGAAGAAAGGAGTGAAACTGGCTGTGGTAAACTAGACAGCACATGCCTTGTCCAAAAAGAAAACGCACCAGTTATTGTGAGGGAATACAGGACCAGTGTTACTAGATCTTAGAAAACTTGACTACAGATTGTACTCAATTCATGGATGGCCAATTTGTTAAACCTCTGATTTAAACACTAGTTAAGATCAGTATAATACAGGTGGAAACTGGGGCACCTGGGTGGCTCCGTGGTTGAGCATTTGCTTTTGGCTCAGGTTGTGATCCTGGGGTCCTAGGATCAAGTCCCACATCAGGCTCCTTACAGGGAGCCTGCTTCTCCTTCTGCCTATGTCTCCGTGTCTCTCAGGAATAAATAAATAAAATCTTAAAAAAATACTGGCAGAAGCTACAGAAAATATAATTTATTACTTAAGCATCACCTTTATTTATTTATTTAAAATAATTAATTAATTAGTTAATTAATTAAATAATTTGAGAGAGAGAGAGAGAGAGAGAGCGCGCATGCACAAGTAGGGAGTGGGCAGAGGTAAAGGAAGAAGCAGACTACCCGCTAAGCAGGGAGCCTGGATGTCGGGCTCATGACCTGAGCCAAAGGTAGATGCTTAATCAACTGAGCCACCCAGGTGCCCCTCACCCCTTATTTTTATAGCCAAATCCTAGAGAATTCAAAATCAAAGGCAAAAGTAAAGTTGAATATAAATATTTCATTAAAATATGTAAAATATCAACATTAATAAATTTATGATATAATATTGAGAAAACACTATGCAAAATATAATACAAGGTTAGAATTTAATTAAAAATGTCTTAGTAATGTTTTACTCACCTGAAAAAGATTTCACTTCATTCATCAGCCTTTCCAGATCAACTTTACCTTTTACTGTAAGACAAGGAATGTAAGACAAGGAATTAATTGGATAGAAACATGACAATGAGGCCAAGAACATGGAGCAAAAAACTTAGCAATATTTATTTGCTCTAGAAAATTTAACCTTTTGCAGGTACACACTTTCAGTTAAAAAGTAAGTCATGGGGATGTAATATATAGTATGTTGATTATAGTTAATATTGAAATAATATCTGAAAGTTATCTAAGAGAGTAGATTTTAAAAGTTTTCATCACAACAAAAAATTGTAACTGTATGTATAATGATGGATGTTAGCTAGACTTACTGTGGTGATCATTTTGCAATATGTATAAATATTGAAAAATTATGTTATATAACTAAACTGTCAATTATACCTCAATATAAAATATAGAAGCTGGTTTCATACACACACACACACACACACACACACACACACACACACACAAGAAAACTTAACCTCTTGCTATATCTTTTACAAGAAGGTAAAAGAGGAAGGATGACAGCCTGAGTGATAATAAGCATGATTATTTCCTGGATACAATTAATATTCCAGCATTTCCAATGTATTGTGCTCAGGGAAGAAAAGTGGCTAATTCCTGTCATTTAATTTCTGAAAAGTGCTCCCCGCCCCTGCAGCAAAATAATACTCCATGTTGATGAGAAAATCTAGCCGTAACCTAGGAAACGTGGAATAAAATAGAGTTAATCATAAATTTAACGAACTTGTTTTTGAGTACCCAAAAAAGTAACAGTAGAATGGCCAGAAGAAGTCTATCAGTTACCAATAATGTTGGTAATTCTGTGGTGAGAATTTGTGGGCCTTATTCTTTGTATATTAAAGTATTCTTGGCCACCAATAACTTCTGCATCAATACAAAGCTACAGTCAGGGCAAAATGGAAAACATCTGTTGGTTTATCTGGGCTATTATAGGAAACCAAGCCTATCATGAAAAAGAGATGGGATCCTTGGAGCGGATTACAATTTTTTTGCCTGTCTTTGTATATGCATCTCTATGGTTGTCTATTCATCCTTTTCTTTGTCCATCTGGTTTATTACTGGTAAAATTCTGACCCAAGATGAAAGGTCTCTCTGCCATAGGTCATCTAATTCAGGGAAGTTCTCTTTCATTAAAATATTCCAAGTTCATCTCACCTGAAGAAGAACCTAGTAGTAGGAATTAAAACATCTGTGTGATAAAGGAAATTTTTTTAAACCAAAGTTGGTCATTTTCAATTTTACTTATAATTTTATTCTTACTCTTCTGTATTTAATTTAATAAAAATTTGGAAGGGCTTTTGTGAACATAGAGACTGGAGCATGGCTCATACCCTTTCTATTACTGCCTCAAAGCAGTTGCCTTTTGAAATTCAAATGTTGATGGTCTTTCTAGGCTGCTAGGGCTATATCAAAACTTGGGTTCTGGTTATGTTCTGGAAGAAAGAATGGGAATGGGCTTCTTTCCACTCTCAATACTAGGGAAGCATCAAGAGGTGTCAGAACACATAAACAGAACTGGAAAGCTGGGAAACGCTTTGCATTTAGAATCCTGAAGACCCTGCTGAAGGTCAATTAAAGGCCAGCATGAGGGCATTCTAATTCCTCTGACCTCTAAAAGATCAAGAAGGAATAAAACAGGTGGGCAGAAACATTTATTTCCCTCAGGTGGTGGAAATACAGATATGCCAGAACAAATGTTACCTTCTTTTCTATAAGTTTGAAAACAGTGTTATGGAATATATAATATTAAGTGCTAAATAAAGAATCTTGAAGTTGAAGGAAAATTATGTAAGAGAGATCTTAGGAATTGATCATAAAATTGAAAATGTAGAGCTAGGGAAGTAAAGACATTACAAAGGTCTCATGGTGGGGAGTAGGGGAAATGGTGGGAGGAATGAGTATTCTAAAAGTTTCCACTTATTGGGATTGGGGGTGGGGATGGAGTGGAAGGAAGGGATAAAGGTGAATGAAATATCTGATGGGTATGAGCATCCTGATGGAGAATAAAGCAGTATTTTGTTGCCATTAATAATCATATGTAAGTATGACAATGAATGAGAGGAAAAGAAATGCAATTTCCCACTCATTTTCTCTCCTGTCCCCTTTATTCCCTTTCACTATTTTTTTATATTCCCCAAATGAATGAGACCATATAATGTTTGTCCTTCTCTGATTGACTTATTTCACTCAGCATAATACCCTCCAGGTCCCTCCACCTCGAAGCAAATGGTAGGTATTTGTCGTTTCTAATGGCTGAGTAATATTCCATTGTATACATAAACCACATCTTATTTACCATTCAGAGAAAATGAGTGGGAAATATCAGAGAGGGTGACAGAACATGAGAGACTCCTAATTCTGGGAAACAAACAAGGGGTGGTGGAAAGGGAGGTGGGTGGGGGGTTGGGGTGACTGGGTGATGGGCACTGAGGGGGGCACTTGATGGGATGAGCACTGGGTGTTATGCTATGTGTTGGCAAATTGAACTCCGATAAAAAGAAATTTTAAAAAATTAAATTAAATTTTTTAAAAAAGGCAACAGGTTTGAGTGATGGAAACTTGAGCAAGGCAAAAGGCAGCAAGGCAAAAGGCCCCAAGGCAGCGACCAGGAAGATGAATACATACAGGCTCACTAAGTAACCCATCTTGAAATAGCCATAGGCCCTAACTGACCAATCACAACCAGGCACAGTTCCTAATATTACCAAATAAGGGAAAATTCCCTAAGTTCCCATACTCGCTTATGCTACCCTATAATTGTGGCCCCTCCCCACAGCCTCATTGCAGTCTCTTCTTTGTTATACTTCCCTCTCCATCTTGTCATCTTGTATTCCATGTATTCGATAAACTTCTATATCTTTTGTTCTGCCTTGGGTGAACTCTTTCACTGGCAGCACCAACAGCCTCCATCAGATCAGATCACCCCACACCTAGGAGTGGAATCTGGCTCATAGAGTATGTGTACTTTCAATTTTATTGGAGACTACTAAACTGCCTATCAAAGTTGTACCAACTGCCGCTTCCAACATCAGTGTTTAAGAGTTCCTGTTGCTCCACATAGTCACAAATTTAAAAAAAGAAAAGAAAAGAAATGCAAGAATTAATGAAATGTGACCCTCTTCTGGAACTTCAAAATTAATTAGGAAGAAAAGAAATATAATGAATGACAACTTGAACAAACCAGTATAATAAGCATAAGAGAAAAGAGAAAACAAGAGTAGAAAATGAATAATAAACATAAAACAAGATGAAAATAAATACATATATCCAGTATTACACTAAATTTGAACAAACTGAAATTACTCATAAAAAAAAAAAGATTATCAGATGGGTTCCTTAAAAACCCAGCTATATAATGATTTCACAAAATATATTTCAACCACATGATAAAGAAGATTGGAAATAAAGGAATGGGCAAAGATATATAAGGCATATACAAGCAAAAAGAAACCAGTGCTGGCAATTGTTAATATCAAAGTAAAACTTAGTGTCAAATCATCAAAATAGATGTAGATAAAGAAGGACATCAAAAGGTACAATTTATGAAGAATATTATAACAGTATAGACCTATAAAGCAAAGACTATTAGTAATTTAAGGAATTTTTTAAAAAGATTTATTTATTTGAGAGAGAGAGAGAGCACGAGTGAGAGTGAGTGTGTATGAGTGGGGAGAGGGGAAGAAGGAGAGAGAATCTCAAGCAGACTCCCTGCTGAGCGAGGAGCCTGACATGGGGCTCAATCCCAGGACCCTGAGAACATGACCTGAACCAGAATCAAGAGTCAGACACCCAACCAACAGAGTCACCCAAGTGTCCCAAGAATTTTATAAAAATTCAATTAAAGTAAGAGATCTTAACCCTCTTAATAGAAGATCTATTTTGTAGACAAAATAGAAGACACAAAGGAATTGAATAATACTACTGATAAACTTGATTTCATAATACATATATAGAAGTCCACATGTAGTCTCTAGAGACTATAAATTATTTTTATATGCCTACAAACTTAACAAAAATTTATTAAGTAATGGTTATAATGAAAACTTTATCAAAACAGAGATTTTTCTTAATATCTTAGTGGCTGCATTATCTGATAGAACTCCAAAGTTTATATATAATAAAAACTTAAAAGACTTAAAAAGAAAAAGAAAGTAAGAAATATATTTCTAGATATTAGATAATCTTTGTATCTACTAGTAGAAAGTAACAAGTAAGAACTCTTCATATCAAAATGAAAAGGACTTAGTGAAGCTGCATTCAGAAGAAAATGTATGGCCTTAAACTCCTTCATTTAATAATAAAGCACAGGATCCCTGGCTGGCGCAGCACTTGAGCGCCTGCCTTTGGCCCAGGACACGATCCTGGGGACCCAGGATCGAATCCCACGTCGGGCTCCCGGTGCATGGAGCCTGCTTCTCCCTCTGCCTGTGTCTCTGCCTCTCTCTCTCTCTCTCTCTGTGTGACTATCATAAATAAAAAAATAAATAAATAAAAAAAATAATAAAGCAGAAAGATGAAAAGAAACTTAGTAATCCTAGCAGGGTGGTATGAAAGAGAAACAAGCATTCCCCAAGTGGTGGGACAAACAATTAGATAAAAAGTGGGCAAACAATTTGAACAGATACTTTATAAAGGAAGTATAAATGTCTAATAAGGACTTGAAAAAGTACTCAATATCATTAGTTATCAGGGAAATGTAAATTAAGGCCATATTGAGATAGCACCACACACTAACAGGAGGACTAAAATTAAAAATAATGATAATAACAAATGGTGGTGAGGAGTTGAGCTATGAGAACCTTCAGACATTGTTGGTGGGAGCATGCATTCACTTTGGAAAAGTATCTAACAGATTCTTATAAAATTAAAGACACATTTACCCTATGATGCAGTATTTCTACTCCCACGCCCAAAAGAATAGTAAACACATGCTCAAAAATATCTCAAACAAAAAAAAAGTCTAATACAAGAATGTTCATAGCAGTTTTATTCATGATAGTCAAAAGCTAGAAAAAGCAAAGGCCCAACAATAGTAGAAGCGATAAACATGTTGTGTATATTTATACAATATTATTTAGCAATGAAAACAAATTACTGACACAAGCCATAACACAGATACATCTAAAACTCATATGCTGAGTAAAAGATACCGTGGCAGAACATATTTTTTAAGGATGGCTGAGCTATCTATTTTCTGTTCCACATGACTTTATTACTACGTGGCTGATACATCTCCCACCAAGAGTTTAGATGGAATCTGGGCAGGTCTTGTGATTGCTTCAATAACAGCATTTGGTGCTCTATGACTTCATCCTAGTTCAGATTTAGAGAAGAACTATTATTTTCTTTTTCTTTTCTTTTTTTTTTTTAAAGATTTTATCTATGTATTCATGAGAGACAGACACAAGGAGAGGCAGAGACATAGGCAGAGGGAGAAGCAGTTTCCATGCAGGGAGCCCGATGTGGGACTCGATCCCAGGACTCTGGGATCACGACTTGAGCCAAAGGCAAACATGCAACCACTGAGCCACCCAGGTGCCCCTAGAGAAGAACTATTCTCAGTTGTCTGCAATAGACTGTTCTCCATAGGCGACCCAGGTAAAAGTGAGAGACAGACAGACAAATACCGAGATGGCAGCCATGTAGAGCAGGTATTCTTTAGCCACATTAAGAAATAAAGAACATTATTAAATGGTTTCACTCATACAGGGAATATAAGAAATAGTGAAAGGGATTATAGGGGAAAGGAAGGAAAATGAGTGGGAAAAATTAGAGAGGGTGACAAAACATGAGAGACACCTAACTCTGGAAAATGAATAAGGGGTAGTGGAAGGATACGTGGGTGGGGGGATGGTGTGACTGGATGACGGGCACTGAGGAGGGCACTTGATGGGATGAGTACTGGGTGTTACACTACATGTTGGCAAATCGAACTTCAATTAAAAAAAACCAGAAAAAACATTTATGGTGGCATCAACAACCAAAAGAAATAAAGAACATTAAAGATAGCCATATATATATATATATATTAAATATCCTTTTTATGAATACTCATGTCACGTATTGGCAAATATGGCCAAAGAGTTTAAGTGGAATTTGAGCAATATCTATCAATTCTCCCTCTTCCACAGGGAGAAAATAGGTAAGGCTGAGTGAAAAAAACAGAGATATCTTGAAATCCTTCTCTCATTTGCACATAAAACCAGCAAGAGACAGGGTGTGTTCTTTCTTTGGACCTATGTTTTCCCCTGAGCTTTTCAGAATGCCTTCTTGATGCCAAACAGCATTTTAATTTTAACAGCCTATTATAAATAGGCTCATAAAAGTCACTTTTCTGTAGTGTTCAGTGGTATCCAAAATGCTCACCATCAACTGGCAGATGTATTATGTCTTTAAGCTCCTTTTCAGTGAGGTCCATGCCCATGTTTCCCAAAACTGCATCCACTTTACTGGAATCAATCTTCCCTCCTTATGGAAAGATATATATATATATATATATATATACATATACACAGAAGTTAATGTCCCTCAAATGTGGGATAACCCCTACCTTAGGATCCTGAGGATTATGGTTATCATGTTCATCCAAAGGACCAAAGCCTGATGAGATCTTTACGAGAGGAGTGTCAAAAGTAAGAGTTAGAGCTTATTGTTTTAATTTTAGTCTTCATGTAAGTATACCCAGTATAGAATCTGAAGGTGATGGGATGACTTCTCAGAGAATTCTAGTAGAGGGATAATAATTCCTGTGTTTTGAACGACTATTGTCTCACTTTCATCATGTTTATTTTTACAGTTAACTTCTAGTTATGGTGTTATGGTAAGGGAGGCTGGTGTTCCATTACCACTTAAAATTTATTTATTTATTTATTTATTTATTTATTTATTTATTTATTTATTTATTATTTTAAAAATATTTTATTTATTTATTCATGAGAGACACAGACAGAGAGGCAGAGACATAGGAAGAGGGTGAAGCAGGCTCCTCACAGGGAGTCCGATGCAAGACTTGATCCTTAGACCCTGGGATCATGCCCTGAGCTGAAGGAGGATGGATACTCAACCCCTGAGCCACTCAGGCATCCCTTAAAATTCAAGTTAAAGTAAAATAGTTTAAATGAAAATATTAATAAGAGCAAAAATAGTGTGTGGATTTGGCAGATATTATGAAGGTGGTATTGAGAACCTTGCTTAGACATGACCTTCCTCCTGGCCTGCTTCCTGTCTATCATTCAGTCTTAAGTTCCTTCAACTTCTTGAAGGCTCTTTAGAGCTCTCCTATGCTCTCTCTTTCTCTCTCTCTTTTGGCCTAAATGTCAGATTAGTAGTCTCTTGCTGCTGAGTAAACTAACTGATGAGGTGCTAACTTTCCCTTCACTTTTGCTGTGCAGCCTGGGCTCTGATTTCTTCTTCTGTCAAAGTTTGAGAAATCCAAAGAGATACATGGGAATTCTTTCCAAGTTACATCATAAGAAATGATATCCTAAAGAACATGTTAATCTATAAAAGAAACAAAAGTAGGTAATAATGTGTTAATAGGGTTGACAATTTAATTACAAGAAATTTGTAGAAATGCCAAACGTGATGATCTCAGATTGATTTGTGTTTTATTAAGTTTCCCCCTTACCT
Organism: Canis lupus familiaris; assembly: GCF_011100685.1. NCBI lineage: Eukaryota > Metazoa > Chordata > Mammalia > Carnivora > Canidae > Canis > Canis lupus. The sequence goes on from NC_049230.1 coordinate 16,475,810, forward strand.
TTAAGAAAAGTTATACCATCCAGCAACTTCTTTGATAGACCTTTCCATCTGTAAGGAAAAGCACTGTTCAGGTCATAGAAACTTACAATGTGGAGTCTCATAGATGGTAAGAAAACAGCAATTTAAGTAAGACATTTTATGAACTACCGTAGAAATTTTCTGATTTAGTGGCAAATAATGAAATTATAGGGCATAGGGATACTGACATGCTACCATTCTGAAACATCTCTTTTCCTTTAATTTTGTGATATTTTCATTTTCCCTTATTATATTGCTCTTTCTTTTTCTCATTTATTCTGGCTTAAATTTCAGATCTTTTGATAGACTCAAAAGTTATAAAAGATATAATTATATAAAAGATATAATCAAACCCTGATGATAGGAGTCATGATGACATAATTGTTGATTCTCAAACTAAAGATTAAATGGCACAGGGTGCATGGGTGGCTCACTTGGTTAAGCATCTGCTCTTGGCTCAGGTCATGATCCCAGAGCGCTGGGATCAAGTCCTGAGTCAGGCTCCCTGCTCAGCCAGGAGTCAGCTTCTCCCTCTATCCCTCCCCTCCTGCTTGTGATCTTTCTCTCCCTCATGTTCTCTCTCTCTCAAGTAAATAAATAAAATCTTAAAAAAAGGATTAAATGGCACAGATAACCTTTTAAGATATAATAGGGTCTTTTATTTTATTTTTATTTTTTATTATTTTTAAAGATTTTATTCATTTGTTCATTAGAGACACACAGAGAAAGAGGCAGAGACATAGGCAGAGGGAGAAGCAGGCTGCCTGAAGGGAGCCCAATGTGGGACCCAATCCCAGGATCATGATCTGAGCCAAAGGGAGATGCTCAACCACTGAGCCACTCAGGCATCCCAAGATATAATAGAGTCATTTAAAATTATATAACATTGATCATAAGATTACTTCTGATAAGCAATAAGATGTAGACAATTTTAGAAATTTTTGCAATTTAATAATATGCTTCCCTGGATGACTATATTTTTATTTGAAATACTATCAACTGGCAGGTTTTTCACCAGTTGCAAGAGTTCCTTATCAGTGAGTTCTACTCCCATGTTTCCTAGAACCGTTCCTATGTCGTTGACATCAACAACTTCCTCTCCTTCAAAAGGATAGAAATAGTAATGTATGATTTTAAAGAACCATTTAATTATTCTAAAATAGATGAAATCTTCTAATACTGTTTAAGTATTAGCTCCAACTACTTAATGCATAATAAAGTCAAATGAATCTTGTTTCAGTATAGTTATGGCATAACACTGAAGTGTTTATTTCCATAACTTTAGCAATAATAGAGACAAAATACATTTGCATAATGCATTTCATAATTTTCTATTATGAGAGATTAATAATAGGTAATGAAACTTTAGTCTCTTTTTTTTACACTAACATATTTTCAGTAAATACCTTAATTTGGAAAAAAATGAGATCATAGGGCCTAACAAAATGTGGCACTGTGTTTTGTTGCTGAAACACTGACAAATCAAAGTCCAAGTCTAGGAAATCAAACTACAATCAGTTTATTAAAAAATAGCATAATTTAAAGGGAATAACAGGAAAGAATATACAATATGTATAAAGAATCAGAATCATATGTATTTGATAACTTCTTTCTTACCTGTAACAGCCTCCACTTTCCAACAGCATTTTCAGATCAACTCTCTTCTAGGCTGTAAGACAAAGTTTAATCAGAGAAAAACAATAAAATGGACTCAGAGAAAAGATACATAGGACAAGAGGTCCTTTTTTTTTTTTTTTTTAGAAAGAAAAGTAAAAACCAAACTTTATTGTTGCTTTTTACCATTTGGTAACATTTTTACACACAGGCTTCGATCTTCAGAATACCCTGGATTCAGTAGAAAAACCTTTTAAATGAAGTTTTGTACAATAGAAACTTCTCAGCAGTCAAAATTTAGACTGTAAAAAAATACATGCAAAACATACTTTTCTGAAAACACTTAACTTTGAACAAAGCACCGAATTACACAAATGCAGAATGAAAACAGTATTTCAACTCCACCAAAAGCAGTCATCATAAAAGGTGTAAAAGTCACCTAACTTCACTAGGCACTGTTCACTTTTTAAACAGGAGATAATAAAAAATATTGTCCACAAACAATATCCCAACTTTAGGGCAGGTTTCAGAAAGTCTTCATCTTCATGCTTTAATAGCGACAAGGTGAGTACAATCGAGATCTAGAACGTGATCTGTATCCTCCACGACTATAGTAAGGAGAAGGTGACTGCCTTCTGTAAATCTTATCCCTATCTTGAGCAGCTCTCCATCCTCCTCCTCCTCCACCACCTCCTCTGTATGATCTGCTATGGTAGTCACGATCATCATAGCCTCGATCATATATCCTCTGTCATAGTAATCCCGACGGCGTGAGTTGCCATAGGTAGGTCTCCCCATGTAAATTCCTGGTGTTGGGGTATGTGGTCTTTTTGTTATAGAGAAATCAACTCTGATCCTACGTCCATCAAGCTCCAGTCCATTGGCATGCTCTTTTGCTTCCTTGGCATCATCTATATTTTCAAAATATACAAAGGCAAATCCTCTGGAACGCCTAGATTGCTGGTCATATCAATAGACACATCAGCAATGGGGCCATATTTAGAGAACACTTCTCTTAGATCTCTTAGATCTCTTTCTGTAGTGTACAAGCTCAATCCAAATACTCCAAGACAGCAGTTGGGGTCAGGATTTGCCCGATTCCCAACATGATGCCTGCGAGTAGACATGGGAGAGTGACTGTGGCTATGCCGTCTTCGGAATCTCGACTGTAAGACCTGCTACGGGATCGTCTATGGGAGCGGGACTGAGATCCTGATCTTGTATAATGCTTTCGAGAACTTCTTCTGGATCTAGACCTAGATTCAGATCTGGACCTGGACTTTGATCTGGAATGCCTGGAATCTTCCTTGGAGCGAGACCTTGCAGGGGTATGCCTTGCAGATTTCCCAGATCCATGAGCACTTCTACTTCTGGAAGCAGAACGGGATTCTCGCTCGCTGTAGTTCTGCTCGCCGCTGTCGCTCATGACTCCTAGCTGCCGTTGACGCTGGACGGGCTTCAATTGAAGCTGCCAACCTCTGGCGCCTTCTGTATAGAGGCTCTGCCGCAGCCTCACAGAACGCACGGGCTCCCAAGCCCCGAGTACCGAAGCGCTCCGCACCGCCTCCGCATGGGCTCTCCAAAAGGTCCTTTTTATCTAAGATTTATTGTTCCAGAAGATGACCAAGGAAAATAAGTTCGTTTACAACGAGAACCAAGGTTGTATTAAATAATAAAAATGAAAATTGTAATAATAAGTTCATTTCATATAATATTTAAGAAAATTCAGGTTATAATGATAACTATTGCAATAGTTATTCTGTAGGATATAGAATAATTCTTTGAAGAGCAATGAATCAATACTAACTTTTACAAATGTGTTGAGATGTTATTTTTCTGAGAAAGGTTATTGTATCCTATTGAACTTTGAAACATCCTATTGAACTTTGAAACAAGATATATAAAAATAACTATTACAAAAATGATTGACTTTTTCCTGAGGGTTCCTTTAAATCTTTTGAAATCCATTATCAGTGTATGTTGAATGTCCTATCTCATTATTCATATAGAATTTTTCTTCTTCAATTATTAAATGTTCTAAATCTGCCAGGTCCACATTTGTTAGTGGCTTTGTGTGATTTGGGCAGTCCTTCAACCTTACTTTTACTTATTTATTGAAATTTTGGATCTTTCTCAATATTCGCAAGGATTGTAATTTTGTATTACCACGTGTTGATGCAAAGGGCAGACAGAGACTAGTGTTAAGCAGCAAGTTGATGTTTGAAAGGAGCTAATTACTTATGTGGTCAATTTAGTGATTCCCTAAACCTAATTGGTGGATAAGAACACAGCCAAAATCCTATCATTTTACCACATCACTTATATTCATATTAACTTAAAAACAAAATAAATTAGGTTAAAAAATTAGAATTTAAAACAGACTTTGTGTAACAAATTAAAAAATATATAAGCATATGAAGAAAAGGTAAATGTCCCTTCTTTTACCTCTCCTCAGCGTCATTACTACTCCTTACCATTACTAACAGTTTTGTGTATATTTTCCCAGACGTTCCTTTGCTTATAAAGGTATAATATATATATTTTAAATTAATAATACTATACATATTATTCTCTTAACTTTTTTTTTGTTAATAGAACAAAAGAAAGCATCTCAAAATTCATGAACAGAGAAATGAGGAATGGGTGAATGGACTGGGTTATACCCTTGGTTGATGTCAGTGATATTTGGATTAGTGAGAAAAAACATGTTGCAGATCCTATTTTTGTAAAACCAGACAACAAGAACTCCTCCCCTTCTCACTAGCACCCATCTCTACTCTGAGATGTATAAAGAAATAGATTACAGGTTTTAAAGCAACAAAAATGAACAGCCTTTTTTCCCTTGAGTTCTTCTGAAAGCTCAAATGGCTTTGGGCAACAAATAATTTAAACCTTTGAAACAGTCATAATTAATCTTGCAAGCTCAACATCTGTTTAAAAATCACATTGTTTTTCACAGTGCTCACCACTAAGAAGATCCTTCATCAGATCAAGTTCCTCTTCTGTAAGCTTGACCTCTATGGCTTCTAAAACAGGATTCATCAACCTTCCCTCCTTGAAAACATGAAAGGAAAAGGAAAAAAATGGAATGATTATAAAATATTTAGAAAAATTCATAAACACGAATTATTATTTTCAACTATAGGCATTACTGTTTTTACCCAGATTTTTTTGAGATATAATTGACATATAATATAAGTTTAAGGTGATGTAATTATTTTGATATATGTATACTGCAAAATCATTACCACATAAAGTTAGTTAGCACATCCACCATCTCATATAGTTATATTTATGTGTGTGTGTGTGTGTGTGTGTGTGTGTGTGTGTGTGTGTGGTGAGGTCAGTTAAGGTTTACTCTTTTAGTGTTTTCCACAGTGTTGTCAACTATAGTCACTATGTTGTACATTATATCTCCAGAACTAACTCCTCTTATAGCTGGAAGTTTGTATCCTTTGACCACCTTCGCCCATTCCTTTCCCCATCCCCCTGCTTCTGGCAACTACCAGTCAGCTCTGTTTCTATGAGTTTGATTTTTTTTTTAGATTCTACATTATAAGTGATATCATATACTGTTTTTTTTCTGTCTGACTTATTTCACTTAGCATAGTGCCCTCAAGGTTCATCCATGTTGCTGTAAATAGCAGGACTTCCTTCTTTTATTTTTTTTAAAGCTGAATAATATTCTATTATTTATGTATGTATGTGTGTGTGTAAGTGTGTACATACACGTCCTATTTTCTTTATTCATTCATCTGTGCATAGACACATTGTTTCTGTGTCTTGGTATTATAAATAATGCTCCAATGAACATGGGGGTACAAATATCTCTTTAAGATAGTACTAGTTGTTACTGTTACATAAATATACACTGCTAAAAGAGAATGGCTTTATAGTCTAGTATAACTGCTAAACTTTTCTTTTTTTTTAAATTTTTATTTATTATTTATGATAGTCACAGAGAGAGAGAGAGAGGCAGAGACACAGGCAGAGGGAGAAGCAGGCTCCATGCACTGGGAGCCCAACGTGGGATTCGATCCCGGGTCTCCAGGATTGCGCCCTGGGACGAAGGCAGGCGCCAAACCGCTGCGCCACCCAGGGATCCCTAAAATTTTCAAACAAAGAACAAAACTACAATAGATCTGCACAATTCTTTGCAAGCAAAGTTACAATTTAAGAGTTAAAAGTTAGAATTTGTTTCCTTGAATGTTAAACATATGGGCCTAGGAAAAAGTTAGGTGGGACAGGGCTATACAATTGCAACTAAAGAGCACTAATCAATAATCTCCACAAAGAAATAGAGATTGTATGTGTTTCCTATTCTTATTCTCGGATTGTTTTCTCTGCTGCTGCTCACATTTTGGAATAAATGCTAAACCTTCCTCTCTCCTCCCTCCCTTCCTCCCTCCCTACCCTTCTTTCTTTGCTTCCTTTCTTCCCTCCTATCTTTATTTCTGTTCATATCTTACTTTAGAGAAATATTGAAAAGTGCAAACCAGTGGAGAGCTTTCATCTAACATAAAGTAAGGGTTATTACTAAAAAACCCCACAGATGTGATACAAGCAGCAAAATAATGTGTTATATTCTATTGATATAAATTGAATGCTAATAAGGAGAGAGCCCAAATGTCCTTCAACTGATGAATGGAAAAAGAAGATGTGGTATGCATATATGTGTATACAGATGTATACACACACACACAATGGGTTATGACTCAGCCATCAAAAAGAATGAAATCTTGCCATTTGCAATGATGTGGATGGAACCAGAGTGTATTATGCTAAATGAAGTAAGTCAGTCAGAGAAATAAAAATATTTCATGATTTTACTCTTATGTGGAATTAAGAAACAAAACATGAACACAGGGGAAAGAGAAGGAAAAATAAAATAAGATGAAAAGAGAGAGGGAGCCAAACCATAAGAAACTCTTAAAGATAGAGAGAGGGTTGCTGGAGGGGAGGTGGGTTGGGGGATGAACTAAATCGGTGATGGGGATTCAGGAAGGCACGGGATATAATGAGCACTAGGTATTATATGTAAGTGATGAATCACTACATTCACTCCTGAAACTAATAATATACTACATGTTAACTAACTTGAATTTAAATAAAAATTTAAAAACTTAACGCTTAAGGATATTTCATATGCCTCCTCTTCGCACTTCTTACTCACTTTTATTATAAAAATCTCACATCCTTCAGCAACCTGTTTTGAAACACCTTTTCATGAGCTATAAGAAAAAGGTACAATTCAGATCTCTAGAAAATTGATATGAAGACTCCCCAAAACATTACCAATTATGTGATTGTAGAAAGATATATTTCAATGATTTGCTATAAAAATAATCTATTTTATAGTTGTACAAACTGGACATTTAAAAATATAAGTATTTTCAACAGTGACAAACTTACCTATTCTTTGGAATTAGAGACATTTTTTTCCTATTGCTATGACTATGCCTCCACCCTGTTTGTATCACTTTCAGTTCTTACCTAGAGTATTGAAATAGTCTCCTAATTAATTTCTCCGCTTCCCACCTTCTCCTTTTCAGTTATTTATTTATTTATTTATTTATTTATTTATTTATTTATTTAAGTTCAATTTGCCAACATATAGCATAACAACCAGTGCTCCCACCAAGTGCTCCCCTCAATGCCCATCACCCAGTCACTCCAACCCTCCGCCCACCTCCCATTCCACTACCCCTTGTTCATTTGCCAGAGTTAGGTGTAGAGACATTTGTTAAAGTCTCTTATGGTGCAATTCTCAAAAACACATTAAAATGTTTCTTTCTTTTTATTCCACAGATGTTCCATTTCTCCATTACTTTTCATTGTCCTTGTTGCAAAACTAATGCTGATCTGAGGGAGTAGTATTAGTCACCTAGACAACTATACAGCAATGTAGTGATGTCTCAAATTGTGTTTGAAGAAGTAATGATAGAATTTCTTTTCAAGTCAGATGTGACTTTATATTAATTTATGGCATTTTAAAGACAAAACTGTACTGTTAAAATATTGAGAATGGCTCACACTGACCCATAAAATCAAGTTCCCTGGAAGGCATGTTGGCATTTATATGGCATTTATTTACTTACCATCAATGGGCAGTGTTTTCAGCAGTTGCTTGTACTCCTTATCTGCAAGCTCAATCCCCATGTCTTTCAGAATATCTTGTAGGTCACTAGAATCAATCTTTTCTCCTTTGAAAAGATGGAATAGTTATAAGTTAAAATACCAAGGGATGTTCTAATTATTTAAAATCATCTAAACATATATTTTTGCTGCTCTAGTCTTTTTATAATACCAGAATGAAAAGGAAAAGGCAAAGTTAAGGATTTTCTGATAAAAAGAATCAAATGGTAAATAAAAATCAGAATTTGTCCCTTAATGTTAATAAATAGATTGTATTCTTAACACTGAGAATCATACCACATAGTGCAGAAGCAAATCTGGTCATATAATTATTCAGAAATAAGGTCAAGAGATGGTTAGTATAATATAATACACAATTAACAAACTATGACATATTTTACTGAATTTTGTTAACTCTATGTGATTAGCTATTGGCAATGGACTCACTATTTTTGGGTTCTACCCTGTGTTAACTGTGTCCATCTTGTTTTTGGGTTTATAAGTACCAGCCAGATACTTTCATTGAAAAAAAGCATCAGGTGCCTTGGTGGCTCAGTGGTTGAGTGTCTGCCTTTGGCTCAGGGCATGATCCTGGGGTCCTGGGATCGAGTCCTACATTGGGCTCCCCACAGAGAGTCTGCTTCTCCCTCTGCCTATGTTTCTGCCTTTCTCTCTCTCTGTGTCTCTCATGAATAAATAAATAAATCTTTAAAAAAAAGCATCAAAGAATATAAGACTTCTTATGAGGAAATTATCTTTTATTTTACTTATAAACCTAGGTAATATTAGATTGAACTGCCGATCAGTAGATACAAATATTAATTAAAATGAATATTGAAAATACGTGAATTTATAAGTCACTAATACAATTTATAGAGAAAATGCTATTAAAATTTTAATGTAAGTCATGATTTACTGCAAATCATTTATAACAAATTCTTACCTGTAAAAGCTTTTACTTCATCCTTCAAAGTTTTCAGAGCAACTTTCTTATCAACTGTAACAAAAGAAACTGTAACTTTAAGCTCATAAAATGATCACATTTGAGGTAAAATAGCATAAGAACATTCTTTTCCCCTTCAGATTATAACAGCACTTGTGTCCCAGGCATTTTATTAAGCACTTTAAATAGTCATTCAACAAATGTTTACTCAGAATATGTGATGAGCATAGAGTAGAAGAAAAAATTTAATATATTAAAATATATTTATTTAAAAAATGTAAATTTGACCTTCTATTTAATAAAATATCAACTCGAACTTGATAATGAAAAGATGGGATTCAAACGTGGCTATCTTGTTTTCAGAATTTGGAAGACTCTTCTAGTGACAATGCCACCTGTGTCCAACTTCTACATTCCTAACTTCTTTGTCAGTGTTATTGCCTCATCTCCAATCTTGACATCTGCATAAAAAATTCTGTATTCCATTCCTTTCATTGCTAAAGGTACATAAAACCTAAAGCTCAAAACCCAATGGTAAAAAAACAAAACAAAACAAAACAAAACAAAACAAACAAACAAAAACAAAAAACCAATGGTATCTCATATGCTCACCACTGACTGGCAGATTTTGTTTCAGATCTTCAAGTTCCTTGTTAGTGAGATTGATTCCCATGTTGCCTAGAATGGTTTCCAGGTTCTTGATGTCAAACTTCCTTTAATCAAAAAGAGAAAGGCCTGTGAGGAAAATTTAGTTACTAAAAAGGTTATTAATTTAAAATTTTTTTTTAGAGAATATGGGTCTATCAAGAAATAAAACTAAAATTTTATTACTAAAATATGAATATCACAAAGTCCAACTCTAGACAAATATTTATAATAAGGAGTATACTAACAGAATCAACATGGCAATTAATTATATGTTTATAGTGACTTTGCATTCACCTGTAATAGCTTTCACTACTTCCATCAAATTAGGCAGATCAACATTCCCATTTGCTATGTAAGTCCAAAAGAGACATATAATCAATGACATTAGCTTAGAAAAAGATATAAATTATTCATATAGAATAATAAAGTCCAGCTAAATTTGACTCACCTAATTTTAATTGACATTCCTTCAAATAGAAGAGAAACAGATGCCCTAGTGCTAATTTCTAGTACTCACCATCAACTTGTAGTTGTCCTGACAATTCAGCAAGCTCCTCTTCTGTGAGCCTCATTCCCATATTTTCCAAGCTAGTATGGAGGTTATTCTTTTTAATCTTCCCATCTTAGGAAAGTGACAGTAAAGAAACATTTGAAAAAAAGTTCTATATAGCAAAACTAAAAAAATATTTTTAGTAAAACTATTAACTTTAATAGTTTAATATATTATAAAAAACAAAAGAGACAAAAGATAAAATATATTTCATGCCTCCGTTATCATTACATCTCAACAAGACTGAAACCCCAAATAGACTTGTCCACTTGAAGAACCAAAGAGAAAGTCAAGAAAGTCAGAATTAGAATTGTATTTCCTTTCATCTATTTTTGTTGAGAAACCTACATAATAAAACAGGGTTAAGGGGCTTGAACAAATAGAACTGCAGACAACTAACTCAATTACTCAGCACAACAAGTAGTAGTAAATTTTTTTTTTTAACTGACTTGACATATTAGTTAACATTGTAGCTGACCATTGCTCTTCAGTAATGACCAGCATTTTTTGTTTGTATTTGCTAGGGTTGATTTCTCTTTCTGAGAAAAAGCTGAAAAGAAATCTAAGAGGATACTAGACTTTCTGCCAGGAGAAAGTGTATATTAACAGCAGATAAAATGTAGTTATGCTGAAAGAATCATAAGTGAAAACTTATATGGGGCCAAGATTCATGCTTGGATGACATATCTGGAGAACCTAAATAACATGCCTTATAATTTTGTTTCTTACTTACCTTTGAGAGACTTCATAGCCTTCAGTAATCTATTACGATATAACTTTCCATTAGCTGTAAGAAAAGTCATAATCCATGTAATGGTAGAATGAATATGAGATTCACAAGAAGAGCATGAATGGAATAATTTCAGAAACAGAAATTGTAGCCTTTTAACAACATATATAAATCAATTGTATTTCTATACTGTCGCAAAAAGCAAACAAAAAAGGAAACTAAAAAAGCAATTCCATTTACAAGAGCATCAAAAAGAATAAAATGCTTAAGAATAAATTTAACAAAAGAAGTACAAAACCTAAACTTTGGAAACTATAAAACATTGTGGATGACCTCAATAAATGAAAAGATATCCTATGTTTATGGATTGGAAAACTTAATATTGTGAATATGGCAATGCTCCCCAAATTGATCCATGGATTCAATGCAATTTTATAAAAAATTCTAGCTGGTTTGTTTGCAGAAATTGATGAGCCAATCCCAATATTCATATGGTAAAGCTGGAGCCCCAAATAGAAAAAATAATCTTGGGGGATCCCTGGGTGGCGCAGCGGTTTGGCGCCTGCCTTTGGCCCAGGGCGTGATCCTGGAGACCCGGGATCAAGTCCCACGTCGGGCTCCCGGTGCATGGAGCCTGCTTCTCCCTCTGCCTGTGTCTCTGCCTCTCTCTCTCTCTCTCTCTCTCTGTGACTATCATAAATAAATAAAAATTAAAAAAAATAATCTTGAAAAGGAAAATGAAGTGGGGGGCTCACACTTTTCTTTCTTCCTTTTTTTTTTAAGATTTATTTATTTGAGAGAAGAGCATGTATGCTCACAAGTGTGCATGGGGCGAGGGGCACAGGCAGAGGTAAAGAATCTCAGGCAGACTCCCTGCTGAGTGCAGGGCCTCATACAAGGCTCAATCCCATAACCCATGAGATCATGATTTGAGTTGAAACCAACAGTTGTACACTTAACCAACTGAGCCACCCAGGCACCCCTCACACTTGTCAGTTTAAAAACTACAAAATGACAGGAATCAAGACAGTGCGGTACAGGCATAGAACTAGATATGTAGATCAATCAAAAAATAGAATTTAGGTCCAAAAATAAACCTTCCAATTTATAGTCAATTGATTTTTGACAAGGCTATCAGCACTATTCAATGAAGAAAGAAGGGTCTTTTCAGCAAATGGTGCTAGGACAACTGGATATTCATGTGCAAAGAGAATATTTCTTTGGATCCCTAACCCACACCATATACAAAAATTAACTCAAGATGGGGCACCAGGGTGGCTCAGTCAGTTAAGTGTCTGACTCTTGATTTTGGCTGGGGTTATGATCTCAGGGTCATGGGACTGAGCCCCACATAGGGCTTCATGCTGGGTGTGGAGCCAGCTTGGGATTCTCTCTCCCTCTCCCGCTGCCCCTGCTTGCACTCTCTCTCTCTCTCTGTAAAATATAAAAATAAAAAATAAAAAATTAATTCAAGACAGATCAAAGACCTAATTACAAGTGTTAAAACTATAAAAATGTTAGAAGAAAACACAGCAGTAAATTTGCTTAACCTTAGATTAGACAATGGTTTTTTTTTATATATGACACCCAAAGCACAAAAGAAAAAAATTATAATCTGGACATCATCAAAATTAAAAACTTTTGCGCATCAAGGAATACTATCGAGAAAGTAAAAAAGATAATTCACAGAATGTGAGAAAACTTTTGCAAACATATATTTGATAAGGAACTTGTATCTAGAATATATAAAAAACTCCTATGATTCAATAATAAAGACAACCAAATTAAAAATGTACAAGGGATATGGAAAGATTTTTCTCCAGAAGAGATATACATTTAACCAATGTGCACATGATGAGGTGCTTAACATCATTAGCCATCATGAAAATCAAAACCAGAATAACATACTACCTTACACTCACCATAATATAATCAAAGGGCAAATAACAAGTGTCAACTAGGAAGTGTAGAAATTGGAACTCTGATACACTGCTGGTGGAAATGTAAAGTAGGGTAGCCGCTTTGGAAAACAGCCTGGCTTCCTCAAAAGGTTAAACATAGTTATCATATGACCCAACAATTTTACTCTTAAGGTGTATACCCAAGACAAAAGAAAATGTGTATCCATGAAAAAACTTGTACATGAATGTTCAGAGGAGTATAATTCATAATAGATAGGATGTGGAAACCATTCAAATGTCCACTAACCAAAAATGGATAAATAAAATGTGGTATATCCATATAATAGCATATTATTCAGCAGTGAAAAGAAACAAAGTGCAGCTGACCTTTGAAAAACAGGGGTTTGAACTGTACAGGTCCATCATACATGGAATTTTTATAGTACTGTAAATGTATTTTTCTTCCTTATGATTTCCTTTTTTAAAAAAAGATTTTTATTTAGAGAAAAAGAGTACGAGCAGAGGGAGTGTGAAAGGGCAGAGGCAGAGGGAAAGAGTCTCAAGCAGACTGTGTTGAGCTTGGAGCTTGATGTGGGGCTCAGTCCCAGGACTGTGAGATCATGACCTGAGCTGTAATCAAGAGTTGGAGGCTTAACAGACTGAGCCACCCAGGTGCCCCTCTCTTCCTTATGATTTTCTTAATAACACTTTCTTTTCTCTAGCTTACCTATTGTAAGAATAGGGTATACAATATAGATAGCTTACAAAATATATATTGACTGTTTATATTATCAGTAAGTCTTTTGGTCAACAGTAGGCAATTAGTAGTTAAGTTTTCGGAGAGTCAAAAGTTTTACACGGATTTTTGACTGCACAGGGAGTCAGTGCTCCTAACCCCCAGGTTGTTCAAAGGTCAACTGTATTAACACATAACAGAACAAGGATGAACCTTGAAAACATGCTAAGTGAAACTAGACACAAAGGACTACATATTGTATGATTCCATTTATGTGGAAATTTCAGAATAGGAAAATTGTGGAGATAGAAAATAGATTACTGGTTGCTCAGAGCTGAGGGGATGGAGAAATTGGGAGGTGGTTATCAATGGATATGGGGTACTTTTCTGGGATAATAAAAATATTCTAAAATTGATCATGGTGAAGAATGCACAACTTTGTAAATATATTAGAATTCACTGAATTGTTTACTTTATTGGGTTAATTGATATGGTATGTGGATGATATCTCAGTAATGCTGTTTAAAATGTTTTACCCAAAGTTTTCATTTTTATATAACAATAAAATTAAGGAAGAGAAGCCTTTTTCAATATGATAAACTTGTCTCATTGAGTGGGCTTACTGTACTGTATAAATATGTCTTCCTTTTCTTTTTAATTCTGACTTTTATCTTTATTTCTTCCACTAATCTCTTACCTCTTTTTACTTCTTATGGTACAAGCTGTGAAGGACAATAGTAGGCATTTGTTAGCTTTCATGGCAATTTATATATGAGGAATTGCTCGGCTTCTAAAATAAACTCTAAATGAAACTTACAGTTTTATATGTAGCTTACATTTTAGTTTTAAAAAATGTTCTATCATGTTTTAGAAAAAAATTAAAATTTTCATACAGATCTACAAAAATCCAAGTTCCCTGGAAGCTCCATAGACACTTGTATGACTCACCATCGATTGGCAGTATTTTTAGCTGTTTTTCTAGTTCCTTATCTGTAAGCTCAATTCTGAGATTTCCCAGAACATTTTTTTAGAGCACTTGAGTCAATCTTCTCACCTTTGAAAATAAGAAATTTGGTACACATTTTCATTTTACATAGCAGTAGTTATTTCTAATGAAAACATTATTTTAGGATAATTAATATCTCATTTTCAGATTGAAGATTAAAGTAAAAATAAAACATTTTCAAATACAGAATCAATGTAGATGTTAGGTCAAATTTATTTCCTTAATTTGAACAAGAAAGTTTCTTCTAAAATCGGGAACTACTTTTGGAATAAAATTTGATCTAATAATTAAAAAAATAGATGCTTACATGAATTTTTCTTTGAAAAAGTCTTTATTTTTATTTATTTTATTAAAGATTTTATTTATTTATGAGAGACATAGAGAGAGGCAGAGACACAGGCAAGAAGGAGAAGCAGGCTTCATGCAGGGAGCCCAACGCGGGACTCAATCTTGGGTCTCCAGGATCATGCCCTGGGTTGAAGGTGGCACTAAACCACTGAGTCACCCGGGCTGCCCAAAAAAGTATTTTAATTAAAAAAATAAGAATTATATGATAAATACAATGAAGACATTACCTCAATCAATTTTATGCTTCATTTTCTGATTTGCTGTGTCATTCTACACTGTAGTTATTAAACACTGGTGAAGTGAATTATATTATTAATATAAACAACAGAGATTACAGAACTTGAAAGCAAGAAATAGTATGGTGATTTCATTGCAAAAACAGACAATTTTATATCAATATATGAAACACTAGAGGCAAATATTTCATTAATAAATATAGAGAAATAACAATTTATAAGTCAATGGTAGAATACTAGGAAATATCGGGGAAAAAACAAAATTTAATGTAGATAATTGAAATCCTAATTTATGGTAACTTTTCACTTGCCTGTAAAATCTGTGACATTTTCCATCAATGTTTCTAGAGGAATTTTCCCTTAAACTATAGGAGAAGATCAAAATCACAGTATATTATATTATAGATCTTATATGTTATAGACCTTATATATTATATAGATCTAATATATTATGATAGAATGCAAAACTTTGTGGAAAAACATAGAAACAACTATAATAGTTGCACTTGCTATGTGTCAGGCCCCATTCTAATTGCTTTATATATTTATTTAACAAATATTTTTAATACACTTTCCAGATTAGTATTCTACCCAATTTTTATTTTAAGACAAGCATGTATAAGAAGAAAATTCAAAACATGAAAACCATACAATTGCAATGATGCAATATGGCCTATAATAGCTCAGATTTATTTGTGTTAGTAAGAGGAAGTTATTCAGAAGTTGAGTGTGTCTAAAGAATCTGCATTCTTGCATCCAAAATTGGAAAGATTACTAACCATGATACTTGTAGAGAGGATAAAAGTTACACATATCACACATATAAAAAAACTTTTAATTTTGTTAACTGGATACTCATAAACTTAAATGACATTTTCTATGTTTTAGTCATTGATGTGTACCACCATACTGCTCTTGGGGCTTCCCTTCTCCTTATGGAAAAGGCATTTCTTCCCTCAAAGGTTCTTTTAAATAAACTCTCTCCAGGGTTAACCAGTGTATCTGATAGTATGCTTACCACCAATGTGCATGTTTTAAGCCAGATCTTTAAGTTCCGTATCTGCAAGCTTGATCCCCAGGTTGCTCAGAGTGGTGTCCAGGTTGTTGATATTGACCTTCCCACCTAAGAAAAATAAGTCCATAAAGAATATTGACTCCAAAAGAGAAGTTTTTATATTCTTTTGATATACATAACCCATTGTGAATTTCTTAAGCAGATAATTTCTCATAAAATTTGCACACTATTTCAGACAGGTTATATACTTACTAAAGCCTATAAAAGGATTCCCTCAAACCTACTATCTGTCTAAAGTAAAGATTATTTCATTCTAAAGTGAAAAAAAGTAAATTAGTTAATGTTCAACAACTTTAGCACAGAGATCAAATATTTTAAGCCATCAACTACAAAGTTATTATTAAGGCTACTTTCCTTGAGACTTTTCTTGGAGACCAGCCTACACAACACAAGGTTTTAGATGGTATTCAATACTGAAATTAGTTTGAGAGGGATGCCTGGGTGGCTCAGAGGTTGAGTGTCTGACTTCAGCTCAGGGCATGATCCTAGAACTGCTGGATTGAGTCACTCATTGGGCTCCCTGCAGGGAGCCTGCTTCTCCCTCAGCCTGTGTCTCTGCCTCTCTATGTCTCTCATTAATAAATTAATAAAATCTTTTAAAAAGAGAAATTAGGTTGAGAAAGAGAGTGAGGTACAGAAATAGAGGCTCAGGGTATGGACAAGTCTCTCATGAAGTAGATGAGAAAGGGAAGAAAGAGCTGGAGTTGTGGCCAAAGAGGAGTGTGAAGAGTTTTAATTTGTTTATTTTATAGGATGGGATATGTTGAGTATGTGCATGGGCTGAAAGGAAGGCTTATCCATAGGAGAAGAGGTGGAAAATGGCCAATGGGGTGGGGTCTTAAAGATGTGGGAGAGAGTGGATTCAAGGGCATCCTGGTAAGCCTTGAAGAGGAGAGGTACTCTTCACTCATCCTTTGATACTGGGATAGGTGTGCTTAAAGATATCTCTAAAGGTAGGGATTAGAGATAGAGAGCTGAGGGCTATCACTCTTGCTAGCCTCTATTTTCTTAATGAATAAAAAAAATCTGGTGGGAAAAAATTGGTGTTCAATAAATGCTCTGGGAATTCTGGTACTGAAGGTAAATATTCTTTAGTTCTAAACAACTGTAAGTTGACTTTTGATGAATGAACTTCCAGTTTAGTTTTTTCTATTTATTAAATTTCCTGAATTACTGCTAATCATTTCTATATTTTTTTTGCTATGAAAACTTGAAATTTGATATTTTTCTTCCTAAAACTTTGGAAAATGACAAGAAAGTGTGGTGCTTTACTTCTAAGATAGAACATGAGATTCATCTGCTAAGATAAAGATTGAGCTCTAAAAAAGTATACATTTGCAATCAGTATAAGACAGATGGCAGCAAATTCCTATTTCTGAAACAGTATAAAATGATTCATTTGCACTCTCATTATGTTTCTCACTTACCTTTAAGAGACCTCACACCTTCTAGAAACCTGTTCTTAAAGACCTTGTTATCATCTATAAAAAAGGGCACAATTAAGATCGTAGAGAAATGATGTGGTTTTATACTAAAATTATTTCAGTAAAACTGAGGTTTTCATGATGTGCCCTAGAAATTTCCCCCACTAAAATAAAATTTGAGAGAAAATTAGGGAAAGTTTATTTTATTTTTTGCATATTTTTTATTGGAGTTCGATTTGCCAACATACAGTATAACACCCAGTGCTCATCCCGTCAAGTGCCCCCCCTCAATGCCCGTCACCCAGTCACCTCATCCCCCTGGCTACCTCCCTTTCCACTACCCGTTGTTCGTTTCCCAGAGTTAGGAGTCTCATGTTTTGTCACCCTCTCTGATTTTTTCCCACTCACTTTCTCTCCTTTCCCCTATAATCCCTTTCACTATTTTTTATATTCCCTGTATGAGTGAAACCATGTGATGATTGTCCTTTTCCAATGGACTTCAATCAGCATAATACCCTACAGTTCCATCCATGTTGAAGCAAATGATGGGTATTCATCCTTTCTAATGGCTGAGTAATATCCCTTTGTATATATACACAACATCCTCTTTATCCATTCATTTTTCAATGGACACCAAGGCTCCTTCCACAGTTTGGCTACTGTGGACATTGCTGCTATAAACATTGGGGTACAAGTGTCCCAGCATTTCACTGAATCTGTATCTTTGGGATAAATCCCCAGTAGTGCAATTGTCATAGGGTAGCTCTATTTTTAACTCTTTGAGGAACCTCCACACAGTTTTCCAGAGTGGCTGCACCAGTTCACATTCCCACCAACAGTGCAAGAGGGTTCCCCTTTCTCCACATCCTCTCCAACATTTGTGGTTTCCTATCTTGTTAATTTTCACCATTCTCATGGGTGTGAGGTGGTATCTCATTGTGGTTTTGATTTGTATTTCCCTGATGGCAAGGGATGCAGAGCATTTTCTCATGTGCTTGTTGGCTATGTCTATGTCTTCCTCTGTGAAATTTCTGTTCATGTCTTTTGCCCATTTCATGATTGGATTGTTTGTTTCTTTGCTGTTGAGTTTAATAAGTTCTTTATAGATCTTGGATACTAGCCCTTTATCTGAAAGGTCATTTGCAAATATCTTCTCCCATTCTGTAGGTTGTCTTTTAGTTTTGTTGACAGTTACTTTTGCTGTGCAGAAGCTTTTTATCTTGATGAAGTCCCAATAGTTCATTTTTGCTTTTGTTTCCTTTGCCTTCATAGATGTATCTTGCAAGAAATGCTGTGGCTAAGTTCAAAAAGGGTGTTGCCTGTGTTCTCCTCTAGGATTTTGATGGATTATTGTCTCACATTTAGATCTTTCATCCATTCTGAGTTTACCTTTGTGTATGTACGGTGTAAGAGAATGGTCTAGTTTCATTCTTATGCATGTGGCTGTCCAATTTTACCAGCACCATTTATTGAAGAGACTGTCCTTTTTCCAGTGGATGGTCTTTCCTGCTTTGATGAGTATTAGTTGCCCATAGAGTTGAGGGCCCATTTCTGGGTTCTCTATTCTGTTCCATTGATCTATGGGTTTGTTTTTTTGCCAGTACCACACTGCCTTGATGATCACAGCTTTGTAGTACAACTTGAAATCTGGCATTGTGATGCCCCCGGCATTGGTTTTCTTTTTCAATATTCCCCTGGATATTTGGGGTCTTTTATGATTTCACACAAATCTTAAGATGATTTGTTCCAACTCTCTGAAGAAAGTCCATGGTATTTTGATAGAGATGGCACTGAACACGTAAATTGCCCTGGGTAGCATAGACATTTTCACAATATTTATTCTTCCAATCCAGGAGCATGGAATGTTTTTCCATCTCTTTGTGTCTTCCTCAATTTCTTTCAGAAGTGTTCCGTAGTTTTTAGGGTATAGATCCTTTACCTCTTTGGTTAGGTTTATTCCTAGGTATCTTATGCTTTTGGGTGCAATTGTAAATGGAATTGACTTCTTAATTTCTCTTTCTTCAGTCTCATTGTTAGTGTATAGAAATGCCACAGATTTCTAGGCATTGATTTTGTATCCTGCCACATTGCCATTTGCTGTATGAGTTCTATCAATTTTGGGGTGGAGTCTTTTGGGTTTTCTATGTACAGAATCATGTCATCTGCGAAGAGGGAGATTTTGACTCCTTCTTTGCCAATTCGAATGCCTTTTATTTCTTTTTGTTGTCTGATTGCTGAGGCTAGGACTTCTAGTACTATGTTGAAGAGCAGTGGTGAGAGTGGACATCCTTGTCATGTTTCCTGATCTTAGGGGAAAGGCTCTCAGTGTTTCCCCACTGAGAATGATATTTGCTGTGGGCTTTTCATAAATGGATTTTAAGATGCTGAGGAATGTTCTGTCTATTCCTACACTCTGAAAAGTTTTGATCAGGAATGGATGCTGTATTTCATCAAGTGCTTTCTCTACATCTATTGAGAGGATCAGATGGTTCTTGTTTTTTCTCTTGTTGATATGATCTATCACATTGATTGTTTTATGAGTTTTGAACCACCCTGCATCCTATGGATAAATTCCACTTGGTCATGGTAAATAATCTTCTTAATTTACTGTTGGATCCTACTGGCTAGTATCTTGTTGAGAATTTTTATATCTGTGTTCATCAGGGATATTGGTCTATAATTCTCCTTTTTGGTGGTGTCTTTGTCTGTTTTTGGAATTAAGGTGATGCTGGCCTCATAAACGAGTTTGGAAGTATTCTGTTACCTTTCTACTTCAGAACAGCTTTAGTAGAATAGGTATTATTTCTTCTTTAAACATTCGATAGAATTCCCCTGGGAAGCCATCTGGCCCTGGACTTTTGTGTTTTGTGAGGTTTTTGATGACTGCTTCAATTTCTTCCCTGGTTATCAGCCTGTTCAGGTTTTCTATTTCCTCCTGTTCTAGTTTTGGTAATTTATAGTTTTCCAGAAATGTATCCATTTCTTCTAGATTGCCTAATTTATTGGTGTATAGCTGCTCATAATATGTTTTAAAATTATTTGTATTTCCTAGATATTGGTTGTGATCTCTCCTCTTTCATTTTTGATTTTATTAATTTGAGTCTTTTCTCTCTCTTTTTTTTTAATAAGGCTAGCTAGGGGTTTATCTATCTTATTCTTTCAAGGAACCAACTCCTGGTTTTGTTGATCTGTTCTACAGTTATTCCAGGCTCTATTTCATTGAGTTCTGCTTGAATATTTATTATCTTTCTTCTTCTGCTTAGTGTAGATTTTATTTGCTGTTGTTTCTCCAGTTCCTTTAGGTGTGAGGTTAGCTTGTGTATTTGAATTTTTTCCAATTTTTTGAGGGATGCTTGTATTGCGATGTATTTCCCTCTCAGGACCGCTTTTGCTGTATCCCAAAGATTTTGAATGGTTGTATCTTCATTCTCATTAGTTACCGTTTTAATTAGAAAAGTTTTAATTCTATTCTAATTTCCTGGTTTACCCATTCATCTTTTAGTAGGATGCTCTTTAAACTCCACGTGTTTGAGTTTCTTCCAGATTTCTTCTTGTGATTGCATTCTTGTTTCAAAGTATTGTGGTCTGAAAATATGCAGGGGACAATCCCAATTTCTTGATATCATTTGAGACCTGTTTTGTGACCCAGTATGTGGTCTATTCTGGAGAAAGTTCCATGCGCACTAGAGAAGAATGTGTATTCAGATGCATTTGGATGTAAAGTTCTGTAAATATCTGTGAAATCCATCTGGTCCAATGTATCATTTAAAGCCCTTGTTTCTTTGGTGATGCTGTGCTTAGAATATATGTCATTTGCAGAAAGTGCCGTGTTGAAGTCTACCAGTATTAGTGTATTATTATCTAAGTATCTCTTTATTTTGGTTATTAACCGATTGATATACTTGGCAGCTCTCACATTAGAGGCATAAATATTCATGATTGTTAGGTACTCTTGTTAGATCCTTTAAGTATGATATAGTGTCCCTCTTCATCTCTTACTACAGTCTTTGGTACTAACTTTAATGATCTGTTATGAAGATGGCTACCCCAACTTTATTTTGAGGACCATTTGAATGGTAAATGGTCCTCCAACCTTTCATTTTCAGGCTGTAGGTGTCCTTAGGTCTAAAAATGAGTCTCTTGTAGACAGCAAATAAATGGGTCTTGCTTTTTTATCCCGTCTGAAACCCTGGGTCTTTTGATGGGATCATTTAGCCCATTCACATTCAGAGTAACTATTGAAAGATATGAATTTAGTGTCATCATAATACCTATTCAGTCCCTGCTTTTGTGGATTATTTATTTGGCCTTCCTCTTTCTTTTACAGGGTCCCCCTTAGTATTTCTTGCAGAGCTGGTTTGGTGGCCACATAATCCTTCAGTTTCTGTCTATCGTGGAAGTTCTTTATATCTCCTTCTATTCTGAAAGAGAGCCTTGCTAGATATAGTATTCTTGGCTGCATGTTCTTCTCATTTAGGACCCTGAATATATCCTGCCAGTCCTTTCTGGCCTTCCAGGTCTCTGTGGAGAGATCTGTTGTTAATCTAATATTTCTCCTCATATAAGTTAGGGATCCTTTGCTGCTTTAAGTATTTGTTCTTTATCTTTGAAATTTGCAAGTTTCACTATTAAATGTTGAGGTGTTGAATGGTTTTTATTGATTTTGGGGTGGGAACCTATCTCCTGGAGCTGAATTCCTGTTTCCCTCCCCAAATTAGGGAGGTTCTCAGCTATGATTTGTTCAAATATGCTTTCTGGCCCTCTGTCCCTCTTGGCGCTTTCTGGAGCCCCAATTATACATAGATTCTTCCTTCTGAGGCTATTATTTATTTCCCTTAACCTTTCCTCATGGTCTTTTAATTGTTTTTCTTTTTTTTTCCCCTCAGCTTCCTTTCTTGTCATCAACTTGTCTTCTATGTTGCTCACTGTTACTTCCACCTCATTAATCTCATCGTTAGGACCTCTAGTTTGGATTGCACCTCATTTAATTAATTTTTAATTTCAGCTTGGTTAGATCTAAATTGTGCAGTCATGAAGTTTCCTGAATCCTTTATGGTTTTTTCTAGAGCCACCAGTAGCTTTATAATTGTGCTTCTGAATTGGCTTTCTGACATCAAATTGTAATTCATAATCTGTAACTCTGTGGCAGAGAGTACTGTTTCTGATACTTTCTTTTGTGGTGAATTCTTCATTCTAGTCATTCTGCTCAGTGCAGAGTGGCTGTTGAGTGGGCTGAGTCAAGAACCTCAACCATGACCTAAGTAAATTTCACCCTAGATGATTCTTGTTAGGAGCGAAAACCCCAGGGGATCCCTGGGTGGCTCAGCGGTTTATCACCTGCCTTTGGCCCAGGGCGCAATCCTGGAGTCCTGGGATTGAATCTCACGTCGGGCTCCCAGCATGGAGCCTGTTTTTCCCTCCTCCTGTGTCTCTGCCTCTCTCTCTATGTCTATCATGAATAAATAAATAAATAAATAAATAAATCTTAAAAAAAAAAAAAGAAGTGAAAACCCTTCTCTCTGTAGCATTCCAGCTGTTCTCTTTTTAAATCTCAGGTCGAATTCGTAGGTGTTCTGGGTGATTTGAAAGTTATGTAGTTAAGTTGGTGGGACAGGTCAGTTGAGGACCCCTACTCTTCTGCCATCTCACCCTGCCTCCAGTAAAGTTTATAATATGGTAAATCTATTCAAAATTTGGCACACAAGGCACCATATATTATGCACAATTTCTTTTGTTAATAGCACCTCTCACCTCTTAGCCCCTTCCAGTTTAACATGCCTCTTTCCCTGACTTCCCACATTTGCCTGTAGGTATCTACAAGGTAAGGGTAGCCTCAGAAATGATTTCCCCTCAATGGTATGAGTCAACGTGATGTAGATGCTTATTCTAAAACTGAAAGTTAAACATAGATGGAAATTTCCCTCAGGAATAAGTGAACATTTAAATTATTTTGATATGGGCATTTATTTATTTATTTATTTTTGCATCTTAGCAAAGGGGGATAGCTTGAGTTTTTAAAAAAGCTTAGAAGGAAACAAAACAAATGAACATAGGGGAACAAAAGAGCAAAACCAAGAAACAGACTCTTAGCTATAGGTAACAAACTGTTGGTTACCAAAGGGGAGAAGGATGGAGGGAATGTGTGAAATAGGTGATGGGGATTAAGGAGTACACTTGTGATGAACACAGGGTGATATATGGAAGTGTTGAATCACAAAATTCTACACCTGAAACTAATATTACACTGTATGCTAACTAATCGGAAGTTAAATTTTAAAATTTTAAAGAAAAGTTTATAAAACTCTCACATTAGTATTTGAAATGCTTACCATTGAAAGGCAGGTTTTTCATCAGCTTCAAATGTTCCTTATCTGTGAACTCTATTCCCATATTTTTCAGAATAGTTTTTACATATTTGACATCAACCTCCCCTCCTTAAAAAAAGACAGATATCATTACACATAAAAATTTAAAGAATCTAATGATTCCAAATAGCGATAATTAATCTATGCCTATGTAGCTTGAATATGTAGAGAATGAAGAGCAAAGGCCAATGAGACCTCTCCAAGTATACTGACTATGACATTCACAGGAAAAGAACTTAATTTTTAAATATAACAAAAGAAGTGACAATGGCAAGGCAATTCTGAACCCAGTGAAATTTTTTTTTAAGATTTTATTTATTTATTCATAGACACAGAGAGGCAGAGACACAGGCAGAGGGAGAGGGAGACGCATGCTCCATGCAGGGAGCCCGATGTGGGACTCGATCCTGGGTCTCCAGGATCACACCCCAGGCTGCAGGTGGCGCCAAACCGCTGCACCACCCGGGCTGCCCTGAACTCAGTGAAACTTATGTTATGTATTTGTCTATTCAATTAGAATTATTATAAATTATTCAAATAATTTTATCAATAAGGTAAGATCTGTTTAGTCTCATTTTTGTAAGTTTTCTATAGTCTTTACTAAAATTCTACTTCATATGTTATTTTACTAATATAGAGTTTGGCTGTTCTAGAAAAAGAAGAGCAAAATATATAAATAAAAAATCTACCAGAAAATAAATGAATTGCTAGTAATTTAATCAATAAGGAAATAAATGCCACAACTAAATGGCAATTGAGGGATAATGATAAAATATAATTACTATAAATACTAAATGGTTTAGATTGATATTTTCTCACTTACCTGTAGTAGCTTTTACTCCATCCATCACCTCTTTCAGACCAATCATCCCATTAGCTACAAGAAAAAGCACAATGCAAATGTCAGAAGTGCAGAACACAAATTTAAAAAATATATTTTGTGGAAACAATTCCATTAAAAATTTCTTATATTTTCATTTTACCTGAGACCATTTATTAAATCCCTCTCAGGGAGTTAAGATGATTTCCATTAATACAACGGTCTCTTATATCTGAGAAATTGGGTTAGGAAAAGTGCTCTTTCTTGTGTTTTCAGATGCCATTATAAGCCATAGTTGAAGATACTATTGGGGTTGGCCAGGTATTCTGGAAACTTTGTGTACCAAAAAACAGCTGAGGAAGGGGCCATTAATCTAGCTTGGTATGTTCTAAGATTGTTTCCTGCAGGAGATAATGCATGAACTATATTAATGTATCAGAACCGCTGATCTGACTATGGAGGGATGCAAGAGATTTCACATGGAGGAGAAGTGAAGAAAAGGGAAAAGTCTAGGGACATCATGCTATGCATGTGAGACTACAAATAGTTCAACATGGCTTGAACAGAAGGAAAATGAGAGGAGATATATCCAGACAGGCAGATGGAGATTGAATGTCTCATGCACTACGATAAGAATCTTTGAATTCATATTAGAGTGAAGACTTCGGTAGACAGAAGGATAGATAGAATAATGGGCCTATTGACTTCTCTATAAATAGATGTTCATATCCTTATTATTTTGGTTTCTTATCATCCAGACCTATTAGAATCCTAATATCCTCTGCAATTCTTGGTATACATAAGAAAGGTGATACTATTTTAGATTAATTATAATGAAGATCCAAGATTTATTCTGACTTTGAAATTAGGTTCTCTGCCAAGTATCCATTGATAAACGAGTGGATAAAGATGTGGTACACACACGCACATACAAGGGATATTATTCAGCCATAGAAAAGGATGAAATCTTGCCATTTGCAGTAACATGGATGGAGAATATAATGCTAAGTGAGATAAGTCACGCAGAGAAAGACAAATACCATATGATGTCACTCATCTGTAATATTTTAGAAACAAAACAAAGGAACAAAGAAAAAAAAGGAGGGGGAGAGACAAATCAAGAAACAGACTCTTAACTATAGGGAATAAACTGATGGTTAGCTGAGGGGAGGTGGCTGGAGGGGATGGGGGATATAGGTGAAAGGGATTAAAGAGTACACTTAGCAAGATGAGCACTGAGTAATGTCTCCAATTGTTGAATCACTATATTATATATCTGAACTAATATAAATTGTATGTAAAATATACTGTAATTAAAATAAAAAACCTTAAATTAAAAAGATTGGGCTCTCCTCAAACCTTTCTAACATGTGTCTGCCAATTACATATATTTTTAAACATATCAGATACAAAGAAAAAATAAAAAGATGCCCTGAGGATATCTGTAGTGCTCACCATCAATTTGTAGGTTTTTTGGTAGCTTTGAAAGTTTCTCTTCTGTGAGTTCAATTCCTAATTTTTTAAGAGTGTTGTCCAGGTTGTTTACATGAAACTTCCCCCCTTAGGAAAGAGACAATGTAGGAATATGAAAAAAAAGTGTATTATACCAAAATTTTACATGCATATCAACATTCTATTTATTGTTTGTTTAAGGTGAGGTGATGAATGTGGTAATCATTTTGCAATGTAATAGTGTATCAAATCATCATACCGTATACTTTAAACCTACATGTTATATGTCAATTATGTATCAATAAAGTTGATAAAGAAAAGAATATCCTATGGCCAACTGACTGAGGAAGAAAAAATACTGAATCCGAGCCATTTTGGCTTCCTGTTGCTGTGAATCTATGAGAAAAGGATGACTTTACTGGTTAAAGTGATTTATTCCCCTGACCATCAGGGAATAAATACACTCTGAGAATATAGATAAATATGTCTAGAATATAGGACATCTGATGATATTCTATTGTCTTTTGATTAATTGTAAATTAAACAACCTAATACAATGCAGACAGGTCTGATAATGACCCTTATCCCTCAGGAACAAAATTTAGGATCACCTACCAGGTAAGGAAGTAGGAGAAGCCAAAGTTCTTGGTGAGAAAAAGAGCAATATGGAATGGGAGTGGGAAAAGAAAGATATATACTAGCTACAACTACATGACAGGTTGCTAAAGGACTGCATAGGATTATAATAGTCATGAGTATATCTATATTATTTGATATAGATATACTTGTGGATATTTTAACCAATTCCTTTCTTTTTATCTCCTATTTCCTCACATCTACAAAGGATTTGTGAACAGTATTAGCCTTATATATCATTGTTTAAGTTACAGGATGCCAAGGAAGAATGTGAGTCAATTAGAAAATAAACATAACCTAGAGAAGGAGAGAATGATAGTTGGGATTTTGAAACATCTTCTGAGAAGAGTGTTAGCATAGTAGTTTTGGTTGTATGAGAAA
The DNA here is from genome assembly GCF_011100685.1 of Canis lupus familiaris. NCBI lineage: Eukaryota > Metazoa > Chordata > Mammalia > Carnivora > Canidae > Canis > Canis lupus. The sequence goes on from NC_049230.1 coordinate 16,502,828, forward strand.
TGGTTATTACTGTTTTTTAAAGATTTTTAAAAGTTTATTTATTCATGAGAGAGAGAGAGAGAGAGAGGCAGAGACACAGGCAGAGGGAGAAGCAGGCTCCATGCCAGGAGCCCGACGCAGGACTCGATCCCGGGGCTCCAGGATCACGCCCTGGGCCAAAGGCAGGTACCAAACCACTGAGCCACCCAGGGATCCCGGTTATTACTGTTTTTATTAGAAATATTAAAAAGGCTAAAAGATATATACATGGATGCTTAGTTGCCAAGGGGTGGTTGATGGTTCACTTTTACTATGTCATATTAGCTAAGCTGTAATTATATTCTATGATTTCCCTTCCCTATAGAGTTCTGGCTTGCCACAGAATATTTTGCATGAGATTTGGAAGGTACAAATGAAGAAGCTGCTATTATACTCTAAAAATCAGCATCAGGGGCTCCTGGGTGGCTCGATTGGTTAAGCATCTGACTTTTGATTTTGGCTCAGGTCATGATCTCAAGGAGGTGAGAACGAGTCCTGCATTGGGCTCCACACTTGGTATAGAGTCTGCTTAAGATTCTCTGTCTCTCCCTCTGACCTCCCTCCTACCCCTCTGCCTTCCGCTCCCCCCCCACTGCCCAGGCTCACAGGCACATGCTCAGTCTCTCAAAAAAATTTACAAAAAATAAGTAAAGCTCATTGTCAGGTTCTAGGTGCCATTACAGCTCATGATATTATTCTTAACCTTCTGGATTGCTTTGTTGACATGAATTGGAAGCCAGGCCTACAATCTTCTGGCTCCTCCCACTTCTCCTAATCTTGGGTTAAGTACATATACATCTCCATGGGGAATGTATATGTGCTTGTATTCACTTGTACTCTTTTTTAAAAAAATATTTTATTTATTTATTTTAGAGAAAGAGAGAAAGAGTAGAGGAAGAGCAGAGAGAGGACAAGCAGACTCTGCACTAAGTGCCGAGCTCAACACTGGGCTTGATCCCAGGACCCTGAGACCATGACCTCAGCTGAAATCAAGAGTCAGACACTCAACTAACTGAGACACCCACCCAGGTGCCCTATCAGGTCACTTGTATGCTTCAGGATGGGGGGAAATAAGACTGACATGGATTCCAGTTTGTCTTCATGCGTTCTAGTTTTCTTTTGTTTTCTCCAACTCTTTCATGTCCAATTTTTCCTCCTGAGTACTGATCCTGCTGACTGTAGTGATTTCAGGACTTCAGGCCCACCAACAAAAGCAGAGGTGACAGCTTTCACAGACTTCTTCACCAGCTCTCACAATTATATATAATCTAATCCTTATAATAAATCTCTTATTCCATGTCATTCATCATGATTTTGCTTCCCCAACCAAGCCCTAATGGATATAATAATCATAAATTCTATCAAAGTAAAACAGAAAAAAAGAAAAATGTATTTTTAGTGTTTGTATACTTACCTTTCAACAAAGCTAAAATCCCAAATAGACTTGTCCAAGTATGGAGAAAGTCAATAAAACAGTTAAAATTAGAGCTTGTCTTAGTAAAAAGCTTGTATAATAAAACAAATTAAGAGGTTGAAGCCAGTGGAACTGTAGACAACCAATATAATACTTGTATGCAATAAATAGAGGGTATGAATATATATATTTTTGCTTGAGTTTCTATGTTAGAGCTGACTCAATTCCTTGAATAAGCCTAATACTTCACTTTATGCTGTGACTTTCTATGTTTGATTGCTTTTTTGTGGGGGAGGGGTATACAGATTTGAAAAAAATGCAAGAGTATATGGAATTTCCTACAAGATAAACTATATGCTGTTATCAGTTAAAATGTAGATAGACTGAAAGAATCATAAATAAGGAATGATACCAAAGTAAGGAGCCGGGATTTGTAACTGAACGGCGGTCAAGTTGGAGAATGTCATAAAATACAATTTTTACTTCGGTTTCTTACCACTGAGAGACTTCATACCCTTCAGCAACCCATTTTGATATACCTTTCCAGCAGCTGTAAGAAAAGTCATAATTCATGTTAGGGCGAAGCTAACATGGAATCACAAAAATGGCATGAATTAAATAATTTCAGAAATAGTATTTTAAGAAACGTTATCTCTTATTTTTAGTTTATTTCATCTAATATAGCGAAGTTTAGAAATAGAAACTTCTCTCATGGTGACAAATATTCCTATTCCAGTACCTGAGGGAGTCTACTTGCTTAAACATGAATATAGCTTCCCTTTCTTTTTTTATTCTTTCATTTTTTATTTAAATTTAATTTAGTTAACATAGAATGTATGTTACTACTATGTACTACTGTCTACTTCAGGGTAGAACTTAGTGATTCATCAGTTGCATATAACACTCAGTGTTTATTATATCAAGTGACCTCCTTAATGCCCATTGCCTAGTTACCCCATCCCCCTCTTCCCTCCCCTCCCCTCGAGCAACACTCAGTTTGTTTCTTATAGTTAAGAGTCTCTTATGGTTCATCTCCCCCTCTGTTTTTATCTTATTTTATTTTTCCTTCCTTTCCTCTATGTTCATCTCTTTTGTTTCTTAAATTCACATGAGTTAAATAAAAAAGGATTACCCTTTCCTTTTATTTATGCTTTCTATCTTTATTTTTTTCTTCATGGATTGCCAATCTTTTCTCTTCTCATGATATAAACAAATTAGAGGCTTGATGAGTAACAAAATGTTTAGCTGTTAATGTCAACTCTCATCTGAAGAGTTACTTAACTTCCATTATAAATTCTAAGACAGGTTGCTATATAACTTAGAATTCACTTTAATATTTTTTCTTTTGTGTTTTTGGAGGAAAATAAACAGAAATGAAGTTGGAGATATTCACATTGACCTAAAGACCCACAAAAGACCTCCATGGCACCTCTATGATATCTCACCATCAATTGGCAATGTTTTCAGCAGCTTCTCTTTTTCCTTATCTGTGAGCTCAATCCCCAGGCTTCCCAGGAAATTCTTCTGGGTCACTAGAATCAATCTTCCCACCTTTCAAGAGAGGGGAGGGTACACATAAGAGCTTTAGGTACTCTCATATTATCTCAAGTTATAAAATATGCTCTCTGCAGCTTAATGATATCCAAAATTCAAGATGAAGAGTTAGGAAAAGATATTATCAGTCGTAGACTCATTGAGCATGTCCTATGGTATTTATTAAATACTGATTTAAATAAAAATTAAAAGAGTTTTTGCTAAAGTTGGAAAAGACAATTTCCAGAATAAAATCTGAGGAGTGAATTAAGATAATGCTGATTTGTATTTGAATTACTCTTCAAAGCATTTGATTGTTTTGGTGAGAATTATTGATGATTTAAGTGAATATATTATCTCAATCTTTTATAAACTTTACCATATACATTTCTAGATTATGTTCATCTAAATATTCGTGACATGAAGCATATTACTTGCACAAACAACAGAAAACTTAGGATTTAAAATTGACATGTAGTCTTGTATTCTATTGCAGAAGCCTTCTTAATGCCAATCCAAGGGGCCTTAGATGCATGTATTTAATAAGGAAACATCAGACTTTAGTGAGATACTAGAAATGCCACTGAAAAAAACTAATATAAAGGACTGAAACCCTAGATTTACCTTAATTTCTCACTTACCTGTGAAATTAGCCTTCCCTTCATTCATCAGTCTTTTAAGTGAAATCCTATCATCCGTAGGACAAAAGTCAAAGTCATATTGAGATTAAAAAGACTCACAAAATACTGCGAAAGAGAACATAGGAATAAAGATAACAAATCCTCGTTTACTATGTGACAGGCATTATCTTAAGTGCCTTATATATGCTTATTTAAGAAATATTTACTGAATAATATTTTTCTAGGATATGGATTTATTCAATTTTATTGTTTTATTATTAGAAAGAAAAGCTTAAATATAAAAGTATACCATTTCAATAATATAAAGTTTACTTATAGTTCTATAATATTTCAAACCCCTATGTGTTAGTAATGGGAAGGAATTCAGAAGTACCACCATCGAAGTGGCCTACATTTTTCTACTCAAAATGTGGAAGACTGTTTTCTAGTAACCATAATATAGATAATGAACATAAAAGACATACATACAAAGTGCAATGCTTTCATGTTGATTTTGGTAACTGCCTGCTTATATGTTGGTTACATGCTTTGTCTGTATTTATAGCTTCTTGATTACTATCAGGGTAGATTACCATTCCTAATGCCCCTTTCCCTTGGACCGCTGTCTGTGGTTCTTATACTTAAGCTCCCTCGGCATGCACCTATGGTATCGGAAAACTTGCTCACCATCAGCAGGGAAATTTTTAGTCAGAGCCTTAAGGTCTTTATTTGAGATCTTGACTCCCATATTATCCAGTATAGCACTCAAGTCGTTGGTATAGATCTTCCCATCTAAAGAAAGAGAAAGTCCAGGAAGAAAATTATGTAACTCCAAAGAAGAGTTTTGTTTTTTAAAATATTATTTATTTATTCATTCATTCATTCATTCATTCATCCATTCACTCATGAGAGACATATAGAGAGAGGCAGAGACATAGGCAGAGGAAGAAGCAGGCTCCGTGTAGGGAACTTGATATGGGACTCAATCCCAGGACCCCAGGATCACACCCTGAGCCAAAGGCAGATGCTCAACCACTAAACCACCAAGGAGCCTCCCAAAAAGGTTTTTAATTCTTTAGAGACACAAACCCTGTTGTGAATTTCATGAACTATATGTCTGTGTTCATAAAGATTGTATATAATTTCAGGGGGGCCATGTATTCTCTGAAGCCTATTCATAGACACCCCCCCTCAGTAATAGAATTAATAATGCCTGTAAAGTGTCAAAAAAAACCCCATCAATTTTAGAACAAGAGACTAAGGACTTTATGTCTACAGAGAATGTCAACTATGCATTAGAATTAAGGTCACTTCTCTTGAGACTTGTCTGGGGGACCAGAGTATTAAACACAAAGTTTTAAACAGCACTGAATAAATATTGAGTGAATTCTATTCTGGATGGAAACATGTTTTACTTCTGAACAATATTTTGTTATTTGTTCAGAAGTAAAGTAGTAACTATATTTAATTGGATATAATAAAGAAGTAATAATATTTAATTTGATGTAATAAAGAAGTAACAATACTTTCTGATGACCAAACTCCCAGTTTAGTATTTATTGGCAGCTGGTTAAATTCCCTGAGTCACTGCTAATCTTTTCTGCTACATTTTGCTGTGCAAACTTGATATTGGAGGGGACAGGTGACTTGACTTCATCAAGATAAGAAGCTTTGCAAAGCAAAAGATACCGTCAACAAAACTTAAAGACAACCTACAGAATGGGAGAAGACATTTGCAAATGACGTATCAGATAAAGGGCTAGTTTCCAAGATCTATAAAGAACTTATTAAACTCAACAGGAAAGAAACAAATAATCCAATCATGAAATGGGCAAAAGACATGAAGAGAAATCTCACAGAGGAAGACATAGACATGGCCAACATGCATATGAGAAAATGCTCTGCATCACTTGCCATCAGGGAAATAAAAATCAAAACCACAATGAGATACCACCTCACACCAGTGAGAATGGGGAAAATTAACAAAGCAGGAAACAACAATTGTTGGAGAGGATGTGGAGAAAGGGGAACCCTCCTGCACTGTTGGTGGGAATGTGAATTGGCACAGTCACTCTGGAAAACTGTGTGGAGGTTCCTCAAAGAGTTAAAAATATATCTGTCCTATGACCCAGCAATTGCACTGCTGGGGATTTATCCCAAAGATACAGATGCAATGAAATGCTGGGACACCTGCACCGCGATGTTTATAGCAGCAATGTCCACAATAGCCAAACTGTGGAAGGAGCCTCGGTGTCCATCGAAAGGTGAATGGATAAAGAAGATGTGGTGTATGTATACAATGGAATATTACTCAGCCATTAGAAACGACAAATACCCACCATTTGCTTCGACATGGATGGAACTGGATGGTATTATGCTGAGTGAAATAAGTCAATCGGAGAAGGACAAACATTATATGGTCTCATTCATTTGGGGAATATAAAAAATAGTGAAAGGGAGTAAAAGGGAAAGGAGAAAAAATGAGTGGGAAATATCAGAAAGGGAGACAGAAAATGAAAGACTCCTAACTTTGGGAAACGAACTAGGGGTGGTGGAAGGGGAGGTGGGTGGGGCGTGGGGGTGACTGGGTGACGGGCACTGAGGGGGGCACTTGACGAGATGAGCACTGGGTGTTATTCTATATGTTGGCAAATTGAACACCAATAAAAAATAAATTTATATAAAAAAACTTGATATTGGATATTTGTTTTCTTGAAAAGTTTGGCAAAATCTTGAGAAAGTGGAAGACTTTCTTCCTGGATTCAAAGTAAAAGATTGGCAGCTAAAGTGAAGCTTGATCTTCAGTGGTAGCATACATTTGCAATCAGTATATGTGAGATAGCAGTATTCACTAACATCTTGGAAACAATATAAATGCAAGGATCCCATTTGTCTGCACTTTCATTATGCTGCTCACATACCTTTTAGAGACTTCAGAACTTCTCTCAACCTGTTTTGAAAGATCTTGTCATCATCTATAAGAAAAGGCAGAATTTAAATTGCAGAGAAATGTGGAAAATGATTAGAATATTGTTAGGAAAAGTGACTTTTCAGGACATTTCTCTTATAATAAAATTTGAGAGAAAACTGGGTGAAATTAACACACCAAGCATTCTACAACACTCATGCCTCTTTTCTTTCCCCAATTCTGCTTTATTCATTTCTAAACAATCCTTTTCTTCTTTCCCCAAATCCCAGATTAACACCCCCCCTTTTTTCATTCTTGATAATAGCACTCATCATAATGGAAATGCTGTTTCCCAATCGAAAAGTAAAACTGTGTAATAGGGATTCATTTCAGGTATAAATGGATGTTCTAAAAAATTTTTTTTAAAGATGAACTTTCTATTTCCTTGAGCTGAGAAAATGAAGATAATTTTAGAGGTTCTCAAGACACAGAAATCGAAAACCTCTTTCTGGTTATATCAGTATTTAAAATGCTTACTCTTAGAAGGAAAATGTTGGACCAGGTTCAAGGATTCTTTATGTTTGAGCTCTATCCCCATGGTTTTCCAGGGCAGTTTTCACACTGTTGGGATCTGCCTTTTCTCCTTAATAAAAGGATTAAAATAATGACATCCATGGAATTGATGTACAATTGAACAATTTCAAATAATGAAACTAAATTATGATCCCTATACAAAATGAGTACAAGCTGGGGAAAGTGAGGATCTCTGAGCTCTGACCAAATAAATAGAAGTAATGTCATTCATGGAAACATAATTGGTTTTCTAAAGGCTAATAAGAGAGGGCACTCTCACTGGTAACCATGAGAATATATTCTGTAGGACTTCTAACTATGGAGAACATAATTAACCAAGGGCCACACCTTCTGTCTTAAAATTAATCTGTGTTTTTTTGCACTAAGGCCATACCTACCATTGGCACTGGCCAAGGACTGGATGCAGCATAGATACTAAGAGAGCCCTGTTCCTGAGGGAGATGGGATGATGACTTTGACCTTAGGGTTTTTTTTTCTTTTCTTTTCTTTTCTTTCTTTTCTTTTCTTTTCTTTTCTTTTCTTTTCTTTTCTTTTCTTTTCTTTTCTTTTCTTTTCTTTTCTTTTCTTTTCTTTTCTTTTCTTTTTTCTTTTCTTTTCTTTTCTTTTTCCTTTCCTTTCCCTTCTCCTCCTCCTCCTCCTCCTCCTCCTCCTCCTTCTTCTTTCACTGATTTTATTTATTTATTTGAGAGAGTGAGTGAGAGAGAGAGAGAGAGAGAGAGCATGCACAAGTGAGTGCACACATGAATGGGGTGGAAAAGCAGAGGACAAGGGAGAAGTAGACTCCCCGTTAAACAGGGAGCTCAATGTAGGACTGGACACTAGGACCCCAAGATCATGACCTGAGCCAAAGGCAGACACTTAAACAAACCAAGCCACCCAAGTGCCCCTAACCAGAGGATTCTTGAAAGCAGTATTGCCAGATCATCTTTGGACTGAATTGCAATCTAGGATGCTTCCACCCAACCTTTTCTTCCTCTTTCCTTCACTTGGTGTCAGATTTGCATTGCAGTCTGACAGCCTCCCAGCATTTTCATGTTTCCTCCTTATTTTCTCTTAGGCAGACATTTCCCCTAATAATGTCCTTCATGTTTAATCCTTCCTTGGTTTCTTGGAAGGCCTGGACTAACAAACTCAAAATGATAATGACAAAAAATGGGCATTATAAATCTCTTTTGTTAATTAGCAAACTGCAAACAGCTTATCCTAATAATTCTATCGACATGAAGAACCTATCACGTCTTCTTTAAGTGATTACCAGAGTCTTTTCCAAAGATCATTTCACCTTTTATTGCAAATTCTGGCTGTCTTATTTTTTTTAATATCTTATTTATTTGACAGAAGTGAGAGCAAGTGCGCGAGAGCACAAGCAGGGGGAGTGGCAGGCAGAGGGAGATGGAGAAGCAGGCTCTTTGCTGAGCAGAGAGCCCTACAGGAGGTTCAATCATAGGACCCTGGTCTCATGACTTGTGCTGAAGGCAGATGCTTAACCAACTGAGCCACCCTGGTGCCTCATGGCTGTCTTAAAATAAGGAAAATGAACTGTATTAGTGGAAAACACATCAGAAAATACTCCAACTTTTGGATTTCTGGTATGAAAACACTAAACAAATGGCAAAAAAGATAGAATTAGCATATCAATTAAGGCATGAAGAAAAATAATCATTATAAAAAATAGGATCCTATATTTACATTAATTTCTCACTCACCTGTAACAGCTTTTACTCCATCCATCACTTTACTCAGATCAAGTTTTCCATTAGCTATGCAAAGAAGTGACAATTGAGATGTATACTCAATGTCATGAGCTCCAAAAACATATACAAAGGATGCATGTTGATGAAAAATTCCAGATAAGTTCCATTAATATCATAATTTTACCCACACTTTCATTAAATCATTAAATCCTGAATTTCAAGGATTTAAGCTGATCTATATATTTGTAAAAAGATGTCTTAGATATTGGAGTTGCACAAAGGAAAAGGCAATTTTTCCAGTGTTTCTGGATCATTGTTATTGGTCAGCTATCTCGTAACCCTTCAGGTATTGTCATGAGCTGTGAGTGCCACAGATCATATAGGAACCATTAATGCAAATTAGGCTGTTAAATGATTGTATCCTAGAGTATGTAGTGCCTGATCAAGTTAAAATATCAAACTTTAACTAAAAGAAAGGGGCATGCATAAAAAGAGCCTTCTACATGGAAGAGAGGCTGAGAAATGTAAAAAAAAAAAAAAAACACACACACACAAAAACAAAAAACCACAACACCTCAAAACCTAGGTACAACATATATAATATATACAACATATATATACATACATACACAATGTATGGAGAACCACAGTCAGTTGAGCATGGCAGAAGAATAAAGTACAGATTTGGGAGAGAAAAGTTCATATAAGAGAGGCAGCAGGTTGAGCTCAGATAATTGAGGGATTTGTAAGCTAATTTAAAAAGCTTAGCTCTTATCTACTAGATTATACAGAATCAGTGAGGGGTTATAAGTTCAGAGATGATATAGACCAATTTGCATTTTATTTTAACTTTATTTAATGTTACATCATAATTGCTTCTAACAAAAGCTTATACTGAAATAAGAGAGTGATGTCATCAAGATGGTGACATAGGTCATTCCCGACTTCAGTCCCCCTCACAAAAAGACCATCTTCCAAGTATCCATAGACAAGACATGATTGGGAAAATCCCAGAATACGGTGGTGAGGCTGAAGCATCTCCCTAAACTACAGAGGCTGAGAAGGACTGCCTTCGAAGGGTGAGAGAATTGGCTGTACTCTGACAGTACTGCCCCTCTCCTGGGCTGGTCCAGTGCTGCACCGAGAGGGCTTCCCAGAGCTACAGTTTCTCTGGTGGGAAAAAGAGCCCGAGGGGAACATCCAGCTCCTTCAGAGTTATAGATTGCTTCCTGCAAGGCCCATCTGGGTCTTGTCTCATAGGTATTGCAGAAGAATCTGTGGAACTTGACCACTGGATTTGACCTCCCTGGGAAGGGGAGCATGGCTTAGAGCAACCAGCCCTTGAATCCTGGCAGACTGTGTTTCTTCTAGCAGCAGTGCCTGAGTAAATAAAAGTGTCTGAGTAAAAAAAAAGACAGTGGCTTTGCCCCTCTGTGGAGACAAGCTGGTGGCCCCTCTGGCCAAAGAACTGTTCTGGGTGATTAGGGTCCCCAGCCAATAAGCCATGATGGCCTTGGAGCCTGTTCTGCCACCCTACCCAGGAGAGGAAGCAAATTTATGACTCCTGCCTACTGCTGGGTATAGCCCTCTGTCCTGCCTGACCAAGAAGCCTATTGGGAGTATCCCAGAGACTGTGTAGGTCACCTTACAGTCCTTCTTGCAGCAGTGCCTGAATGAAGAACTCAGTTGTTGGCTCTGCCCATCTCCAGAGCTGAGCTTGGTGGCACTGCCTGTCTAGGGAAAACAATGGATAGTCCTGTCTGATCAGGTACCCAGCCAATAAGCCATATCAGCAAAGGAGCCTGTACTATAGAGACTCCTGGGCTGGGAAGGACATTCAAAGTCCTAATCATGGATGAATATAGCCTCCAGCTCTGTCTGATCAGGAAGCCTAACCAAAATACCTGGGAAGCTATACAGCCCATCTTAAGGATATGCTTATAATGGTGACTGAGCAGAGCCAAAAAATTTGACAACCTAGAAAAATGGATAAATTCCTAGAAACATATAACCTACTAAGACTGAGTCATCAAGAAATAGAAAATCTGAAGAGACCAATAACAACTAAGGATATTGAGTCAATAATCAAAATTTCCCCAACAAAAGTCCAGGATCAGATGGTTTTATTGGTGAATTTAAAGTAAACATTTAATGAAGAGTTAAGACCAATCCTTCTCAAACTCCAAAATTTAAGGGGACAGAACACTGCCAAGCTCACTTACAAGGTCCATGAGAAAGTAGCTCATCCTCACTAATCATCAGGGAGATGCAAATCAGAATCACAATGAAATATCATCTTCCACCTGTTAGAATGGTTAGTATCAAAAAGACAAGAGATAGCAAGTACTGGCAAGGATGTGGGGGAAAGGGAACCCTTGTGCACTATTGGTGAAAGTGTAAACTGATGCAGCCAATGTGAAGAGTATGAAGTTTCCTCAAAAAATTAAAAAATAGGGGATCCCTGGGTGGTGCAGCAGTTTGGCGCCTGCCTTTGGCCCAGGGCGTGATCCTGGAGACCCGGGATCGAATCCCACATCGGGCTCCCGGTGCATGGAGCCTGCTTCTCCCTCTGCCTGTGTCTCTGCCTCTCTCTCTCTCTCTCTCTCAATGTGACTATCATAAATAAATAAAAAATTTAAAACAATTAAAAAATAGAACTATCATATGATCCAGCAATTACACTTCTGTGTATATATCCAAAGTAAAAAAAATTACTATCTTGAAGAGATATCTGTACCCCCACATCCATTGTAGCATAATTTATTTATAATAGCAAAAACATGGAAACAACCTAAGCATCTATCAGTGGATGAATGGATAAAGAGAATGTGGTGTATATATACAATGGAATATTATTCAGTCATAAAAAAGAAGAAAATATACCATATGTGACAACATGGATGGACCTTGAGGGCTAAGTGAAATAAGTCAAAGAAAAGCAAACATTGTATGATCTCCTTTATATGTCTAATATAAAAAACTCAAACTCATGGAAACAGAACAGACTGGTGATTGCCATGGGGCTGGAGTGTGGGGGAAATTGGTAAAGGTGGTCAAAATTACAAACTTCTACTTATAATATAAATAATTTCTGGGATATAATATACAGCATGATGACTATAGTTAACAATACTGCATTGTATATTTGAAAATTGCCGATAGACTTAAGAGTTGTCATCCTAAATGAATAAAGATGTGGTATCAATGGAATATTACTTAGCCATCAAAAAGAATGAAATCTTGCCATTTGCAATGATGTGGATTGAGCTATAGCATATTATGCTAAGTGAAACAAATCAGTCAGAGAAAGACAAATACCATACGATTTCACTCATATGTAGAATTTAGGAAACAAAACAGATGAACGAACATAAGGGAAGGGGGAAAAAAAGAGGGAAACAAACCATAAGAGACTCTTCATGATAAAGAACAAACTAAGGGTGACAGAGGGAGGTGGGTGGGGGATGGGCTAAATAGGTGCTAGGTATTAAGGAGGGCACTTGTTACGATGAACACTGGGTGTTATATATAAATGATGAATCACTAACTTCTACCCCTGAAACCAATATTACACTAAATGTTAACTAACTAGAATTTAAATAAAAAATTTGGGGGAAAAGAGTTGTCATCCTAAAAACAAAAATTTGTAACTATGAAATGATATATGTTAACTAAACTTCTTGTGGGATTTAATCATTTTGTAATACATGTATTACCAAATCATTATTCTTAAACTTATGAATATGTCAATTGTAACTCAATAAAACTGGAAAAAGAGAGATAAAAATCAATACATACAAGACAAAATTACAATAGCAAACTGTGGAAGGAGCCTCGGTATCCATCAAAAGATGAATGGATAAAGAAGATGTGGTTTATGTATACAATGGAATATTACTCAGCCATTAGAAACGACAAATACCCACTATTTGCTTCGACGTGGATGGAACTGGATGGTATTATGCTGAGTGAAGTAAGTCAATTGGAGAAGGACAAACATTATATGGTCTCATTCATGTGGGGAATATAAATAATAGTGAAAGGGAATATAAGGGAAGGGAGAAGAAATGTGTGGGAAATATCAGAAAGGGAGACAGAACATAAAGACTCCTAACTCTGGGAAACGAACTAGGGGTGGTGGAAGGGGAGGAGGGCGGGGGGTGGGGGTGACTGGGTGACGGGCACTGAGGGGGGCACTTGACGGGATGAGCACTGGGTGTTATTCTGTATGTTGGTAAATTGAACACCAATAAAAAATAAATTTATTAAAAAAAAGACAAAATTGACAGAATAGCTACTTTCTATCCATCCTCAATCTCTTACCCTTAGGTTCTACTTCTCATCACCACGTTTTGCTATTTTGTTTTTAGTTCTTCTGGTTGTTTTCTCCCTAACTGAATTATATGCTTATTCCTGTGTTTCTTCAATAATCGATGTTAGTGAATGTCTTTTAGTTATTATAACTAACATTTATTTATTTAATTTCCAATACTTATACTACTAGGGATGACCTTAATCCTCTTTTCTTATTTTTGGGGGAATATTTCTATTTTAAAATTTTAAAGAAGATTTATTTGAGAGAGAGTGTGCATGAGCAGGGAGAGGAACAGAAAGAGGGGGAGAGAATCTCAAGCAGATTCCTTAAGATACAGGGCTCAATCTCAGGACCTTGAGACCATAACCTGAGCCAAAATCAAGAGTCAGATGCCCAACCAACTGAGCCACTGAGGCACCCCTATTTTAAATTTTTTATATATGATTTTTGTAACTGTAAAATATACTTAGGCCTTTAATTCTTTGGTTTATCATCTTTGTTTTTTGGGATTTACTCTTTATTTTTATAGTTCTTAGGATTCTGAAATTTACAACAGTATGATTGCCTAAGCAACTAAAGATTAATTTTTGCTGGTCACGAAGTAGGCTATTCCATCTGGATACTCATGTCCTTAATTTTTAAACTTTCTTCCATTTTTTTTCCTTGATACCAATCTGTTCTGTTTCCATGAGTTTGGGATTTTTATATTAAACATATAAAGGAGATCATACAGTATTTGCCTTTCTTTGTCTGACTTATTTCACTTAGCCCTCAAGGTCCATCCATGTTGTCACATATGGTAGATTTTCTTCTTTTTTATGACTAAATAAATAAAATCTTAAAAAAATAGGGACGCCTGGGTGGCTCAGCAGTTAAGTGTCTGCCTTCAGCCCAGGGCGTCCTGGAGACCGAGGATCAAGTCCTGCATTGGGCTCCCAGCTTGGAGTCTGCTTCTCCCTCTGCCTCTGCCTGTGTCTCTGCCTCTTTCTCTGTGTCTCTCATGAATAAATAAATAAAATCTTTAAAAAAATAAATAAATAAAATCTTAAAAAAAAGAGTTCATGTCTCCTAGACATAAGATGCAGAGCAATAACCTTCATGTATTTTACCAGCTTCTGTAACTGTGTCAAGTTTATTTCGCAATAATGAATCCCTTATCCTAGATCACTCTGCTTTCTTGATCAAATCCTAACTGAAACTGTGCCTTTTTCAATATCACATATTAAACTTTTTGTTTAGGCAAATACATTTATTTTTTTTCTTTTCTTGCTTATTTAAGAAAATCTCCTTCAACCTAATGTCATAAAATATTCCCCCAATTTTTCCTAATATTTTTCTTTATTTATATTTTACATTTAAAGCTTCAATTCACATAGAAAGTATTTTATTTATTTGTAAGGTAAGAGATTTCTAATTTTTTTCTTTTAGACAGATTGTCAATACTATTTAAAAATCATTTAATATAAATCAACATAGCAATTATACTGGGATCTATTTTTTAACTATTTTTTTAGTCTACTCCTTTATCTATTACTTACAATGAAACTTTGTTTTGATTATAGTAGTTTTATAGTAACTGCTGATATATGGTAGAGCAAATCTCCATCCTAGTTTTCTTTTTCATAATTTTCTTGGTTAGAGTTGGGCATTTATTCTTTCATTTGTTCTTTTAAATAATTTATAAGCTCTTATAATAAGACCCCACTAGGATTCTGAAAATTTTATATTAAATATTTTTGAGAGGAAAGAGTTTTAATAGATGGTCTATAATACATTAACTTCCTTTACTGTGGGGATGCCCTTGGAGGAAAAAAGGAGGCAAGTGACCCAGTTTAATATCTTTGTCAAGATAGTCTGTTTATCCTCCAGATAAACAGACTAATAATATTAGTTATGGGAAGAGATTTTATGTTTGAAATGCCCTTAGCAGTATGTCTCTGGATAAGAATTACCTACAGTAAATAGAACCCATGACTTATGAGGCATGGCTCCCTGGAAAAGTAACATAGGCTATACAACTCTCTGGAGATGTTTCATAATTTAAGTGCTTCTGTTGTGTAAGGTGACCCTGTGGCATTCACAGAGAGACTTCATTTATTCTGGGCCAGAATGGCATGTCCAACATGGGAAGGAAGAAACTATGAAGTTGCTCTTGACATTTCAGACTTGTATTTGCTTTTTTTGATTGCTTTTATCCTTGACATTATTTAGTAAAGCTTGATACTTGGTTACATCTCTGATTCATGAGAGTTTGATTTAACATCTGATCCTGTTAGTTTATTTTTCAAGAACATTAATATTTTATTTTATGTTCCAGTCAAGATTTTATAGTTTTATTTATATGAATCCTATTTCTATAAAATTCATGCCTAGATATTTAATGGTTTTTGTTGATGTTATAAATCAGATATTTTTCCTATTTCTATTTCTACTCGGTTTTTGCTAGCTTAGGGAAAGCAATTAAGTTTTGCACATTTATCTTATGTTGAGCCACCTGAATCAAAATGGCTTATTGAAGACTCAGTTCTAATAGATTTCTTTTAGTTTGTGTGTTTCTTGGGTTTCCTAGATACACATACCATCTGAAACTAAAGGTTACAGTGTCTTTCCCAATATTTTTACATCTTACTTTCTCACTGCAGTAGCTAGAACCTTTAAACAATGTTGCATGGCAGTAACATCAGTGGGCATCTGTGCCTTGCTCCTAATTTTAGGGTTCCCTAAGATTTTGAACATTTATTATACCACTAACTAAATCTAGCATTAGAAAATCTTATCTACAAGACAGAAAAAATTCCTTTTAGGGACTGACATTAATATCTATTATCCATACCATCAACATGTAGATTTTCTCTCAGCTGTGCAAGTTCTTTTTCAGTGAGCTTGATATCCATCTTTTCCAGAAGAGGTATCAAGTTTTTTTATACCAACTTTTCCCCCTTAAGAAGGGCAGAAAAGGAACAGGAGAATAAATGATCTAAAACATGAAAAATACTTTAATGCCTTTGACTGTTTTTAGTGCGTATGCATAGCTATTTATAAGAGACAACAAAAATATGATTTGCATCTTTGTATTCTTATTGCCATTACTGATAAGACTATAACTTCCATTTGGCTTTATCAAGAGTATAGAGAAAGTCAATAGGAACAATGGAAATGGAATACATTTCCTTAAAACCAATATTGGTGACAAGTCTTCATAGAAAAGAAGTTCTTAGAAGAAGGAAATCAGGTTTAACGGCAACTGGCACCTACTCATCTGTTACTTCTAACAATCCTAACACACAATAAGAAGTATTTATTTCATTGCTCAGACTCCAAGATTGGCTGTGTCTGCTGCTGGACAGCTTTCCTAAATGTGGTAAAGTGAAGCTATTTCTCTACTTCAATTTTGCTGTGCATATCCAAATGCCAGTTATTTATTTGGGAATAAAATTAGGACATTTCCAAGTATGTTATTTCCTATGAGGATAAAAGTACATACACCATTTCTCTGTTAAGTGAAAATACAGTGAAAGAAGCAAAAGTAAGGAATAAAAATATAAAGAGGGAAATAGGACTCAAAATCTTTTGCAAAGTTTGAAGATTTCAGACAACAACAATGCATTAGAATTCTTACTTTTTTTAAAGACTTCATAGCCTGTAATAGTCTATTTTGATACACGTTTCCACCATCTGTTTTAAAAAATGGAGTTACTTTATGATACAGGATAATAAATAAGAGAATGCATAAGAATATAATTTATTTCTTATATTCAGAAATAATAATAATTTCTTCTAGAACATTTTGTTCTATTTTACCTAGAAGTAGCACTAAAGTTAAGGAATGCTGAAACCTTTAAATGTACACTTTGTCTCACAAGGCTATTTTTAGCAGAATTCTATCATGCTGAAATACATATGATCAGGTTGCAAAAATAAAAGTATTTCAGGTATTTCACATCCATTTACACACACATGTTGATGTCCTTTGTCCAGTGTCCATTCTTACATTGGGTTGTCTTTTTACTTAACAAAAAGGTCTTTAAGAAGCCCTTCATTATATTTTTATTACACCTGATGCAAATAGTTTCTCTAAATTGTAATTTGCTTTTTTTCCTCTCATGCAGAAGTTTTAAATCTTGTAAATTTGTTATTTTTGGGTGTTTGATGGTAAATATTTCTGCAATTGATTCAGAAAAAAGTGTGTATGTGTGTTGGAGAGAGAAAAAGAAAGTATTATAATAAATGATAAAACAAGTGGGTAAACTGAACAAATTGGTGATTCTGAATAAAGGGAGTTCTTTGTACTATTCTTGAGACTTCACTATAAGTTTGCAATTATGTCAAAATAAAAATAAAAAGTTAATAGGAACCAAAAAATCCAACCATATTAAAATTTTTTCTAAGCAACATTTGGGTCATTGCTTACCTTATCATGGCAGGTTTTCACTGGAGAGTTTAGAGATTCTCAAACCAAAATCTATATATGACAATGACAGAGCTTTATTAATTTTTAATTTTAGCCTTTTATTTTAATGTGGTTTGAGACTTACAGAAAGTGGCAAAAATAGTACAAAAATTCTTGTACTCTTAACTCAGATTTTTCAAGTGTTAACATTTTACTATATTTGTTTTATTATCCTTTCTGTATGTGAATGTTATTTTTTTCTGAATTTGTGAGTTCGAGACACAATGCCCTCAACTTCTGAATACTTCAGTGTGTATTTTCTTTATAAAAAAGTATATAACTGATAAATCACTAAATTCTACCTCTGAAACTAATAATACAGTATATGTTAATTAAATTGAATTAAAATAAAAATTAAAAATATATACATACATATATAAACATGCATATATATTTTTCTCACATAACCACAGTATAATTATCCAAATTAAAAGTTTAAAATTGGTATGGTACACTTAACTTATGTACAGAATTTACTCAAATTTCACTAATTGCTCCATTGATATCATCTATAGCAATTAAGCATTAAGTTGTCATGTCTTGTTATACTTTATTTATTTATTTTTTTGTTATACTTTAAAAAAGAACAATTTTATTTATTTATTTGAGAAAGAGAGAGCAAGTACAAGTTGGGGAGAGGGGAGGGACAAAGGGAGATGGAGAAGTAGGCCCCTTGCTGAACAGAGAGCCTGAAAGCAGGGCTCCATCCCAGGACCCTGAGATTATGGCCCAAGCCGAAGGCAGATGCTTAACTGACTGAGCCACCTAGGTGTCCTCTCTTTACTCTTTAGTGTAGGACAATTCTTCAGTCTTTGTACTTCATGATTTTAACATTTTTTTGGAGAGTACAAACCACTTAATTTGTAAAATATCCTCTGGGTGACAGGTTTTTAAAAATAACCCAAATTTTCTATTTTCCAGTAGTCTTTAGGCATTAAATTCTAATGCCTAAAGCTCCAGTAGCTTTTGGACTTCCCTCTCAGGCTTATGCAAAGTCTAGTCATTAAAAAATTTCCAGCTGTATATTTTAGGCTTACCACTAAGTGGCCGGGCTTTCACCAGCTTTGTATATTCTGTATCAGCAAGTTCGATCCCCATATTTCTCAGTAAATTTTCCAAGTTATTGATATCAACCTTTTCACCTTCAAAACATTAGAAATAGGTGTACATATTATTGATGATCCCCACTTTTAGGTTAGATAGCAAAAACACAATGCAAGTCCTCATTCATTACATAGTCTTGAAACCTTAGTTGATCTTTTATACTAAAAGGTAAGGGATCTTTTTAAATTCTGGGAAAAATAAATTAGTCCCTATTACTGTTAAAATTAATCCACATAGGTAGCTAATGTAAGAAAGAGTTATATGACTTTATTAATAATGTATTCTTGCCAATGTTAACTCATTCCCTCAAAAATTCACTGTGCCACTTACCGTGCTGTGCCTATCTAGAGTTTTGTGCAGGGAAATATTTTATTAGGAAGTAAAACTCTACAGAAATCAGGATCTTACTAAGATTTAGTCCTGTAGATGTTTTTTGTATTGTTTTATTTTTACTCCCTTTTGCCAAACTTAAATTTATATAATTTAAGACAAAACTTTCTATTGGATCTAGTGGCAGAATATTGGGAAAACATCACAGGAAAACAGAAATTATTGTAAAGCCTTGAGGCCCCCAGTTTATTAGTAATGTATCACTAACCTGTGAAAGATTTCACTGCATCCATTACCTGTTTCAGATCAACTTTCCTGTCAACTGAAAGACAACATACAAATTACACTTATATAGCACTAGAGATGAGAAAATGAACAAAAAGAATTTAGTAATTATCATTTGCTCTAGAATCTTATCCTATTTACCCCTTTCATTAGTGTGAAGAAGAAAAGGGTTTTAAGCTTCACAAATACAGTTAATATGACATTAACTTTTTTGCTTTAAGATATTAAAACTTTTAGCCATAAAAGAATATGTTAAGAAAACCCCTTCTATCTTAGCTTCTTTTTAGCATTTGGATCTTAGAAAATTATTATTTACCCAGGCTATTGGGAAAAATTAAAAAGTTAACATCTACAATATTTGAATGTTTTAAGTTTGGAAAATTTCCATTCATTTAAAGTCAGCCCATACTCACTATTTAATCATTATTTCAATTAAACTGAAAAGACTTCATTGATTCTTTATATGCATAGGTTAGAAATGATTTAAGACATACTAGAGGTTAACTGTAGCCTTTACATGTAATAGATATTCAATGGTTCATTTTATCAGTTTTTATTTAAAATTTTTTAAAAAATTTATTTATTTGAGACAGAAAGAGAGAGAACATGCAAGCAAGCACATGGGGGGTGAGGGACAGCGAAAGAGGGGGAGAGAGAATCTCAAGCAGCCTTCTCACAGACTGTAAAGGTGGATGTGGGATTCGATCTCATTACCCTGAGATCATGACCTGAACTAAAACCAAGAGTTGGATGTTCAACTGACTGAGCCACCCAGATGTCTGTGTATCAATTTTTAAAGGGACAATAATATGGAAACGCTACATAGAATTAGCTCACTAAATCAGAATCTCAATTATATTGTGTTCCCAGAAAGAGAAAAGCAGCAAAAAACATTTTTGTGCATTTATTTTCTGACTATTTACCTACTGTTTGACTAAGAAGACAAAGTTTGAAATATAAACTACATTATTGAGAAAATGTAACTAATAAGGACAATAAGAAAATCCATTATGATCTTAGATAGGCATTTTGAGCTAAAAGAAGGTCTTTAAGGCAAAAGTTGAATGGTCCACATCTAGAATCCTGTTTCTCTGAATATTAGTGTAAATTCAAGAAAACAAACAAAATAAAGAAACAAAACACACATGTTGCACTGGTAGATCAAAAATAATGGACAATAAAAGAGTAGTTTAACAAAATATCTTTTATAAGAAGCTTATCTCTGATAAATGGAAAGTAAGAAATGGCAAAAGATGAGACAGAACAGCATTGGAATAAGGTGAGAAAAAACGGATTTGCTCAATGGAAGTAGCTATGTAGGAAATGTTCCAGGTGAGATATTTTTTGGCCTTACTGGAATCTTCTAAGGTTAACATATTACAGTTCTTGTCCTTCCAGAAGGGAATCACTTTCTGAATAGTCGCACTTCAATCTTATTTAACATTTCTTAGAAACCAGAGCTTGTTTCTAGCTTGCTTGCTTATTTATTTATTTATTTATTTATTTATTTATTTATTTTTAAGATTTCATTTATTTATTCATGAGAGAGATAGAGAGAGAGAGAGAGGCAGAAACACAGGCAAGGGGAGAAGCAGGCTCCATGCAGGGAGCCTGACGTGGGACTCGATTCCGGGTCTCCAGGATCACACCCTGGGCTGAAGGCAGCACTAAACCGCTTAGCCGCCTGCCCTGTTTCTAGCTTATTAAGAGGGACCTAAAGCCTGTTATCAGCTCTTGGATGATGGATGGAGTCTGCATACATCATATGGGAATCCTAAAGCCTTCTAAGAAGGGAGAACATGTCAAACATGCTGGCCCAAACTGTGGATAACTTTGCTCCGTGAAAAAGGGTCTATGAGGGAACAAAAATGGTGACACACTATTTCTTTCGCCATATTTTAAATAGCTGGGGGAACATGGTCTCTGCAAAATTTTTTTTTTTTGGTCTCTGCAAATTTAAAGCGATTTGGGGTGAAATTTTAATCCTTATGCTCATTAGGCTTTCTCTGTTTCTCCCTTATTTATTTCCATTTGGCTCTTTTAAATTCTCTTATATTCCATGGTCACAGGTCCTGTCCTCTCCTCTGCACTCTATTTCTACATTTTTTCTTTTTCCTTGCCTCCTTCCTGGCCCTTCACCAATCCTGGTGACATTCTCAGCAATGTGTAGACTTCACAGTAAAAGAAACCACTAAGAGAGTGATGTAAATGTCAAGAGAAAAGGTTTGTCTTTACTTTAGTATTGGGTCTTTCTCAAAGTTTTTCTAAATGATTGATGTCAAGTGAACATTTTGAAAAGGTTTGTAAATAGAATCCCACAAGCTTTTAGAGGGACTTAATAATAATAGTAATGATTATAAAAATAACAAAATGACGATAATAATAAGCAACATCATTGAACACTATTATGTGCCAGGCACCGGTCTGATTTAATCCTTATAAAATCTCTTATTAAGTAGGTGTTCTTAATGTACCACTTTCATAGATGAAGAAACTAAGGCATAGAAACATTCAGGTGACACAAATTTTAAGCTGAAGGGTCAGAATTCAAACCTAGTCAGTCTGGCTTCAGAGTCTGTGCCTTTCACTACTGCACTGGTTTGACTCTGTATGATAACTCACCATGCGAGGCTCCCCATCAGCATCAAAGGAGCTGCCTCACCTAAGATTATGTCCCCTTTCTGAGAACAGCTTACACTCAATGACGAGTTCGTGTAGGCACCAAGGCACAGCCCCTGGAGGCCAGCAGAGGCTTCTGTAGCAATTGAACTATAGGTAAACTTCCTCTGCCCAATCCTGCTTCCTTCATTCCCTTATAGATATTGTCCTGAGAGTATCCCCCAAGAAACCTCTTGCATATAAATCTCTGCTCAGGTTTGTTTCGTAGGATCAAACAAATGGCAAGTTACCAAGAAAATATGCCAATAAAAATTATATACATATTGTTCATTGATTCTGAAACATGAATAGGGAAGTTAGGAAAAGCCTCACTGTTTCCACCTTACAAATGGAATTTAAAATTCCTGAACATTAGCATGGACTCATGGAAACTCCTAGAGATGTGGCAGTCCATAGTGTCAGGAGTGGGAGAAACAGGACTTACTTCCTAGACTCACCACAATGGTCTTCCTCTGTGGTGGCTGCCATCCACAGTGAAGGGGCAGTCATATTCATCACTCCTTATTCTTTTTAACTTTCTATTTTTAAAAAGATTTTATTTATTTACTTATTTATTTGAGAGAGAGAGAACAGTGGGGGAGAGGGGCAGTGGGAAAGAGAGGTAGAGAAGAAGGAGGGATGAAGGGAGGGAGGGACAGGGAGAGAGAGAGAGAGATTGAGAGAAAGAGAGAAGCAGACTCCCCGCTGAGCCCAGAGCCTGAGGTGTGGCTCAATCTCAGGACCTGGAGATCATGACCTGACCTGAGCTACAGGCAGACACTGAACTGCCTGAGCCACCCAGCTGTCCCTTAACGTTCTATTCTGAATAGCTACCAGAAATAGGACTATCACTATTTACTTAAGAAAATTCCTGGTAGCACTTTAGTAATATTCAATTATTATAATTTCTTCCTTCTATTCCTCATCATATTCTACTGCCACCTCTCCTCATCTTCGTCTTATTTTACTCCTTTTACATTTTCCTCTTTTCTGATTTATTCTTTTTCTCTGTCTTGTCAGTAGTCCTACGGATTTCCTTGAGCTTAGCTCCACAGTGCAAAAAGCTGTTGTGAAGTTGAGGAGACTGATGGGAGAAAGGATTGAGTCTCACTGTAAGCCTCTTTTTTTCCCCTCTAAGTTTTTCCAAATGGCTTTTTTATTCCAAATAATCATACTCAGGGTTTTTTGTTAAGAAAATGCACATTTTCCTGTGCTCCTGTGGAGTACAGTTTGTTTACAAAACAGTAATGTTTACATGTTTACCATTTTCTGGAAGATTCTGTGTCAGATCTTTAAGTTCCTCTTCTGTGAGGCTCATGCCCATACTTCCTAGAACTGTGTCCAGCTTGTTGACATCAACCATTCCTCCTTGGCAAAGAGACATGTATATAGATAAAATTTAAGGAATCCGTGATCTTGCCCCTCCCCCCGAAAATTGGACATCCACATGCAGAAGAATGAAACAAGACCACTCTCTTTCACCATACACAAAGATAAACTCAAAATGGATGAAAGATCTAAATGTGAGACAAGAATCCATTAAAATCCTAGAGAAGAACACAGGCAACACCCTTTTTGAACTCGGCCACAGTAATGTCTTGCAAGATACATCCACGAAGGCAAAAGAAACAAAAGCAAAAATGAACTATTGGGACTTCATCAAGATAAGAAGCTTTTGCACAGCAAAGGATACAGTCAACAAAACTAAAAGACAACCTACAGAATGGGAGAAGATATTTGCAAATGACATATCAGATAAAGGGCTAGTTTCCAAGATCTATAAAGAACTTACTAAACTCAACAGCAAAGAAACAAACAATCCAATCATGAAATGGGCAAAAGACATGAACAGAAATCTCACAGAGGAAGACATAGACATGGCCAACATGCACATGAGAAAATGCTCTGCATCCCTTGCCATCAGGGAAATACAAATCAAAACCACAATGAGATACCACCTCACACCAGTGAGAATGGGGCAAATTAACAAGGCAGGAAACAACAAATGTTGGAGAGGATGCGGAGAAAAAGGAACCCTCTTACACTGTTGGTGGGAATGTGAACTGGTGCAGCCACTCTGGAAAACTGTGTGGAGGTTCCTCAAAGAGTTAAAAATAGACCTGCCCTACGACCCAGCAATTGCACTGTTGGGGATTTACCCCAAAGATACAGATGCAATGAAACACCGGGACACCTGCACCGCAATGTTTATAGCAGCAATGTCCACAATAGCCAAACTGTGGAAGGAGCCTCGGTGTCCATCGAAAGATGAGTGGATAAAGAAGATGTGGTTTATGTATACAATGGAATATTACTCAGCTATTAGAAATGACAAATACCCACCATTTGCTTCAACGTGGATGGAACTGGAGGGTATTATGCTGAGTGAAGTCAGTCAGTCGGAGAAGGACAAACATTATATGTTCTCATTCATTTGGGGAATATAAATAATAGAGAAAGGGAATATAAGGGAAGGGAGAAGAAATGAGTGGGAAATATCAGAAAGGGAGACAGAACATAAAGACTGCTAACTCTGGGAAACGAACTAGGGGTGGTGGAAGGGGAGGAGGGCGGGGGGTGGGAGTGAATGCGTGACGGGCACTGGGGGTTATTCTGTATGTTGGTAAATTGAACACCAATAAAAAATAAATAAAAAAAATAAATAACCAAGGCAAAAAAAATAAATAAAAAATAAATAAAATAAAATCTCAAAAAAAATTTAAGGAATCCAAAAAATGACAAAACCACTAATTTTTATAGTATTCTGATTAACACTTTCTGATCAAAATGGAACAAAAATCAACGACAGATAATAATTAAAACCTTTGCTTCAAATAAATCTGGTTTCAAGTACTAATCTACTTAATACTTGTCATAATACTTTAAAGAGGAAAATTAATTAATTTGAAGGTTATCTGCAGTTTAGCTTTCTGCAGTGTCAGTTACCCACTGTCTACCATGGTCCAGAAGCATATATCTTCCAGACATACCTTTGGAAGGTCAATAGTAGCCTAATGCTACGTCACAATGCCTACGTCATCCATGTCCCTTCATCTCATCATGGTAGGCATTTTACCACCTCACATCATCACAAGAGAGAAGGGTGAGCACAGTACAATAGGATATTTTGAGAGAGAGAGAGAGAGAGACCACATTCATATAACTTTTATTATAGTATATTGTTATAACTGTTCTATTATTATTATTAATCCCTTACTGTGCTTGTAAATTAAACTTTATCATAGGCATATATATATGAAGAAACATAGTTTATGTTTTATATATTTATACACACACACACACATATATATATATGAAAAAATATAGTATATATAGGGTTCAGTACTATCCAGGGTTTCAGGGATCCACTGGAGATCTTAGAACACATCTCCTGTGGATAAGGGGAGACTACTGTATAGTCAATTCAGTATTGGAGTCATATGGAGATGACAGCTTTTATATTTTTTTGATCAATAAGTGAAGTTTATTTTTGTTAACTGAAACTTGTGATTATTTCTACTAATGACCAAATTACCTGCATAATTGAGCCATTCCTTTTTTTAAAAAAACATTCATTTTTATTCTTCAAAGTCCAAAAAATTCCCTAAGAGTACGGAGACTTCTTCCCAGCACACAAAAATAAAAATACAATAGCAAATTATAAATAGTCTTATGAAGGAGCATAAGATCAATAAAGATGCCCAGTAACATTCAAAATTTAATGACTAGGGAAGAGTGGAAATAAAAAACTTGAGAGACTTCAGATCTATTTGTATTTTCTCACAATTCTTACTCACCACTAAGAGACTTAATACCACTCATCAGTCTATTTTGATAGATCTTTCCACTTGCTTTAAGAAATTGCACAAGGGTCACAAATTATGTAGAAATCCACTAAGGTAAAATATAGGAGCTAGAATTTTAAAAAGATATATTTGATTACTTACACTAGAAATATCCAATTTACTCTAAAATAATAAAATCAAGAAAAAAAGAAGACTCACAATGCAGATATTCCACCAGCTCATTAGCAGTAGAGGCAGCTGCTCTTGGCTAATGCCCATACTGAAGTATATTTTTTTCATTTCTCCTTTTGACTTGTCTTTCTTCACCTCTAGCACCTACTTTGTTCTCATGTTCACAGTTTAATTTTTTGCCTCTCAGAGGACTCAAAAGTGACAATATGATTTTTTTTCTCCTTAATGGCAGAATTCATGACTGTTGTTTTTGTTATTCCTAAACTGAGATGGAACTTCTTCATTCTGAGGCAGAACAAAATCATGCTGTTTCAAGATACGTATTCTTTTTTCCATGATCAAATAAAGAAAAAATTTTAAACTTTTCACAAATATGTAACAGTAAGTTCTCTTAAAGTCTATAGTAGTATCGAAATTCTTTCTTACCATTTATTGGTAGATTTTTCAGCAGCGTCAACCATTACTTTCTTGTGACCTCTATTCCTGTGTTTCCTAGATGATTTCCCACATCACTGACATCAATTTCCCCTCCTTCAAAAACACAAGATGGAATTAGATAAGAACTTTAAGAATGACCTAATTTCAAAATGTGAAAAAAAATCAACTCAGTCTGTTCCATGTGAATTTTACTGCTTGATGAAAGCAGAGTGTGACATATCCAATTATATAACTAGTAGCTTTCATGTAAATAAATCCCTTCCCTTAACACTACTAAAATGACCATGATGTCATATCTAATGGATATAAAATAACACAATTACAAAAAGTGAACTATCAACACAAGAAAATAAGGATTACATATTTTCTAGTGAATTAGGATTTTGTTAGGATTGATCCAAATGATTCTGTCATCAGATTAGACAATGTTTCTGATCATCTTTAAATAATATAATCACCTATATCTTTATTAGCACTTTACTATTTATTGATTTGATTTAGAGTATTCCCCCCCGAACATAGAAAGTGATATATTAATGTCAAATTCAAAAAACAAAGAATTTGGTACCCAGACACAGAACTGAAATTGTTAATACTAAGGTGTAGACAATCAAAATCCTAATTCTAAGAAGTAAGATTTAAAAAATTCTATCAGGGGGAGGAGCAAGATGGCGGAAGAGTAGGGTCCCCAAATCACCTGTCTCCACCAAATTACCTAGAAAACCTTCCAATCATCCTGAAAATCTATGAATTCGGCCTGAGAATTAAAGAGAGAACACCTGGAATGCAACAGTGAGAAGAGTTCGCGCTTCCATCAAGGTAGGAAGACGGGGAAAAAGAAGTAAAGAAACAAAGGCCTCCAAGGGGGAGGGGCCCAGGAGGAGCCGGGCTGAGGCCGGGGCGAGTGTCCCCAGGACAGGAGAGCCCCATCCCGGAGGAGCAGGAGCTGCACCAACCTTCCCGGGGGGGAAAGGGGCTCGCGGGGAGGTGGAGCAGGACCCAGGAGGGCGGGGATGCCCTCGGGCTCCCGGGGACAGTAACAGCAACTGCGCCCAGGAGAGTGCGCCGAGCTCCCTAAGGGCTGCAGCACGCTCGGGGGACCCGGCGGGACCCGGAGCAGCTCGGAGGGGTTCGGGCGGCGGCTCCGCGGAGGGGGCTGCAGGGCGGGAGCAGCTCGGGGGGGCTCGGGCAGAGGAAGAGGCTCCGTGCGGAAGGGGCTGCGCGGTTCCAGGAGCAGCTCAGAGGGGCTCGGGCAGAGGAAGAGGCTCCGTGCGGAGGGGGCTGCGCGGTTCCAGGAGCAGCTCGGAGGGGCTCGGGCGGCGGCTCCGCGGAGGGGGTTGCGCGGCCCCGGGAGCAGCTCGGAGGGGCTCGGGCAGAGGAAGAGGCTCCGTGCGGAGGGGGCTGCGCGGTTCCAGGAGCAGCTCGGAGGGGCTCGGGCGGCGGCTCCGCGGAGGGGGTTGCGCGGCCCGGGAGCGCGAATCCACCAGCGCAGGCTCCGGAGCACAGGGCGCCGGGACACAGCCCAGGATCCGGCCTCCCCCCAGGACAGGCAGAGGCCGGGAGGGCCCAGGACAGCAAGGACGCTCCTGCCCCGAGCTGAGCAGATCAGCGGCCCCGCCCGGAGCCTCCAGGCCCTGCAGACGGAGTTCCTGCCGGAGCTGAATCCAGGTTTCCAGAGCTGGCCCCGCCACTGGGGCTGTTCCTCCTGCGGCCTCACGGGGTAAACAACCCCCACTGAGCCCTGCACCAGGCAGGGGCACAGCAGTTCCCCCAACTGCTAACACCTGAAAATCAGCACAACAGGCCCCTCCCCCAGAACACCAGCTAGACTGACAACTTCCAGGAGAAGCCAAGGGACTTAAAGTACACAGAATCAGAAGATACTCCCCGGTGGTTCTTTTTTTTTGTTTGTCTGTTTTGTTTTGTTTTGCTTTTTGATTTGTTTCCTTCCCCCACCCCCCTTTTTTTTTTCTCCTTTTTCTTTCTCTTTTTCTTCTCTCTTTTTTTTTTCGTTTTTTTTCTTCCCTTTTTTTTCTCTTTCTCTTTTCTTTCCTTCTTTCTCTCCTCTCTTTTTCTCTTTTTCCCAATACAACTTGCTTTTGGCCACTCTGCACTGAGCAAAATGACTAGAAGGAAAACCTCACCTCAAAAGAAAGAATCAGAAACAGTCCTCTCTCCCACAGAGTTACAAAATCTGGATTACAATTCAATGTCAGAAAGCCAATTCAGAAGCACTATTATACAGCTACTGGTGGCTCTAGAAAAAAGCATAAAGGACTCAAGAGACTTCATGACTGCAGAATTTAGAGCTAATCAGGCAGAAATTAAAAATCAATTGAATGGGATGCAATCCAAACTAGAAGTCCTAACGACGAGGGTTAACGAGGTGGAAGAACGAGTGAGTGACATAGAAGACAAGTTGATAGCAAAGAGGGAAACTGAGGAAAAAAGAGACAAACAATTAAAAGACCATGAGGATAGATTAAGGGAAATAAACGACAGCCTGAGAAAGAAAAACCTACGTTTAATTGGGGTTCCCGAGGGCGCCGAAAGGGACAGAGGGCCAGAATATGTATTTGAACAAATTCTAGCTGAAAACTTTCCTAATCTGGGAAGGGAAACAGGCATTCAGATCCAGGAAATAGAGAGATCCCCCCCTAAAATCAATAAAAACCGTTCAACACCTCGACATTTAATAGTGAAGCTTGCAAATTCCAAAGATAAGGAGAAGATCCTTAAAGCAGCAAGAGACAAGAAATCCCTGACTTTTATGGGGAGGAGTATTAGGGTAACAGCAGACCTCTCCACAGAGACCTGGCAGGCCAGAAAGGGCTGGCAGGATATATTCAGGGTCCTAAATGAAAAGAACATGCAACCAAGGATACTTTATCCAGCAAGGCTCTCATTCAAAATGGAAGGAGAGATAAAGAGCTTCCAAGACAGGCAGCAACTAAAAGAATATGTGACCTCCAAACCAGCTCTGCAAGAAATTCTAAGGGGGACTCTTAAAATTCCCCTTTAAGAAGAAGTTCAGTGGAACAGTCCACAAAAACAAGGACTGAATAGATATCATGATGACACTAAACTCATATCTCTCAATAGTAACTCTGAATGTGAACGGGCTTAATGACCCCATCAAAAGGCGCAGGGTTTCAGACTGGATAAAAAAGCAGGACCCATCTATTTGCTGTCTACAAGAGACTCATTTTAGACAGAAGGACACCTACAGCCTGAAAATAAAAGGTTGGAGAACCATTTACCATTCGAATGGTCCTCAAAAGAAAGCAGGGGTAGCCATCCTTATATCAGATAAACTAAAATTTACCCCAAAGACTGTAGTGAGAGATGAAGAGGGACACTATATCATACTTAAAGGATCTATTCAACAAGAGGACTTAACAATCCTCAATATATATGCCCCGAATGTGGGAGCTGCCAAATATATCAATCAATTATTAACCAAAGTGAAGAAATACTTAGATAATAATACACTTATACTTGGTGACTTCAACCTAGCGCTTTCTATACTCGATAGGTCTTCTAAGCACAACATCTCCAAAGAAACGAGAGCTTTAAATGATACACTGGACCAGATGGATTTCACAGATATCTACAGAACTTTACATCCAAACTCAACTGAATACACATTCTTCTCAAGCGCACATGGAACTTTCTCCAGAATAGACCACATATTGGGTCACAAATCGGGTCTGAACCGATACCAAAAGATTGGGATTGTCCCCTGCATATTCTCAGACCATAATGCCTTGAAATTAGAACTAAATCACAACAAGAAGTTTGGAAGGACCTCAAACACGTGGAGGTTAAGGACCATCCTGCTAAAAGATAAAAGGGTCAACCAGGAAATTAAGGAAGAATTAAAAAGATTCATGGAAACTAATGAGAATGAAGACACAACCATTCAAAATCTTTGGGATGCAGCAAAAGCAGTCCTAAGGGGGAAATACATCGCAATACAAGCATCCATTCAAAAACTGCAAAGAACTCAAATACAAAAGCTAACCTTACACATAAAGGAGCTAGAGAAAAAACAGCAAATAGATCCTACACCCAAGAGAAGAAGGGAGTTAATAAAGATTCGAGCAGAACTCAACGAAATCGAGACCAGAAGAACTGTGGAACAGATCAACAAAACCAGGAGTTGGTTCTTTGAAAGAATTAACAAGATAGATAAACCATTAGCCAGCCTTATTAAAAAGAAGAGAGAGAAGACTCAAATTAATAAAATCATGAATGAGAAAGGAGAGATCACTACCAACACCAAGGAAATACAAACAATTTTAAAAACATATTATGAACAGCTATACGCCAATAAATTAGGCAATCTAGAAGAAATGGACGCATTCCTGGAAAGCCACAAACTACCAAAACTGGAACAGGAAGAAATAGAAAACCTGAACAGGCCAATAACCAGGGAGGAAATTGAAGCAGTCATCAAAAACCTCCCAAGGCACAAGAGTCCCGGGCCAGATGGCTTCCCAGGGGAATTTTATCAAACATTTAAAGAAGAAACCATACCTATTCTCCTAAAGCTGTTTGGAAAGATAGAAAGAGATGGAGTACTTCCAAATTCGTTCTATGAGGCCAGCATCACCTTAATTCCAAAACCAGACAAAGACCCCACCAAAAAGGAGAATTATAGACCAATATCCCTGATGAACATGGATGCAAAAATTCTCAACAAGATACTGGCCAATAGGATCCAACAATACATTAAGAAAATTATTCACCATGACCAAGTAGGATTTATCCCTGGGACACAAGGCTGGTTCAACACCCGTAAAACAATCAATGTGATTCATCATATCAGCAAGAGAAAAACCAGGAACCATATGATCCTCTCATTAGATGCAGAGAAAGCATTTGACAAAATACAGCATCCATTCCTGATCAAAACTCTTCAGAGTGTAGGGATAGAGGGAACATTCCTCGACATCTTAAAAGCCATCTATGAAAAGCTCACAGCAAATATCATTCTCAATGGGGAAGCACTGGGAGCCTTTCCCCTAAGATCAGGAACAAGACAGGGATGTCCACTCTCACCACTGCTGTTCAACATAGTACTGGAAGTCCTAGCCTCAGCAATCAGACAACAAAAAGACATTAAAGGCATTCAAATTGGCAAAGAAGAAGTCAAACTCTCCCTCTTCGCCGATGACATGATACTCTACATAGAAAACCCAAAAGTCTCCACCCCAAGATTGCTAGAACTCATACAGCAATTCGGTAGCATGGCAGGATACAAAATCAATGCCCAGAAATCAGTGATATTTCTATACACTAACAATGAGACTGAAGAAAGAGAAATTAAGGAGTCAATCCCATTTACAATTGCACCCAAAAGCATAAGATACCTAGGAATAAACCTAACCAAAGATGTAAAGGATCTATACCCTCAAAACTATAGAACACTTCTGAAAGAAATTGAGGAAGACACAAAGAGATGGAAAAATATTCCATGCTCATGGATTGGCAGAATTAATATTGTGAAAATGTCAATGTTACCCAGGGCAATATACACGTTTAATGCAATCCCTATCAAAATACCATGGACTTTCTTCAGAGAGTTAGAACAAATTATTTTAAGATTTGTGTGGAATCAGAAAAGACCCCGAATAGCCAGGGGAATTTTAAAAAAGAAAACCATATCTGGGGGCATCACAATGCCAGATTTCAGGTTGTACTACAAAGCTGTGGTCATCAAGACAGTGTGGTACTGGCACAAAAACAGACACATAGATCAGTGGAACAGAATAGAGAATCCAGAAGTGGACCCTGAACTTTATGGGCAACTAATATTCGATAAAGGAGGAAAGACTATCCATTGGAAGAAAGACAGTCTCTTCAATAAATGGTGCTGGGAAAATTGGACATCCACATGCAGAAGAATGAAACTAGATCACTCTCTTTCACCATACACAAAGATAAACTCAAAATGGATGAAAGATCTAAATGTGAGACAAGATTCCATCAAAATCCTAGAGAAGAACACAGGCAACACCCTTTTTGAACTCGGGCACAGTAATGTCTTGCAAGATACATCCACGAAGGCAAAAGAAACAAAAGCAAAAATGAACTATTGGGACTTCATCAAGATAAGAAGCTTTTGCACAGCAAAGGATACAGTCAACAAAACTAAAAGACAACCTACAGAATGGGAGAAGATATTTGCAAATGACATATCAGATAAAGGGCTAGTTTCCAAGATCTATAAAGAACTTCTTAAACTCAACACCAAAGAAACAAACAATCCAATCATGAAATGGGCAAAAGACATGAACAGAAATCTCACAGAGGAAGACATAGACATGGCCAACATGCACATGAGAAAATGCTCTGCATCACTTGCCATCAGGGAAATACAAATCAAAACCACAATGAGATACCACCTCACACCAGTGAGAATGGGGAAAATTAACAAGGCAGGAAACAACAAATGTTGGAGAGGATGCGGAGAAAAGGGAACCCTCTTACACTGTTGGTGGGAATGTGAACTGGTGCAGCCACTCTGGAAAACTGTGTGGAGGTTCCTCAAAGAGTTAAAAATATACCTGCCCTACGACCCAGCAATTGCACTGTTGGGGATCTACCCCAAAGATACAAATGCAATGAAACGCCGGGACACCTGCACCCCGATGTTTCTAGCAGCAATGGCCACGATAGCCAAACTGTGGAAGGAGCCTCGGTGTCCAACGAAAGATGAGTGGATAAAGAAGATGTGGTTTATGTATAGAATGGAATATTACTCAGCTATTAGAAATGACAAATACCCACCATTTGCTTCAACGTGGATGGAACTGGAGGGTATTATGCTGAGTGAAGTAAGCCAGTCGGAGAAGGACAAACATTATATGTTCTCATTCATTTGGGGAATATAAATAATAGTGAAAAGGAATATAAGGGAAGGGGGAAGAAATGTGTGGGAAATATCAGAAAGGGAGACAGAACGTAAAGACTGCTAACTCTGGGAAACGAACTAGGGGTGGTAGAAGGGGAGGAGGGCGGGGGGTGGGAGTGAATGGGTGACGGGCACTGGGGGTTATTCTGTATGTTAGTAAATTGAACACCAATAAAAAAAAAAGAGAAAAAAAAATAAAATGTGGACCAAGGCAAAAAAATAAAAAATAAAATAAAAAATAAAAAATTCTATCAGGTACACCTGGGCAGCTCAGGAGTTGAGCGTCTGCCTTTGGCTCAGGGTGTGATCCCAGGGTACCGGAATCAAATTCCATATCGGGCTCCTTGTAGGGAGCCTACTTCTCCCTCTGCTATGTCTCTACCTCTCCCTGTGTCTCTCATGAATAAATAAATAAAATCTTTAAAAAATTCTATAAAATAAAAGACAAAATGGTAGAATAAACAAAGAAATAAAAAAATCTTTGAAATATAATTTTGAGTAAAACGTATACTCTTAGATTAATATTAACTTCTCACCTGTAAGAGTTTTCACTCCATCCATCAACTTATCAAAATCAACCTTCCCATAACCTATAAGAATGGGTAAAAATAAGAATAATAAGGTGATCCAGACTCAGAGAAACAAAGTATGAAACCCTTATATTGTGAAAGTCTACTTTTTCTCATTGTGCCCTATCTCAATCTTAAACTTATAAATCCTGGCTTTTAGAAACTCTGTAATAGAACATGTGCCCTATTCCCTATTAGAGGTTGATAAACTATGGAACACTAGCCAAATTCAGCCCACCATCTATTTTTTTTCTAAGGTACATGTATCTTTTTACATTTTCACCACCTATTTTTATATGGTCCATGAGCTAAGAATCATTTTTACATTTTTAAATGGTTGAAAACCCCAAAAGGATATTATTTGTGACACATAAAATTTATATAAATTTCAAATTTTAGTGTCTATAAATAAAATCTTTTTTTAAAATTTGGATCCTGATTTATTTATTTTTATTTATTTATTTATTTATTGGTGCTCAATTTGCCAACATATAGAATAACACCCAATGCTCATCCCGTCAAGTGCTCCCCTCAGTGCTGGTTACCCAGTCACCCCCACCCCCAGCCCACCTCCCTTTCTACCACCCCTTGTTCGTTTCCCAGAGTTAGGTGTCTCTCATGTTCTGTCTCCCTTTCTGATATTTCCCACTCAATTTTTCTCCTTTCCCCTTTACTCCCTTTCACTATTTTTTATATTCCCCAAATGAATGAGACCATATAAAGTTTGTCCTTCTCTGATTGACTAATTTCACTCAGCATAATACCCTCCAGTTCCATCCACATCAAAGCAAATGGTGGGTATTTGTCGTTTCTAATGGCTGAGTTATATTCCATTGTATACATACACCACATCTTCTTTATCCATTCATCTTTCGATGGACACCGAGGCTCCTTCCACATTTTGGCTATTGTGGACATTGCTGCTAGAAACATCGGGGTGCAGGTGTCCCAGCATTTCATTGCCTCTGTATCTTTGGGGGTAAATCCCCAGCAGTGCAATTGCTGGGTTGTAGGGCAGATCTATTTTTAATTCTTTGAGGAACCTCCAGAGTGGCTGCACCAGTTCACATTCCCACCAACAGTGCAAGAGGGTTCCCCTTTCTCCACATCCTCTCCAACATTTGTTGTTTCCTGCCTTGTTAATTTTCCCGATTCTCACTGGTGTGAGGTGGTATCTCATTGTGGTTTTGATTTCGCTGATGGCAAGGGATGCGGAGCATTTTCTCATGTGCTTGTTGGCCCTGTCTATGTCTTCTTCCTCTGTGAGATTTCTGTTCATGTCTTTTGCCCATTTCATGATTGGATTGTTGGTTTCTTTGCTGTTGAGTTTAATAAGTTCTTTATAGATCTTGGATACTAGTCCTTTATCTGATACGTCATTTGCAAATATCTTTCTATACACTTGACAATGAGACTGAAGAAAGAGAAATTAAGGAGTCAATCCCATTTACAATTGCACCCAAAAGCATAAGATACCTATGAATAAACCTAACCGAAGGGGTAAAGGATCTATACCCTAAAAACTATAGAACACTTCTGAAGGAACCTTAGGAAGACACAAAGAGATGGAAAAATATTCCATGCTCATGGATTGGAAGAATTAATATTGTGAAAATGTCAATGCTTCCCAGGGCAATTTACACATTTAATGCAACCCCTATCAAAATACCATGGACTTTCTTCAGAGAGTTGGAACAAATCATCTTAAGATTTGTGTGGAATCAGAAAAGACCCCGAATAGCCAGGGGAATTTTTAAAAAGAAAACCATATCTGGGGGCATCACAATGCCAGATTTCAGGTTGTACTAAAAGCTGTGATCATCAAGACAGTGTGGTACTGGCACAAAAACAGACACATAGATCAATGGAACAGAATAGAGAATCCAGAAGTGGACCCTCAACTTTATGGTCAACTAATATTCGACAAAGGAGGAAAGACTATCCACTGGAAAAAGGACAGTCTCTTCAATAAATGGTGCTGGGAAAAATTGGACAGCCACATGCAGAAGAATGAAACTAGATCATTCTCTTACACCATACACAAAGATAAACTCAAAGTGGATGAAAGATCTTAATGTGAGACAAGAATCCATCAAAATCCTAGAGGAGAACACAGGTAACACCCTTTTTGAACTTGGTCACAGTAACTTCTTGCAAGATACATCCATGAAGGCAAGAGAAACAAAAGCAAAAATGAACTATTGGGACTTCATCAAGATAAGAAGCTTTTGCACAGCAAAAGAAACAGTCAACAAAAGTAAAAGACAAAAAAAAAAGTAAAAGACAACCTACATAAATAAAATCTTATTGGAACACAGACACACTCATTTGTTTACACATTGTTTATGGCTGCTATTGCACAACAGCAAAATTGAATTGATGATAGAGATCATATCGTCCACAAAGCCTAAAATAATTATTATCTGGCCTTTACAGAAACATTGCCAACTCTTCCCTAGATGATGGAGTCTACAGACTGACAATATATACTTCTGAGTTATTTAGATTTATCTTACTTTATAAACATGGGAGAAACCATTACTGATGTTGACCATATTCTATGACCTTGCTCAATTATGGTATGGCCATAAAGCCTACGTATCATCATATAATAAATGGAAAAATGATAATACTTTTACAATCTTTCATATACTCCCAATCTAAGTCTTCAATTACTATGATAATCATGGAATAGCTAGTGATGCATTATTGGTATACCTTTGAAGCAACTGTTAAAAAGATTTAATCATCTCATTATAGGCAAATTTCCCTTCCTTTCTTACTTTCCACTACTTTTATTTATTTAGTCATATATTAGTTACTGACAAGTGGCCAAGAAGTCCCTAGGCAGTGGTGTAGTGTTTAACCGGTCATCAAGATGACCACTGAATCTGAATCTGTCAGGTTGGCTTGTCGCATTTCTGCAGATTTTGATGGTAATGAGACAATAAGCCCAAATGGATTAAGACAGTTAATTACTTATAAATGAGAAGCAAGATCAGCATGGTGTTGGATCTCTGCCTCTTTAGTCCTAGGTACATCACTGAACCAGCTGGGCCAGATGACTGGTGGCACATACAATGAGATCTTCTGATACCAAGGAGCTCACTCAACACTATAAGCAACCAGTTTTATGGACTTACACAGAAATCTGCAACTGTGTACCCTAAGGGAGAGGGGTGTGAAGTCTGAGTTCAATTGAACTTAGGGAGATGAAGGAGCAATGACCTTGTAACAATCTCCTGCAGATGGGGAAGCAGATGGAGAAACTGTTTGGTGGCAGCTTCTCATAAGGCTGCTTATGTCCCCTTGTTCCAGGAGGCATCATGAAGCTTTCAACAAAGACTCAGGTTAGATTTGTGTCAAGATGTATTGATGTGGCCTATGTGGAGATGTGCAAAGTTGTCAGAGAAGAGCATTTCCCTCAAGTTACATACCTAATATTTGAAATATGCTAGAGGTACAAAGATATTTAAAGTACACTCTCTACTATTACTTCAGAGTTTAGAAAAACTGCTTTGCTGAGTAAATAAATTTCAGAGATAGTGGACAGTTGTGGAAGACTCTTGATCCAATTGCCTGATGTATTCTTATACACACCACATAGTAACTTTCCTTTTCTATATATAACAAATTAAATTAGGGGATTATTACCCATTATTCTTAAGCAAAATATTTTAAATATACATGTGTCCTACTGCAAAAGATAGAGTATAAACTATAATTAAGAATATGAAAACCATCTAGACCTGGATATTTAGTCACTTTCTCCCTTATTATTTAGAATGTTTATATTTATTGAATGATATTTAAGCAGATTTTTAAAATACTCCTATGCAAATATAAAAATATGTGAAATAAACTTGCAATTAGTATAACTTCATATTTAGAGTCTAATTCTTTCAAATTGCCATTCAACTCTTCAACTTAGAATCACTGGTGCATATATATTTTTGAACTAGCATTTTCGTTTTCTTTGAATAAGTACTCAGAATTATTGGATCATATGGTATTTCTATTTCTAATTTCTTGAGGAATCTCTGTATTCAGCTATATCAATTTACATTCCCACCAATAGTGAATGAGAGTTCCTTTTCCTCCACATCTTCACCAACACTTGTTATTTCTTATGTTTTTGATTTTAGCCAGTTTGACAAGTGTGATGATATTTCATTGTGATTTTGATTTGCATTTCCCCGATGAGTGATACTGAATAACTTTTCATGTGTCTGTTGGCCACCTGTATGTCTTCCTCAGGGAAGATCTATTCAGGTCCTCTGACCATTTTTAAATCAGATTGTTTTTTGGTGTTAAGTTGTAAAACGTCTTTATATATTTCGGATATTAACCCTTTATTGGATATATCATTTGCAAATATCTTCTCCCATTTGGTAGGTTGCCTTTCTGTTTCGTTCATGATTTCCTTCACTGTGCAAAAGCTTTTTATTTTGATGTAGTCCCAATAGTTTATTTTTGCTTTTGTCTCCCTTGCCTTAGAAGACATATCTGGAAAAATACTGCTATGGCTTATGTCAAAGAGATTACTGCTTGTGTTCTCTTACAGGATTTTTATAGTTTTAGGTTTCACATTTAGATTTTGAATCCATTTTTTAAAAGATTTTATTCATTTATTCATGAGAGACACACAGAGAGAGGCAGAGATGTAAGCAGAGGGAGAAGCAGGCTCCATGTAGGGAGCTGGATGTGGGACTCCATCCCAGGACTGCAGGATCATGCCAAAGGCAGGTGCTCAACCACTGAGCCACCCAGGTGTCCCTTGAATCCATTTTTTAAAAGATTTTATTTTTCTATTTGAGACAGAATGTAAGAACCAGTGAGAGAAAGAGAGCACCAATAGTGGGGAGGGACAGAGAGAGAACAAGCAGACTTCTTGTGAGCAGGGAGCCAAATGCATCGCTTGACCCCAGGAACCTGGGATCATGACCCAAGCAGAAGGCAGGTGCTTAACTGACCGAGCCACCCAGGTATTCCAGTTTTTAACCCATTTTAAGTTTCTTTTTGTGTATGGTATTGGAAAGTGGTCCAGTTTCAATGTTCAGTTTTTCCAACACTATTGTTGAAGAGACTATTCCACATTGTATATTCTTGCCTTCTTTGCCATAGATTAATTGACCATATCATCATGGATTTATTTCTGGGACCCCTATTCTGTTCCATTGATCTATGTGTCTATTTCGTGCCAGTATCATACTGTTTTGATTACCACAGCTTTATGGTATATCTTGAAATATGGAATTGTGATATCTCCAGCTTTGTTTTTCTTTCTCTGCCTCTCTCTCTGTCTCTCTCATGAATAGATAAATAAATCTTTTTTTAAAAAAGGAGCAGTTTAAGAAGGTATAGAATATATAAGATTAAGAGAATTATGTTTGTTTGTTTGTTTATTTATTTATTTATTTATTTATTTATTTATTTATTATTGGTGCTCGTTTGCTAACATATAGAATAACACCCAGTGTTCATCCCATCAAGTGCCCCCCTCAGTGCCCGTCACCCAGTCACCCCCAACCCCCGGCTTACCTCTCTTTCTAAGAAAATTATGTTTTTATTTGTTTTGTTTTGTTTTTAATTTTTTATTGGTGTTCAATTTACTAACATACAGAATAACCCCCAGTGCCCGTCACCCATTCACTCCCACCCCCCGCCCTCCTCCCCTTCTACCACCCCTAGTTCGTTTCCCAGAGTTAGCAGTCTTTACGTTCTGTCTCCCTTTCTGATATTGCCCACACATTTCTTCTCCCTTCCCTTATAATCCCTTTCACTATTATTTATATTCCCCAAATGAATGAGAACATATAATGTTTGTCCTTCTCCGACTGACTGACTTCACTCAGCATAATACCCTCCAGTTCCATCCACGTTGAAGCAAATGGTGGGTATTTGTCATTTCTAATAGCTGAGTAATATTCCATTGTATACATAAACCACATCTTCTTTATCCACTCATCTTTCGTTGGACACCGAGGCTCCTTCCACAGTTTGGCTATCGTGGCCATTGCTGCTATAAACATTGGGGTGCAGGTGTCCCAGCGTTTCACTGCATCTGTATCTTTGTGGTAAATCCCCAATAGTGCAATTGCTGGGTCGTAGGGCAGGTCTATTTTTAACTCTTTGAGGAACCTCCACACAGTTTTCCAGAGTGGCTGCATCAGTTCACATTCCCACCAACAGTGTAAGAGGGTTCCCTTTTCTCCGCATCCCCTCCAACATTTGTTGTTTCCTGCCTTGTTAATTTGCCCCATTCTCACTGGTGTGAGGTGGTATCTCATTGTGGTTTTGATATGTATTTCCCTGATGGCAAGTGATGCAGAGCATTTTCTCATATGTATGTTGGCCATGTCTATGTCTTCCTCTGTGAGATTTCTCTTCATGTCTTTTGCCCATTTCATGATTGGATTGTTTGTTTCTTTGGTGTTGAGTTTAAGAAGTTCTTCATAGATCTTGGAAACTAGCCCTTTATCTGATATGTCATTTGCAAATATCTTCTCCCATTCTGTAGGTTGTCTTTGAGTTTTGTTGACTGTATCCTTTGCTGTGCAAAAGCTTCTTATCTTGATGAAGTCCCAATAGTTCATTTTTGCTTTTGTTTCTTTTGCCGTCGTGGATGTATCTTGCAAGAAGTTACTGTGGCCGAGTTCAAAAAGGGTGTTACCTGTGTTCTCCTCTAGGATTTTGATGGAATCTTGTCTCACATTTAGATCTTTCATCCATTTTGAGTTTATCTTTGTGTATGGTGAAAGAGAGTGGTCTAGTTTCATTCTTCTGCATGTGGATGTCCAATTTTCCCCAGCACCATTTATTGAAGAGACTGTCTTTCTTCCAATGGATAGTCTTTCCTCCTTTATCGAATATTAGTTGCCCATAAAGTTCAGGGTCCACTTCTGGGTTCTCTATTCTGTTCCACTGATCTATGTGTCTGTTTTTGTGCCAGTACCACACTGTCTTGATGACCACAGCTTTGTAGTACAACCTGAAATCTGGCATTGTGATGCCCCCAGATATGGTTTTCTTTTTTAAAATTCCCCTGGCTATTCGGGGTCTTTTCTGATTCCACACAAATCTTAAAATAATTTGTTCTAACTCTCTGAAGAAAGTCCATGGTATTTTGATAGGGATTGCATTAAACGTGTATATTGCCCTGGGTAACATTGACATTTTCACAATATTAATTCTGCCAATCCATGAGCATGGAATATTTTTCCATCTCTTTGTGTCTTCCTCAATTTCTTTCAGAAGTGTTCTATAGTTTTGAGGGTATAGATCCTTTACATCTTTGGTTAGGTTTATTCCTAGGTATCTTATGCTTTTGGGTGCAATTGTAAATGGGATTGACTCCTTAATTTCTCTTTCTTCAGTCTCATTGTTAGTGTATAGAAATGCCACTGACTTCTGGGCATTGATTTTGTATCCTGCCATGCTACCGAATTGCTGTATGAGTTCTAGCAATCTTGGGGTGGAGACTTTTGGGTTTTCTATGTAGAGTATCATGTCATCGGCGAAGAGGGAGAGTTTGACTTCTTCTTTGCCAATTTGAATGCCTTTAATGTCTTTTTGTTGTCTGATTGCTGAGGCTAGGACTTCCAGTACTATGTTGAACAGCAGTGGTGAGAGTGGACATCCCTGTCTTGTTCCTGATCTTAGGGGAAAGGCTCCCAGTGCTTCCCCATTGAGAATGATATTTGCTGTGGGCTTTTCATAGATGGCTTTTAAGATGTCGAGGAATGTTCCCTCTATCCCTACACTCTGAAGAGTTTTGATCAGGAATGGATGCTGTATTTTGTCAAATGCTTTCTCTGCATCCAATGAGAGGATCATATGGTTCTTGGTTTTTCTCTTGCTGATATGATGAATCACATTGATTGTTTTACGGGTGTTGAACCAGCCTTGTGTCCCAGGGATAAATCCTACTTGGTCATGGTGAATAATTTTTTTAATGTACTGTTGGATCCTATTGGCCAGTATCTTGTTGAGAATTTTTGCATCCATGTTCATCAGGGATATTGGTCTGTAAACTCCTTTTTGGTGGGGTCTTTGTCTGGTTTTGGAATTAAGGTGATGCTGGCCTCATAGAACGAATTTGGAAGTACTCCAACTCTTTCTATCTTTCCAAACAGCTTTAGGAGAATAGGTATGGTTTCTTCTTTAAACGTTTGATAAAATTCCCCTGGGAAGCCATCTGGCCCTGGACTCTTGTGTCTTGGGAGGTTTTTGATGACTGCTTCAATTTCCTCCCTGGTTATTGGCCTGTTCAGGTTTTCTATTTCTTCCTGTTCCAGTTTTGGTAGTTTGTGGCTTTCCAGGAATGCGTCCATTTCTTCTAGATTGCCTAATTTATTGGCGTATAGCAGTTCATAATATGTTTTTAAAATCGTTTGTATTTCCTTGGTGTTGGTAGTGATCTCTTCTTTCTCATTCATGATTTTATTAATTTGAGTCTTCTGTTTCTTCTTTTTAATAAGGCTGGCTAATGGTTTATCTATGTTATTAATTCTTTCAAAGAACCAACTCCTGGTTCTGTTGATCTGTTCCACAGTTCTTCTGGTCTCGATTTCGTTGAGTTCTGCTCGAATCTTTATTAACTCCCTTCTTCTCTTGGGTGTAGGATCTATTTGCTGTTTTTTCTCTAGCTCCTTTATGTGTAAGGTTAGCTTTTGTATTTGAGTTCTTTGCAGTTTTTGAATGGATG
Source organism: Canis lupus familiaris (assembly GCF_011100685.1). Taxonomy (NCBI): domain Eukaryota; kingdom Metazoa; phylum Chordata; class Mammalia; order Carnivora; family Canidae; genus Canis; species Canis lupus. Next base: position 16,545,361 of record NC_049230.1, read on the forward strand.
CTTGTATTGCGATGTATTTCCCCCTTAGGACTGCTTTTGCTGCATCCCAAAGATTTTGAACGGTTGTATCTTCATTCTCATTACTTTCCATGAATCTTTTTAATTCTTCCTTAATTTCCTGGTTGACCCTTTCATCTTTTAGCAGGATGGTCCTTAACCTCCACGTGTTTGAGGTCCTTCCAAACTTCTTGTTGTGATTTAGTTCTAATTTCAAGGCATTATGGTCTGAGAATATGCAGGGGACGATCCCAATCTTTTGGTATCGGTTCAGACCCGATTTGTGACCCAATATGTGGTCTATTCTGGAGAAAGTTCCATGTACGCTTGAGAAGAATGTGTATTCAGTTGAGTTTGGATGTAAAGTTCTGTAGATATCTGTGAAATCCATCTGGTCCAGTGTATCATTTAAAGCTCTCGTTTCTTTGGAGATGTTGTGCTTAGAAGACCTATCGAGTATAGAAAGAGCTAGATTGAAGTCACCAAGTATAAGTGTATTATTATCTAAGTATTTCTTCACTTTGGTTAATAATTGATTGATATATTTGGCAGCTCCCACATTCGGGGCATATATATTGAGGATTGTTAAGTCCTCTTGTTGAATAGATCCTTTAAGTATGATATAGTGTCCCTCTTCATCTCTCACTACAGTCTTTGGGGTAAATTTTAGTTTATCTGATATAAGGATGGCTACCCCTGCTTTCTTTTGAGGACCATTCGAATGGTAAATGGTTCTCCAACCTTTTATTTTCAGGCTGTAGGTGTCCTTCTGTCTAAAATGAGTCTCTTGTAGACAGCAAATAGATGGGTCCTGCTTTTTTATCCAGTCTGAAACCCTGCGCCTTTTGATGGGGTCATTAAGCCCGTTCACATTCAGAGTTACTATTGAGAGATATGAGTTTAGTGTCATCATGATATCTATTCAGTCCTTGTTTTTTGTGGACTGTTCCACTGAACTTCTTCTTAAAGGGGAATTTTAAGAGGCCCCCTTAAAATTTCTTGCAGAGCTGGTTTGGAGGTCACATATTCTTTTAGTTGCTGCCTGTCTTGGAAGCTCTTTATCTCTCCTTCCATTTTGAATGAGAGCCTTGCTGGATAAAGTATTCTCGGTTGCATGTTCTTGTCATTTAGGACCCTGAATATATCCTGCCAGCCCTTTCTGGCCTGCCAGGTCTCTGTGGAGAGGTCTGCTGTTACCCTAATACTCCTCCCCATAAAAGTCAGGGATTTCTTGTCTCTTGCTGCTTTAAGGATCTTCTCCTTATCTTTGGAATTTGCAAGCTTCACTATTAAATGTCGAGGTGTTGAACGGTTTTTATTGATTTTAGGGGGGGATCTCTCTATTTCCTGGATCTGAATGCCTGTTTCCCTTCCCAGATTAGGAAAGTTTTCAGCTAGAATTTGTTCAAATACATATTCTGGCCCTCTGTCCCTTTCCACACCCTCGGGAACACCAATTAAACTTGAGTTTTTCTTCCTCAGGCTGTCGTTTATTTCCCTTAATCTATCTTCATGGTCTTTTAATTGTCTCTTTTTTCCTCAGTTTCCCTCTTTGCTATCAACTTGTCTTCTATGTCACTCACTCGTTCTTCCACCTCGTTAACCCTCGTCGTTAGGACTTCTAGTTTGGATTGCATCTCATTCAATTGATTTTTAATTTCTGCCTGATTAGCTCTAAATTCTGCAGTCATGAAGTCTCTTGAGTCCTTTATGCTTTTTTCTAGAGCCACCAGTAGCTGTATAATAGTGCTTCTGAATTGGCTTTCTGACATTGAATTGTAATCCAGATTTTGTAACTCTGTGGGAGAGAGGACTGTTTCTGATTCTTTCTTTTGAGGTGAGGTTTTCCTTCTAGTCATTTTGCTCAGTGCAGAGTGGCCAAAAGCAAGTTGTATTGGGAAAAGGAGAAAAAGAGAGGAGAGAAAGAAGGAAAGAAAAGAGAAAGAGAAAAAAAAAGGAAGAAAAAAAAAACGAAAAAGAAAAAAAAAGGGAAGAAGAAGAGAAAGAAAAAGAAAGGAGAAAAAAAAGGGGGGTGGGGGAAGGAAACAAATCAAAAAGCAAAACAAAACAGAACAAAAAAAAAAAAAAAAAGAACCACGGGGAAGTATCTTCTGATTCTGTGTACTTTAAGTCCCTTGGCTTCCCCTGGAAGTTGTCAGTCAGTCTAGCTGGTCTTCTGGGGGAGGGGCCTGCTGTGCTGATTTTCAGGTGTTAGCAGTTGGGGGAGCTGCTGTGCCCCTGCCTGGTGCAGGGCTCAGTGGGAGTTGTTTACCCCGTGAGGCCGCAGGAGGAACAGCCCCAGTGGCGGGGCAGCTCTGGAAACCTGGATTCAGCCCCCGCAGGAACTCCAGAACTCTCAGTCTGCAGGGCCTGGAGGCTCCGGGGCGGGGCCGCTGATCTGCTCAGCTCCGGGCAGAAGCGTCCTCGCTGTCCTGGGCCCTCCCGGCCTCTGCCTGTCCCGGGGGAGGCCGGATCCTGGGCTGTGTCCCGGCGCCCTGTGCTCCGGAGCCTGCGCTGGTGGATTCGCGCTCCCGGGCCGCGCAACCCCCTCCGCGGAGCCGCCGCCCGAGCCCCTCCGAGCTGCTCCTGGAACCGCGCAGCCCCCTCCGCACGGAGCCTCTTCCTCTGCCCGAGCCCCTCCGAGCTGCTCCCGGGGCCGTGCAGCCCCCTCTGCGGAGCCGCCGCCGGAGCCCCTCCAGCTGCTCCAGGTCCCGCAGGGTCCCGCGGTGCGCGCTGCAGCCCTTAGGGAGCTCGGCGCACTCTCCTGGGCGCGCAGTTTCTGTTACTGTCCCGGGGAGCCCGAGGGCATCCCCTCCCTCCTGGGTCCTGCTCCAACTCCCCGGAGGCCTTTCCGCCCCGGAAGGTTGGTGCAGCTCCTGCTTCTCCGGGACGGGGCTCTCCTGTCCTGGGGACACTCGCCCCGGCTTCAGCCCGGCTCCTCGCGGGGCCCCTCCCCCTTGGAGGCCTTTGTTTCTTTATTTCTTTTTCCCCGTCTTCCTACCTTGATAGAAGCGCGAACTCTTCTCACTGTTGCATTCCAGGTGTTCTCTCTTTAATTCTCAGGCCGAATTCACAGATTTTCAGGATGATTGGAAGGTTTTCTAGGTAATTTGGTGGAGACAGGTGATTTGGGGACCCTACTCTTCCGCCATCTTGCCCCTCCCCCCTGTTTTGTTTTGTTTTTTAAGAAAATTATGTTTGAACAGCTGTTTGGGGTGACGAAATATAAATGTCTTACAAAATTTAGAATAAAATATCTTGGGGTACCTGGGTGGCTGTCAGTTAAGCATCTGCTTTTGGCTCAGGTCACGAGCTTGGAGTCCTGGGATCAAGACCTGCATCAGGCTTCCTTCCGCCCCTCCTCTCCACTCATACTCTTTCTGTCTCAAACAAATAAATAAAATATTTTTAAAAATTTGATAGTTCAAATAGATGGTTAAAAGTGGAATTCTTAAAATCACTCAAGGAAAGCATGTAGAATAAAAAAAAACATGTTTCAGGATTGGAGGATCTAAGAAATGAAGGGTTAGCAAGCATATGATCACTTTTAAACTTAATACATAAATTTTTTATTCTACATTTTGACTATTCCTCAGACAAACATCCTGGATCCTTTGTTATCTACAAGAAAACATATTGCTAAATTTAAATTTTAAAAAATAGGGCAGGATTTCTTTTTATTTTAGGAATGGGTTTGACTCTAAGATACTGACATTTCCTTTTAGCATCAAATAATCCTCATTTCAAAAATTTTCATATACACATTCACACTTTCTTCAGTAAAGCTCTGCAGAAAGGCAGAGTAATGCTCACAGTGCTCACCATCAACTGGTAGGTTATCTGTTAGACTTTGAAGCTCCTTTCCTGTGATTTCTAAAACAGTATTGACTTTACTTCCGTCAACCCTTCCACCTTAGGAAATAGAAACAGTGAGAAATTTAAAATATGAAAGCACATTAAATACTAGAAATATTGGAGTGCCTGAGTGGCTCAGCTGGTTAAGTGTCTGACTCTGGATTTTGGCTCAGGTCATGATCTTAGGGTTGTGAGACTGAGTCCTGTGTTGGGCTCTGTGCTGGGGATGAAGCCTGCTTAAGATTCTCTCATTTTCCCTCTGCCTCCTTTCCCCCATGTGCTCTCTCACTCTAAAAATAAATAAAAACTTAAAAAATAAGTACCAGAAATATATCAGTGCTCTGTTACTATTGAATTAAAAATGTTTTACTGTTAAAATGAAAAAATGAGGAATAAGGAAAAATCTATTTTTCAGTACTATTAATATTGCTTTGAAACATGAGTACCAAACTTTAACATGTGTTAAAGAACCTTAAGTTTTGTTTAGATGAAATGATGGACAAGAAATAATTTATGAAAGGGTTTTGCAACTGAAGATAAGGACAATTAATTGAATTTATAGTAGAGAAGGATTTTTTTAAAAAGTCTCTGTTGTCAGAAAACTTGTACTGGTTTCCATCCCTCTATCTCTCTGCTTCTCTCTCTGCGTCTCTCATGAGTAAATTAAAAAATATTTTTAAAAACCTGCTTATGTCTTGACAGTATGTATGTACGGAGTTGTGACATAAAATGTAGCTCACAGCCCAAGAACAGTATAATCAGAGGAGAAGTGCCCCTCTGGAAAGGAACCATCTTCTGACACTCAGTAGCAGTATGCCCATGGGGCAATTTACCTTCCCTTTCTTCTCCATTTCCTTATTATAAAAGGAAGAGACAAACTATTACCTAAGGCCTCTCCCAGTTAACAGTCTATGGAGTCTGGACAAAGGGAATGGAGAGTGGTGGATCAAAAACTAGGAGGAGGAGGGAAGTTTTCCTGCCGCTTTACAGGAAGGAGTCCTATTTTTCTGCCTTCCATCAGCCTTGAATACTAGCCCTCTTAGCCCAAGACTCTGTAGCCAGGCCTGATGGTCAGTACCAGCAGGAACAGGTGCACCCAACCCCTCTCCACCCTTTTTCTTTAAAGGAGTAGTGACAGTAGATGCTCTGTGTCAGTTCCATTCTAACTCAGATTTGTCTGGGAAGCTAATTTTGCTGGATCCAGGCAAAGCATTAGACTAAATCAATATTCTTTCTGCCTTTGGTAGTTTCCTGGGTGTAAAACAGGGGAGTGAAATAGGAGTTCTAAAATCTAGTTCTGAAATTCTGTTTTAATAATTGCCAATTTACCTTGAGCCTCCTTCTTCATCTTCCACTGGTGCTGCTCTATGAGAATATCTGTTTTGGAAGAAAACATATCACAGGTACCCATCTCAATGACCATGCCTCCAAATCTGTATTCATTCCTTTGTATTTTAAGTCTTATTCAGCCTTTTTTGAGGGCAGGAATTCTATTTTTTAGTAGTCCTTTGACTCTTCCATAGTCCCAACTTGGGAACTTGTGTGCAGCTGGCAATACATTTTATTGACTGTTTTAGATGACATCCAACAGGTAATTCCTATTAAAAATTCTTAGAAGTGGGATCCCTGGGTGGCGCAGCGGTTTAGTGCCTGCCTTTGGCCCCCGGAGCGATCCTGGAGACCCAGGATCGAATCCCACTTTGGGCTCCCCGTGCATGGAGCTTGCTTCTTCCTGTGCCTCTCTCTCTCTGTGTGTGTGACTATCATAAATAAATAAAAATTGAAAAAAATTCTTAGAAGTAAGAAAAGAAAAGTATCTACCAGAAACCTAAATAGCAACATTGTTTTAAAGTCTAGGACAAGAGTAGAATGCCTATTATTCCTGTTACTATTCATCATGCTGAAGAGGTCCTAATCAATGCAATAGGAAAAAAACTTCTTTTAAAGATTCCAGGCATCTCAATGCAATAGGAAAAATTAAGTATTGGAAAGGAAGAAACAGAACATATTTGCATATGAAATTATGGACAACCTAAAAGGCCCAAGAGAATCAACTTAAATTTACTGGAAGTGGGATATCTGGGTTGCTCAGCAGTTGAGCACCTGCCTCTGGCTCAGGGCATGATCCCAGGGTCCTGGGATCGAGTCCCACATCAGGGTCCCTAAATGGACCCTACTTCTCCCTCTCCCTGTGTCTCTTCTTCTCTCTCTGTGTCTCTCATGAATAAATGAAATCTTTAAAAAAATAAAAAATAAAAAAAAATAAAAATAAAAAATAAATTTTACTGGAAGTGATATGAGAATTCAGTAAGATGGCTAGATACAAAATCAAGAGCTCAACATACAAAATGCAGTAGCTTTCTTATGTTCCACAAATAACTAATTAACAAATGGAAGAATGGTTCCATTTATAATATCAATAAAAGGAAGGACACCTGGGTGGCTCAATGGTTTAGCGCCTGCCTTCAGCCCAGGGTGTGATCCTGGATCCCGGGATCGACTCCCACATCGGGCTCCCTGCATGGAGCCTGCTTCTCCCTCTGCCTGTGTCTCTGCCTCTCTCTCTGTGTGTCTCATGAATAAATAAATAAAATCCTTTAAAAAAGATTAAAAATATCAATAAAAGACATAAAGTACCTAGGAATAAATTTACAGCAAAGAATGGGGAAGACCTTTGAGATGAAAACATTAAAAGTCTTCTGAAGGACATTAAGAAATGAATATATGATACCGTGTTCCTAGAATATTGCAAAGATGTCAATTCTCCTCAAACTCAATGCAATTCTATTCAAATCCCAAGATAGTTTTTCTTTTTTTTAAAATAAAAACTGTCCAGCTGACATATGGTAAAGGGATATGCAAGTCTAGCTATGAAATGTATGAAAAAGGAGGTCAAAGAGCAGGAGCTTAACTCTACCAGACATCAAAATAGGTTATTATAAAGCAATTGGAATTAAGTATATAGAATGATATGGGAAAGGAAACTGGACTGATAAGAGTCCAGATAAGAAAAGTATTTTAGAGACGCCTCAGTGCTGAGTGGTAGAGCATCTGCCTTTGACTCACAGGGTGAACCCGGGTCTGGGGATCAAGTCCCACATTGCGCTCCCTGAGACGAGCATGCTTTTCTCTCTGCCTATGTCTCTGTCTCTGTGTGTGTGAGTCTCATGAATAAATGAAATCTTACAAAAGAAAAAAAGAATAGTATTTTAGATCTGTTAAGAAAGAATGAGCAATTCAATAAAAGATTTTAAAGTAACTGGTTCTTTCTGTAGGGGGAAAATGTTAGATCCCCTACCTCAACCATACCTAAAAACAAAGCAGATTCTATACAGGTTAAAAAATATAAATTACAACAAATATAAGTAGAAGAAGATAGTATAAAGGCAACAAATGCCTCACTAACAAGACCCACATCCCATAGGCCACAAGGAAAGAACTCGCAGATATGGTGACAGACTCAAAACACCTCCTATTTTTTGTAGTCTCGCCCCCTTCATCCTTGGATTGTTGGTCATCTTCTGGTGATTGTAGTTGGGTTCCTGGAGAGGGAACTGCAGAATCCATGATCCCGGAAACTCTGTGGTCAGATCCCCAAGGTGGGCACAACTTTGGCTTTGAGTCCTGAGAATTCCAGTCCCACTTTCCCCAGGTTCCCCTTCTTGGGGCTGGCCTAGTGAGGATCTCAAGCTACCAGTAAGCCCCCTCTCCTCCCAACCCCTACCACTCACCTCCAGCACATTCTTCCTGCTAGATTTCTCTTTGGGGGCCCAGGAGAGAGAGGGCCCCCTCAACTCCACTGTGTACTCAGGGGTAGAGAGCTTGGGAGGCTGCCTCTGTGGGAGAATCATTGGGGGAAGCAGAGTTACTGGGAGCCCACAGTTCAGACAGGCCTGCCACAGCCCCTGCCTCCAATCCACCAGGCTCCCTTGGCTCAAGGGCCAGAATGGGGAAGGGGCACCCAAGGGTTCCTGGAACCCAGCGGTCCTGGGCTCGCAGGTCCTTTGCTGCCTGCCCACCCAGGAGAGGAAAAGGGAAAGGCACAGCCCTTGTCCCGGGGAGCAGGGGCCCCAGTCCCCAGTCCGCCTGCCTCCCAGGCTGGAGTGGCCACCCTCAAGGACTGCTCCCCATGCCCAGGGTGGCTGGAAGCGCTTGTCATGGGCTGAATCCACTGTCATCACCCCCTGCCAAGGCCCGGCTCCCTTGTCACTCATGATCCACTATTGCAGACCTAGCCTCTGACAAGCCAGATCAAGTAAAGAGCTGCACGAGTCAGGAGCAGATGGGGCTGGAGGTGGGGGGCAGGCAGTGTCCCTACCCTGGGAGCCTGGGCCTTACCAGGCCGCCTGCAGCTGAGGCCTTCGAGTCCTTGAAGAATGTCAGGACGCCACCCTCCAGCACCGTCCAGGAGGCACTCCAGTGCTTCTTCCTAGGTGGAGGTAGGGAAGTGGGGGGGTGGGGGGCTGGGCTTGCATTTGGCCCTGAGCTGAGGCCCCCTTCCACCCCCAGGAGCAGGGCACAGAGCTTAAGAACACAGCTCAACTTGGGCCATCCAACGGTGAGGGCTGGACTCCCAATTCTAACACTTGGTAGCCAAGGGACCCTGGGCAAGTTACTATCTCTAGGTGCCTCAGTGTCCTCATGCGACTTCTTAGCAAGCTGCTATAAGGATTAACAAGAGCCGGGAGGGGCTCGGTAAATGTCATCGTTAAGGCCCACTCTGCCGTGGTCTGGGTGCAGCCGCCTCTTACCGGAGCCGCTTCCCCTTGTCCACCGTCTTGGTGCGATGAAGCACACCGGCCTTGTCCAGAGTCTTGATCTTAGAAAGCCAAGGGGAAAGAGGAGGCAGTTAAGGGGCTGGGCCACAAGGGGGCAGAGGCTAGTCTCCTCCACAGCCAGCAACTCCTTACAGGCTGGGCCTGAGTCACCACTGAACCCTCCTTGCCGCTGGTGCAGGTGGGGTGCCAGTTCTCAGCCCAGGAGGAGAGATTTTCTCCCAGTTCCCAACCTCACGCATCCCTGGGGGGTGGGGGATGACCCAGACCCAGGCCCAGGCTAGTCGCTGGGGCCTGTGGGGGAGACATGCCCAAGTCTGTCCCGGCCCCCACAGCCTTCAGGAAGCCCCTGTGTCTTCTGTGGGGGTCCTGCCAAGGCCTACGAGCTCCTTCCCTTCCCTTCTCCTCAGGGGGGCTGGCCTGGGCTGGGGTCTCACTGTCCTGGTTGGATCTGCAGATGCTTCGAGGGGCAGGGACAGGAACCTGAGGAGAGAGAGACGTCATCTATAATCCCCTCCTCTCTCCCCAAGGCTCTCCCTATCCCAGCTGGTTACCTGGGGCAGCTCCCACTGAACTGAGGTGTCTTCTGGGTTGTAGAAGTAGGGCTTCCCATGTTGGTCCTCCAACCGCACCCACTGTGGGAAGAAGGATGGTCAGGGCTCTCAGCCCACCTCATGGGAGGCAGGCAAAGTTTCCCCCTGTACCAGAGCCCAATTCAGCCCCAAGGAGTTTGGAGGGTCAGGTGCAGGCTACCGGCCCAGGAGCTGCGGTTTATGGTGTTAAGGGGAACTACTGGAACTACTAGTGAGGACGAGGTGGAGGAGTGACCGGGGGGCTGTCCGGGCACATCTGCCCGCTGCCCATACCTGCTCTTGGGTGTAGTGGTTGGTGTAGAGTGTCTGGCCCTCGGGGCTCACATGGCAAGACCAGCCCGGGGGCGCGGCCAACGGAGAGGTGGGCCGAGGCTCACTCAAAGAGCCCACGGGGGAGTAGTCCTCCTCGGGGTAACTGGTCAGCGACTCGGGGTAGTCCGTTTCAGGGGTAGGGGGCTGCAAGGAGCAGGAGACAGAGTCAGACGCTCTCCGAGCCAGTAGGGACCCTGGGCCCTGCCCTTTCATAGCAGGCCACGCCCCTCTATAGCAGTCCAGGGGACTGCGGGGTGCAGGAGGCGGGGCCTGAGGCCTGAGTCACCCCGCACCCCCCGCACCCCTCCCCCCCCCCGCCCCGCGCCTCATCCTCATTCCCGGGGGGCGGGGGCAGGAGGCGGGGTCCGAGGCCTCAGTCACCCCGCCCCCCCTCCAACCCTCCCCCGGCCCCGCCCCTCTCCCTCATTCCCGGGGGGCGGGGGCAGGAGGCGGGGTCCGAGGCCTCAGTCACCCCGCCCCCCCGGCCCGGCCCCGCCCCTCACCCTCATTCCCGGGGGGCGGGGGCAGGAGGCGGGGTCCGAGGCCTCAGTCACCCCGCCCCCCCCCCGGCCAGGCCCCGCCCCTCACCCTCATTCCCGGGGCGGGGCAGGAGGCGGGGCCTGAAGCCTCAGTCACTCCGCCCACCCGGGCCAGGCCCCGCCCCCTCACCCTGCGGTCCCCGGGGTCCAGTGGGCTCAGGCCTGGCTGCATGTCCTCCAGCGCGTCCTCGGGCTCGTCCTCGGGCTCGTCCTCCAGCTCGTCCTCCGGCTCGTCCTCCCAGACGGCCTCGCCCGTCAGCGGGTTGTAGAAGAACACCCTGCGGCTCTCCTCATCCCAATACTGGCCCCAGTCTGTCTCGAGGCTCTCGCGGCTGCCCACCGAGGCCGGAGAGGTGGCTGGGCTGGCGGCGCCCTCAGAGGCCTCGAAGGGCGACTCCCAGGTGGTCACGCCCGTGTCTGGGTTGTAGTAGTAGGGGCGCCCGCTGCCCGCGTCCCTGTGCGTCTCCCATGCGGGGGGGCGGGGGACCGAGGCGGTGCCGGGTGACGTGGGCAGGGGCTGCCTCTCGACGTTCTCGTACACGGGCTCCGGGGGGTCGTCCACCTGTGGGAGCAGGAAGGAGGCGTGACCGTCAGGGCAGCTCCGGGGTCACCCAGTCCCGACCCAGCCACTTCCCACCTGGGCGACCTTGGGCAAGTTGGAGTACCCCCTGCTTCAGTCCCGCCGCTGCACAATGTCTGCCCTGCCCGCTCCGGAAATTGTAGTGAAGAGAGAATGAGGAAATATTCGTGAAGGGGCATTGTCAAATATGAAATGTCCCAGATGCGTAGGGCACTTACATTATTTATTAGCAATAATAAAATATCGATATCTTGAGTTCTCCCAGCTGCGCACTCACTGTGCACTCCAGGGGGCCAATCAGAGGTTGGGCAGGAATAGAGAAATGGCCTGGGCCCCATTCCTTTTCCTCCCCATTCAGGTCACAGAGGGGCAGGGCCCTGCTGCACTCTACAGCCCCCACCCCTCCTTCCTTCCTGTCCCTGAAATCTCTGGGACTGGAATCCGTACCACCTCTGATCTGGGACTGAAACTTCCTGAATGTGGTTTTTGCAGACCTCAGGATCAACTGCAGAGAAGGGAGAGAGGCAAGCCAGATGGGAGGAAGGAAGGAGGAGCTAGGAAAGATGAGCCCCTCGTGCCCTCCAAAGGAAAGCGAGGTGGGCTGGAGGGTCCGGCCACACACAACATACCTCTGGTCATGCTCAACACCCCACTGCTCCTTGCGGCCTGCGGGGCAAAGTCTACGCCTTTAACAGGGCACCGGAGGGGCCTGTCGCCTCTCTGTCTACTTTATTTCCTGCCATTCATGGCCCCCTGCCTTGAACTTTATGCTCTAGTAGCCTGGGGCTGCTGGAGGCTCCACCCTCCCTGCTGTATATCTTTTATGGGCCTGGATCCTTCAGAGTGCCTAGGCCCATCCCCACCCCTTTTTTCACCTGGCCCACTCCAATTCCTTCTTCAGGACTCAGCTCAGGTGTCAGGTTCAAGACCTTTCCTGAGATTCCTCTGGCGTGCCCACCATCGCCTAGCACCCTCAGCTGGCCAGAGGGATAGATAAGGACACTCTTAAACCCCAGGCAGCAGAAGAGCACCAGAAGATTAAGACTGTTTCTAGGATGATCTAATGCTACGGGGGAAATGCAGACTTCGACATGGGGAGCAAGTATATAGTTTCAAATCTGTGTTTTTAGAAACCCTCCAAAATGCTAACAGAGATAGTTATCTCCTCTGGGCAGTATAGTTATGGGGATGGGGTATTTATTTATTTATTTATTCTTTAAACTTTTCTCAAAATTTTGTACAATCACCCTCCCCCCCGCCCCGCCTTTTTTAATCACAGAACTGCCTGTGATGCCTTCACTAAGCTGTAAACTTCCCAAGAGGGGAAGCCGGTCATGTCAAGGTGGCATCTCCCTGGGCCTTAGGAAGGCGCCTAAAAACACACTCGTTTGTCCCACAAAGATTCACCTGTCCGGTGCACGCACTGTTCTAGGCACTGGGGAACGCAGCAGTGAACAAAGGGACCCACATCCCTACTGGGCAGCCTGTGTAAATGGTCAGGGAGCAGGGAGGGAGATGAGCAGGGTGAGAAGTGAAATGCACAGCACAGCACGTTGTCCGTGGTAGTTACTGCTAGCAGGAGACAAAGTGTCAGAAAAGCAGTGGTACAGTTTTAGATCATCAGGGGCAGGTCCCAGGCATGGAGGGAACAGGAGGAGCTGGATACACCAGATCCTCACTCCTCTCCCTCACCCTGCAAGCGCTTGTGTGGCTGAGACAGAACCCCCCACCCCACTTCTCCTTTCTCTCTGTCCACCGCAGCCATCCCATATTCCACCCACACCGGCCCATGGACCCTCCCGCAAACACAAAGCCACCTCCTATCTCTGCACCTTTGCTCCAGTGGGTCCTTCAGCCTGGAACTCTCTGCTCTCATACCTGCCTACCCAGATCCTGCTCCTCTGCTGGTGCTCTGCTCCAAGCCTCCGGGAGAGGCCTTCTCCCTCAGGAGAGACGTCTGGCGCACGGACATGCTGTTCATCCCTCTGTTCGGGCCCGGCAGCATTCCGCCTTGGGTTGTCCACTCATGTCCACCTCTGACCCCAAAGGCGGGGTTTTGTTTTTGAGCAGGGGACCCAGGATGATGTACTTGACCCCAGTTGCCCTCTAGCTGCTGGCCCAATGCCCTGAAGCACACATCCAATCCACCAAAAGTACTTATTGCTTGAGTACAAAAGCCAATTCCAAGCCACATTTCAGCAGCAAACAACAAACAAACACACCTGACACCACAGGAGACTCAAGTTAGCTTTGGACAAGGACTTCCTGGGAGTGGGGGTTCAGCACAGGAGTCTCTTTGGGAGACCAGGATGGAGGCAGTGGACAGAGGAAGGTGGGTGACCAGACACATCTCCCACCTGCCCCAGCTGGACCTGCTGAGGCAGGCACCTTCCCCTCCTTGGGACAGGGGCTGGGAGGTCATGTGGGGCATAGATGAGCTGAGGAAGGAGCCAGGCTCTATGGAGCGGGGATTTCCACCTGCAGGCTGCTAGTTTTGGCTGTGAGTCCATGGGGAGTCCCAGGCTGGCCAGGGTGATGGGGATCTCACACGAAGTAGCCCTAGTGGGTACAGAGGTGAGACCTAGGAGCTGGATGTTTAGGCTCTCAGCATGAGGGGGCTGTCAGAGGAAGAGAAGATGCAGAATCGCACTGTGGGGCTCCAGGCTGCAGACCAGAGGCCAAATGGGGGCAGGGCAGGGCCCCTGGGAGGGGCTGCCCCAGAGACACAGGCTGCTTCAGGAGGTAGGAAGGGGCTTTCACTGGACGTGAGCAGGCAAAGTCCAACCCCCTGTCAGTGATGCTACAGCCCTGTGGTGGGAGCTGGACCACACGCAGCGGCCCTGAGGCCCCTTCAAACTCTAGAACTTTCTCCCTGTAGAGCCCCTCCAGTGCTAGGATAAAGCCAGGATCAGACTGGATCCCCCTGTGCCCTCTGGCCTTCAAGGGGAAGCTCGTGCAGGTTAGAGCAGGGTCTGCCACCCTGCCCACGACTCCTGGAGGTCCAGGCAACACCCAGTGACAGCCCATCAGTGGGGCCCTGACTAGGCACCAACAGCTCTCGGGGCCCAGATCCCAATCACAACAGAGACACGGGGGACAACAGTAGGAAAGGGGAAGTGGTCTCCTACCTCAGCGGCAAGAGGGGCTCTGGCTCTCACCACGCCCAGCTGCCCAGCCCCGCAGCCCTCCCCTTGCCCACAAGCAGGTGGCAGGCCTGCCTCTGCCCCTGCGCTGATCACCATCTCTCAGGGTCCCCCTGCAGCCCCTCCCAGGCAGGCGAAGGCCTTGGCAAAGGGAAGAGGAAAGCAGGGAGGAGTCCCCGAAGTCTGAGAGATGTCCTGCTCCGAAGCTCCGCTCAGCCAGCCCCTGAGAGGGTCAGAGAACAGAGGCCCACTAGTGGCACCTTGATCCAGAGGCCCTCGGCCGTCCCCACCAGAGGCTGAGCTTGCCCCCAAATGCCACGGCCCCCTACCTGTCCCCGCAGGGCCTGACTCCGCCTCCTGGTCAGCCTGGCAATCATGTCCACCATCCTGTCCCCTCAGAGCTGCTGGGACGAAGCCCTGGGCAGGCTTTAGGGGTGGAGCCAAGGGGCACAACCCCAGGGCTGGCACAAGGCAACAAGGAAACAAGAAGTGGCTTTGAGATGGCGGGAGGCTGAGCCTCCAGCCCATTTCCTGTCAGGGCTGCGGAAGTGCTGCCTGAGACAGAGGCTGCCTGCTGTGGGGGGAGGGGGGTGGGGTGAAGTGGGGGGGGGTCTTAGGTCGGGGGTGTTTCTATGTGTCCAGGGAAGCGCCGGCCTTCCTACTCCATACTCTGATCACCGGCAAGGTCTGAATCCCAGGGCAGATACAGCCAGGGAGCAGGATGGCGCCAAACCGAGGTTGGGGGAGGGGAGGCCAGACAGCTGGGAGAGGGCAGAGGGGGCAGTTGGGTGCTGGGGCCCCAGGCTGGCGTAGACAGGACATGGAGTGGCCCTCAACTCCCCCAGTACCCAGGGCGATGGGGAAGAGGAAGCTTGTGTGTGGGGTGCCGGGGCGGGGGCGCAACGTGTCAAAGAGGAAGGGGTCTGGGCAGCTGTGGCATCAGATGGAGTCAGTGTCTGGAGTTCTGCAGCCTCACAGAGGACAGGAGGGATTCTGACCACACCACAGTCCACTCGCCTGACTGCCTGAGCCTGTCCCCTCCCGGTTCGCTCTCCAAGATGCACGCATGCATCCTCGCCTGGGTGTCTAATACGTGCACAAGTATGCCTGCGTCCCCACTCTCTAAGGACCCGGAGAAGGGGACAGGGACTAGCCTCTCCACAACCCCACAACCAAGAGCTTCCCCTGGGCCTGGTCTCTCTCCTGCTTCAGGCTCTGACCCCACCTTCCACCAGGATCCCAGACCCATTGTCTCCTGCTCTTCCATTCCAGTAACCCTCCTGTCCCCAGCCCTGGTCTTACTTCCTCCCCTGCCCATGCCCCCCAGACCACTCCTTCCCTGCACCCACTGTGGGCCCAGGACAGGGACACCCAAGGAGAGCCAGGCGTGGTGTAGATTTGGAGTGTGGGCCCTTTGGGCAGACCGCATCCAGAACAAGCCAGGGATTCATGCCCTACTCTGCCCTCCAAGCTCCTGTATTGCTCCCCTCCCATCCCAGGTGGGACTCAGAAGCCTGGAACACTGAGGGCAGAGAGGCCTGGGGTCCTCCCACTTGTCACACACATGACACATCCCACTGCCCCCGCCCTGGGGGACATGGGCCACACGCAAAATAGGTCACCAGGAGAGATGGAGCCAGGCCCAGAAGATGGGAAAGGCCGGAAACTCTGAGCTGGCAGCAGGCAGGAGCTGGGGAAGGAGAGAGAGGACGTGGGTGTGGGGACCTGAGCCCTCAGCACTGCCCCGCTGGAGAACTAGGGAGCAGGGTCTTCCTGTGGCAGGAACCAAGAGTGACAGTACAGGAGACTGGGACCACCGAAAAGGCAGCCCACGTGCTGTTCCTCCTCTGTAAGAAGCTGGGCCCCCCAGGCCTGGGGTCTTCCCAGGGGGCTCTGGCCCCCCACCACAGGGGCTGAGCCAAACCCACACAGCTCTGGCCTGCTCTTCTTGGTCAAGGAGCTTGGTTCCTCAGGCTTCCAGTCTAGGCTTCCCCTCAGCAAGAGGAGGCGTGACCACAGCAGCTCCCCAGTGGTGTCCTCCTCCCTCAACCGCATCTTCACGCCTGGCCTGGCCCTCTAGAGGCACACGGTGGAGGAGGGGACAGAACAAGCCGGCTGCTCTGTCCTCACCTCTTCTCCCCAAAACCCTCACAGGAGGCTTGTGGCAACCAGAAAAATCCTATCAGCTCTCTGAAGCCAGAGGCAAAAGAAATGCCTGCAAACCAGTGACTGGAGCCCAGAGACTGGCTCAGGGGGGCTGCCGCGGGGTCGGGACCTCCTTTGCTGACTTCAGTGCCTCCAGAGCTGAGCGGAGGGAGAGTGGAGGATGGGTTGTGATCTTTGCCTCAGGGAGCCTTGCAGGGTGCCCAGAGCTGGCGTCCTTCCCTTCCCTGAGCACGCCATCTCCAGGACGGAGTCCGGGCCTCACTGTACCCACCCCCAGCCCTGAGCCACAAGTCCACTGATGTGCAGTGGGGGAACTGGGGGTCCCCTCAGAACGGAGGGAACCACGCCTGGAGCTGTCCCCAGAGTCTGGTGTAACAGGTTTGGGCCGGGGCTCAGACCCCTCGTTTTGTACTAAAGCCCAGGTGAGGCTCAGTGTAACCTTACTGCTCGGCCTGTAGCCTGCGAAGACGAACACAGTAGCCCGAGGTCAGGTTCCTCTGTGGGGTTTAGAGCAGAGGCATCATCATTTGATTAAAGGGGGGCGGGGAGAATGACGCAGGATTCAGAGAAATGGCTTCTTGTGTCGCTGGTGCCCTAGCTTCTCCCTGGGCAGCCCCTTGAATCTCTGCACCTCTGTTTCTTTATCCATAGAATGGTGCTGTCATGCTCTCCCCGCTCCCAGGGCTGGCCTCTGTGGAGGCGTCAAGCCGCCCCCGGGATCCTACACCCTACACTCTACACTCAGGGACGTGGGAAAGAAAGCGGGGTGACACTTCCGTTTTTTTGGTTCTGGGTTTCGATTGAGTGCCCTCGGCTCTGGACTCTGCCCTCAGCCTCTTGGTGACCTCATGGGACTGTGTGCTTGGCCTGCTCCTCAGGGTAGGTGGGGTAGGGGGTGGAGCCCCTTTGCCACTCACATGCTCTGTGCTCTGGATAAGGCTGGCTGACGCCCAGGAGGAATCAGAAACCGTCTGTCAAGGAAACTGCTGGCTGGCAAAGGCTGTCATCGTGAGCCAACCGAGGGAGAGAGATGTGACAGGGGCCTGTCCCTCCAAATGTGTCTGCACCTGTACCCACCGCACCTCCTCACTTCCCCACTGGAGGGACCAGGTTCCCCCGTCCAAGAGGGCCTCCCGAATATGGGCCCCTGAGGATCCCACTGCCTCTTGCTCAGAAGCTGCCTCTCCACAAACCTCTCACTAACCCTCCCACTTGATGGCTGCAGGCCCTTTGGCGTGGCAACAAATTCCAGGTCTCTCCATCTTAAAAAGAAAATGTGTGCTCCTGGACCCAGCTCATCCTGCCTCCTTTCCGGAGCCCACCTGTTGAAGGTGTGTGTGTGTGTCTGCCGTCCTGCTTCTGACGTCCAGCCCACTGCCCGGGGGTCCTACAACTCCTTTGATGACAGCAGTGGTCCTTGGAGGGTCTGACTCTCCTCAGGACTTAGTCCTTACAGGCCTCTCCCTCCTCACCCTCTGGTGCCTCCTGGGCTGTGAGCCATGCTCCTCTTCCTCCGCTTAACTCCTTGATACTGGGTCTCCCATTTGCTTCTCACTCTCCTGTCCCAGGGAAGCCCAGCCGGATCTGTTAGCTTAACTACCTGCAAGACCATCTCCAGGAGCAAAAACCTGAGTGGAGTCCTGGGGGTCCTTGGTACACCCTACAAGCTGCATATCCCAGAAACCAAGTTCACCTTCCTCCCCTCCTCCTTCCCATCTTGGCATCATCTTGTTTTTGTTTTTTCTTTTTTTTTTTAAGATTTTATTTATTCACGAGAGACACAGAGAGAGGCAGAGACACAGACAGAGGGAGAAGCAGGCTCCCTGCAGGGAGCCCAATGTGGGACTTGATC
Organism: Canis lupus familiaris; assembly: GCF_011100685.1. Taxonomy (NCBI): domain Eukaryota; kingdom Metazoa; phylum Chordata; class Mammalia; order Carnivora; family Canidae; genus Canis; species Canis lupus. The sequence goes on from NC_049230.1 coordinate 16,563,173, forward strand.
CCAGGACCCTGGGATCATGACCCAAGCAAAAGGCAGCCGCTCAACCACTGAACCATCCAGGTGCCCCATCTCGGTTGTTCAAGCAGAGACCTAGAGTCCCCGAGGCTGGGGACCAGCCTAAGCCTTTCGGACCTATCAGTCCCCAGGTAACACAGGGGCTAGGGGAACATGGCAACCCCACCACAAGGAAGCAGAAATTCAAATCTAGAATAGATGTCCTATGGGGCTACCACTCTGGTCCCTGTCCAGGCAGGAGAAGAGGGAGGGAACCAGCAAGAGAGATTTAAGAGACAAATGAGATGCATGGTCCTTGAGCTGATTCTGGTTCAAACAAAGTGACTATGAGAGATTTGTTTTAGGACAATGAGGGACATTTGACTATGGCCTGGATCTTAGCTGATATGAAGGAACTAATATTAATTTTGTTAGATATAATAATGGGTATAGTATTGTGGTTATCGAAAAAAAACATTTTTAAGAGATACAGGCTGGGGCACCTCAGAAGCTCAGCTGGTTAAGCGTCTGCCTTTGGCCCAGGTCATGATCCTGGAATCCCTGGGGCGCATAGGGCTCCCTGCTCAGCAGGGAGCCTACTTCTCCTTCTGCCTCTTTCCCCTTGCTCATGTTCTCTCTCTCACTCACTCAACATCTCTCAAATAAATAAATAAATAAATAAATAAATAAATAAATAAAATCTTGTTAAAAAAAGACATACAGGCTGAGTTTTTAAGGGATGAGATAGGATAAATTCTGGAATTTATTATTTCTCAGCAAAAAGAAAAAAGAGAGAGAACTAACTTGACAAGAATTGTTAAATCTAAGTAATAGGTATAATTATATTAATTATAATATTCTTTTCACTTCTTTGCATGTTTGAAAATCTTCATAATAGGGACACCTGGGTGGTTCAGTGGTTGAGTACCTGCCTTTGGCTCAGGTCATGATCCTGGGGTCCTGAGATCGAGTCCCACATCAGGCTCCCTATAGGGAGCTTGCTTCTCCCTCTGCCTCTCTCTGTGTGTCTCTCATGAATAAATTATAAAATCTTTAAAAATTTTTTCATAATAAAAAGGGGAGAAAACCTCCCTTAAACTTGTTTGCTCTTCTGGATTCTCAGTGTTACTACTCCAAGGTGTTCACTGTTTCTTATCCAGAAGACAGGCCCTTCCAGCTCTCCCCTACCCCTGGTAGTAATTTCTCTCCTTTATGACGCAGCTCTGGCTCTAGGAAATCTGGAAACATGGCAGCTTAAACATGTCCTGCTTCTTCTCTTCTCCTGGACGCTACCCTCAAGGAAGGGGCTGTGCCAGCTCCTGGGCAGGGCTGGCTGGCCGGAGTAGAGGGCCTGAGATAGAAGCTGGAACCCAGGAGACCCCGGGGCAGACCAGGCCACCATAGGACCCTAGGGGGAAAGCAGGGTGACCCCTAGGAGCTGACAGGGAGTCAAACAGGTGGGCTCAGCACTCTCTGCCCAACAGGCTGGGGATGCCGAGGAGGCAGCAGGCAGGGAGAATTCTTGATGGTGTCTTAGAAGAGGCTGCCCAGCCCGGCTGGCCCACTGGCAGAGACCACCATTCCTCTGCTCTAGGGCCGTGCCTAGTGGGGACACTTCAACAGCTCATCCCAGCCCCAGTGAGAAAAGACACATAAACCCCACTCCTCCTACAGGACAGTGGCTGGAGAGAGGTGGAGCAAGAGAACAACCAAATCTACCTGGGCTGCAAGACCCTAATACAGCAGGGTCAGGACGTGCTAAAGACCAATCACCAATCCGGGTAGGAAGAGGAGTTTGTCAGTAAAAGGTGGCAGGATAGGTGGATGGCCATCCAGAAAAATAATTAAAGGTGGGTTGACATCTTACTCTGTCCACTCGGATATACCCCCAAATAGATCAAAGATTCAGACATAAAAAGCAAACCATAAAAATACTTAAAGAGAAAAACATAAGCAAAATTGTATATTAAAAATAAAAAAGGCAGAAGGGCACCCGGGTGGCTCAGTGGTTGCGCATCTGCCTTTGGCTCAGGCAGTGATCCCGGGGTCCTGGGACTGAGTCCTGTATTGGGCTCTCCCTGCAGGGAGCCTGCTTCTCCCTCTGCCTATCTTTGCCTCTCTCTGTGTGTTTCTCATGAATAAATAAATAAAATCTTAAACCAAAACCAAACCAAACAAACAAAAAAGCAGAGACTCAAACTCTCAAAGCCATACATTGGACCACGTAAGTGCATCTTAAGTCATTTGCGTGGCCAGAAAATAACATTAGCAAAGTCAGAAGAGAAACTTACATGACAACTCCTGTAAGAGATAGAGGGCTGTTTTCCTTCGTATGGCAAAACCTCCTAATAACCAATAAGTAAAAGACCATAAGTCAATGGAAAAATGAGCACTGGCTCTGACAGGTTGTTAACAGAAAAAGGAAAACAACAGTCCTTAAATCTATGAGAAGATGCTCACTCTCACTGAAAAGAGAAATGCAAATTCAAGCTATCCTAAAATCATATATTTTACTATTGGATCAGCAGGAAACGACATCTTGTTGACACCTGGTTGGCAAGGCTGTGGGGGATCAGACACTCACATTTGTGTTGGTGGGAATGTAAATTGGTATAAGCCCCCAGGAAAGGGACAGCAATTTGGCAAAATTTAACAAATATCCATCGTTTATCCTTCCACCCAGCAATCCTACTTCTGGGATTTATCCTTGATTTATCTGCACGTGGGGTGAAAGATTATCTATTACAGGATTGTGCATAATAGCAAGAGATGGGAAACGATTCAAGGGCCCATCACCAGCGGACCGTTGAAGAATTTCTGATACATCCGTACAGTGAAAACCATGTAGCTCTAAGGAAGGAGACTGATACTCTCTCTGCACAGACTCCAAGATATATTGTTAAATCAAAAAGGCAAAGAAGAAGCAAGATGTGGTGTTGTGTGTACTGCATGTTACCTTTACGGAAGAGAGACAGAAAAGCAAGTAATCAAATGTGTTTTCATAGGTTTGTGTTTGCATAAAGAAACTCTGGCAGAATCGAGAAAGAATTAATGAAAGTGGTGACTTATGAGTTGATGGAGAGAACAGGGCACAGAAGCAGGTGTGTGGGGGGATTTTTATTATACTTTTTAATATTGCTTTTATTTTTATTTTATGTTTTAAAGATTTCAGGGCAGCCCGGGTGGCTCAGCATTTAGCGCCGCCTTCAGCCCAGGGTGTGATCCTGGAGACCCAAGATCGAGTCCCACTTCGAGCTCCCTGCATGGAGTCTGCTTCTCCCTCTCGCCTGTGTCTCTGCCTCTCTTTCTGTGTGTCTCTCATGAATACATAAATAAAATCTGAAAAAAGATGTCATTTATGTATTCATGAGAGACACACACAGAGAGGCAGAGACACAGGCAAGGGAGAAGCAGGCTTCCTTCGAGGAGCCTGATGTGGGACTGTATCCCAGGATCCAGGATCACTACCTGAGCCAAAGGCAGGCGCTCAACCACTGAGCCACCCAGGCACCCTATTGCTTTGATTTTTAAAAACCGTGAAAGTACATTATCTAATTTAAAAAAAATCTTGCTATTAGCAAGATAGAAGGGCTGGAAAACACAGTGACTACTGGAACAACAACAAAAGGGAAATCTTCAGGAGATTCAAGTAAGACACTAAAGAAAAAAAAAAGACTACTACTTTAGAATTTAAAATATATCATGTACTACTCATTGAAGGTGAGGACAGTCCCTTTCCAGACTCAAATTTGTGGCCTGGAAGAGAAAGCAGGAGAAATATCTCAGAACTGATGTACGCAGAGGCAAGACATAGAGGGGGCAAAGCTACAAAGCTGGAGACGCCAGTCAAGAGAGCTAACGTGCAAATGAAAGAAAAAGGCAAAGACCCCAATACTCATGCAACAAAGAGATTTCTCTAAGCTGAAAAAAGACCCACGGCTATCCGGAGACTGACGGGGTTTTATGAGTTCCAGGAGGAGGAGTGTTGAGAAAAAGCATCCCTCCCTTCTGCACATCCTAGAGGGGATGTTTGATCAGGAGCCGCGGGAAAAGCAGAAGCCACGAATGAAATGCAAGGGGTAGCAGGACAGCAGAGGACAGGACAATCAGGAGCAACCTGATAGAAGGGGGAAAAGTGAAACCGTTAAAGATTCTGAAAAGAGTGCATTATCCCAACAAAAAGACAGTCAGTTTTGGGTTTCCAAGTTCAGTGGTAGGAGATATATATAATAGAAATAGACTAAATAACATGATAATGTTGAATATAGAAGGATACTGAGAGATACTCAGCCAGTTGCAAAAAAATAAAACCCAATAAAATAGAAGAGCTGGCCCTGCTTGTAACAGCAAGATGGTGATTCAGGTTGAAACCACCCACCGGGTAAAGAGGGACCCAGGGGATGATACAAAGGCACACTCTGTGAGGCCAGGACATCAAAATCTTGTGCACTGCCACAAAGTGTAGTTAAATATAAAAAGCAAACCTGAGATGCCTGGGTGGCTCAGTGGTTGAGCCAGCTGCCTTGGCTCAGGGTGTGATCCCGTTACGTGATCCCGGGGTCCCTGGGATTGAGGGATTGAGTCCTCCCCGCAGGGAGCCTGCTTCTCCCTCTGCCTGTTCTCTGCCTCTCTCTGATGCTCTCATGAACAAATAAATAAAACCTTAAAAAAAAAAAAAGCAAAACCTGCTAAAATTACAAGATCTTTACAAAGAAAATCTGAGCGAGAGGATGTTAATAAACCTCTATTGGAACTGGAGTAAAAAGACAAAAAACAAAACGAAGTCTACAAAGGAACACAGGTTTCAATAACGTAATCGATCAGCTTGGCTTGATATATACCAGACCTTATGTCCCTTAGATGGAAAATATACGATTTTTCCACTATGAAAAACTTAGAAAAACCATTTATTTCTTCGGTCACGAAGGAATCCTAGAGAAATTTAAAAATGGAGATTTTGCAAAATCTAGGAAAAATGAATACTTTCCTAGGAAAAGAGGCAAAATGGCCAAAGTGAACAAGAGGAGTGGAAAACGTGAAAAAGACCAACTACCGTTGATGAGAAAAAAAGTCTGCCCCTAACAAAGCACAGGTAGGTCCAAGGGTTTCAGGGAGGAGGCTGAATGGTAGGAACCTCTCGGATTCAGCTGCTGTCCCCTTCCTGGCCAGGAGGCAATCCTAAGTTTCTCTCTAGCGACTGGCGGGATTCTGGGACTCTGGGGGACAGCTCCTCCAGCGCACTCCCACGGCATCCTGCAGGCAACCCCTGCCACACCAGATCCTACCTGTGGGTCTGCTAGCCCATCTCTCTTCTGGGACAGAAAACTACCTGATGGCAGGGAACATGCATTGTGCTCAGTGGCACCTGCCATGTACTGAATCCATGACCAGTAGGTGAAAAATCGCAGTGCCATTGTCAGTGTACCGGGATGCCCCGGGGTCTGTAAAAACTCTCCCACACAGAGTAAAGCAGAATGATGAAAAGAAGCAAAATGCTAATAGTCATTATTATTTAAAAAAGATTGATTTATTTATTCATGATAGACAAAGAGAGAGAGAGAGAGGCAGAGACACAGGCAGAGGGGAGAAAGCAGTCTCCATGCAGGGAGCCTGACCTGGGACTTGATCCCAGGACTCCAGGATCACGCCTTAGGCGGAAGGCAGGCACTAAAGCGCTGAGCCACCCAGGGATTCCCTCTAATAGTCATTAGAGTGAGATTGCCCATATTCGCCAATATTTGCAATGGCGTTAAGCTATTTTTAAAAAAAAAGATTTTATTTATTTATTTGAGACAGAGAGATAGAGCACGAGTGGGGTATAGGGGCAGAGGTAAGTTAGCGTCTATCCATAACTAGGAATTCCGATCTGAGCCAAAGGCAGATGCTTAACCTAGGGAGCCTCCCCAGAGCCCCTCCTTAAGCTATTTTTATGGGGGGGGGGGATAGTAATTTACAAGTTGAGAAGATTCCAGGAGCACTCCAGTTGCAGTGCAGCAGAGGCAGGAGGCCCCCCTCTGGCACCTTTCTTGGTTCCTCCTGGCGTCCTCTCCTAGGGCCAAGTTGGCTCAGCCCCCAGGACAGACATGGAAGCCCTGAGAGGGCCCCTGCCCATGCTCACCCAATTCCTCACGTGTGACCTCCACCGAGGACCCATAGGAGCCCAGAGCCTGGGCTAGGCAGAAGGGGTCCTGCAGGCTCTGCTGTGCCTAAGCACTGCTCTGGAAGTCCCTCAACACCACATCCTTCCTCAATTTGCAGAGAGCCTCCTGCACTTGAGCAAGGACCCCTATGTCCCTCAGACCCAGTCCCTGGCAGCAACATTCCCTCAACGCCAATCAACCTCAACTGTCCCCTGACCTTCTAGTCTGGAACCCTGACCATGTTTGCATCAGCTGGGCCTGGCCCTCCCCACTACTGGACCAGACAGCTCCAGGAAAGGCAGAGACAACAGATTGAGTGAGAAGCCGGCCCCTGGCGCTCAGGAAGGAAGTGGGGAGGCAGGTGGACCCGTCTCAGGGGGGCTGGGACTGAGAGGGTGAATCTAAGGCTCAGTTCAGGGGAGATCACCCAGGGGACTCCACAGAGCCATGGGGGCTGCCAGGGCCCTGGGAGGTTGCTCCTTTCTGCCCTGGGAGCTGTGGTGGGGAGGACTACTGGTGCCAGGAATGTGGGGCTGGTTGGGAGGGGGCTACCCAATAACTGCTCTTTCATGGGTCGGCCTTAGGCTGGGCATGGGCTCTAGGGTCAGCCGGTGGCTGCATGGTGAGTCATGGGGAGGAAAGGGTCAAGCCAGGTGTGAAGAAACCAGCCGGGCCAGCCCAGGCTGCTGTTCTCCAATGTGTGGTGGGGGGGAGGTAAGACAGTTGCTGGAGGAGTGCATACAGACAAGGGCGCTCACTGCCCCCCCTCCTTGGCCTCAGCTCCCCTGCTCCTCCTATAGGGCGCCCCTGGCTGGTCCCAAAGGGGGATCCAGGTGGAGGGATCCCTAAGGCCAGTGTTCCTTTGCCTTAATCACCGCTGCCTGGTGGCGGCTCTTGGAGTCTGTCCCAAGGGGTGGGTGCCAGGCCTGGGATCCAGAGAGGATGGTGAGGTGCCTGCCCGCCAGGCACCTGGCAGGGGAAGTTTCAGCATGAGTGCAGGAAAAGACCAGGTGGAGGTCAGGGAAGGAGAGAGAGGGTGGGAGAGCTGCCCAGGGCACGACCCCGCCTTCCCCGGGCCCCATTGGAGTTGAGGGGGTCACTCACAGTTCTCAGCACAGGACAGGGAACCAGGGGCCCCAGAGGCTCCTTCTAGTCCGCTGCCTACTCAGGTGAGTAGGGCTGGCTGGCTGCATAGGAGGCTGCCGAGGCTCGGCTGCACCTCTTCCCTCCTGTGGCCAATGTCTGGTCAGCAGGGTCGGGCTCCCGTCCAAAGGGCCGCCTTGGCCTTTCCCACCTCAGAGCCCTGGAGTGGGGATGGTGAGCCACACCCTGAAATCCCCAAGTCAGCAGGGTCCCCCTCCCCCACTCCACCGCAACCACGGGGAGGAGTCTCAGAGGCCCCTCCTCCTCCCTTAGAGGGGGTGGGGGCAGAGTGCTCCAGAAGGTGTGCCTCTGCCCTCTCCTGGGACAGCTTCTCCCACTGCGCCCTGGGTAGCTGGGTGCTGGCTGGTGGACGAGGGCTGGGAATTCCTGCCTCCTTCCCTGTGGCCGGTGCCCACCGCTGGGGACACGCAGGGTGCTTGGAAAGTGAATACTTGTTTGCCTTCCGATTGTCCTGTCCCTGCTGAGGGGAACAGGCTGGCCAAGGCTGTGGCCACCCAGCTGAGACTGCCTTCCGAGCTGCTGCGGGGATGAACCTTTGAGTGAAAGCCCATGGGACCACGAGCCCCTTTGGGACAGGATCGTGTCAGGTGTAACATGCTTTGCGTCCCCAGGGTCCAGCACTTTGACCAGCACACAGCAGGTGCTCATTACATGTTAGTTGAGTGGAAGGTGAATGACGAGCCTATAAAATGCCACACAGTGCAGAGGCTTCTCTCCTCTGGGGTGGGTCCCTGCCTCTGCTGATTCCTCCCCCCATGCCACCCTCTCCCCTTGTCCACTGGTCGACTATCCCCAATGACCCAACCCTGATCCTATGTCACCTCCACCCTCAGATCATTGCCCCTCGCCTCAGAGGAAATGGGTCCCTCCCTCTCTGTCCCGTCTCCCCAACCACCTCTTCACCATCCTCAGCCTCCCACTCTTCTGGCTCCTGACCGTTTGCTTAGATTTGGGGAGCCTCCCCCCTTGACCTCCACCTGCCTCTGGCCACAAAGCATCTCTCCCTTCCCTGCCAAGCTCCTGAGTTGTCTACGCTCAGCCGGTGTCCTTACCTCATCCCTCTGGCCCCTGCCTTGAGCCCTCAGTAACCCCTTGACCAGCTCCTGATAAGGTGGCTGCTGACCTCGCAGTCACCGTTTCTGATACATGTTTAATGGCCTTTATCTCACTTCTCCTTTCTTCTGGACGTTTCTCGGTGTCTGGACAGGCACTCTCCTGTTCTTCCTCCTTGTTGCCTATTCCTTCCTCTGGGGCTTCTCTTCCCTCCCTTTGTCTATTACCCGAATGTGGTGGGGCCTGACTGTCTCAGGTGTTCCCGGCCCCACGTCCACGCACTCTGCCCGCCCCCGGTCCACATGCTGCAGGCCACACGCTGCAGGCCTTCTGCTGGGCAGCAGGCCCCCTCTCCAGCTGCTGTCTGGACCTGGCGCCACCGAATAAACAGACCACTGTCTGCGGGGTGTGCGACTGGGAGACTGCGACTCATTCCGACTTCTCTCCCACCTTCCTCAGCCCGTCGGCCACTAGATTCCAGGGAATCGACTTCCCAAATCTCCTGTCATCACTGTGTGCCTGGGAGACCATGGAGGTCTGTCCTCTGCTATTCTCAAAGTCCCAGCCACGGGGGTCTTTTCTGAACCCCCTCTCTTCTCTGCTGAGAATCTTCCAGCAGCTGCAGGATTAAGTCCACATTGCTGGTGAGAGTCCATGAGGCCCTGCCTGGCCAGGCACTGCCCATTCCCCACAAGAGCCCCAGCAGTACAGGATGGGAGTGGAGCTGCAAGGCCTCAAGGGTGCCACATCTCACACCTGCACCCATGCCTCGGCACCACGGCACGCTGGGTGTCCTTCTATCCCAGATGGCCTGTGCCACGCTGGTCTGAGGCATCTGCCCTCTTGCCAGGCTCCTGACTCAGATGGTAGCTCTCCAGGGCTGGCGCTGTGCCTCATCAGATGCTTGGCAGGCAGGTGGGAGGCCAGTTCATGCTTAGTCAAGGAGTGAATGAAGG